>NC_090276.1:95174244-95799244 GCF_040414725.1 Anabrus simplex | reverse complement strand
CAACATTCTCTATTCGCTGCTACACTCCCCTCTTCAATCTTCTTTCTTCTCCTAGAGGTGTGTAGATTATTTTTTCCTGTTGGGAGTTTCACGGGACTTAATCTCACTTGCAAGGTATTTCGCCACATTAGGGAAAATGTGAGGCACTGCTACTGGACGTAATTTCCATCTCTCACGAGGCATAACCACTTTTTCACCATTCACTATAAAGTTGTCTGATTTTACTATCAAATCGTCAGAGAAATGAAGTTGACAAATTCTACTATTACGCGTTAACACAGTATCCTTTCGTGGAATAGCTCTGGCCCATTTTTCAAATTTATTTCTATCCTTCGGTGGTGAAAAAATCCTATACCATTAACTACTCTACCATAGCCTGCCTTACAGTCAGGCACAAAACAGTACGGCATGTTGAACTATTAATTTAATCAGGCCACATAACACACGTGCTTTGTGCACAACACACGATGAACTAAGTTTAGGAATTGAAAGCAAAGGGAATTCAACTTGTTGACTTGAAATATCTCGCACAACAACATCTCCCGCACTTTTCAACACAAAGTTTGCCGGTCTACTGAAACACGTGTTGGACACCGACGTTTGCAGTGCTCCCAGTGGCGGGTCCACAAACTACCACACTATAACAGTTGAGTCGTCACACTTGGTTATTATATTCGTCATGTCGAGACATTGATAAAACAGATAAATTAGAAGAGGTCATCCCGAAACTAAAAGACATAGCTGAGAAAATAGCCTTGCCAAGTCCAATGGTGGAATGAGGTACGCGATAAAGCATTTGAAAGTAGACATCAGCCATGGTTAAACCATCAAAGTCAGAAAACAGAGACATCGTATGAAGAATTTACCAAGCAAAGAAAATTAACCGAAAAAACCATCAAAAATGTTAAAATACAACATCAAAAAAGCATTATTCATCAAATAGAAATAGATCACAAAAAGACCAATTCTAGGGATTACTATAAAATGTTTAGTAAACAACTTCAAAAATATGAACCGCCAACACTTATGATAAAGAGAGAAGAATGGAGAGATGGCACATAATAATAAAGATAATACACAAATTCTAGTAGACACATTAAATAAATTATTGAATTGTGAAGAACCAAAAGAACTACTTGATATAAACACAGACATGCCCATTAGAACTCCACCAGAAAAGATCGATCCACCCAGCTTTGATGAAGTTAATCAAGTCATTAAAGAACTGAAAAATTATAAAGCTTGTGGGGAAGACCAAACATTTGCCGAGTTGTGGAAAAATGCAGCGGAATCAATTAGAGAATCACTTCATTAAAATTCGGAATGATGAAAAATCACCGGACCATTGGACAACTGCAGTAATCCACCCTTTACACAAAAAAGGAGATAGAACCAATCCTGATAACTATAGAGGAATATCACTCCTGGATTGTACTTATAAAATATTCTCGAGAATAGTTTATAATCGCTGCAAATATCAACTGGAAAAAGAATTAGCGGAGTACCAGAGAGGATTTCGACCATGGCGTAGATGTCTAACACTAAAATTATTAATGGGCATCTGCAGAAGAAGACAGAAACAAATGATTATCACTTTCGTAGACTTTCGTAAAGCTTATGATTGCATTCACCGACCTTCAGTATTAAGAATTTTACGAAATTTTGGATTACATCCTAAATTAGTTAAAATGATAAGCTTAACGTTAACTAAAACTAAATCAAAGATCAAGTTTAGAGGAGAATTATCCGAAGCATTCACAATCAGAACAGGACTAAGACAAGGTGATATACTATCACCACTTTTGTTTAATTGAACTCTGGAATACATGATGAGAGAATGGTATAAAGACAATAACAAAAATATAAAAATTGGGTACACTAAGGATGAAATTAACCTAAATTGCTTAGGATTTGCAGATGATCTGGCACTACTAGCTAATAACCTTAATGAAGCTCGCAATCAAATCACAAGTCTCCAAACTATTGCTGGAAAAATAGGATTAACAATTTCATTTGAAAAAAACTAAAATAATGGCAATAGATCCCCTTTTAATAAGCAGTGTTCTGATACGTGGGTAAGAAATAGAAATTGTAAAACAGTTTAAATACCTTGGAGAAACTTTAACATACAATTATATTGGAAAAATTATTGGAAAGAGAGCCAAAAAGTAACCAGAAATACACAAAACAAGAAATGTTTGTCAATAAATACAAAATGGAAACATTATAAGACTGCAGTCCAACCTGAAATAACTTATGGAAGTGAAACATTATTTAAAATAAAGCAAAAGAATAACATAGACAAAATTTTAAAAATAGAAAGAAGAATAGTAAGTGTTACAGGGTTACCCATGCAGCAGAAAGAGGTTAAAGAAGGTGCCGGGGTGATGGGTCAATCTACAATATCAAAATTGAATTAAAACTTTGAAAAGTTATATTTATTTTTCAAAAGCAAACTTAACAATATTTTTCACTGAGTGAGCATAACAACATATCAGGTACAAAACAATCTTGAAACGAGACTGGGAAATTCCAAGATTAGTGAACTTTGCAGATACTGGGCTTCAAGCCCATTAATTTTATAATTTCCAGAGCTCCCAGCTCAAATTTACAGTTCAAAATGAGAACTAATTTAGTTAAGGGCAGAAATCCCATAATTCAAACAGCACTTGCTCCTAAAATTACAATATCTAGCCTTCCAGAGGCACTATTTACAATTACAAAACTTGAAAAAGAGCTAACCGGCTCTCAGTTTCTTACAAACCGCACAAGGCAATATTACGTCAAAAAATATTACACAATCTGGCCTCAGAAGGCATGAATTACAAATAGGAGTTGCTTAATACAGGGGTATCTAGTACCCAAGCTACAGGGCCTTTACGAAAAGAACAGGTTAAATAAACGGCCCGAACACAAACTAAATGGAGGCGTACACAGCGCTCTCAGATAACGAAAAATTAAAACCTACTGGGCTCTTGGCCGATGAAGCAGAGGCTATACCCAAACTACTGAGGTGGCTTCTATGGAAATAACTGTAATAGATTACAGGAAAAAAAGGTTGCTAAATCGCAGACACCTCAAATCAAGATGAAGGGGAGCTCAAGAGGGTAACTCACTATCTATCCCCGATTTACAATTACAGATTTTATTAAATTTTTACATTAACCGAAAGAAAGTTACATTTTAGAAAAGTATGGTTACATAATTAAAGAGTCGGATCTTCCTCTCGAATTAAACTGCGGAGGTAGCAAGAAAGAATGAAGTTACGTGGCTATTACCTTATAGATCTTCTGCCCACCGAAGAAGAAGGCGGCCTCGCCTCCTGCCTTAACACACACACTCAGAAAGACGACGATCAAATGACCAAGAAACGTGAAAAGCCGCAGTTTATAAAACCTCAGGGAAGGTTCGAGATCATTCAAGACGAATCAGGAAACACCCTCTTAATTTTTATTGGCCGATTCAAAGTGAACAAGAAATACGGGATTAGTTGAAAATTAATTACAAAAATTAGTGATTGGGTAGATTCAAAACTGGTGGAAAGAAAAGGAAGTATTGCCAAACCGAAAATAAATGAACATAGATCAGTTATGGACAACCTAGAAATACCAAACTTCTTTAAATTATAAGTTCTTACACCTTGCAACAGGGTGCATGATCATGTCCAAACTTCTTGATGTATATCAAAACAAAACAAGGAGAAATTCAGTCAGTTTAGGAAACTTCACAACAAAACAATTACTTAATATTTCAGTGGTGACATCTTCTGATTAAAGTTCCAAGTTCGTGTAGTTTCATTTTCGCCTTTAGACCGATATAGGAGTTCATTAAGGCGCTTGTTTTAATGCGCGGTGTTGAGGTGTACCTCCCGGTACAGACCTCCTCCCCTCCTTGAAAGTAGATTTGTAGAAAAAATCCTCAAATCCAGTTTTAGAGTGTCCTTGTGGTCGTTGAAAGTTAAATACATGTTGATAGGTTTGACGGCAAGTCCTGCCGCCGCTGCCGATACCCAGCTGAGGTCGCCCGGACCCCCTAAGTACCCTCAGATACACCTCTCCCGCTATTATGAGAGGGGTAGTCGTGGTGATGGTCGCCATAGATGAGATATATGTGTGCAGTCCCCAGTTGAGTTGGCGGAAGGGTCACCGCACTTCAGCCTTTGCCGGGAAGATGGACTCCGGCGCGCCGTTCAGGAGGAGGCCTTACTAGAGCGAAGTGGGCATTTCCTTCTCTCCCGTATCCCTCACAAGATGTTACAGTACGGCGGCAGACAGCTGAGGGGGCACTGAAACAGTAAGATCTAGGCGACAGAGAAGTGTTGTTGCTTGAGATTGGAGAGTACGATCTTTATTTGAGAGGCAGAGGTGCGGGCGGCGTAGGTGGTGATGTGTGTGTGAACAATGCGTGGTGCACGAGACGGGGCTGGGCAATGGCCACTAAGGAAATGACAGCAGGAAAACCAGAGGGAAATATCGTACATAACGGGTCATATACATAGTTAAATAAAACCATAGGGCAGAAGGCCTCAAATAAAAAATATATAACCTTCAAACTCCTGCTAAATGTTATTGGCTAAAGTCAACAATGGAATTACACAGGTTTCACCTGGGAGAGGTGCACTCTAAAGATCCTCTCTGTGGCTGAATTGCTTACCAATAATGTAACAGGAGTCAAAAAATCTAAAATAATGCACGGCCCATGAAATCTGGGGGCAAGCTTGCCCGCGGGAATAAAGTTTCTAACCATGACTTGATTTCCGACTTTTAAATTGGTGATATTCCGTCCACGATCATATCTTTCCCTAACCTTTTCATGAGAAACCTTCAGGTTGTGCTTAGCCTTCTTCCATAGATTCCTAATATTATCGGGATCCATTGTCTCTGGTAAAATATCATTAAGTGACCAAAGGTTAGAGAGCGGCGTGTTAGGAACAAATTTAAACATAAGAGAAGCTGGAGTAAACTTATGGGACGAATGAACCGCCGAATTTAAAGCAAAGGCCAACCAATGCAGGGATGTATCCCACCTGGAATGAGAGATGGTTGAGGATAATACGCTGAAGTAGTTACATGTGATATAGACAGATCAAAACATAATTTACGGAAGAGGTTGATGTAAAGGCTTTAGCATTATCAGAAACTATATACTGGCAGGGACCAAAAGAAGCACATATGGTATTTATGGTATGGACTGAGCGGTTGCCAGCTTAGTCGGAAATAACTAGGAAAATCTCGTGAAACCATCTACACACAATAGAATGAATTTGTTGGCGTTCCCCTTTGAATGGGGGAAGGGTCCGACGTAGTCTATATAGAGGCGCGACGCTTGTTGATATGATAAAAGACCTAGCTTAGTGGACAACGTGGGTTTACTAAGCAAACATGATTTACAAGCTCTTACTAATTCTCGAATTTTGCCGTCCATACCTCTCCAAATTAACATCTCTCAGATCTTTTCCCGAGTCTTGAAGATGACTAAATGCCCCCCTAATGGGGTCTCATGATAGTGCTTGAAGATCATACGTACAAGCACGGCTTGAACCACTATTTTCATCTTTTGATCATGCCCCGACGGGCAACACAAAACCACGTTCCGCAACACATAAGAGACGACATGTTCTCCAGAAGAAAGGGTTTCCATAATAGGGGCCAGCACAGGATCTTTACGTTGATATTTTTCAATATCCTTAAACAACATGGGGGCATCAGTTAGAATGAAATTAACGCCCGAAGGTATGGGCGTGGGAAGAGAAGAATTCTCTTCCTGTTCAGTGGTCTCTACATCTTGAGAAAGCATGCAGCTTAGTCCATCCGCCACGACATTTTCAGATCCTCTGATATGCCTAACATCAACCTGGAATGCAGAAATCCTGATGACCCAACGGGCTATACGACCAGTAAGACGCGGCCTAGCTAATACCTAACTTAAGGCTTGGTTATCCGTTTCTAGGTCGAACTTGACATATTCCAGATAGAGTCGGAAGTTCTCTAGTTCAAATAAAACTGCCAAACCCTCAAGTTCATAGATGGAATATTTGGCCTCTTGGACCGATAATGTCCTAGACGCATAGGCGATGGGTCGCCTTCCGAGTTCAGTTTCTTGAAGAAGCACAAAAGCCACCGCCGACGACGAGGCATCGGTTTGAACGATGAATTTCTTCTAAACATCAGGCATAGCAAGGACAGGGGCGTTGCAAAAAGCTAATTTCAGGTCTTCAAAAGCGGCTTGTTGAGACAGTCCCCACTCAAATTTGACGTCTTTCCTACGAAGTAAGTTCAAGGGCGCCGCTCTGTTAGCGAAATTAGGAATAAATTTCCTGAAGATATTCACCATGCCTATGAACCTGGCAATACCTTTGATGTCCTTAGGGGTTTGAAATCACGGATGCTGGAATGATCGATAGAAACACCATCGGGCGACACAATATGCCCTAGGAATGACATAGGAGGTTTAGCAAAAGCTACCTTAGATAACTTGACAGTCAACCCGGCCTTACGAAGGCGATTGTAACCTCCTTTAGATGATCTAGGTGTTCTTCAAAGGTCTCAGAAAATACGACGACATCATCGAGATAGTGATACAAATATTCAAATTTGATGTCAGAGAAGACTCTATCTAGCAGAGTAGTGAGAACACCTGCCCCCGTGGGGAGCCTTAAAAGCACGCGGTTGTATTCATACAAGTTCCAATCCGTGGCAAAAGCTGTTAGATGTTTCGAATCCTGCAGCTAGAGGTATTTGGTTGTACGCCTGATTGAGATCAAGGATGGTAAAGAACATATGTTTCCGAAACCATGAAAAACAAGTGTGAAGGTCAGGAAGAGGCACAGATTGTAACACCACCTTTAAAGCCCTATAGCCCTATATCAATCACAGGCCTGAAGCCACATTGGGGTTTCGGCACCAGAAAAATGGGCGATGAATACGCTGACTTAGAGGGTCGAATAATACCGTCCTTTAGCATCTGTTCAATGATCTCTTTAAGAGCCTTCATTTTAGTTGGGGACAACCTATAAGGTGGAAACCTAACTGGGAGCGAATCCTTAACCTCAATCTTTTACTCGATAAGATCAGTAACACCAAGAGTATCGAAAAATACACCCGGAAACGACTGACACAATTTACGAATACTTTCAGCCTACTCCTCAGGAAGGTGTCTAAGGTCTAACAACATCTCATCCTGGGTAGGCCAAACAGATGAACATGACACAGAGCTACATTTTATCAAAGGAATTTTACAATTATTAGCAAATTTGAAGGTGCACGACTTGCTCTGGATGTGGAGCACCAGACCAATAGAAGACATGAAATCCGCTTGCAATATTACGGGGGCAAGACACGTGCTTAGCCACAAACAATTTTATTTTTCAGGTGAATTTAGAAATACGAATTTTGGCAAAGATGCAACCTAAAATTTCTAATGGAGAGGAATTAGCCGAGATGCATTGGACAGAAGATGTAAAAGTCAGGAAAGTTGCAAATGCTCTTTAATTTAGGTTACCATCCAGCCGAAATAATAGAACAAACACTCCCTGAGTCTAATAGAGCTGTGACAGGTTCACAATTCAGTTCAATTTTAAGAAATGGTACAAGTGCGAGGGTCTCCGCCGCAATTCTGAGGCATTCTTTAGGGCATTCAAGTGCCGGATTAGAAAAATTTCTACCCTTCCCCGAGCTTTCGGTGGGTTTAGCAGGGGATGAGCATTGGGAAAATGACCCTGCCGACTCAGCCGATGATACTAGTCACTTCTTATTATTGGAGTTCGCTGGGGTTGCACCAGAAGTTGAGCAGGAGGGGGTGCTATTGGCATTAGGGCAATTCTTGGCTAGATGAGTAAAAGAGCCGCATTTGAGCCACCCTTGAGATGACCGTGCCTCATTCTTTGTCCCACTGGATTTGATCAAGTGACACTTGTTACGGAGATGTTCCGTAGACCCACAAGCATACCATTTGCGGGAGGTAAAGGTTACCCTGGTGTAAAAATTAATTTCTTGGATGAAGTTTACAAGATTTTCATCCAGTCGCTGTACTCTGAAATAGTACTTTTGATTAATGAAGACATGGCTCGAGCCGGAATGAAGTTAGCCAACAGATGGGCGTGGAAGTCTTCTATGGGAGATTGTTCACCTATGTCTTTGACTATTTTGTCCGAGAGGACACCTATAGAGTAAGGGTAAATAATTTGAAGAATTTGGGAATGAGAGAGAGAAAACACTAGAGCGTGATCTTGAAATTCAACTAAGAAATTTAGAAATGAAATGACATCGTTAATGGAATTTACGGAAAAATTTGAAATTCCCCTAAGCAACATAACCAATGGATGAGGCAAACTACTAAACCCAGGTGACATAATAGGTAACGGCCTAGAAGGTTGAGAAGTCTTCAACACCGCATTATTTAAAAAGAAAGGTGGAATTTGTGGACGACAATCACTCATTTTCCAACGGGGCAGAAGTTTGTTGAGTTGCCCCAGATTTCCTAGTTTCTACACATTTGGAAGAATCCTCTTCAGCAGGCAAGTTGACTAAAGGGCCTTGATAGGATTTGGGAGCAGCTATCTCAGTCAACAATTGATTGACTCTATTTGATATTTTTGAAAAGTGTTCAACAAGATTACTAGCCTCCTTAGCATGATCTTCTTTTAACTTGAGAGACAATAGGTCCCTAACCCTATTATAAAAATAGATCAATCTTGCCTGTAGTCTTTTAAGCTGACTAGGAGATGGATCGCTTACTTCAAAAAAAACTTACTACAGATGCTAGCTCGGTGGTGTTGTCGGTGGAAAGAGCCTCATTAATTTCCTTTTCTCCCAAAATTGGGATACTAATTGGTAATTCTAATGACTCCTTAAGTTTGGTGGTATCTGCCGCAACCGTGCCTCCAGACTGAACACTTCTAATAAGTAATTCATAGATGAATTCCTCCTTGCGCAAGTACCCGGGATGGAGGACTTCACGAGGGCCAGCCATGATGATAGAAAATTAAAAATATAGAATAAAAAATTCCAGCTACTGAGAAAATTCTTAGAGTTCGATGCGGATTCTATGTTTAGCCGTCAAAAAGGGCTTAATTGAGACCCATTCAACCACGCTCTGCTACCACTTGTTACAGGGTTACCGTGGAGCAGAAAGAGGTTAAAGAAGGTGCCGGGGTGAATGGGTCTATCTATGATATCAAAATTGAATTAAAACTTTAAAAGGTTATATTTCTTTTCCAAAAACAAACTTAAAATTTTTTCACTGAGTGAGCATAACAACATATCAGGTACAAAACAATATTGAAACAAGACTGGGAAATTCCAAGATCAGTGAACTTTACAGTTCCTGGGCTTCAAGCCCGTAATTTGACAATTTCCAGAGCTCGCAGCTGAAATTTACAATTCAAAATGAGAACTAATCTAGTTAAGGGACGAAATCCCCTAATTCAAAGAGCTCTTGCTCCTAAAATTACAATATCTAGCCTTCCAGAGGCACTATTTACAATTACAAAACTTAAAAAAGAGCTAACAGACTCTCAGTTTCTTACAGACCGCACAAGGCAATATTACGTCAAAAAATATTACACACTCTGGTCTCATAAGGCACGAATTACAAATAGAAATTGCTTAATACAGGGGTATCTAGTACCCAACCTACAGGGCCTTTACGAAAAAGAACAGGTTAAATAAACGGCCCGAACACAAACTGAATGGAAGCGTACACAGCGCTCTCAGATAACGAAAAATTAAAACCTACTGGGCTCTTGGCCGATGAAGCAGAGGTTATTCCCAAACTAGTGAGGTGGCTCCTATGGAAATAACTGTAATAGATTAAAGGGGAAAAAGTTGCTAAATCGCAGACACCTCAAATCAAGATGAAGGGGAGCTTGAGAGGTTAACTCACTCTCTACAATTAAAGATTTTATGAATTTTTTACTTTAGCCGAAAGAAAGTTAACATTAAAAAAGTATGGTTACGTAATTAAAGAGTCGGACCTTCCCCTCGAATTAAACTGCGGAGGTAGCAAGAAAGAATGAAGTTATGTGGCTATTACCTTATAGATGTTCTGCTGACCGAAGAAGGAGGCGGCCTCGCCTCCTGCCTTAACACACACACTCAGAAAGACGACGATGAAATGACCAAGAAACGTGAAAAGCCGCAGTTTATAAACCCTCAGGGAAGGTTCGAGATCATTCAAGATATCCCAGTGCGGACACGTTTTTAAACCCCTCTCTACCACCTTTTTGGCCTGGCTAAACTGCCATTGAAATTAGTATCACTTTGGTATTTTATTCCAACTCAGTTTTAATTTTATTTCCTGTGCGACTTATGTCGTTAACTGTAATTGGATTCTGTCCGTCCCCGGAGTTATATTCCATCGTTATCTTTTAGTCTGGTGTTGGGCCAGGTGTGGGGGGAGATTCTTCCGAGGCTCGCTGACTTTCCTCGCAGCCGTGCTTCGCGTTGCTTGTTGGTGGAGTCTAAACGATTGTCGCCCGCCATTAACGTTGGGTCGCTTGACGAAGATGCAACGAAGGCGTGCTTGGTGTCTTCTCACCCTTACATCTTCTGATCTTCTGTAATCGTCGTCTTAATTTGGATTTTATTTGCATCCTTCTGATAACAAACGTCGTGAGTATTGTATCCGGAAGCTCATGTAAGTCCCTGTTGACTTCGGTAAACATATTATTACAGATTTTGCTGCAAGCTATTTCTCTCAAGTTTCTACTTCAGCGTTTCTCGACATTTTCTTTAGTCTGTTTTACTTATCACCATTCTCGGGATGTGTTTGTTTCATACTACGTGTACTGAACTTTAGAAAATTATTTCTACCTTGGCAAAAATCAAGTTTTATTTATTATTATTATTATTATTATTATTATTATTATTATTATTATTATTATTATTATTATCATTAATTTGGTAAGAAGTTAAATGTATCCTTCTACCGTCTCAAAGGATTAAGCCTGTGTTGGTTTTAGGCCTATGTGTGTTTTCACCAAGAAGTCCGAAGTTACATTTGAGCTTTTCTTTTCTCGTGATTAATTTTTCCTTTTTTAAATTTGGTTTTGAGGCTTGTGTTTTTTTGTATCGACCTGGGTTTGGTATTATGTGGATTGTTCATTTGTGGCATTTCTAGTTTGTTTACGTTACCATGACAATACCAAGGTAGGCTACTGGTGATTATTATTCTACGGTTGTTTCCTGTGTTTTCTTGGGGTTGATTTGTGCCTTTGTGATTATGCCCCTTGCTACCGTGGAATTTCGTTTTTTTCTCAACCCTTTATGTTATTTTTTTAACCTTTGTATCTTCTCGGGGTTGGCAATTCTGTCCTTGCGACAGTTTTGTTTTCATTTTACGTTGACGTATGTATTTTGCGTCGGACTCTCTTGGAGAAACTCACCGGATTACACAGCAGTAATTTAAAAAAAGGTTGTACATTGTTCGTTCTAAGTGACCTAAGTAAATGCTAGTCTGTTATACCTCTAGGGTCGTCATGTTATCAGAAACGTAGTATTGGTTCATTTTATTTGTATCTTATAAGTGAGCGGCTCACAACTAGTTGATATTTGACCTTCTGTTTTTTAAGACCGTTAAATTATTTAAAGTCTATATTTGTTACGAGGACGATGTTATTGATTTACAATTTCACTTTATGAATTAAAATGTTCTCATTTTTTCTTAAAGTAATGGTGTTCTTTCTTTCACTCATTTTATGTGTTTCTGATGTCCAGTACAGTGGTTGGTTTTAATTATCCGCGGTTTGTCGCGACACCTCTCCACTAGTTAAGGTAAGTCCTTGTTTATTTGTTGTTTGGTGTGGAGTGAGTTGTGCTTCCACTTGTTACTGATGAACTGGGGCAGTAGTGTAACTGCTAGTTCGTACTTTGGACTGTCGTTACGGTAGTAGTTGTGCTGTTTGACTACGTAACGGGTCACAAGACTAATCAGGACACACCCTCTTAATTTTTATTGGCCGATTGAAAGTGAGGAAGAAATACGGGATTGGTTGAAAATTAATTACAAAAATTAGTGATTGGCTAGATTCTAACCTGGCGCAAAGAAAAGGAAGTTTTGCCAACCCAAAAATGAATGAACATACATCAGTTATGGACAACCTAGAACCAAACTTCTTCAATTTATAAGTTCTTACACCTTGAACCAGGGTGCATGATCATGGTTTTTTGGTAGTGTCATCTGTAGAGAAATGTCCAAACTTCTCGATGTATATCAAAACAAAACAAGGAGAAATTCAGTCAGTTTAGGAAACTTCACAACAAAACAATTACTTAATATTTCAGTGGTGACAGGTGCCAAGTTCGTGTAGTTTCAGTTTCGCCTTTAGACCGATAGAGGAGTTCATTTAGGCGCTTGTTTTCATGCGCGTACCTCCCGGTACAGTAAAACATGCATTAAGAACGAGAATGGCGCATCATCCCAAATATCAGGAAATAGAACCTATAACGGATTTCATGAGAAAGAAGAGAATCTGGTCATCTGTTGAGAACAGGTTAATACGCAGAATTTTGGAAAAGCTTTGGAAACAAATGCAACAACCAGTCTGGATAAAAGAAATAAAAGAAGACATGAAAGAATTAGACATAACAATGGAGGATTTAAAGAATAAATCAAACAAAGTAAATAAATTGAAGAATAGTAAAGTTACATTCCTACCAAAATGTGATAAAAGAGAAACACTAAAAGGGTATTTTCAGAAGAAGAACGACAACGAAGATCAAATATATAGAAGAAATACTGGAAGAACAGAAAAGAAAAAACAATATATCATAGAAGACCGGACAGAAATTGACTACAGTGATCCAATGCGGCCGTAAAAGCAAAATAATAATAATAATAATAATAATAATAATAATAATAATAATAATAATAATAATAATAATGTTAACTCGAAGAGCACAATTTATAAATAAAAGTTAAGTTCTGAAAAATGTTGAACGGTGACAGCGGAATGAAAGACTGAAGTTGCGCCGGAACTTGGAAGGCAATTTTCTGAGAAACGCTGACATCCCTGCAGTAGTGAAACAGTGCTAGAGAGGAGCGAGCGCCTTGCAATCAGATGGCCAATGATGATGCTTGTTGTTTAAAGGGGCCATCGGCCGCACACTTCAACATATACTTTTAAGGAGAGCTTACACATTAGTAGGGGAGCAGTGACGTTCAACAGCCCGCCAATCAGAGACAGCGCAGCGAGTCACGCGACTGCGCGCGGGAAACTTGAAATCCACGTGCTTTTATTTGTAAACAAAGCCACGTTCTCTTGTTGGTAAACAATTCACGTGCTTTTTCGACAACTGACAGATGTCATTTTTAAACAAGTGACCATCGCTAAACTTAGAGCTGCCAACTTTACGTCGCTAAACCTCATCGCTGCCACCTTATGCACGTCGTGGAGCGAAATTTGAATTTCACGCGCTCTTGAGGGGCCTAACCTCACTTTAGCGGCTAGTTGCCCTTCCCGACGTCTAAGAGAGCAAGCCTAACGGCATGAAGGGGCTTAACCTTAGTTTAACGGCTAGATGCCCTTCTCGACGTGGAGAGTCTTTATCTAGGAGGGGATTGCCCTTACAGGATGTAGTTTTACGGCAATATGCCCTTCCCGACACTATTTTGAGGAGTAATAGTAGTAGTAGGAGGAGGGGGAGGAGGATGATACTCTCCTGACGTTGTTTTAAGTAGCAATGTGGAGTGACGTAAGTAACCACACGTAACCACATGGAGGAGTCTAACTACACAGGGCCGTAGTTTTACTGCAAGATGCCCTTCCCGACGCCAAATGCACAAGTGGCGGCAATACACAACTCTTTATGAAACGGCTTTCTAACCTTACTTTAACGGCTAGTTGCCCTTCCAACACATATCAGAGCGAGCCTAACCTCACATCCGTCATCATCAAGAGACTATCCTTAGTTTTATGGCAAGATGCCCTTCCCAACGCCAATTGCACAAGATGGCGGCATTACACAGCTCCCTATGAGACGGCCTAGAGGCTGCTTGCGCAAAATGGCGGCTGCTCTTATGAGACGGCTTAAGTGATGCTTGGGGAAAATGGCGGCTATACACGGCTTCTTGTGGAGAAAGATGCCGGCTATGGGCGACTGTACAAGATGGCGACTATACATGGGCTCTTAGGAAGAAAGATGACAGCCATGGGCGCTTGCGCAAGATGGCAGCTATACATAGGCTCTTATGAGAATATCTAGTGCCATAAGAAATACATTGGTTACATTTAAGCCCCTAGCAGTCGAACAAATTATCGGATAAACATGTAACTTGAAATTTCGGTTCGGAAACATATTATTTCAATCTGTTGCCACAGGTTATAAGCTTGTAGATCATGCAGTAGCGAAATTAAACAGAACGCCTAGTGCTACACGAAATACGTTGGTTACGTTTAAGCAGCGTTTTCATCATCTAACATCAACGTGGCCATTTCATCGTCTAGTTTATTAAGATTGCCACATAACCTATCTAACGTAGAAAACTTTAATTTTACTTTTTCCTCATTCGGATTTTCAGAATCTATTTCTTGTGTAAAGCGGTCATAAGTTTGAGTAAAACATGCTCTCACCACTTGAAGTACCGCCTTCTTCCGTTACGATAGTTGACCTAAAATAACCAGATTGAGACTCACCAGTATCTGTTATTAGATCACGTCGGGGTCACCAACAGCAATGGAGCTACCCGTTTCACTGCTTCCCCAAATTCTCAAACCGTATATTTAGTGATTCAGTCAATCACAGGGACGTTCGTCTTCGTTTCACCGCCCTCTCGATTCACAATAACGTTGCTTGCCCAGACGCAACAGCTACTATACCCGCAAACGCACAGATGTAATCATGTACGGAAAGAAAAATCCCATCCTAGATGTTCAACATAAACTACAATAGTTACAGAGAAATTTTAAGCAACATAAATGAATTAAAACCTACAAAGAATTCTTGAGTTGATTACTATCTATTTTGCTTCTTTCGTTGTTATCCCTGGGTTTTTAGACCGGGGTTCCCATTTCACCGTCAGTAAGTTGTTCAGTTGTAGGATGAGTAGACCTCGAACTAGTACTTTAAGTCCAGAAAAATTCCCTGACCTGGCCGGGAATCGAACCCGGGGCGTCCGGGTAAGAGGCAGGGACGCTACGCCTACACCGCGGGGTACGTCTGAACAAAAAGGAAAGCAACGCGCTCGGTAGAAGCTCGGGCGTTCGTGTGCACTTACAACAATGTTGTAACAAGAAGTCCACAAGAGGGTGGATACTCGCATGTTTCGAGATATCATCTGCCCAGGACATGCAAACCATTTAAAATCGAAGGCTCAGTTTTATAGTGCATATATACGAAATACGCGCACATTCTTGACATGCATTATTGCAGGTTTTATTATTTTGTATAGAACATGTCCGCCATGTGGCTACCACCCCCGGAAGCCCGGGTTCGGTTCCCTTCTCTGCCACAAAAATTTGAAAAGAGTACGACGGCTGGAGCGGGGTCCACTCAGCCTCGGGAGGACAACTGAGTAGAGGTGGATTCGATTTCCACCTCAGCCATCCTCGAAGTGGTTTTTCACTTCTTCTCCAGGCAAATGACGGGATGGTATCTAACTTAAGGCGATGGCCGCTTCCTTCCCTCTTCCGTTTTCAGGGCATAAGAGTCCGCCCTCTACTTGTGACTGAACACTGGGAGAAAGTAGCGAGTCACGCAAAAATATGAATAGATTTTGTTGGAAAGTGGGTAGTGGAGACTGAAGAGTTCCGAGCAGCCCGCGTGAGGTACGAGCGTGTTTGCTTTACGTCGCACAGACACAGATAGATCTTTCGGCGACGATGGGACAGGAAAGGCCTAAAACTGGGAAGGAAGCGGCCGTGGCCTTAATTAAGGCACAGCCTGGTGTGAAAATGGGAAACCACGGAAAACCATCTTCAGGGCTGCCGACAGTGGTGTTCGAAACTACTGTCTCCCGAATACTAGATACTGGCCGCACTTGAGCGACTGCAGCTGTCGAGTTCGGTGTACGTGCGAGTCATTAATGCTCCGTCCCTGGGGTGATCTTTCTTGTACCGGGCGGTACACCTCTACGACGCAAGTTTAAATCTTGCTTCAATTGAAACTTCTCTACTGGAGAAACCCGGAACTTTAACTACTGAAATAACTCTACGGTTTATCAGAAGATGTCACTAAGTGTTTTTGATTTGCCTTTGTTTTCCAGTGATCAAGAAGTGTGGACATTCTCTAACAGATGTCTCTACCAAAAACTATGGTAATACACTCTGGTGCAATGGAATGAACTCTCTTGAAGAAATTTTGTATTCATAAGTTTGGTCTTTACTAAATTTTGTACTGTGGTTTGTGGGTTGGCAACATTAATCCTTTCTTTCCGCCTGTTTTGAATTTAGCCAATCAGTAATTTCTGTAATTAATTTTCCTCCAATCATAGCTTTCTTCTTCAAATTTCCATGTGTAATTCTTAGTCTACCAATAAAAATTGAGTGGGTGTGTATATTCATTCCTGAAAGATCTCGAATTTTCCACGAGGGTATAAAAACTGCTGATTTTCTTGTCTCCGGGCCACTTCAGTAACATCTAGCTTAGTGTGTGGATATGTAGCAGGGGGCGGGAAGCGCCTCTTTCTTCGGGCAACAGATCTCCAAGAAGGTAATGGCCTTTTAACATGCTAGTTTAGCAGTTTAACTCTCGGGGAGAGTTCGAAACCTTTAATATGTAAACTATTAAGCATGTAAACACTTCTCCTGGTAAACTTCAGTTTTCTTGAACTTTAATTCGGAGATAGAGAGTGCTTTACCCTCTTGAGCTCCCCTTCATTTGAAATTGAGGTGACTACGTTTTCGTGACCGTTTCTTTTCTTCCTTAATGTATTAAAGTTTTCTCATACGAGTCACCTCCCTAGCTTGGGATTAGCCCCTGTGTATCGGCCTTGCGCCACTTAGGTTTTAAAATGTGTATTTAGGAGTGCAAGTTCACGCCTCCAGTCCTTTCTGTATTTTGGGCCAGTAACTTAACCTGATGTTTTTTTTTCTTCATGCGAAGGCCCTGTAGGTTGGGTACATGATACCCCTGTTTCTTTGTAAGTGTGCCTTGAGGGCAGTTAGAAGTAAGGTTTGTTGTGGCCTTTGATAGGCTTGTAAAAATTGAGAGCAGGTCAGCTCTTTTGGGTATTTTGGAAGGTGCCTCTAGGAGGCTTGACATTACTAAGCGGGAGCAAGAGCTCCATGTAATGAAGGGGTTTTCTGCCCTTTGGTAATTTGTGGTTGTGAGCTGAGAGCTCAGACTTTGGGGTTCGTAGCCCAGAATTGGAAAGTTGCTGTGTACCTGATTTTCCTTGTTATTTCCCCTAGTGGAAACTGGTTAAATTTTTCTCTAATTTTGGACTTCTTGATCATGTACCTGAATTAACTGGTTGTTATTTGTTGTACGCTCAAAAATTCTATGTCACCATTGTTAAGTTTTGAAAATATAACCTTTATTGAAATTTTAAATCTATCTTTCGGACTTATACTTAGACCCATTCCAGCCCCCACCTTCTTTCACCTCTGACTTCCACGGATAACTCCGTAACATTTCTAATGACTCTTTTTCTTGGAGAAGAACGGAATGCATTCTTCACTTTAGTTCTCAAATACCAGATTTTCTTTTTTGTTTAAATCAGAACTCTGTTGTTATTTAAATACTTTCATTCCTTGCGACCGAGGAACACCCAACTTCCTTTCCTCATGGGGTTCCCTTTCTTATTCGGGTCATCAAATTTCTTGGTTAAGAAACTCCTACAATATTCTTTTTGTGAAAAATTAGTTGAGGATCTGTGGAGAGACCAGTGTTCGAGGATGGATGCCTAGTTGCACTTCCTCTTAAAACAATAATCACCACCAATCCATTATTTTGACGGTAATGTGGCGACTCCTTGGTGTAGACGTAGCGAGTCTTCCTATTTCCCAGATTCAATTCCCACCTAGTGCACGGACACTGAGAGATAGCCCGGCAGCAGTCACCTTGCGCTGAAACAGTAAGAAGGAATCCGTTATTAACATTTTGCAAAGCGCAACAAACGTACACACCGTCTTCATACAGCCGCCAAGAAGAACCAATGACTGTGAGTAGGAGAGCAGTGACAGTTCAACAGCCGCCAATCAGAGGCAGAGCAGCGGGTCACGTGCCTGCGCGCGGGAAATTTGAATTCTACGTGCTTTAAACAAGTGACCATCGCTAACCTCCGTGCTGCAATCTTTATATCGCTATACCTCACGTCCTGGCGCGAAATTTGAATTTCACGTGCTCTTGAGGGGCCTAACCTCACTTTAACGGCTAGTTGCCCTTCCCGAAGCCTAAGAGGGCAAGCCTAACATCATGGAGGGACCTAACCTTAGTTTTACGGCTAGATGCCCTCTCGACGTCCAGAGTTATTATCATGGAGGGGCTTAACATTACAGGACGTAGTTTTACGGCAAGATGCCCTTCCCGACGCCAATTGCACAAGATGATGGCTATACACAGCTCCTTATGAGACGGCCTAGGGGCTGCTTGTGCAAGATGCAGACTGCTCTTTTGAGACGGCCTAGGGCCGCTTGCGCAAGATGGCGGTTGCTCTTATCAGACGGCTTATGGGCTGCTTGCGCAAGATGGCGGCTGCTGTTATGAGACGGCTTAAGGGCTGCTTGCGCAAGATGGCGGCTATACACAGCTTCATATGGAGAAAGATGCCGGCCATGGGCTACTGTACAAGATGGCGGCTGTACATGGGCTCGTATGGAGATAGATGACGGCTTTGGGCGATTGCTCAAGATGGCGGCTATACATAGGCTCTTATGAGAACGTTTAGTGCCATAAGAAATACATTGGTTACATTTAAGCCCCTAGCAGTCGAACGAATTATCAGATAAACATGTAACTTGAAATTTCGGTTCGGAAATGTACTATTTGAATCTATTGGCATGGGTTATAAGCATGTGGCTCATGCGGAAAGTGAAAATAAACAGAACGCCTAGTGCCATAGAAATGCATTGCTTACATTTAAGCTCCTAGCAGTCGAACGAATTATCGGATAAACGTGTAACTTGAAATATCGGTTCGGAAATGCACTTTTAAAATTTGTTGGCGTGGGTTATAAGCATGCAGCTCATGCGGAAAGCGAAATAAACAGTTCTCGTAGCACTATAAGAAACACATTGCTTACAATTAAGCCCCTAGCAGTCGCCAAATTATCGCATAAACATGTAACATGAAACATCGATTCGGAAACATATTGTTCCAGTCTGTTGCCATAGGTTATAAGCTTGTAGATCATGCAGGAGCGAAATTAAATAGAATGCCTAGTGCTATAAGAAATACATTGGTAATATTTAAGCCGCTAGCAGTCGAACAAATTATCGGAAAAACATGTAACTTGAAATGTCATTTCGGAAATGTACTCTTTGAATCTGTTGGCATGGGAGTAGATATAATGGATGGTTCTAGCGCCGCCTCCACCTCCGGCACCCAGGGGCCCTCTCCTCCTCCACCTCCTCCCGGGGGCCTTCCCAGGGGCCCGCTCCTCCTCCTCCCCCACCTCCCGGGGGCCTTCCCAGGGACCCGCTCCTCCTCCCTCCGGGGGGCCTTCCCAGGGGCCACTTCCTCCTCCCACGGGAGATTTGAATTTTGGCGCGAGATTTGAATTTGTAAACGAAGCGACGTGCTTTTTTGACAGCTGTCATCGACAACAACGCATCGCTAACCTCACTGCTGCCATCTTGACGGGCCTAAACCTCAGTGCTGCCAACTAAACCTTACTACCGCGAGATTTGAATGGGTAAACAAAGCCACGTGCTTTTTAGACAGCTGTCATCCACCATCTTGCATCGCAAACCTCAGTGCTGTACTCTTTAGCTACTTACCTTTGAAATGTGGTGGCGGCAATTTGAAAAATTCTATTTGACGGCAACCATCTTTAATCAACAGACCATCGTGCTGCCTTCTTTGCTTGGAAACAACCCTACGTGCTTTTTTGACAAGCAGCCATCTTTAATCAGCAGAGCATCGTGCTGCCCTCTTTAGCTACTTACCTTTGAGGCGGGCAATTTGAAAAATTATATTTGACAAGCTACCACCTTTAATCGACAGAGCACCGTGCTGCCCTCTTTAACTACACACTTTTGAAATGTGGTGGCGGGCAATTTGAAAAAATTACACAACCTTAGTGCTGCTATCTTTACGGTACTGCGGGTAATTTAAAATCCACATGCTTTTTGACAGCTGTCATCCGCCATCTTGCATCGCTAACCCTAGTGCTGCTATCTTTAGCTACATACGTTTGAAATGTGGTGGCGGGCAATTTGAAAAATTACACAACCTTATTGCTGCTATCTTTACGGTACTGCGGGTAATTTAAAATCCACATGCTTTTTGACATCTGCCATCCGCCATCTTGCATCGCTAACCCTAGTGCTGCCCTCTTTAGCCACTTACCTTTGAATAGTGGTGGCGGGCAAATTCTACGTGACAGCTCTCATCCGCCATCTTCCATCGCTTACCTTAGTGCTGCACTCTTTACGGCACTGTTGGTAATTTAAAAAATTCCGTCAGCTGTCAGCCGCCATCTTCAATCGCAAACCTCAGTGCTGCACTCTTTAGCTACTTACCTTTGAAATGTGGTGGCGGATAATTTGAAAAATGCTTTTTTACAAGCAGCCATCTTTAATCAATAGAGCATCGTGCTTCCCTCTTTATAGCTACTACCTTAAGCACGTAGTAGCAGGCAATTTCAAAAGTTCAACATGTTTTTGACAAGCTGCCATTTTTGATCTACAGAGCACCGTGCTGCTATACTTTTGAAATGTGGTGGTGGTGATTGTTATCTACCATCATGCATAACTTACCTTAGTGCTGCACTCTTTACGGTACTCCCTTTGAAATGTGGTAGCGGTAATTTCCACATGCTTTTTTCACAAGCAGCCATCTTTAATTAACAGAGCATCGTGCTGCCATCTTTATGACACTAAACTTTATTCTTTGACATATTGTGGTAGGTAATTTAAATTCTATGTGCTTTTTTGACAGCTGTTATCCGCCATCTTTAATACCTTTGACATGTGGTGGTGGGTAATTTTACAGCGACCATCAACAAATCCTAAATCCACATGTTTGCAACTTTACGCAGGCAATTTTTTAGGCGCTACTTTTTTGGTTGACGGTCCCTATCCAACGGATCTGTTTTAGGATTCGAGTTAAAGCATGCAGAAGCAACTGCAGACCTAGGCGAATGCTGCTCTGCATGACTTGCATCTGACATGCTCTTGTGCAAGCAAAAAGAAAGTGACTTAGCAAAAAATAAATCCTGGTCCTGATACGTCAGGAAGGGCAACCGGCTAAATGCCAGTCCTTCGGCGTCCGGAAGGGTATTCAGCCGAAAAACAATGGCTTATGATGTAAGACACTATAAAATGTACCATTACGTTACAATTGATGCTCATTGACATGGAGATATATATCGGCTAAAAAATGCCGCAGAGCAGCTTCAGACGGCGAGAATGCACGGAATAGTTTTATATGGCAAGTCGATCGCAGTTAGAAGGCATTGACCGGCGAGAAAGAAAGGAATCTCTTAGATAAAATAACTATTATACGTAAAAAAAATAGTTGAAAGCGTCGCTTCTTAACTACTTTGAGAAAGAAAAACTGCACCAGAAAAGAACTAGCGATTTCCATTGCGAAATCAGAAGAACAATTATCATATACACGAAAGCTGAACTAAAATACACATCCACGGAAAGAATCCAGCTGCATACTACTGAAGATTGCTTAAAAACGGAAGGAAGGCGCATATATTTCATTCCGAGTACTGTGTTGAAGAGAGGTGTCGAACCAGAAAAACGGCATTCAGAAAAGGGCCAGCAATAATTTGATAAGCGGCCAAATTCTGTCAGAAATTACGTAAGATCTACCCAGAACCTCTAAACAATATTAATTAGGCGATATATTTCACAAGGGAATAGCCTGTTTGGAAATATATATACAATCCTAAGCACTGTCTATCGAAATATAAGGAATACAGATACAATTAATATACGTATTGGAGGACTTTGTATGCAAGAAATTAAGATGTACTCTGTTGAATTTATGGTGTCTTTTCGTTGCATGAAAAGTGGAGTCGTAATGGAGCTTGCGTAAAATGATGGCGGAAGACTGCTCAAGACACTATTAGCTCGAGCCAGCCAACTTTAATCAAGAGAACACCGTGCTGCGCTCTTTATCGTAGTAGCGGACAATTTAAAAGAACATGTCAAGGAATACATTTGTTCTAAGAGAAAAAGAAAAATAATAAGACTACAGTTCTGAACAGCTTGCGTAAGATAGCGATTGTTATAACCTCTTTTCCCTGTTCTGTGAAGGCATAGCTTTATCGAGCATACAACGCGATCTTATGAATAAGACAGCACACATATCGCGTACCTGCAGTGATGAATGTTTATACTTGAACACACATACTGCTGTTCAAAGCCTATTACAACTAGAATCGCATACTATAGTTCGATGTTGTTGAACACTGCATTGCATGACTAGAATCAAACACTGTTTAGAAAGAAAAAATTCTCTTCTCAACATACTTACTAAGCTGCTCTTCTTCTACCTCCTCTGTCAAGGTACATCTCTATCGAAAATGCATGGCAAAAGCAAGAGTGTACAAGTTTAGCCTTGAACACATACTACCGTTCAAAAACATATATACATACTAGAGCTCGATGTAGCGTTACAAAAATGTTGCAAAGTTTGGGCTGGGAAGACTTGGTAGAAAGGAGACGAGCTGTTCGACTAAGTGGTATGTTCCGAGCTGTCAGTGGAGAGATGGCGTGGGAGGACATCAGTAGACGAATAAGTTTGAGTGGCGTCTTTAAAAGTAGGAAAGATCACAATATGAAGATAAAGTTGGAATTCAAGAGGATAAATAGGGGCAAATATTCATTTATAGGAAGAGGAGTTAGGGATTGGAATAACTTACCAAGAGAGATGTTCAATAAATTTCCAATTTTTTTGCAATCATTTAAGAAAAGGCTCGGAAAACAACAGATAGGGAATCTGTCACCTGGGCGACTGCCCTAAATGCAGATCAGTAGTGATTGATTGAAGTGTATCAAGTGAAAAGTTCATAAATTTATAGGAAACTAGAAAGCGAATATTAATATCGCCTACACAATAACTGAATGAAATAAAGCGTTCATGATTTTGAGCAATCAGAATGAACTTTGTACAATTGTGCAAACTCACGAACAATGAAGTGGCTGTCGTAGCCTGACAGGTTATGGAAAAAGCATGGAATAAATTTAGGTACACGATATGAAAGACTGCACGAATCATGTGCAGGTCCCAGTGAAGTGGCAGTGATCTGGGGGAAAATAATTGGCTGTTTACAGATGTGACATTGATCGGTTTCATCATGCAAAATCGTCTCATCCAACGTCATTTGAATTGGCACTGGTTGCGAAATAAGACCATGAACGCGTTATCCTAAGTCTTGTAATTCTCTTAACAACCATGCAGTAAAGTTTTCTCCGTAATACATCTAAAATGATAGAGATGCATCGTATGAACAAATGACTTTGTAAGCTACTGAAAACAGAGTGTGGTTTTGCACATAATCAGTGTAGGGTTCGCTTATGTTTGGTTGGCAACGATGAAAAGGTACAGTAAAACATTCAAAATCTGCATGAACAGTGAAGGGAACAGGTTCTTGACGATAATAATTCTCAAACTTCATTTCCGCATTTCCTTTGTTTGGCGAAGTGTCGGAATTTAGTGCGGCGAGTGTTCTTTACACGCGGCTGATGTATTTGAAATACTACCGGAATGAGCTACAATCGAACTTGCGAAGTTAAAACAGCAATGCTTCAACTCGCTGTGTGTGTACGTATTCTTTTAGTACAGTTTCTCCCGAGGTTCGCAAAACGCTGACAGTTTACATTCCATAAGCAGAGACAAGCAGCGACTACAAGGCTCCTGACCTGAGTCTAGACTCGGACGAAAGCCCTATCTAACTGCAAAGATAAGAATTGTGCTGTTCTACCCGCAGCATTTACCTTGTGTAAAACTATAGGATTCAAACACAGTATCTCGTAGAACGCTGACGTAAAAATCCTTGTCTTTACCGGGTGATTTGAACGCGGGTTTCTCTCTCCTCACTACAAATCTAACCCGTAGTCTACTAAGCAACCACTGCAGAGACACTAAAGTGCCGGAATTTTGTCCTGCAAGTGTTCTTTTACACGAATCTGACGTATTTAAAATACTATCGAACTTACGAAGTTTGGTAAAAAGGGCAGTGCCACAACCGATTGAGCTACTCAGTCTAGCAAGTAGTTAAGTAAAAGTCTACCGAGAATCAAACCGAAGGTCTACCAAGCAACCGCTGCAGACACGGCATCTTCCCAGCAAAGGCTGAAGTGCGGTGACCCTACCGCCAACTCATCTGGGGACTGCACATATACATCTCATCTGCGGTGACCATCACCACGACTACCCCTCTCATAATAGCGGGACAGGCGTATCTGAGGGTACTTGGGGGTCCGGGCGACCTTACCCGGGTATCGGCAGAGGCGGCAAGATTTTCGGTCATACCTAATCATCATGCAATTAACTTCTGCTGTCACAAGAAGACTTCCAAAGTTATGTTGGTTAAAATTTTCTACAAATTTACCTTAACAAAAAACTTATAAATTTTTCAAGTGGAAATGTTTTCTCAAAAATTCTTCTGCGTCACCCCAAGAAAGCACATTTGGGGGGGGGTTCTGTACTGGGAGGTACACCTCAATGCTGCGCATTCAAAATAAGCACCCTCATAAACTCACCTATCGATCAAAAGGTGAAACTGATAATATCTGAACTTGGAACTTTAATCGGAAGAGGTCACTACTGAAATATTAAGTAAATGTTTTGTTGTGAAGTTTCCTAAACTGACTGAATTTCTCCTTGTTTTGTTTTACTATACATCAACAAGTTTGGGCATCGATCGACAGATGACACTGCTAAAAACTATGATCATGCACTCTGTTTCAAGGTGGAAGAACTAATAACTTAAGTTTCATATTTCTTGGTTTTCCATAACTGAACTATGTTCTTTTATTTTTGGTTGGCAATACTTCCTTTTATTTCCGCAAGTTTTAAATCTAGCCAATCACGAATTTTTGTAATTAATTTTCAACCAATCCAGCATTTCTTGTTCACTTTGAATCTGCCAATAAAAAACAAGAGGGTGTGTCCTTCCCTGAGGGTATATAAACTGCGGCTTTTCATGTTTCCTTGTCAATTGATCGCCGTATTGTTTGTGTTAATGCAGGAGGCGGGATCGCTTCTTTCTTCGGTCAGCAGAACATCTATAAGGTAATGGCCTTGCTACCTCCGCAGCTTTATTCGAGGGGAACGTCCGAATCTTTAATTATGTAACAGTACTTTTCTAAAATGTTACTTTTCTTTTGGCTAATGTAAAAACTTCATAAAATCTTTAACTGCAAATAGGGGATAGAGAGTGAGTTACCCCCTCGAGCTCGCCTTCATCTTGGTTTGAAGTGGCTACGTTTTCGCAACCTTTCGTTTCTGTAATGTATTAAAGTTATTTCCATCGGAGCCACCTCAGTAGTGTGGGAATAGCCCCAGTTTCATCAGCCAAGAGCCCGGTAGGATTTTATATGTCATTATTTGGAGTGCAGGGTACACCTCCATTCAGCTTGTGCTCGGGCGGTTTATTTAACCTGTTCTTTTTTCGCAAAGTCCCCTTAGGTTGGGTACTAGATACCCCTGTGTAGAAACCAGTTCAATTTGTAAATTGTGGCTTGAGAGGCCAGTGATTGTAATGTTCCCTTGTGTAGGCTTGGACAACTGAGAGCCTTTGGGAGGCTAGATATTGTGATTTAGGGAGCAAGTGCTCTTGAATTAGGGGATTTCTGCCCTTAACTAAATAATATCATTTCCATTTGTAAAATTGTAAAACTAGGGGCTTGAAGGCCAGAATCTGTAAAGATCACTAATCTTGGTCTTTTCTACTCTTGTTTCAAGATTGTTTTTGTACCTGACATGTTGTTATTTGTTGAGCTGTTGTTGTTTTTTCAAGAAATATAACCTTCAGTTCAAGTTTTAAATTAATTTTGATATTGTAGATAGACCCATTCACCCCGGCACCTTCATAAACTCTTTCTGCTCCACGGGTATCCCCGTAACATTGATAAACGGGGTTAAAAGTCAGGTTGTGAGTTTCACAAATAGGAAATGTCCTCTCAGTTTTAATTACTGCGTTGATGGGGTGAAAGATCCTTTTGGGGATCATTGTAAGTACCTTGGTGTTAATGTAAGGAAAGGTCTTCATTGGGGTAATCGTATAAATGGGATTGTAAATAAAGGGTACAGATCTCTGCACAGGGTTGAGGGTATTTAGGGGTTGTAGTAAGGATGTAAAGAGAGGGCATATAAGTCTCTGGTAAGAACCCAACTAGAGTATGGTTCCAGTGTATGGGACTCTCACCAGGATTACCTAATTGAAGAAATGGAAAAAATCCAAAGAAAAGCACCTCGATTTGTTCTGGGTGATTTCCGACGAAAGAGTAGCGTTACAAAAAAGTTGCAAAGTTTGGGCTGGGAAGAACTGGGAGAAAGAAGACGAGCTGCTCGACTAAGTGGATTGTTCTGAGCTGTCAGCGGAGAGATGGCGTGGAATGACATTAGTAGACGAATAAGTTTGTGTGGCGTCTTTAAAAGTAGGAAAGATCACAATATGAAGGTAAAGCTGGAATTCAAAAGGACAAACTGGGGCAATATTCATTTATAGGTAGGGGAGTTAGGGATTGGAATAACTTACCAAGAGAGATGTTCAATAAATTTCCAATTTCTATGAAATCGTTTAAGAAAAGGCTAGGAAAGCAACAGCTAGGGGATCTGCCACCTGGGCTCATCCTGTCACGACACACTAACAGTCCACACTTAGTCCTCAGGAGGACAGAAAAGCTTGCCATCAATTTTTCTCTTATGCAATCAAGCTCTTTAATTCTTAGTCCACGTGAGTTCCTCGTTCGAATCCTAGTCGGGGTGGGGATTTCCCGCAGCTCAAACGTTAGGTGTATCGAATTAAACAATAGCACTTGAGCTGTGTACTTTCAATTAAACGCACAAGCTTTGAATGTACAGTTATACTTGTTAGCTACCCAAGTAGAGAAGCTATGGGTTCGAAACCTAGACCGGTCGGTTCGGTCCAAGGAAATTCTAATGTTCGATCTAGCTGGTAATATGTGGAGCTTCACTATAAGAGAGTTCGAAGTTCGATATCCGTTCTTCTTTTGTTCAAGGGAGTCCCAAACTCGATCTCTGTTTTGGGTCAAATATTAAAGTGGTTATGTCCTATTAACTGCTCTTTAGATACACCAAAGTGGCGGAATTTAGTCCCGCAGTCCTTCTTCTCTTCTTTAAGGGAGTCCCAGACTCGATATCAGTTTGGGTCAACTATTAATAATGATATTGGCTTTAGGTCCACTAAATATGTTTTAGAATAGCTGATGTGCCAGAATTTAGTCCCACAGTAGTTCTATTTTACTTCAAGGGAGTCCCAAACTCTATCTCCGTTTTAGAGCCTCACAGGTGCCTAACAATATAACCACCCTATGAATAATCTGTATGCATTACACCTTACACCATGCCCCTAGTCCAATGTGTAGCCGCCAACTTTTTAAAGTTCAGCTTGTAGTCCTGGGAGGTTAGGTTAGGTTAACGCGTGCTAAGCGTGAGGTTAAGCCTGCAGAGTTATGTCTGAGAAGCTGCAAGGAAGGGAAACCGGTTACGTTAACGTCTGGTCAGCGTAAACTTAAGACGACACGGTTACGCTCTTAGCATCGGCGTCGAACCTAGGTCTGTAACGTTAACGCCCTTAGGTCTAGGGTCGAGCCCTACATGAGGTGAGGTTAAGCTTGGACACGAACTAGGGTTTATACGGTTAACTCCCTTTAACATCATACCAGGTTATGCCTAAATTATTATGCGGTTAGTCTCGACACCGAACTTAGGTCTGGACGATTAACGCTCTTAGGCATGGGTTCAACCCGGGTTCTGCGACGTTTAGTCTAGACACGTAAGGCCTGTTAGGTTAAGTTCCCCCTCCTAACCGTAATCACGATGGCGGTTAGGGTAAGCTTGCACATTTTTGGTATCGAACTTAGCACTTAGGTCTAGGGTCGAACTCGTGGTCAATAAAGTTAAGGCTGGACGTGTAGCCAGCGTAAGGTCATGTAAGGTTACGAGCGCCCTATTAGCCAGCCCCTATGGTGAAAGGTCACGTGAGGTTACGAGCGCCCTATTAGCCAGCCCCTATGGTGAAGTGTCACGTGAGGTTACGGCCGCACTCTTAGCCAGTCGCTCTGGTGAAGTGTCACGTGAGATTACGGCCGCACTCTTAGCCAGTCGCTCTGGTGAAGTGTCACGTGAGGTTACGGCCGCACTCTTAGCCAGTCGCTCTGGTGAAGGTCACGTGAGGTTACGAGCGCACTCTTAGCCAGTCGCTCTGGTGAAGTGTCACGTGAGGTTACGGCCGCACTCTTAGCCAGTCGCTCTGGTGAAGTGTCACGTGAGATTACGGCCGCACTCTTAGCCAGTCGCTCTGGTGAAGTGTCACGTGAGGTTACGAGCGCACTCTTAGCCAGTCGCTCTGGTGAAGTGTCACGTGAGGTTACGAGCGCACTCTTAGCCAGTCGCTCTGGTGAAGTGTCACGTGAGGTTACGAGCGCACTCTTAGCCAGTCGCTCTGGTGAAGTGTCAAGTGAGGTTACGGCCGCACTCTTAGCCAGTCGCTCTGGTGAAGTGTCACGTGAGATTACGGCCGCACTCTTAGCCAGTCGCTCTGGTGAAGTGTCACGTGAGATTACGGCCGCACTCTTAGCCAGTCGCTCTGGTGAAGTGTCACGTGAGGTTACGGCCGCACTCTTAGCCAGTCGCTCTGGTGAAGGTCACGTGAGGTTACGAGCGCACTCTTAGCCAGTCGCTCTGGTGAAGTGTCACGTGAGGTTACGGCCGCACTCTTAGCCAGTCGCTCTGGTGAAGTGTCACGTGAGATTACGGCCGCACTCTTAGCCAGTCGCTCTGGTGAAGTGTCACGTGAGGTTACGAGCGCACTCTTAGCCAGTCGCTCTGGTAAAGTGTCACGTGAGGTTACGAACGCACTCTTAGCCAGTCGCTCTGGTGAAGTGTCACGTGAGGTTACGAGCGCACTCTTAGCCAGTCGCTCTGGTGAAGTGTCAAGTGAGGTTACGGCCGCACTCTTAGCCAGTCGCTCTGGTGAAGTGTCACGTGAGATTACGGCCGCACTCTTAGCCAGTCGCTCTGGTGAAGTGTCACGTGAGATTACGGCCGCAATCTTAGCCAGTCGCTCTGGTGAAGTGTCACGTGAGATTACGGCCGCACTCTTAGCCAGTCGCTCTGGTGAAGTGTCACGTGAGATTACGGCCGCACTCTTAGCCAGTCGCTCTGGTGAAGTGTCAAGTGAGGTTACGAGCGCACTCTTCGCCAGTCACTCTGGTGAAGTGTCACGTGAGGTTACGAGCGCACTCTTAGCCAGTCGCTCTGGTGAAGTGTCAAGTGAGGTTACGAGCGCACTCTTAGCCAGTCGCTCTGGTGAAGTGTCACGTGAGGTTACGAGCGCACTCTTAGCCAGTCGCTCTGGTGAAGTGTCAAGTAAGGTTACGGCCGCACTCTTAGCCAGTCGCTCTGGTGAAGTGTCACGTGAGATTACGGCCGCACTCTTAGCCAGTCGCTCTGGTGAAGTGTCACGTGAGGTTACGAGCGCACTCTTAGCCAGTCGCTCTGGTGAAGTGTCACATGAGATTACGGCCGCACTCTTAGCCAGTCGCTCTGGTGAAGTGTCACGTGAGGTTACGAGCGCACTCTTAGCCAGTCGCTCTGGTGAAGTGTCACGTGAGATTACGGCCGCACTCTTAGCCAGTCGCTCTGGTGAAGTGTCACATGAGATTACGGCCGCAATCTTAGCCAGTCGCTCTGGTGAAGTGTCACGTGAGATTACGAGCGCACTCTTAGCCAGTCGCTCTGGTGAAGTGTCACGTGAGATTACGGCCGCAATCTTAGCCAGTCGCTCTGATGAAGTGTCACGTGAGGTTACGAGCGCACTCTTAGCCAGTCGCTCTCGTGAAGTGTCACGTGAGATTACGGCCGCAATCTTAGCCAGTCGCTCTGGTGAAGTGTCACGTGAGGTTACGAGCGCAATCTTAGCCAGTCGCTCTGGTGAAGTGTCACGTGAGATTACGAGCGCACTCTTAGCCAGTCGCTCTGGTGAAGTGTCACATGAGATTACGGCCGCACTCTTAGCCAGTCGCTCTGGTGAAGTGTCACGTGAGGTTACGAGCGCACTCTTAGCCAGTCGCTCTGGTGAAGTGTCACGTGAGGTTACGAGCGCAATCTTAGCCAGTCGCTCTGGTGAAGTGTCACGTGAGATTACGGCCGCACTCTTAGCCAGTCGCTCTGGTGAAGTGTCACGTGAGGTTACGGCCGCACTCTTAGCCAGTCGCTCTGGTGAAGTGTCACGTGAGGTTACGAGCGCAATCTTAGCCAGTCGCTCTGGTGAAGTGTCACGTGAGGTTACGAGCGCACTCTTAGCCAGCCCCTATGGTGAAAGGTCATGTTAGGTTACGAGCGCACTCTTAGCCAGTCGCTCTGGTGAAGTGTCACGTGAGGTTACGGCCGCACTCTTAGCCAGCCCCTATGGTGAAAGGTCATGTTAGGTTACGAGCGCACTCTTAGCCAGTCGCACTGGTGAAGTGTCACGTTAGGTTACGAGCGCACTCTTAGCCAGCCGCTCTGTTGAAATATAACGTCAGGTTACGGGCGCTGTCTCCGCCAGCCGCTCTGGTGAAAAGTCACGTTAGGTTACGAGTGCACACTCAGCAGCCGCTCTGATGAAAGATCATTTTAGGTTACGAGCGCACTCTTAGCCAGCCGCTCTGGTGAAATATAACGTCAGGTTACGGGCGCTGTCTCAGCCAGCCGCTCTGGTGAAAAGTCACGTTAGGTTACGAGTGCACACTCAGCAGCCGCTCTGATGAAAATAGTATAATTGGACAGTTCTGCCGCCTCCTCCCGCGCGAAATTTGAATTCTGGCGGGAAATTTGAATTTTGGCGGGAAATTTGAATTTTGGCGGGAGATTTGAATTTGTAAACAAAGCCACGTGCTTTCTGACAGCTGTGATGGACAACAACGCATCGCTAACCTCACTGCTGTCATCTTGACGGGCCTAAACCTCAGTAGTGCCAACTTAACCTAACTAGCGTGAGGTAAACAAAGCCACGTGTTTTTTGACAGCCACGTGCTTTTTGACAGACAACAACGCATCGCTAACCTCAGTACTGCCATCTTGACGGGCCTAAACCTCAGTAGTGCCAACTTAACCTCACTAGTGCGAGGTAAACAGAGCCACGTGTTTTTTTGACAGCCACGAGCTTTTTGACAGACAACAACGCATCGCTAACCTCAGTACTGCCATCTTGACGGGCCTAAACCTTAGTGGTACCAACTTAACCTAACTAGCGTGTGGTAAACAAAGCCACGTGCTTTTTGACAGCCACGTGCTTTCTTGACAGATGTCAACCGCCATCTTTAATCACCGTGCTGCCCTCTTTAGCTACTTACCTTTGAAATGTGGTGGCGGTAAATTCCACGTGCTTTACAAACCCATGTGATTTTCTGACAGCTGTCATCCACCATCTTTAATCCAGAGAGAACAGAGCTGCCCTCTAGGTGGTGGCGGGAAATTCCACGTGCTTTACAAACCCATGTGATTTTCTGACAGCTGTCATCCACCATATTTAATCCAGAGAGAACAGTGCTGCCCTCTATGTGGTGGCGGCAAATACCACGTGCTCTTGTTTGGAAACAAATCAACATGCTTTTTTGACAGCTGACATCCACCATCTTTAATCACCGTGCTGCCCTCTTTAGCTACTTACCTTTGAAATGTGGTGGTGGTAAATTCCACGTGCTTTACAAACCTATATGCTTTTCTGACAGCTGTCATCCGCCCAGCAATTCTCTTTCTATATAATAATTTCGTGTGGCTATTTCTAGCCAAGTGCAGTCTAAAAAATAAATCCTAGTCTTGTTGTATCAGGAAGGGTAACTGGCTAAATCCCGGTCTTTCAGCGTCAGGAAGGGCAACCAGCCATACCGTGAAACAATAGTGTATGATGTAAGAGGCTAGATACTGCTTTGAGCATCTAGCTGTAAAAGCCCGATTCTCGTGTTAGAAGTTGTAAAAGAGATTCTTAATCCCAGTTCTTTGACGTCAGGAAGGGCAACCGGTCGAAAACAATAGTGTATGATGTAAGAGGCTAGATACTGCTAGTTTTGTATCAGGAAGGGCAACTGGTCTTAAAACAAATTCTTGCGATTTAAAATCTTAGTTTTGCGTCAGGAAGGGCATCCGGCTGTAAAACAATAGTTCGTGATACAGCGATTTAAAATCTAAGAAGAGCATCTAGCTGTAAATCCCCGATTCTCGTGTTAGAAGTTGTAAAACAGATTCTTAATCCGAGTTCTTTGACATCAGGAAGGGCAACCGGTCGAAAACAATAGTGTATGATGTAAGAGGTTAGATACTGCCAGTTTTGCGTCAGGAAGAGCAAATAGTCTTAAAACAAATTCTTGTGATTTAAAAATCTTAGTTTTGCGTCAGGAAGGGCATCCGGCTGTAAAACAACAGTTCGTGATACAGCGATTTAAAATCTAAGAAGAGCATCTAGCTGTAAAACCCCGATTCTCATGTTAGAAGTTGTAAAACAGATTCTTAAAACCAGTTCTTTGACGTCAGGAAGGGCAACCGGTCGAAAACAATACTGTATGATGTAAGAGGTTAGATACTGCTATTTAAAATCCTAGGAGGGTATCCAGTTGTAAGACAGATTCTTGTGATTTAAAATCTCGCGTCAGGAAGGGCAACCGGTCGAAAACAATAGTGTATGATGTAAGAGGCTAGATACTGCTTTTTAAAATCCTAGAAGGGCATCCTGTTGTAAAACGGATTCTTGTGATTTAAAATCTCGCGTCAGGAAGGGCAACCGGTCGTAAAACGAATTCTTGCGATTTAAAACTCATGCGTCAGGAGGGGGGCACTCGGCTTTAAAACATATTTTTAATCCCGGTCCTGCTACGTTAGGAACCACATCTAGCTGTAAAACAGGAGCTTAAAACATTTACAGTTTTAAGCTTTAGGAACGGGTTATGGGTTACATTTTCTGTTCTACTACATAGAACACTATCTTTGAAGTTGTATCGGCGCAGTCATTCAGAGCGATGTATGGAATGCATGTGTTAGCTGAAATTGTACACTCGGCTTCCGGCAGCACTAACCTTGAACCAAGACACGGTGTGCTGATAAGCAACTCGTAACTCACGTAGCCTGTGTAAGCTCCTAACATAAATTATCATGATTGTACGGAGAGGTTAAAACACACAGTGCTAGCATATAGCCCCCCTCCTATCGAAAGAGCCTGCACGGCGCCGGCATGTAGGCTACTCCTGTTGCAGGAGCCTGTACAAGGTTTAACACCCCTCTATCAACAGCCCTTACTTAACGCTAGCTTTTTGGCACACCCGCCTCTTAGATCATACACCATAGTTTTACGACCGGTTACCCTTCCTGACTAGGATTTCAAATCGCAGTATACGCGATAAATTTGTTGTAGCGGGCTTTATAACTAGATGTCCCGGTACCGACGCATAGCCTACTCCTACCGAAGAAGCCTGCACACAGCTTAACGCCTCCATCCGACAAATGAATCATCCTCAACACTCTTCAATCATTCTCGCTACTTCGGAAGATAGCGGGTTCGAACTCCTACTGTTGGAAGCCGCAAAATATAGCAAATGCTAGGCGAGGGGCCTGCGCGATCGTCATAACGTGTAATTACATGATCTAGCTAAATGTAGTTTTAGCTCAATACCTTTAAGTGCCTACAGGTAAGGAATACCGCGGATGTAGCTTAGTACCCTCCCGTTTAAGTCCAGAAGTCGAGGATCGCGCGCTAACTTTCCAAGTCTCGATCCGTTGCAGAACTCTTAAATTCTGACACCTCGGCATCAACAGGAGGTTCGATTCCGGCTTAAATACGTCAGCCTGCGGGACTCAGTGTAAGACCCTCAGGAGAGCTCTTGGTGCATAAACACTTCGTTCCGACTGTACTGCAGTTGTCAGCGATTTTCACATCTGCTTGGTAACAAGCAGCATATTTACTCGCTGCAGTCTGCGTGAAGCGCTCACAGTTCTCTGCATGCGTTTATCACGCACACATCTCCCGTCTAAGTACTGTCTGCTGTGAATATTATTCTTCAGCCTTTATCTTAAGGTAAGCTAGAACTGTTAGTTACTGTTTGCAAAGCAACTTCTACGCTAGGTAATAGACATCTACATTCATATATGTTTGTTCTTTTTTTTTAGGTGCCGTTCGAGTTACAGGCTTAAAAGTACGCATTTTATTCATCCGAGTAACAGTCTGCAGCACGTGCATTTTTAAGGTATGTTTTCGAACTTTGAGTTGTAAAGATAGCTAGGTTAACTGATGTACCCAACACTACATTCATATATGTTTGTTCTTTTTAGGTACGACCGGAATATTATCATTCGAGTTTCAGGCTTGAACGTACGCATTTTATTTATCCGAGTAACAGTCTGCAGCACATGCATTTTTAAGGTATGTTTTCGAACTTTGAGTTGTAAAGATAGCCAGGCTAACTGATGTACCCTACACTACATTCATATATGTTTGTCCTTTTCTTTTAGGTACGACCAGAATATTATCATTCGAGTTACAGGCTTGAAAGTACGCATTTTATTCATCCGAGTAACAGTCTGCAGTGCGAAGATTTTAAGGTATGTCTGACCTCTATTCGTTGAAACTTGGTTTCTTCCGAACATCGTAACTTTAAGCTAATCATAAATAGTTGTTCTCTTCAATCCTCATGCTATAGACGAGGTTAATCTTATAATTTCAAACACGTACACATAGCTATGTCTGACCTCAACAGGCTGAAACTTGGTTTCTTCTAAAACATCGTAACTTTAAGCTAATCATAAATAGTTGTTCTCTTCAATCCTCATGCTATAGACGAGGTTAATCTTATAATTTCAAACACGCACACATAGCTATGTCTGTCCTCAACAGACTGAAACTTGGTTTCTTCTAAAACATCGTAACTTTAGTCTATTGATAAATAGTCGTTCTCTTCAATCCTCATGCTATAGACGAGGTTAATCTTATAATTTCAAACACGCACACATAGCTATGTCTGTCCTCAACAGGCTGAAACTTGGTTTCTTCTAAAATATCGTAACTTTAGTCTATTGAGAAATAGTCGTTCTCTTCAATCCTCATGCTATAGACGAGGTTAATTTTATAATTTCAAACACACACATAGCTATGTCTGACCTCAACAGTCTGAAACTTGGTTTCTTCTAAAACATCGTAACTTTAGACTATTGATAAATAGTCGTTCTCTTCCAAGCTAATCATAAATAGTTGTTCTCTTCAATCCTCATGCTATAGACGAGGTTAATTTTATAATTTCAAACTCACATAGCTATGTCTGTCCTCAACAGGCTGAAACTTGGTTTCTTCTAAAACATCGTAACTTTAGTCTATTGATAAATAGTCGTTCTCTTCAATCCTCATGCTATAGACCAGGTTAATTTTATAATTTCAAACACACATAGCTATGTCTGACCTCAACAGGCTGAAACTTGGTTTCTTCTAAAACATCGTAACTTTAGTCTATTCATAAATAGTCGTTCTCTTCAATCCTCATGCTATAGAAGAGGTTAATCTTATAATTTCAAACTCACAGCCATGTCCGACCTCTATACGTTGAAACTTGATTTCTTCCGAACATCGTAACTTTCGCCTAATCTCTATTGGTCGTTCTCTTTTCAGATGTTCCCCTGCTGCGAGGAATGTAATGTAATGTTTACAAGGCGAGATAACTTCATGCCCCATATGAAAACAAAACACCCTAGCATAACATCTGCTTTATGTAAAGTTTGTAGTGTGTATTTCGCTAACGTAGAGCTATACGAGGCTCACTTAGTAGAGGTACATCAAATATCTACTTGCCCTCAGGTAGTAGTAGGGAAAAAGCGTGCAGCTACTGATGTAGCTGTAGAAAGTACTAGTAGTAAAAAAACCTAGAAAAAATCATGAACTTCAAACTATTCACTGCCAGCACTGTAACACTGATGTACCATCTTCGCATTTTCAGGGACACTTACGGAGTAATGCACATAAAAATAATGCGTGTAGAAGTGGTTGTAACGCAAACATCGAGGAAATTAATACAGCATTTGAAAGTAGGATTGCTAGTTACAGAATTCGCACCAGTCAAAAGTTTCAGAGCACTTCAAACTTTTTAAATTGCGTTCAACCGGATGTGCAACAGCTTCTTGCTAAATCTTTGTCCAATCATAATTTATTTAAAGTTAATTTTGAACTTTTCGCCTTGTACATTAAAAGCACGGATGAATCCGAAATAACGGACATTAAATCATTTAATACGAAGAATTTTGTCATAAGTGAGTCGACTAATTTTGGTGATGTACTTAGGGATGTCTCTAACATTATTTCAACTAAGAGCGAGGAATTTCAGGAAAAGGAATCATGGTGGGCTTTAGTTGAAATAATGTATCTAGAAGTTAACATCAATAAGTACAATCCCATGCGAGGATCTTCACACATCGAGCTGCCGACATGGATTCAGCAAAGAAAAGCTGTTGTAAACATCCAAAACAATGACGAAGCATGTTTTGCATGGGCGGTGATGTCGGCTTTAAATCCTGCTAAATCGAATATAGCGAATAGAACATCATCGTGTCCACACTATTCAACGCAGCTAAATTTGGATAGTATAGAATTTCCTGTGCAGATAAAGGATATTAAGCGCTTTGAGGAACTAAATAACATTAGCATTAATGTGTATGGTGTAGAGAAAAAGTCTGTAGTAGGTCCTCTGTATTATACATGTCATAAGAAGAGTACTCATGTTAACTTACTCTATATTGAAAACAGTGAAAATAGTCACTTTTGCTGGATTAAAAATCTGAGTAGACTTGTTGGTTGTCAGTTGTCAAAACATGATAGTAAAAAGTGGCTATGTGATGAATGCTTGCAGTATTTTAGAACTGAAGATCAGTTAACGAAGCATTCCAAGAATGACTGCAATCATGTACGTACAGAGATACCTACTACAGGCAATAATGTTTTAAAATTTACAAATTTTCACAAGCAGATGTGGGTACCTTTCGTGATTTATGCAGACTTTGAAGCCATCCTCACGCCATGCAACACATGCTTACCTAATCCTGACAACTCTTTCACTAATACTACGCACATGCATGTCCCGTATAGCTTCGCGTATTACATCAAGTGTAGTTACGATAGTACGCTTAACAAGTTAGAGCTGTATCGAGGACATGGTGCTGCTAAAGTATTTTAGAAAGACTTGAAAGTGATGCAGTTCGTCTTGGTCGTATTCTAAATAGTAATATTCCTATGAAGCCACTCACCAAAATTCAGTTAAATGATCATGAACGTGCTACAAAGTGTAGCATTTGTGATGGGGAATTTTCCGAAAATGACCCTAAAGTTTTTGATCATGATCATTTAACTGGTTTCTACAGATGTGCCGCTCATTATAGCTGTAATCTTAAGTATAGAGTTCCTAGATTTATCCCTGTAATTTTTCATAACGTATCTGGTTACGAATCACATTTCATCATTTCACAATTTGGAGCTTCAGATGAAAAAGTAGATATAATCCCTCAGAATAAAGAGCGGTACATTGCGTTTGCAAAGTCTGTAAAAGTAGATGCTGAGCATTCTATAAAACTGAGATTCCTTGACTCGTTTCGCTTTATGGCGAGTAGCCTCGATAAACTTTCTAGTCATTTACAGCCTGAACAATTTACGGAAATTCGACGCGTTTTTCCCGAAGAAGCGCAGTTTAATTTACTTCGGCGTAAGGGTGTTTTTTTTATGAATATCTCGACTGCTTAGAACGCCTCGAAGAACGTGCCTTACCATCGAAACAATCCTTTTACAGCTCGCTGAATTCAGCAGATATTAGTGATGATGACTATTTACATGCACAACATATCTGGGAGCAGTTCCACATTCAAACGCTGGGTGAATACTCCGATTAATATTTAAAGACAGATGTATCTTTGTTAGCTGATGTTTTTGAAAATTTTCGCTGTGTTTGCAAGAAAACCTACAGCCTTGACCCATGTCAGTATTTTACTGCGCCTGGGTTAAGTTGGGACGCGATGTTAAAATACACGCAGGTGAATTTGGAACTGCTAACTGATATTGATATGGTGCACTTTATAAAATCATCTATTCGAGGCGGTCTAAGTCAGTGCAGCGGGCGGTATTCCAAGGCAAATAATAAGTACATGCCGAGTTTCGATTCTAGTCAGCAATCTCAGTATATCGTTTATCTCGATGCTAATAATCAGTATAGGTGGGCGATGAGTCAGCATCTACCGGTGAGTGGTTTCCGCTGGCTAACGCAGTGCGAAATTGATGCTTTACAGCTGCACGCCCTAGGCGATGAAGCTGATAAAGGCTATTTCCTCGAAGTTGACTTACAGTATCCTAAAGAGTTACACACTTCTCATAATGACCTACCGTTCTGCCCTGAAAATATGAAGCCCCCGTACATCGCATCAACGACGAAAATGCTAATTGCTAATTTGTGTGATAAATCTAAGTATATCATTCATTACCGAAATTTAAAACAGTGTTTGCAGCATGGTTTGAAGTTATCCAAAATTCATCGTGTACTAGAATTTAATCAGTCACCATGGCTAAAGCCATATATCGATCTGAACAATAATTTAAGAACGAAAGCGGTTAACGAGTTTGAAAAAGATTTCTACAAGCTCATGAATAACAGTGTGTTTGGTGAGACTATGGAAAATGTTGACAAACGCGTTGATGTAAAATTGATTACAAACTGGGAAAATATTAAGAAAAGGTATGGTGCTAACTATTTAATAAGTAAACCAAATTTCCACAGCTGCACTGTCATACATGAGAATTTAGTTATTATACCGATGAATCGTGTTAAGGTTAAGTATGACAAACCTACCTACATCGGCTTCGCAGTACTTGAATTGGCTAAAACACTCATGTATGAATTCCATTACGATTATATGATGAAGAAGTACGCGCATAATGCGCAATTGCTCTACACAGATACCGATTCGTTTATTTATCAAATCAAAACTGATGACTATTACAATGATATAAAACCAGACTTGGGTAGGTTTGATACAAGTAACTATCCTGCAAATAATCAATATCATCTACCGCTAGTGAACAAAAAGGTTCTAGGTAAAATGAAAGATGAATGTGCTGGGAATATTATCGATTCATTTGTAGGTACTAAATCCAAGTCATATTGCATAAAACTCTTAAATGAATTACAAATAAAGAGATTGAAGGGGGTTAAAAAGAATGTCGTTCAGAATCAGCTAAGTTTTGAAAACTATAACCATTGCATTAAAAGTAATCCACCTGTTTTGCATAAGCAAATGTCTGTCATTAGAAGCAAGAAGCACCAGTTGTACACTCATTTAATTAGTAAGGTAGCCCTTAATAGCGATGATTGTAAACGGTTTGTCATTCCAAATTCTACCAACACTCTAGCCTGGGGGCATAGTAGTATTGATCGGTGCTACTTTACATAAAGCAGATGTGTGTGTAAACATTATGCTAGAGGTGTGTACTTACGTTACGCTGTCTTACATCACAATTCACTGTACATATTGTAGAGAGAGGTACGCTGAGAGCGTAGTACGGCAAGTTTAAACTTGTACATACAAGAATTGCATTGAGAAGTACGCAAACATCACTAGGGTAAAATGATTCGAGATAAAACTTGTACATACAAGATGTAAATAAATAATGTAGAATTGGCATATTCTTTTATTTTAGGTTAGGTATTACCTTCCTCCCGCTCCTTATTTGCAAGATAGAGTTTTTGTTTATTACTCAAAGAAGAAAAGCAAGAAAGAAGGTGTTGAGCAGATTCGTAAGTATGTTATTGTCTAGCTCATGTTGAGAAGAGAATTCTTTATCTAAACAGTGTTTGATTGCAATGCAGTGTTCAACAACATCGAACTATAAACGGTAGTATGTGTTCAAGTCTAAACTTGCAATACTCTTGCTTTTGCAATGCACGTTCGATAGAGATGTAGCTTGATAGAGGAAGAAGAGCAGTTTGTAAGTATGTTGAAAAGATATTTTGTTTTTCTTTCTAAACAGTGCTCGATTCTAGTTATACAATGCAGTGTTCATCAACATCGAACACTAGTATGCAGTTCGAGTTGTAATAAGTTTTGAACAGTAGTATGTGTGTGTTCAAGTCTAAACATGTATCACTGCAGGTATGCGAGCGGATGACAGCTAACGAAATTGCCCCGCAAGAGTGCGCACGGTGATTAAAGATGGCGGATGACAGCTAACGAAATTGCCGGTTTGTTTCCAACACCGCCACAACATTTCAAAGGTAAGTAGCTAAAGAGGGGGCAGCACGGTGATTAAAGATGGCGGTTGACAGCTGTCAAAAAACGCATGTTGATTTGCTTCCAAACAAGAGCACGTGGAATTTGCCGCCAGCACATAGAGGGCAGCACTGTTCTCTCTGGATTAAAGATGGCGGATGACAGCTGTCAAAGGTAAGTAGCTAAAGAGGGCAGCACGGTGATTAAAGATGGCGGTTGACAGCTGTCAAAAAAGCATGTTGATTTGTTTCCAAACAAGAGCACGTGGAATTTGCCGCCACCACATAGAGGGCAGCACTGTTCTCTCTGGATTAAAGATGGCGGATGACAGCTGTCAGAAAATCACATGGGTTTGTAAAGCACGTGGAATTTACCGCCACCACATTTCAAAGGTAAGTAGCTAAAGAGGGCAGCACGGTGATTACAGATGGCGGTTGACAGCTGTCAAAAAAGCACGTGGCTGTCAAAAAGCACGTGGCTTTGTTTAGCACACGCTAGTTAGGTTAAGTTGGTAACACTAAGGTTTAGGCCCGTCAAGATGGCAGTACTGAGGTTAGCGATTGTTTACCTCGTACTAGTGAGGTTAAGTTGGCACTACTGAGGTTTATTCCCGTCAAGATGGCAGTACTGAGGTTAGCGATGCGTTGTTGTCTGTCAAAAAGCACGTGGCTGTCAAAAAACACGCGGCTATATTTACCTCGCGCTAGTTAGGTTACGTTGGCACTACTGAGGTTTAGGCCCGTCAAGATGGCAGCAGTGAGGTTAGCGATGCGTTGTTGTCGATGACAGCAGTCAAAAAGCTCGTGGCTTTGTTTACAAATTCAAATCTCCCGCCAAAATTCAAATTTCCCGCCAAAATTCAAATTTCCCGCCAGAATTCAAATTTCCCGACAGAATTCAAATTTCCCGCGGGAGGAGGCGGCAGAACTGTCCAATTATACTACTGATGAAAGATCATTTTAGGTTACGAGCGCACTCTTAGCCAGCCGCTCTGCTGCAAGGTCATTTTAGTTTAGAAGCCCACGCTTAGCCAGCCGCTCTGGTGAAAGGTCATTTTAGATTACAAGTGCACTCTTAGCCAGCCGGTCTGGTGGAACGTCACGTTATGTTATGAGCGCAGTCTCACCAGCCGCTCTTGTGAAATGTCACGTGAGGTTACGGACGCAGTCTCAGCCAGCCGCTCTGGTGAAAGGTCATTTTAGATTACGAGCGCCCACTTAGCAGTTGCTCTAGTGAAATGTCACGTGAGGTTACTAGCGCACTCTTCGCCAGCCGCTCTGGTAAAAGGTCACGTGAGGTTACTTGCTCACTCAGTAGCATAATACAAGGATTCGGGCGCCACCACCTCCTCCGGGCTCCCAGGGGTCATCCACCACCACCACCACCACCACAGGCTCCCAGGGGCCTCCTCCACCACCACCACAGCCAGAGGCCTCCCAGAGGCCTCCTCCACCACCACCACCACAGCCAGAGGCCTCTCAGAGGCCTCCTCCACCACCACCACAGCCAGAGGCCTCCAAGAGGTCTCCTCCACCACCCGCGGGAAATTTGAATTTGTAAACAAAGCCACGTGCTTTTGGACAGCTATCATCGACAACAACGAATCGCTAACCTCACTGCTGCCATCTTGACGGGCCTAAACCTCAGTAGTACCAATTTAACCTAACTAGCGCGAGATTTGAATTGATAAACAAATCCCCGTGTTTTTTGACAGCCACGTGCTTTTTGACAGACAACAACGCATCGCTAACCTCAGTACTGCCATCTTGACGGGCCTAAACCTCAGTAGTACCAACTTAACCTAACTAGCGTGAGATAAAAAAATCCACGTGTTTTTTGAGAGCCACGTGCTTTTTTGACAGCTGTCATCCGCCATCTTTAATCCTGAGAGCACCGTGCTGCCCTCTTTATCGTAGTAGATGTAAATTCGTCACCTGTCATCCGCAGTGCTGCCATCTTAACGGGCCTAAACATTAGTGCTACCAACTTAACCTCACTAGCGCGAGATTTGAATCGGTAAACAAATCCACGTACTTTTCTGACAGCTGTCATCCGCCATCTTTAATCAACAGAACACCATGCTGCCCTCTATATCTTTGAAATGTGGTGGCGGATAATTTGAAAAATGCTTTTTGATAGCAGCCATTTTTAATCAAGAGAGCACCGTGCTGCACTCTATGTGGTAGCGGCAATTTGAAAACTTCTAAGAGGCCCCGCTTGGAAACAAACCGCATGCTTTTTTGACAGCTACATCCGCCATCTTTAATCAAGGGAGCACTGTGCCGCACTCTTTAGTTGAAATGTGGTGGCGGCAATTTGAAGAATTCCACGTGCTCTTGTTTGGAAACAATGCTACATGCTTATTTGACAGCTACCGTCCGCCATCTTTAATCCATAGAGCAGAGCGCTGCCCTCTTTAGCTACTTACCTTTGAAATGTGGTGGCGGATAATTTGAAAAATGCTTTTTGACAGCAGCCATCTTTGAGCACCATGCTGCCCTCTTTAGCTAGATACCTTTGAAATGTGGTGGCAGGCAATTCCACATGACAACAGCCATCTTAAATCAAGAGAGCACCGTGCTGCCCTCTATGTGGGGCGGCAAATTCTACATGCTCTTGTTCGGAAACAACTTCACTTTTTTTTGACAGCCGTCATCCGCCATCTTTAATCAACACAGCACAGTGCTGCCCTCTTTAGCTAGATACTTTTGTAATGTGGTGGTGGCAATTTGAAAAATTCTATGTGCTCTTGTTTGCAAACAAAGCCACGTGCTTTTTTGACAGCTGTCATCCGCCATCTTTAATCAATAGAGCACGGTGTTGCCCTCTGAAGTAGCGGGCAATTTGGAAAGTTCTGTTACCTGTCATCCGCCATCTTTAATCAAGAGAGCACCGTGCTGCCATCTTTAGCTAGATACCTTTGAAATGTATGGCGGCAAATTGAAAAATTCCACGTGCTCCTGTTTAGTAAACAAACTCACGCGCTTTTTTATCAGCTGTCATCCGCCATCTTACATCGCAAACCTCAGTGCTACACTCTTTAGTTGAAATATGGTGGCGGATAATTTAAAAAGAAAAATTCTACAGCAGCCATCTCTCGACGCTAATTGCACAAGATGGTGGCTATACATGACTCCTTAAAGGTGCTTATGCAAGATGGCCGCTATACGTAGGTTCGTATGAGACACCCTTGGGATGCTTGCGCAAGATAGCGGTTATACAAGGCTCCTTATGAGACGCCGTAGAGATGCTTGCGCAAGATGGAGGTTGCTCTTATGAGGCGGCTTAAGGGTCCTTGCACAAGATGGCTAGAGACGCCCTAAGGATGCCTGCGCAAGATGGCGGACGCAAGATGGCATCTATACACGACGCCTTAAGGGTGCTTGCGCAAAAAGGCTGCTGCTCTTATGAAGAAAGCTACCTTAGAGTCTAACGTGTCATGCTAGTTCGATTCATTAAATTTGGGGCTTAAATGTTAAATATCTCGAAAACGGTGCATCGTAGAGCAAAACGGACAAAATTTTTCTGCCCAAAACCTCGGTTTGCAGTATGGGGAACAAGTAAAACATAGTCTATTGATGAGATCAACGGTTCGGTTCCTACTTAGGCCCTTTGGCATTCGCTCTGTTTTAGGTTGTATTGAAGCAAGTCTTCGCAACATGATCAAGTCTAGCTATGGTAGAGAGTATAAAGTGCCGTGCAGGTTCGATTCATTAAATTTGGGGCTTAAATGCAAAATGTTAAATATCTCGAAAACGGACAAAATTTTTCTACCTAGTACCTAGGTTTGCAGTATCAGGAACATGATAACATAAGAAAAACATAGCCTAATGATGAGATGGACGGTTCGATTCCTACTTAGGCCCTTCGGCATTGGCAGCTATCTATTTCTACAAGATGGCGGCAATACATAGCTTCTTATGAGACAGCTTAAGAGCGCTTGCACAAGATGGCTGCTGCTCTTATGAGACGCCCTAGAGGTGCTTGCGGGAGGTAGCAGCGACAAGACGATAACTATACACAGCTGCTTATGATACGGCCTAGAGGTGCTCACACAAGATGGTGGCTGCTCTGATGAAGAAAGCTAGCTTTGCATCGCGCAGGTATTTTTACAGCACTAAACCTCATACCTTTGAAATTTGGTGGCGGACAATTTGAAAAATTCGACGTGCTTTTTCTTCACAGCAGCTATCTTTAGACAATAGCGGCTATACATAAGCTGTTAAGGCCCCCTCTTATGTCAAGGCATAGCTCTATCGAACAAGTTTAAACCTGCATCGGAATAGCTAGAGTAAGCACGTGCTGCAGTGATGACGTCATTATGCATGTTTAGACTTGCAAATCACTAAAGAAACATAACAAGACTAGAATCGAACACTGCACTCTATACCGTGATCATGTGATCGGAACATTGATTGAAGTGTTTAGAACACTAAATAAGTGATCAAGACTATAATAGAACACTGTACTCGATACAACATGTGTTTAGAACATGTCAGGGGATATCTTTGTTCTAAGAAAATTAGATTACCGCACATTCCTTGTAGGGCTAATAGGCTAAAGGGCTAATGGGCTAAAGGGGTAATCGGCTAAAGGGCTCAAGGGCTAAAGGGCTAAAGGAGCAACAACCTCATCGATCGCTATCAGCAAGAACGCTTGTACTTTGTTATGTGTAGAAAATTAATCCTTATTTGTAAATGGTTTCATGTTCAGAACAAGGAATGGAACCTAGGGGTTACGTCTTAACTAATAAAATCCCCGAGCTGCCACCATATGCATGTTGTAGCGCGGAATTTATAATCCAACAACAGAACATTGCTAAACTCTCTGCTATCATCTTGAAAAGTTCAGTGTTCCAAACACTAGTTCGAAAAACGTAACTCATCGCACCTCGGGGATTTTATTAGTTAAGACGTAACCCCTAGGTTCCATTCCTTGTTCTGAACATGAAACCATTTACAAATAAGGATTAATTTTCTACACATAACAAAGTACAAGCGTTCTTGCTGATAGCGATCGATGAGGTTGTTGCTCCTTTAGCCCTTTAGCCCTTGAGCCCTTTAGCCGATTACCCCTTTAGCCCATTAGCCCTTTAGCCTATTAGCCCTACAAGGAATGTGCGGTAATCTAATTTTCTTAGAACAAAGATATCCCCTGACATGTTCTAAACACATGTTGTATCGAGTACAGTGTTCTATTATAGTCTTGATCACTTATTTAGTGTTCTAAACACTTCAATCAATGTTCCGATCACATGATCACGGTATAGAGTGCAGTGTTCGATTCTAGTCTTGTTATGTTTCTTTAGTGATTTGCAAGTCTAAACATGCATAATGACGTCATCACTGCAGCACGTGCTTATTCTAGCTATTCCGATGCAGGATTAAACTTGTTCGATAGAGCTATGCCTTGACATATGAGGAGGCCTTAACAGTTTATGTATAGCCGCTATTGTCTAAAGATAACTGCTGTGAAGAAAAAGCACGTCGAATTTTTCAAATTGTCCGCCACCAAATTTCAAAGGTATGAGGTTTAGTGCTATAAAAATACCTGCGCGATGCAAAGCTAGCTTTCTTTATCAGAGCAGCCACCATCTTGTGTGAGCACCTCTAGGCCGTATCATAAGCAGCTGTGTATAGTTATCGTCTTGTCGCTGCTACCTCCCGCAAGCACCCCTAGGGAGTCTCATAAGAGCAGCAGCCATCTTGTGCAAGCGCTCTTAAGCTGTCTCATAAGAAGCTATGTATAGCCGCCATCTTGTAGAAATAGATAGCTGCCAATGTCGAAGGGCCTAAGTAGGAATAGAACCGTCGAGATCATCATTAGACTATGTTTTTCTTATGTTATCATGTTCCTGATACTGCAAACCTAGGTATTAGGTAGAAAAATTTTGTCCGTTTTCGAGATATTTAACATTTTGCATTTAAGCCCCAAATTTAATGAATCGAACCTGCACGGCACGTAATACTCTCTACCATAGCTAGACTTGATCATGTTGCGAAGACTTGCTTCAATACAACCTAAAACAGAGCGAATGCCAAAGGGCCTAAGTAGGAACCGAACCGTTGATCTCATCAATAGACTATGTTTTACTTGTTCCCCATACAGCGAACCGAGGTATTGGGTAGAACAATTTTGTCCGTTTTGCTCTACGATGCACCGTTTTCGAGATATTTAACATTTTGCATTTAAGGCCCAAATTTAATGAATCGAACTAGCACGACACCTTAGCCTCTAAGCTAGCTTTCTTCATAAGAGCAGCAGCCATCTTGCGCAAGCACCCTTAAGGGGTCGTGTATAGATGCCATCTTGCGTCCGCCATCTTGCGCAAGCATCCTTAGGGCGTCTCTAGCCATCTTGTGCAAGGACCCTTAAGCCGCCTCATAAGAGCAACCGCCATCTTGCGCAAGCATCTCTACGGCGTCTCATAAGGAGCCTTGTATAACCGCTATCTTGCGCAAGCATCCCAAGGGTGTCTCATACGAACCTACGTATAGCGGCCATCTTGCATAAGCACCTTTAAGGAGTCATGTATAGCCACCATCTTGTGCAATTAGCGTCGAGAGATGGCTGCTGTAGAATTTTTCTTTTTAAATTATCCGCCACCATATTTCAATTAAAGAGTGTAGCACTGAGGTTTGCGATGTAAGATGGCGGATGACAGCTGACAAAAAAGCGCGTGAGTTTGTTTACTAAACAAGAGCACGTGGAATTTTTCAAATTGCCACCACCACATTTCAAAGGTATCTAGCTAAAGATGGCAGCACGGTACTCTCTTGATTAAAGATGGCGGATGACAGCTAACAGAACTTTTAAATTGCCGCCACCACATAGAGGGCAGCACGGTGCTCTGTGGATTAAAGATGGCGGATGACAACTGACGAAATTGCCCGCATGATAGCAGCACAGTGCTCTATTGATTAAAGATGGTGGATGACAGCTGTCAAAAAGCACATGGCTTTGTTTCCAAATAAGAGCACGTGGAATTTGCCGCCACCACATTTCAAAGGTATCTAGCTAGAGGGCAGCACTGTGCTCTGTTGATTAAAGATGGCGGATGACAGCTAACAGAACTTTTCATATTTCCGCCACCACATAGAGGGCAGCACAGTGCTTTATTGATTAAAGATGGCGGATGACAGCTGTCAAAAAGCACGTGGCTTTGTTTCCAAACAAGAGCACATAGAATTTTTCAAATTGCCACCACCACATTTCAAAGGTATCTAGCTAAAGATGGCAGCACGGTACTCTCTTGATTAAAGATGGCGGATGACAGCTAACAGAACTTTTCAAATTGCCGCCACTACATAGAGGGCAGCACGGTGCTCTGTGGATTAAAGATGGCGGATGACAACTGACGAAATTGCCCGCATGATAGCAGCACATTGCTCTATTGATTAAAGATGGTGGATGACAGCTGTCAAAAAGCACATGGCTTTGTTTCCAAACAAGAGCACGTGGAATTTGCCGCCGCCACATTTCAAAGGTATCTAGCTAGAGGGCAGCACTGTGCTCTGTTGATTAAAGATGGCGGATGACGGCTGTCAAAAAAGCGCGTGAATTTGTTTCCAAACAAGAGCATGTAGAATTTGCCGCCACCACATAGAGGGCAGCACGGTGCTCTCTTGATTTAAGATGGCTGCTGTCATGTGGAATTGCCTGCCACCACATTTCAAAGGTATCTAGCTAATGAGGGCAGCATGGTGCTCAAAGATGGCTGCTGTCAAAAAGCATGTTTCAAATTATCCGCCACCACATTTCAAAGGTAAGTAGCTAAAGAGGGCAGCGCTGTGCTCTATGGATTAAAGATGGCGGACGGTAGCTGTCAAATAAGCATGTAGCATTGTTTCCAAACAAGAGCACGTGGAATTTTTCAAATTGCCGCCACCACATTTCAACTAAAGAGTGCGGCACGGTGCTCCCTTGACTAAAGATGGCGGATGTAGCTGTCAAAAAAGCACGTGGTTTGTTTCCAAACAGGGGCACTTAGAAGTTTTCAAATTGCCGCTACCACATAGAGTGCAGCACGGTGCTCTCTTGATTAAAGTAGGCTGCTATTAAAAAGCATTTTTCAAATTATCCGCCACCACATTTCAAAGATATAGAGGGCAGCATGGTGTTCTGTTGATTAAAGATGGCGGATGACAGCTGTCAGAAAAGCACTAGTTTTGTTTACCGATTCAAATCTCGCGCTAGTGAGGTTAAGTTGGTAGCACTAATGTTTATTCCCGTTAAGATGGCAGCACTGCGGATGACAGGTGACGAATTTACATCTACTACGATAAAGAGGGCAGCACGGTGCTCTCAGGATTAAAGATGGCGGATGGCAGCTGTCAAAAAACACGTGGATTTGTTTATCTCACGCTAGTTAGGTTAAGTTGGTACTAGTGAGGTTTAGGCCCGTCAAGATGGCAGTACTGAGGTTAGCGATGCGTTGTTGTCTGTCAAAAAGCACGTGGCTGTCAAAAAACACGTGGATTTGTTTACCAATTCAAATCTCGCATTAATTAGGTTAAGTTGGTACTACTGAGGTTTAGGCCCGTCAAGATGGCAGCAGTGAGGTTAGCGATTCGTTGTTGTCGATGATAGCTGTCAAAAAGCACGTGGCTTTGTTTACAAATTCAAATTTCCCGCGGGTGGTGGAGGAGACCTCTGGGAGGCCTCTGGCTCTGGTGGTGGTGGAGGAGGCCTCTGGGAGGCCTCTGGCTGTGGTGGTGGTGGAGGAGGCATCTGGGAGGGCTCTGGCTGTGGTGGTGGTGGAGGAGGCCTCTGGGAGGCCTCTGGCTGTGGTGGTGGTGGAGGAGGCCCCTGGGAGCCTGTGGTGGTGGTGGTTATGGTGGTGGTGGAGGGACCCCTGGGAGCCCGGAGGAGGTGGTGGCGCCCGAATCCTTGTATTATACTACTTCACTCTCAGCCAGCCGCTCCGGAGAAAGGTTACGTTAGATTACGGACTCACTCTCAGCCTGCCGCTCTAGTGAAAGGTCACGTTAGAATACGAGCGCACTCTTAGCCAGCCGCTCAGGTGAAAGGTCACGTGTGGTTACACGTGCACTCTCAGCCCGCCGCTCGGGAAAAAGGTCACGTTAGATTACGGGTACACTCTCAGCCAGCTGCTCTAGTGAAAGTTCACATGAGGTTACGGGCGCACTCTCAGCCAGCCTCTCTAGTGAAAGTTCACGTGAGGTTACGGACGGACTCTCAGCCAGCCGCTCTGGTGAGAGGCCACGTTAGGTTACGAGTGCACTCTTATAGCTGCTCTGGTGAAAGGTCAGGTGAGGTTATGAGCGCACTCTTAGGCAGCCGCTCTGGTTAAAGGTCACGTGAGGTTATGAGCGCACTCTTAGCAGCCGCTCTGTTTAAAAGTCACGTGAGCTTACGAGCGCACTGTTAGCAGCCGCTCTGATGAAAAGTCACGTGAGGTTACGATCGCACTCTTAGCAGCCGCTCTGGTTAAAAGTCACGTGAGCTTACGAGTGCACTGTTAGCAGCCGCTCTGGTGAAAGGTCCCGTGAGGTTACGATCGCACTCTTAGCAGCCGGTCTGTTGAAAGGTCATGTGAGGTTACGGGCACACTCTTAGGCAGCCGCTCTGGTGAAAGGTCACCTGAGGTTACGATCGCACTCTTAGCAGCCGCTGTGGTGAATGGTCATGTGAGATTAACCATGGAGACTTAGTCAGCACAATCAATGAGGTGGAGACCTCGTCCAGAGGGCGGAGGTGGAGGTGGTCGCAGAACCACTTCGAATATCGATTACTTCACCTTTGGCAAGAACAGCGCTCTGAGCGCTGTGGCCTGCAGGAAGCGGAAGGATAGTCTCACGAAATCCATATTCGTCTTGTTTAATAAAGAAAAAATGTCAAAACAATGTTAAGAACAAGCTCTTCATCGTAATGTGGTTATTTAATAGAAACATGCCTGAGTAAGGCTGACGTAACTGGCACATAGAATATGGACTATAATTTGCTCTACGATAAGTATTTTATATTTTCTCTTATTCATTAAACATATTATGATTTAAAGATATGTTCAAGCCATGAAAGAAAACTTTCAGTTTGAAAGCGTAAAAGAGACAATAAATATTACTCTGGATTCAACATTTAATGCAAGAGCGGATGTGTTCTTCCCGATGACGTTGCAACGCCGGGATGGTCTTACCTACTCAAGTTCCTTGGTTGTAATCCATATATACAGAGACGTATTTTTTAGTAACTTTTAATCAATACTAAGAAAATTTATATTATTTAACAAAGAGCCCGGACCAAATAAACAAATATGAAGCAAAGAACCCAGAATATGAGCTAAGGTGTAGCCATGTTTGAGTCCGTGTCGGCTTGATCTTTAGTTTGACGCGGTGAAGGCAGGTCTATGATGTTTGTTTTGCGGCTGACATCTCCACTGCGCAGGAGAAAGGCTCTTCCAACTTCGCCGGGAAATTACTGCCCTGTACTTTCTGATATAAAAATGTTCATTTTACAATTATAGGAAAATGCTAACATCCAGGTGTAGCGAGCCACGCGGGTTCTAGATAACGCGCCGCCTCGAAGCGGGAGTATGTTTTCAGTCCAAGTAGTATGTTCTCCATCCTCATGTGGATCGTTTCTTCATCAACTTCCAAAGATGAAACTTTGATTCCTTTTATTACCTGAAATGAAGACTTAAAATTGTATCCGAATTGCATCTTATTAAAATGGGTTCGTCAGAAATTGGTTATGATCCGAGCCATGCAACTATGGAAATGTAACCTACAACGTATTTTCCAGTCTTTGACCGGGTCAGGGATGTAATGAATGAAACATATATAGGCTATTATTACAATGAGTTCGCCACTCCGAAAGTGATTTATTAATGACTGATAAATGCTATGAAATGATAATGGAGAGTTTTGCTGGAATGAAAGATGACAGGGAAAACCGGAGTACCCGGAGAAAAACCTGTCCCGCATCCGCTTTGTTCAGCACAAATCTCAAATGGAGTCACCGGGATTTGAACCACGCTATCCAGCGGTGAGAGGGCGACGCGCTGCCGTCTGAGCCACGGAGGCCTCCATGCAACTAATATTTCTGAAAAAATTAACCTTTTGTAAGTCTTTATAGTAGCTATTAGAAGTGTGCCCTGCCTTTTCCGGTAAAACATAAACAAAATGTCATCCTCGATCCTGAGCTTCCTGGAACCTTACGGGTCTCTTGGGCATCAGTTTCAGCTTCTGTCTGTCCAATCATCCATCTACCGAATATTTGGAGCCTGATAGCCAAGAAACGCAGTTTTTGAACTATTGGCAGTTCAGTGGGGCGGAACTTCTTTCCAGTGGTCACAGCAATTTGGTTTGAAATCTTAAATGGCAGGTGATAGGGACGACATGGGTCCCGCCGTAATAAATAACAAACACTTTCGACGTGCCTATCCATACAGGACAACCCACTCGCCAAGTGCGGCTGTCACCTTAATCGAGCTGCAGCGGAAAGCCAACTTCAGGGATGCCGACAGTGAGGATCGAAGCCCTATTTCCTAAATATAACTTGACAACTACGAGAGAGAACTCGCTCGGTGGATAAACAATATGAAAATGATAGTGAGAAACTTGTAACTCATAGACCTATATACTTTCAAACGAAATATGTGCTAGAAGGAAAATGCGTTGATTGCATCACTCCGCTAACATTGCATCTTGTTCAAGTGTTCGTGCTCCAAGAGCCATCAGAAGGGTAAAACTGCTAGAGCTGGCGCAGGGGCTAATGTGCAAGATGGCGGCTATACACGGGATCTCATGGGAATCATTCTGCGGTGCTGGCGCAGGGCAGGTGTGCAAGATGGCCGCCACGCGCTACGTCCTCTGACACCTTCATCATGTCCTCATCTTATGGAATACTGTCGAAGGAGGATACTAAAAGGGGCACCTGAACTGAGAGAGCATGGATAAGCGAACTGGGGGGTCTTTAGCTGAGTCTATGCATCATATTTTAAGCTGCTGTCTATCTAACCTCCCTTGGCCAACTCTTGCAGGACACTTCATTCCGAGGTAGTGGGGTCGATCAGACTAAGACTCCTCCAGGGGCACCCTTGCCTTAGGTAGGAGCCGAGCCACCTGTCCTGTTGTTATGTCTGCACTGGCGACCTCCGAGGTCTTTACTTGAGTCTAGGCATGCTGTGTGCTAAGCTGTCTCTGCAGAAAAAGAATGACTTTGCGAGCTAAGCTGTGTTTTCCCATCTGGTGTAGTAAAGGAATGCTGACAATGTGTTATGATGCAAGACACCTGACTTGAAAGAACTGCAGGTCAAAGCTTGTTAGCGATGACGGTACTCTTAGGCCTAACTCTACAGGGGCTCACAACTTGTAACTTATGATCTATTAGTTTTATCAGTCTGACGTTCAGTAAAGCTGGGTTCACACGGTGCCAGTAGACTCGCATGATGCGTGCGCATGTTTGGCCCGCCACTCGCATCATGTGAACAGCTCATGCGAGTCCAGTTGCCTGAGTTTGAGAGAAGCGAGTCAACTCGGACCGTGCCCAACTTTCTACAAGCGAGTAACAAATTCAAGATGGCGGAAAGCTTGAAGACAGTGCAAGGAAGGAAGTGGAGCGATACGCAGACAATTATACGAATCTGAAGAAGTGTTGTGGAATGCTAGGTTTCGTACTTATGGATTGCTGAAAAAATGAATATTCCTGGGGTAGGCGTCGAAGAAATCAACAAAAACTAAAAATATTCGTAGCACGTACAAGAAAGAAATCTAAGAAGTCAGGCACATCACCCGAAGAAATTTATTCACCGACAATGTAATGCTTTAACATCGCTGATAGATTCCTGAATGGAGTAATGAATACGAGAAGCAATTTCACTAACTTGGTATGAGTATGATATTTATTTATTTATTTATTTATTTATTTATTTATTTATTTATTTATTTATTTATTTATTTATTTACCGGTATTTATTTATTACTCCGTTGTCCTCTATCATTTATTAAAGGGTCAAGGAATATAATACCTACATTGTAAACCATTCAATATTACCGGGCTGAGTGAATGTTTAACAATGTATTATATTCTTTGACACTTAATAATTGATACATGCGAACACACTATGATGCATTTTTTCAGTGCATCATAGATTGCATCCAACACAGCCGACACAAACGTCTTTGGAACTCGATATAAAGATTCCAAAGATCTGAGACACTCACAAGTCGCCAAGTACCGTAGTGTAACCTGGAGTTTCAGACGGGCAGTTGAAGCCGCTCTCATATTTGTGTTGCATTTCTGTATTTGTACTTTAATCATCTGTAGAAGTTGATCGAACTGGATAGCTGTGAGTCTTAAGTGATTTTTAAATGTGTTTTCATCCCCCTCTACAACTTCACGTAAAAAATGTGTCCACGCACCGAATGCACTACGTCATGCAATCCACTCTCGCGCTCACATTACATTTTCCTTTCTATTTATTCTTCCAACATTATTTACTAACTCGGCAATTAACATATCAGCAACAGCTGATATCCTTTCCCTTACGAGGGTCGCCATCTTAATTCAGACGCGAATACAACGTCGTTACATGCGAGTAGCTGGCCAGAAGATGCGCACGCATCATGCTAGTCCACTCGCACCGGGTGAACCCAGCTTTAAGCTATGTCTAGTGGTGGAGCGAGTAACCACAATGTCACAAAGCCCTATAAAATTCCCAACTCTTTAAAATCTCAGTCCTTATTAATACCTATGGTGCTAAATCCGATCCCAAGCCCGGTTCAAAAAGGATGAGGGTCACTATATGGCAAGTTAGGCAAGGTAGGTTACGTCCTTTGACACCCTGAGACAATAGGATGTCGTCATCTTATGGAATACTGCTGAAAGAGAGTACTAAACGGGGCACCTGACTTGAGAGAGCATGGGTTAGCAAACTCCGAGTCTTTAGCTGAGTCCGGCATAAGCCTAACTCTGCAGAGCTACTACAGGTGTTTACTACACTATCGTTTGACACAATGAAGTCTTATACCTCAATCGCTTAAAACTTGTAACTTATTACGTATTAGTTTTAATCAGTCTAACTTTCGGAACTGCGGCAAGAGTTGCAAATAGCGAGTAAAAGGGGTTCTAGTAGGCTCTAAACTTCTGAGCGTAGGTTGGCGGTTATAGGACCTCGATTTGTCTGCTCGAAAATAAATTTTCTTTATGCGAACTCTTGTTGTCTGTTTTTGAAGTTCATTTGTAGCATATAGGAATGCTGATCAAGAAACAGCTACTGAGATCTTGCGAACAACAGTGAGTAAAGATGGTAGACGATGCAGTATTAAGAGAAGGCATCACAATTGGTTCAAACACGGAATGTCTCCTTTTCTTTCTCCTTCTTCTCCTCCTTCTTTCTCAATATATTTGGATCAACACGACGAAGACACTTTGTCCCCAAGCCAGACAACGTAACCATGCCTAGTTAAATTTATGACCTAGCCGAAAATTGAACCCAAGCCCTTGTTTATGTACATGAAGAGAAGTTTATTACACGAAAACACTTAGTTCTCAAGCCAGAAAACTAAATCATACGCAGTTAAAAGCACGACCCGCCGGGAATCGAAGCCAAGGCCTTGTATACCGAAGGTCAGTACGCTAATCATACAGCCAAGGAGCCTTGTATCTAATAAAATCCCTGACCCAGCCTGGAATTACATCAGCCGACAATTCAACTATTAAGTGAACTACTGGCGGTCATTAACAACGTGTCTGCCATTACTCTCAAGATATTTAATTTAACCTCTACTGACATGTTAGTCTCTTCTATATTTAAGGTTAACACTTGGTTTCTTCCGAGCTTATCTTTTAAACTATATTTATCCTTTTACTCTTACGTCTAATCTCTATTTTCTCCTCCAACTGGTTACGGTATCTGACTTTTATTAATCGAATTTTCGTTTCTTCTCGTTTTTAACTAACCGACTCGACAGAAGGGCATTTAACTGATTAGCGTGAGTTAACGCGTTGACGACGGCAGCAGCACCCTCATCGACTGTTATCCGCAAGAACGCTTCTACTTTCTTAGGTTTAGCCAATCAATCTCTATTGTTAAATGGTTTATCTCAAACTCGCGACGATGTGTAAGCTCTATTGTTCTGATCAATGACTGCTCACAATGTACCTTACAGTAATGTAATCTATTCGTGTTGTGTGTATCTGTGGTTATTCTTCAATAAACAACTGCATTGAATGATCTACCAGACTTATGGTTTTGTTACAGTCCTTCTACTATGAGCAGTTAGAACCGAAGCTGCTTAACACTGCTACAAGTACACGGGAATCCCTGAAAACGAAAAGTTCACCGTGCTGATGATCATGAGTTAAAACTTGGTGTTCAGAACCAAAACAATTCGTGGCACACATGATACTGAATGGAACCCCTACTGCCATCACATTTAATCCATTTTGACTGTAATATGTGTATTTATTTGGTGGTTTATATAGTCAATACGGACCTTGTTTGGTTTAGTTTGAGGAAATTTGATGCACACATAATCCAGTCGCCACGATGACGCACCGTACACGCAAACAGTAGTTTGATGAATACTAAGTGCCAGAGTGACCTACCAGCCCTAAAAATTTAACTAGATTGTTAATAGCACTTCTTGTTTTCAGAATCCCTGGTCCAAATAAATTCAATATACAGACGATTAAGGTTTCCATGTCCATGTCCCTCTTAGAAAACAACTCTGTGAGTAAACACATAGTTAATAAGCTCAGCTATGTCGTGCCCTCCAGAGGTGGTCATCAATCTGAGAAGGCATCACGCGACATGACGTCATCGCGGTACAGTCAGCACTAAGCAACACCGACTGCAATAGTCTACGAGCTTAAAGTATCGAGTCTGCTTGTGATTGTACTGCGTGATTTTCAATACTGAGTCGCTAGCTGCTTTTACGTGGAAGCTTAAAATACCTGGAAGTAAATTATTTCGTGTTTGCAGGTGAAGTGTTTGCATATCATTGTGTTTGAGTGGTGTAGTTCACCTTGTGTGCCTCTCTGTAAGCCAAAAACCGGCAGTTCTTCGGGTATCTTTGCCGTAATCGAAGGATAAGGTTTTCGAGAGAAAAAAGTTCCGTGCATCCATCGCAAGAATTTTACTGTAGAATATAAAACAGTCGTGTGCATCAAACATTTGACTCTTAGTCTAAGTTCATTGTCCGCGAATATATTTTTCCCGTTGAGATCCAATTCGTATTCCTAAGACGTATCTTACCACGTGATACTTATTCGACCATATTCGCATTGACCTCGAGGAAGAAAGTAGCCTAAAGAGCGACGAAGAGGCGTCTAAACGTTGGCAGAAATATGGTTCTCGAGAGCTCGTGTAGATATTCCATCGGTATAGGTTTAAGGTGACGAGTGACCTAGAAGTTGAAGAGTATTTTTAGAATATTGCTTTACTAAAAGAAAAATGAGGCTGTGAAGAGCGAGCGGAGGGACCGTCATGCGTCATACATCAGCGTGCACGTACTGAACTGAGTGACACATGGCTACGAGTGAGAAAGAAGTCGCCGTGGTCTTGCTTGATGTGAAAATGGCAAAAACATCTTCAAGGCTGCCGACAGTGGGGTTCGAATGCAACCCACCCGCAACCCCACAGGTGTGGAGAAAAACAGGTAGAAGAAGAAGAAGAAGAAGAAGAAGCGTACTTCTACACAAAGCAGGGGAAATACAGTCTTTTACTGCTGTTTGTGAAATTTGTGAAGCGTTTATTTCAGATGTCAGTCGCATTAATATTTAAAATTAGGCTACACTTTTCATAATAAACAACTTCCAACATGATACGGTCCCCTACATTATAACGGTTGGAACAGAGATCGGAGCTCGAAGAGCAGACTCATACGTGCCAAAAGAATAATAAAACGTAACTATGTAAAATGGGCTATCGATACGTTTCATAAAGGTTGCGGGGCCAGATGAGATACTTCTGATGCTCCTACAGGAAGGACGGGAGATACTCGTCAATGTCCTGATGGACCTTTTCAGAACTGGTCTAGCTTTAGGGTACGTGCCGAAATCGTGGTCTGAAGCTAAAGCACAAAGCGTGGAAGCACAAATTATGGCCAAGCCAAAGCAAACAGACCATTATGTTTAACCTCCTCCATGCTGAAAGCAATGGAGACAATTCTGGATAAATATATCATAAGAGCTCAACGTTACATCAAAATCAGTTTGCATGTAGTCCTGGCAGATCCACCAGTTGGTTTGTAAACTAGAGGAAAGGGTAGAATATAAAGAAATTACACTGGCGGCATTTCTAGATATAGAAGGAGCCTTCAACAACACAACCTTATGACTCTACGATCAAAGCATTGGAAAAGAGCAAGGTGAGTAAAACCGTCGTCAAATGGATTAAATCCATGTTAGACGGAAGGAAGATAAAAGCAGCCTTGTTTGAAGAAACGCTGACGGTTAGGGCCACCCGAGGTTGTGCTCAGGGAGGAGTTCTTTCACTTCTGCTGTGGAACCTCGCGGTGAACAAAATCATAACTATGCTAAACGAACAAGGTTTTTATACACAAGGATACGCAGATGACCTAGTGATTGTAGTACGAGGTAAGGTGATGAGTGTTATCCAGGACCTCATGCAGAGATCACTTAAACTTGTGGAGAACTGCTGTCAGGAAGAACAACTATCAATCAACCCGAACAAAATAACTCTGGTCCCTTCTACAAGAAGGAGGAAATTAGAGGGAAAGAAATCACTGAAGCTAATTGGGCAAGAACAGGCACTGCACCTAGGCATAGTGTTAGATAAAAATCTAACCTGGAATCCACATATAGAAAGGAACATAACCCAGGCCAAGAGCTTGCTGTACGCATGTAAAAGACATGGGGCCTAAGACCATCAATGGTAATGTGGATATACACAATGATCATTAGACCGTTGATGGCCTATGCTGCAATCACCTGGTGATAGAAAGTAAGCCAAGGAAAAGTCATTAGTAGATTGGATAGCCTACAGAGAATGGCGTGCATAACCATAACTGGGGCTGTGAGAACTACGCCGACAGAAGCCTTGAATACTTTACTAGACGATGCAATTTCATAAAAGGACAGGCTAGAATTAGTTCATATAGATTGGCAAAATCAGAGTGCTGGAATGCACAAAGACCCAATCTAGGACACTGTAAAATCAACGAGTAATAACAGGGGAAGTTCTACAGATACCTTCTGAGCATATGATACCAAAGTAAAACTTTGAAAGACCGTTTGAGACCCAGATGATAAAAAAAGGAAGAGTGGGATAGCAACAAATGGAATGGTTGACTGATGGCTCAAAGACTGTGGATGACACAGGAGGAGGGATCAACGTGGGAAGATTTGAGAGATCAATCCAGATAAGCCTGGGCAAACACACTACAGTCTTTCAAGTGGAAGTGATAGCTAACATAACATGTCTTGAAGAAAATCTGAAAATGAATAATAGGAATAATAATATTTTCATTTTTACGGACAGCCAAGCGGCCATTAAGGTACTAGAAGCAGTCGGGATAATACCCTGAATTGTCTGGTACTGCAGTTCACTTCTCCTGAAGCTCTCAAAGTACAACATTGTCAAAATAATATGGGTACATTTTGTAGGCCCAGAACCTGTATGCAGGATGTCCTATGGACAAGCCCGACCCTACATAGGAAAATGGGTACCAAACAAAAAAATAATGCAGAACTTGCAAAGGAACTGATAAAAGCACCAAACAAGAAGCATACTAAAGAACTGTTGAAACTCAGCAGAGAAAATATTGGACGGGCAGTAAGACTGTTGACAGGACAGTGCCATCTGAAAAACACGTACATAGAACTGGAGTAATAAGAGACAACATATGTAGGAAATGCAATGAAGCAGAGGAACCAGCTGAACACATACTTTTCGAATGTGAGGCGCTGGGTAGAATCAGACTGTCCACTCTAGGACTACCACGTGAAGAGCGAAAAAAAAAATTAAAGAAGACCCAATAACAAAAACCTGCAGCTTTGTGAAGGGAACAGGTGTATCTAGGTGGGAATGAAGAAACAACATGGTAGCAGAAGTTCTTAAAGGTCGACGCTAATTAGGAACTAATATTTAAAGGTCCCATGAAGAAAAGAAGAAGAAGAAGTCCAGCACTGCTGTCGCAGGCGACCCTATGCAGTGTTCGTGTCTAGTGTCGTGTCGAGCCCTGCTGTCGCACGCGAACCTGTGCAATGGTCGTGTCGAGCCGTGCTGTCGCAGACGACCCTGTGCAATGGTCGTGTCGAGCCCTGCTGTCGCAGACGACCCTGTGCAGTGGTCGTGTCGAGCCCTGCTGTCGCACGCGAACCTGTGCAGTGGTCGTGTCCAGTGTCGTGTCGAGCCCTGCTGTCGCACGCGAACCTGTGCAATGGTCGTGTCGAGCCCTGCTGTCGCACGCGAACCTGTGCAGTGGTCGTGTCGAGCCCTGCTGTCGCAGACGACCCTGTGCAGTGTTCGTGTCTAGTGTCGTGTCGAGCCCTGCTGTCGCACGCGAACCTGTGCAATGTTCGTGTCGAGCCCTGCTGTCGCACGCGAACCTGTGCAATGGTCGTGTCGAGCCCTGCTGTCGCACGCGAACCTGTGCAATGGTCGTGTCGAGCCCTGCTGTCGCAGACGACCCTGTGCAATGGTCGTGTCGAGCCCTGCTGTCGCAGACGACCCTGTGCAATGGTCGTGTCGAGCCCTGCTGTCGCAGACGACCCTGTGCAGTGGTCGTGTCGAGCCCTGCTGTCGCACGCGAACCTGTGCAGTGGTCGTGTCGAGCCCTGCTGTCGCAGACGACCCTGTGCAGTGGTCGTGTCGAGCCCTGCTGTCGCAGACGACCCTGTGCAGTGTTCGTGTCCAGTGTCGTGTCGAGCCCTGCTGTCGCACGCGAACCTGTGCAGTGGTCGTGTCGAGCCCTGCTGTCGCAGACGACCCTGTGCAGTGGTCGTGTCGAGCCCTGCTGTCGCAGACGACCCTGTGCAGTGTTCGTGTCCAGTGTCGTGTCGAGCCCTGCTGTCGCACGCGAACCTGTGCAATGGTCGTGTCGAGCCCTGCTGTCGCACGCGAACCTGTGCAGTGGTCGTGTCGAGCCCTGCTGTCGCAGACGACCCTGTGCAGTGTTCGTGTCTAGTGTCGTGTCGAGCCCTGCTGTCGCAGACGACCCTGTGCAGTGTTCGTGTCCAGTGTCGTGTCGAGCCCTGCTGTCGCACGCGAACCTGTGCAGTGGTCGTGTCGAGCCCTGCTGTCGCAGACGACCCTGTGCAGTGGTCGTGTCGAGCCCTGCTGTCGCAGACGACCCTGTGCAGTGTTCGTGTCCAGTGTCGTGTCGAGCCCTGCTGTCGCACGCGAACCTGTGCAATGGTCGTGTCGAGCCCTGCTGTCGCACGCGAACCTGTGCAGTGGTCGTGTCGAGCCCTGCTGTTGCAGACGACCCTGTGCAGTGGTCGTGTCGAGCCCTGCTGTCGCACGCGAACCTGTGCAGTGGTCGTGTCGAGCCCTGCTGTCGCAGACGACCCTGTGCAGTGGTCGTGTCGAGCCCTGCTGTCGCACGCGAACCTGTGCAGTGGTCGTGTCGAGCCCTGCTGTCGCAGACGACCCTGTGCAGTGTTCGTGTCTAGTGTCGTGTCGAGCCCTGCTGTCGCACGCGAACCTGTGCAATGGTCGTGTCGAGCCCTGCTGTCGCAGACGACCCTGTGCAGTGGTCGTGTCGAGCCCTGCTGTCGCAGACGACCCTGTGCAATGGTCGTGTCGAGCCCTGCTGTCGCAGACGACCCTGTGCAATGGTCGTGTCGAGCCCTGCTGTCGCAGACGACCCTGTGCAGTGGTCGTGTCGAGCCCTGCTGTCGCAGACGACCCTGTGCAATGGTCGTGTCGAGCCCTGCTGTCGCAGACGACCCTGTGCAGTGGTCGTGTCGAGCCCTGCTGTCGCAGACGACCCTGTGCAGTGTTCGTGTCTAGTGTCGTGTCGAGCCCTGCTGTCGCACGCGACCCTGTGCAGTGGTCGTGTCCAGTGTCGTGTCGAGCCCTGCTGTCGCACGCGAACCTGTGCAGTGGTCGTGTCCAGTGTCGTGTCGAGCCCTGCTGTCGCACGCGAACCTGTGCAATGGTCGTGTCGAGCCCTGCTGTCGCACGCGAACCTGTGCAGTGGTCGTGTCGAGCCCTGCTGTCGCAGACGACCCTGTGCAATGGTCGTGTCGAGCCCTGCTGTCGCAGACGACCCTGTGCAATGGTCGTGTCGAGCCCTGCTGTCGCACGCGAACCTGTGCAATGGTCGTGTCGAGCCCTGCTGTCGCACGCGAACCTGTGCAATGGTCGTGTCGAGCCCTGCTGTCGCACGCGAACCTGTGCAGTGGTCGTGTCGAGCCCTGCTGTCGCACGCGAACCTGTGCAGTGGTCGTGTCGAGCCCTGCTGTCGCACGCGAACCTGTGCAGTGGTCGTGTCGAGCCCTGCTGTCGCAGACGACCCTGTGCAGTGTTCGTGTCCAGTGTCGTGTCGAGCCCTGCTGTCGCAGACGACCCTGTGCAATGGTCGTGTCGAGCCCTGCTGTCGCACGCGAACCTGTGCAATGGTCGTGTCGAGCCCTGCTGTCGCACGCGAACCTGTGCAGTGGTCGTGTCGAGCCCTGCTGTCGCAGACGACCCTGTGCAATGGTCGTGTCGAGCCCTGCTGTCGCAGACGACCCTGTGCAATGGTCGTGTCGAGCCCTGCTGTCGCAGACGACCCTGTGCAATGGTCGTGTCGAGCCCTGCTGTCGCAGACGACCCTGTGCAATGGTCGTGTCGAGCCCTGCTGTCGCAGACGACCCTGTGCAATGGTCGTGTCGAGCCCTGCTGTCGCAGACGACCCTGTGCAATGGTCGTGTCGAGCCCTGCTGTCGCAGACGACCCTGTGCAATGGTCGTGTCGAGCCCTGCTGTCGCAGACGACCCTGTGCAATGGTCGTGTCGAGCCCTGCTGTCGCAGACGACCCTGTGCAATGGTCGTGTCGAGCCCTGCTGTCGCAGACGACCCTGTGCAATGGTCGTGTCGAGCCCTGGTGTCGCAGACGACCCTGTGCAATGGTCGTGTCGAGCCCTGCTGTCGCAGACGACCCTGTGCAATGGTCGTGTCGAGCCCTGGTGTCGCACACGAACCTGTGCAATGGACGCGTCGAGCCCTGCTGTAGCAGGCGAACCTGTTCAGTGGACGCGTCGAGCCCTGCTGTCGCAGGCGAATTCTCCTCATCTATAAAGGTAGATAATGTCGTGATTACTAATGTATATAAACCACCTAGCGTCAGCTGGCCAGAGCACAGAATGTTGGTACCTCCAGAAAACTGCATTATTCTTGGTGACTTCAACAGCCAACACACGCTCTGGCGATACGTTGAGTGCGATGAAAATGGAGACAGGCTATTGGAATGGATGGATGCAAGAGATCTTAAACTAGTGTACGATGTCAAGGACAAAGGAACTTTCCACTCTGGTCGTTGGAGAATAGACTATTCGCCAGATCTCTGTTTTGCCTTCCACAGCCTTATCACAACTACCTCAATACACAGACAGGTACTGAACAATTTCCCTCGGAGCCAACACAGACACATAATCTATAGCGTTGGACTTCAGATCCCTGTTATTAGGTCTGTACCCATACCTAGATGGAACTTCCAGAAAGCTGACTGGAAGACATATGCTTTGCACACAGATGCCAACATTAGGTGGATAGCTCCAACGCCAGAAAATTACTGGAGGTTTGTTGGGCTAATAAAATCAGCTGAAAAAAGAACCATTCCTCGTGGCTATCGGAAGGATTACATACCTGGTTGGAACGAGAAAACTAGTCACTTGTTTGCTGAATACTTAGAAGAAAACAGTCAGGAGAAAGCAACTGAAATTCTGAAATCTCTAGATAATGCTAGAAGAGAGAAGTGGAAAACAGCAGTACAAGATCTCAACTTCACACACTCTAGTAGAAAAGCGTGGTCACTCATCCGTAAACTAGATCCAACTTCCATACCACTGAGGATGAAAATGGAGACAGGCTTTTTGAATGGATGGATGCAAGAGATATTAAACTAATGTTTAGTAAGAAATTCACAAAGCAACTTAAGTTGGAACTAAGGCAGAGAAAACAAGAAATCAACCAAATGACCAATATTCAAGTCCGTTTTCCTCAGAAGAGATACAAAATGGTCTCGACTCCCTTCGTAGTGGTAAAGCTGCCAGAACTTTTAAAGAACTGTGGTCCAGCAACCAAGCGCTGGCTTGCCTCTTTCTTTAGTAATGTTATGCAGTCTGGCCGACAGCCTCCCCTGTTTAAGAAAACTAAAATTATCGCTATCTTGAAACCAGGCAAGGATCCCAAATTACCCCAAAGTTGCAGACCAATAGCCCTACTAAGCGTAACTTACAAGCTTCTGGAAAGATTGATTCTTAACAGGATAGCTCCTACGATTGAATGCCTCATTCCGATTGAGCAAGCTGGTTTTCGTCATGGCCGTCACTGCAGCGATCAGTTGCTCGCTTTGACTTCCTTTATAGAAAATGGATTTGAGAGGAGGAAGAAAAGTGTCTCTGTGTTCCTCGATCTTACCGCCGCCTATGACACAGCCTGGAAAGAAGGCCTCCTCCTGAAACTCAGCAGAGCAATACCATATCTCAAGATCTTCACTCTAATAACAAGTATGCTGGGAAATAGATTTTTCCAGGTTCATACAGAACATGTCCGCAGTCGTTTCCACAAACTCAACAATGGTTTGCCACAGGGTTCAGTGCTGTCTCCAATTCTCTTCAACTTATACATACACGACCTTCCCGAAACCACATCTCGCAAGTTCATCTATGCAGATGAACCTCACCATACAAAGAGCAGACTTCAGTGAAGCTGAAGAAATCCTATCCCAGGACCTTGAGAAGATGGGCGGTTATTTCACAAAGTGGTGATTGACACCTAGCCCTCTAAAGACAGAAGTAGCTACGTTTCACCTCTGTAACAGGAATGCAAATTACCAGCCGACAATCAGGTTCAGAAATCACACACTGCGGTGTAATGCTACCCCCAAAAACCTCGGTGTAACTTTTAATAGATCCCTAACCTACCGCCATCACCTTCAGAAACTGGCAGCTAAACTGAAAAGTCGTAACAACCTTCTGGGTAGACTAGCTGGAACATCATGGGGTGCAGATGCGAATTCACTGCGAACAACTGCTTTAGCACTAGTATATTCTTCAGCTGAAATACTGTTCTGCTGTATGGCTGAATAGTTCCCATACTCGTCTGGTCGATGTCCAGCTGTGCCATATAATGAGAATCATATTTGGCACCCTGCACTCCACTCCTGTACAGTGGTACTGAGCCACATTCAACCTCCTCACATCAGACGACAAAATGCCCTTGTCAGATTATGGACTAAGGTGGTGATGAACAGCTTCCTATCCATTAGGATACAGAAGAAAACGCCGTTGCGAGACTGAAATCCCGGAAACCTGCCTGGAAGACGGCCAGGGAACTAACTGACATACCTTTTAGACCTGACGAAGCATGGAAGAAAGAATGGGCCAGATTACACCCACACGGTCTAATCAACCCAACAGCACAACCTCCTTGGTTCAACCTCCCACGCACCATCTGGACTAGATTAAGCAGGATACGCTGCGCCGTTGGAAGAACTGCTTCTGCACTACACCAATGGGGTGGTTGGAGTCTCCTTCCTGCAACTATGGTGCTGAAGTGCAAACCATCAGCCACATCGTGAAAGAATGTCCTCTACGAGCATGCACTGGGCCTATGGAGGAGCTACATCTAGTAACCCCTACGGCACTCACTTGGCTGGAAGGACTTGACATCAGCTTGTGATGAAATCTCAGAACCTGCAGTTGTGTGTGTGTGTACTCTATATCAATGTATATAAAAATGTTTATATTTTCTAATAACACTTATATGTAAAATACATTTCAAACGATATTCAAATGAAGCATCATACGCTAAATAAATAAATAAATAAATAAATAAATGGAACTTTAACTGGGTTTGCGCGGTACGGTACCCTTGATAGATTTATTTGTAGATTGTGGGCTGCACAGCGAAAACTCCTAGAACGATACATCAAACCCCATTCACATCGTCACACTCTTCTGTTACCGGCATTACGGTTTTCCTAACAAGAAATGCTATATTACACCTTTGCATCAATCTAGTGAGCTGTAATCCTCCAAGTAGCTACAGTTAGACATGGAACACAAAAAAAAAAACCTGTTAAGTTAATAAATTCTGCTTGTTTGTGTTTATCTAATAATTTTGATCTTTCTATGTCATACAACTTGTCATCTTTTTATTTATTTATTTATTTATTTATTTATTTATTTATTTATTTATTTATTTATTTATTTATTTATTTATTTATTTATTTATTTATTTATTTATTTATTTATTTATTTATATATTCAGTAATTTGAGAAATGAGAGGATCTCGTAAAACATCTTTGCCTACACTTCGCTAGTTTATTCATAATTTTAGTTTCCGTATCCAACTTCGACTGAGTAGGGACACTCATACATGCAGATACACTTGGAATATGTCTAAGATGATATTGAAGACTATTTGTATTTCCACTATAACTGAACGATTTTCCACATTTTTTACAAAACACTATTTTCTGTCTATCATCTTACAACAATTGTTTTGTCAGCGAGATTTCCTCGCATCGTTCATAAGCCATGTTTGTAAATGAAGTTCTGAATAACAACCACAGTGGAACTGAGGGTTAAGTACCACGTCTTTCCAGCCATTTGCACACTACCTGGACAGTCTCTTCCCCACATCTATCAATTACGCGGGCATAATGTGTTTTGTAACGATCCGCAATATGCTACAATAGCCTGGCCGGTATTTCCTTTCCGATAGTTTGTAAAAGCAATGGCCATAAGCCTTGTTTTCCTAGAAATCAATTAAGGAGGTTTGATTGCTTTTACCTTTCTGAAGGAAACATACGAACTTTAATGACGAGTCAATCATAGCTGTTGCTGAGGCTTGAGCACCAAATAGCAAACAACAATACAATAAACAAGTCTTGGTTTCAACCGGACACGACATCGCAACACTCTGTATAGCATCTGACGAACTGTACATCATGCTATGGCACATTCTAGCAAATTCACCACTGACTTGGAAGAAATAATCAAATGAATTCCTTCACCACACTACAATTTTAATTGGCCAAAGCACATAGATCGGTTTATCGGAGTTTTAGATTAAGCCGTTAATCGACTAAATGGAAGGCTCTAATTATTATTACAACAAATCTTAATTAAAATGTAAATACCAAGGAGCTAGAATAACCTGGAGAGGCCAACGAACGTCCGCTGTGTTACCTGTGGGGGGGGGGGCATGGCCATTGAATGACGGAAAGTACTCGGGGAGAATTAAAGACCGTTGCCGAAAGCTTAAAGCATTAAAAATCATAGACTGCGAATACCGCCACTTCATCATATTGCGGCACGAGGCCAACATCACGATCACTTGATTGTAGGGTAGTTGGAAATCATCGCACAGTGACACAAGAATAGGGCTCGTAATCGGAACAAGAGCGTTACCCTGGTTGGCTGCTGTGGTTAAACGTAAATTACACTAAAATCCGTGGACATAATTATTTATGACAAAAAGCCTTAAAATGACAATAGGTTACATCATTCTGTTTATATTTTTAAAATTTTTGCAACTCCATGAGTACTGTATTCTTTCTTAATATGTTTACCCTCCAGGGTTGGTTTTCCCACGGACTTAGAGAGGGATCCCACCTCTACCACCTCAAGGGCAGTGTTCTGAAGCGAGAGACTTTGGGTCGGGGGATACAACTGGAGTAGAGTATCTAGAAGAATTCTGGACCAGCTTTGCGAGAGAAGAATTCTGGACCAGCGGCAGCCACTGCGCATGCCCGTGCGCTTCACTCCCTGAAGGGGCCTCTCACTTGGCAAGGCACGTGCGGGGGGCGCCTCTCGCTGTCAAGGCTACACACAAGTGTGGAATGTCGCTCCTTGCGGTAGCTTACTACTGCTATGCGTGGGCGTGATAGGTAACATCACTTGTTTTGGTGCGTAATTGAGTATCTTTTTACTGAAAGGTATTGTAAGAGCAAAACAAGTTCACTATTAACCTCACTCTTCTAGTAGAGATTTAAAAAAAAAGATCCTCTATTGAGTGTAATTAACTGCTTTGTTCAATTAGCAAAAAAAAAATATTCTACCCTACTTGCCTATGTGATTACCTCTTGAAATGTTTATGTTGGTGACAGAAAAGACATTTTGACAAAAATCATCATGTTAGATATGGTACTAAATTTTTTTTTTTTTTGCAGAGTTCTTTTTACTTGTTAGGGTGCATGTAGGAAATGTTAACTACACTTCCCAGAGGTCTTTATGTAAGAGGTAAATATTTCTTGAAAAGCAAGGTTCTGTGAGTAGATTTGCTTCTAAAAGTTACTTGGTGGAGTTCCTCTCACTGTTCAAGGTGAGACAGCTACATGTTAAATAATTGCAGCAACTGGATTTGCTTTACAAGGTTACTTGCTGCCCAAAAGGTGAACAGGATATGAGATTTTTTTTGTAAAAAAGAATCGCTCCTCTCCTCCTGCTTACCTGAGTGAAGGTTAACTACTATCGACTCTAACCAACTGGTGATGAGTGAAGGACAACACAAAAGTGATTAGATTAATTAAATAATAAAAATATTTTTCTTGACTACTCACCTTTAATTATTTTTCGACAGGATGCACACCTAGCTGTAATTCTTGACGAAAGATACACGCATTGTTTACTAACCTTACATCAATAAATGTCATCAATGAAATATCATTGTACTAGGTAAAAAACAAATTAAAAAAACTCGGATAAAGTCTGAAATCAGAGGTTGATTAAGACATTCCGTTGTTACGAACGCGATAGTATGAAATTTTACATACGGAATAAAACAAAAACATCTCGCCATTTTTGTTGGATACATCAGCAACTGTTTATACTCATCGAGGTCAAACAGCCCTATACATGAGAGTGTCATGTCTGTGATTTCTTATTATCTTTGTCCAAGATGGCTGACACAAAAAAAGAATGCATTATGATCTCTGAACGAATAAATTAGTTAGGCTAACCCATGATGTGCTATCTCATCAAAAATTATAACGAATATATATGTTTAGCACGGAAGATGAAATAATAAATCGTCTAATGAATCAGTTAGGGGCGCGTGAATTCACCGCAAAGAACAACAGCAAAGAACTTCAGTGACAAAGACATCAAACACGACAGTGTTTTAACAAAACAAAAGAACGTGCTGCCACGTAGCTGAAATATTGGTTGAAAAACTGTAAAGCATGGTTTCTTTTAAAATAAAATATTACGAATTATTTCTTAATCAACCTCTGAATTGAGACAGTGTGTGAGTGAAAGCTATAATTTGTCACACCTACACAGGTTGGTGATATGAGGATAGAAAAAATAAAATCTGGTAAAGGATTCAAGGTTATAGCATTTGGTTGGTGTAAAAACAAAAAAAATATGTGTATGCATATATAGGTTAGGATGAATTATTCAAGCAACTCGAATAATAAGTGGAACATCACACTGTTTTATTTACCTGTTAGTTCAAAATACATGATTAAATTCTTTCTTGCATGCTTCACAGTCTTTAATCATTGGATTCGCTCCGTCAAAACCATCAACCTCGTCCTGCCCTCTGTAGCAATAATGTCTGACACATGGGCTGCAGACTGCTATTTCCAGTTTTGCTTTTACATAGTAGGGTAGTTTCTCCCATGCTTCATCTAAATCTTTAGCGGCATATGTTGAGAGAAACCCAGATGGTAAATAGCGAATTAGATGTTGTGGCATTCGAAGTAAACTGCCATGTGTATAGTATGATGTAATAGCCTCACTTACTAGTGAGAAATATATTGTACGTAAAGGATCAGGTTTAATACTTGGTGTACAAAGTTCACATTTACACTGGATGTTACGGTTTCTCTTCTCACCAAACTCATTCTTTACTTGTCGCTCCATAACTGATGACACGCACACACTGTTGCCAACAAAGACAATACCTTAATATTTATTCACACACTTTTTTAAATAGTGTGCTACAGTTTACGTTACGTCACACTGACATGGTGTATACTCCAGTTAGCTTTAAAGTACACTTCTCTTAGCAGTTACCTAGTGTTAAAATAGCGAACTAGAGAGAATAATTTTATGATTGCCAACGAGGAGGATCGAACTTGTACTCATCTAGATGTGAGCGAATTCACTTGCTTTATATAAAAATGTTAATGCTAGGTGTAAGATAATTTCACATTATATTACCAGACGCAACTTTATTGTGTGTAAAATTATTATTTTGTAGACATATGTTTGAAGCAGAGCATTCCTTTGTAGTGTATATCTATCCCGGAAGTTTTCTGCAAGCAGCTTTCGCATAAACCGGTTAACGCCTTACTTCTTTCGCGGTCATTGCTGGTCATGGTCGTGCTTTGACCACGGTTTCATCAAGGCTACAAAAAAAGAGGATGCGTGAACTCAAGTCCGGATCGCTACGCAGCTTACTAGCAGATGTTGTATCCAGGCAGGTTTTTTGAAACTAGTTGTTTTTTTTTCAAATTACATATCGCCGTTAGAACGGGTATATATACTGCGATCGCTTGCTGTAGGTACGTTACAGTTTCAAACTGCCTTCGAAATACCGTCCGTCCAAGAAACTCTCTTTGAAAAGCTTCTAGCGCTGCGGGAAATAGTTAGATTAATGGAAATGTGTGAGATAAATAATATAGTGGAAGTACAGGGCTCATTTGAAAGAGCGATTGTAAACAGAATACGTCATATGAGTAACGAAGAGTTTCGGCTTCTCGTTAGGCTGCATACACGTATTTTGTTACGACGCGAAAGCCCGAACTTCCATATATTATTTATCCACAAATTTAGTTTCTTTTCCTGCAACGCGATGTTAGCTGAACTAAGAGAGCTAATGGACGATCACGGAAGTGATGGCGATATTTTTGGTGAGTTTTAACTTTTTTCTAAATTTCAAGACTTCGTCTATTGTCGGATTGCGAAAGATTTTAATCTTACATTAACTTTTTCTTTCTATATAGGAGAAGAATAAGAAGTGAGCCTGGAGGAGGAGGAGAATTTAATTTATTTGAACTGTTATAGGTGAGTGCAAAAATATATTTTATTTATCTTGCTTTCTTTTCTGCTCTTAGGAAGATAAACTAATTAAATATAATTTTTTACGTCGCACTAACACAGATACGTAAAAGAGTAGGAAAAAGGATGGAATTTAATTTAATATTAAAAAATTACAAGAGGTTATCTTTAGTTAAATTTTGTTTAATATAATTTATTAAGATACATGTTACACAAATGTTTCGAATTAATTATGCAGAGTTGAGGTGGAAATATCTTCTTGCTTGAGGTAATGTCCAACGTTGCCATCAACAAAACAAACAGCACAGTTTCTTGAGCAAGGGAAGTCTGCAACAATAGAGAGAGGACACTATAAGATGGTAAATCTATCAGACATTAGAGTAAAAAATTAAAAATATATTATACTAGCGTACTTACTATTGATTTTTTTTAGAATACATATTCCTTCGGAATCCATGAATTATGCGTGGCGTCGAATCCTAGCCACGATACGAAAACTTTGTCGTTCTTTCTTTTTAAAATTTTATCAATGAGGTATATTTTAGGATGTTTTGTCTTCTGCAGTTCTTGTTCATAGAACGCACCAAATATTGGTTTATTTTGATAGTCGTGAAGCAAGTAAGTTCTCGGTGATGTTTCTTTTACTTTTCTTACAGTAAATAATTCATTACTCCAATTAGGAGTATAGCCCTTTGTAAAATATCGCTTAATTTTACTTATTCGTACTGTGTCACCTACTTTAAATTTTGGTGGATAAGGTGATTTCTTTTTCTTCATTTTCCGTAATTTGTACACAGTAGCAAGTTGTTGTAGATTGTTTGTGACGTCTATAGGTTTCATACCAATCGTACGATGTTTTCGATTATTATATTCATCTAATAGTTTTGGTAGCATGCGAAGCCAGTGGTATGATCCGCAGGCCGAGAATTTCCTCCACATCCACTGCTTCAGTGTTCGATTGAAGCGTTAAACTACGCTTGCCTTCAAGCTGCTCCCTGTCGAATAGTGCTTTATTTTTCTTATTGTAATCCACTGTTGAAAAATCTTATTATAAAATTCTTTTCCCCTGTCAGTTTGCAGATGTTTTGGATAGCGTTTACATTTTGAATAGATGCGTTCCATATTCTCCACTACTTCGTTTCCTGTTTTTGTTTTAAGTGGAACTGCCCAGGCATACTTTGAATAAACATCAATAACAGTTAACATGTATTTATATCCACTATTAACTTTCGAAAACAGAGACATATCAACAAGATCCGCTTGATGTAAATCATCTCTCCCCCGGCTAATAACGCTCCGTCTTTCAAAATTCTTTCGCACTGGAGCGTGGAGTTCTTTCGCTATTTCTTCTCTGATATTGTTCATAAAGTATAGGTAAAAGAATTCGTTCTGTGTCGTCTATTCGTTTCTTGAATCGCAGTCGATCTATAGCCAGTTGTTGCCAGTTGCTTCTTCTGTTTTCACATCCAATTTCATAGATTACTGAAATATCCTTTGAGAATCTAACCGCTTTAAATATATTTGCGAACGGAAGTTCGTCCCACCGCGCAGTGTTCATTTATTCGATGTACCTCGACTTTCGAAGTTCTTCTTCGATTGACAATATTTCGTTTTCGTGTGACGAATGACCAGCACTTCTAGATGCTATTAACTTTTTCAGTCTCTCCACTAGACTGTTTGGATCATTCCAATGAACTAATTCGATCTTCTTTCTTTGTTCATTTTTCCACTTGGCTACTTTTGATCCTCTTCCTGTACGTTTGTATTTGTGTACACTTACAAATTTTGGTGTGCTCCTTCCTTTTTTCACTTTTGCATCTTCTACTAATGGCTTGATAATTTTTTGAAATTTGAGTGATTTCGTGCCTCTCATTGGCTTGCCTGCGTCATACTGTTTCCTGTGCACGTTAGTGTAATTTAATATATGACTGTAAGCTGACAGACCCTTATCATCATACAACTGTGCGTCCGGATCTTTCTGAAATATTAATTCAAGGAGACCTTCAGTTAAAGGATAGTTAAAATTGTCAATTATAAGATTGTTATCGCGAAACAGTACTTTTTTACTCCCTAAATAGTGTTCTCCATGAACTACTCGAACCCCGAATATTCTATCAACTTTGTGTCTCAATTGTGGGTTAAGATAATTTTGCAGGAGAGTTGTAACCTTTCTGTCCAGAGTTTCTTCTTCTTCTTCTGATTCTTCTTCTTCCTCATCACTTATATAACTATTTAATTTTCGATTTTTCTTTGCAATTAATCCATTCGAGTTAACTGTAAGCTGCTGTAGTTTATTTAATGGTGCAGTTATTGGTTTAAATGTTTCTTCTAACTTTAGTTGGTTTAAAGCCATATCTGCTTTAAGAGAGTTATTTTTTTTACATCTTTTCTTAATTTTGCTAGTTTATCCTTTACACGACTTTTTTCCACTATGTTCGCCTGCATTTTTAAACTGAAGCGTAACGTCTATTGTTTTACTCATATATAGTATATTCAAAGAGTATATGGAGCGGAAGATCGTTAGTATTCCATTGTTCTGGGTCTTTTAGGCGGAATTGAATTTCATCACCTTCCTTTACAGCAATTGGTGTACCTACTTCTAATTCGATTGGATTGTTCACGTGATTAATCATCGCATATACCAGAGAACCACGTGAAACTGTTAACGGTGTAAGTGTACCCGTGTAGGGAAGCTTATACATAAGACGACAGTTTTGTAGCATATATATTGGTGATTGATTTGACGGTAGACTGTTAATTTGAAAAAGAGCTTTTCTTGGTTTTTTGTGCAGTTCCTTTTTCATCACTTCAAACTCTTCTTTTGCAGTAGCAAACGTTTCTAAATACTGTTTGGTAACAACATCTTGCTCGTGGATAGGTGAATCAACATTTGTAATTCGTTTGTTCTTCATATTTAATTCTCCGTTAGATTCTACTGGTAGAGAATTTTTCTGAAGTTTAGATATGACAAGTTTTAACTCGTCAACTTCTCTCCGCGCAGCCGCATACTGTTCTACAAAGATTTTATTTGCAACATCTTTCTCATTTAACGGATTATGTACGTTAGTAATTCGCTTATTTTCCATACTCAAAGTACCACCCACATCAACGTTTAGTTTCTGTTGATTGCTTATTTCATTCTTCAGTTTTTCGAGTTCTTCACGCGCTGCTGAATGTTTTTCTAGGTATGCTTTATTAATCGCATCCGTCGAATGAATAGGTTTACCGATGTTTGTTACTCGTTTATTTTGCATATCTATCGATCCATCGTCATTCACTTGTAGTAGTCTACCTTTTGTATGCTTTTCTAAAAATAAAAGCGAAATTGCATCTTGTTCCTCTTCAGGATCTGCCACACCCGATATTCTCTTGTTGTTCATGTTGAGGTTATTGTCAGTTACAGGAAGGTGATCATCCACAATATCACGTAAAAGAGAATCAACATATTCTATGCGTGCAGAAACGTCGTTAACTCGTTTCTCTAAATTTCTCTGCACATGGTTAGTGTGCGTATGCATTGTGTCAAGCGAAACTGCTTCGTTTCCATTCATCGCTGGAGCTATTCCTTTCAGCCTTTTGTTCTTAAAATCAACTGCATCCTCTTCTAGTTCACATATGTCATGTATTTCATTTTTAAGATCTAAAATGTCACGCTGTATTTCTTCTTTATTAATACTGTCCTTAACGGTTTTTAACACATAATTTTTATTACAAGCATCCTCCATGTTTATAGGATTGCCAACGTTCTTTAAACGTTTACCATGAATACTTAAGTTTCCGTCAGATGTTGATGTTACGTAATTTGTATTAACCATCATTTTTTCATCTACATATGATTTAGTAGCAATATCATGACGTGATGATGGTCGCGTTACATACACGTTACTGGTTCTGTTGTTTGATGCCATCGTGATGTTCTTTCTCTACTCAACAATTCGAAAATGAGTTCGTTAATGTATACACTCTCGTATTTATTTCACATAAAATATATCGAATCCATTTCGATATCGACCTTTGCTTATTTCGCTATCCTTATCGATAACGAGAAAGCTGAATTTCGACTGTGACCAACAACGATAACATAAATCAGTGAACTGGTTGTAACTCATATCGGTGTTCACGTGATCGTCGTAGACATGCCGAAGATTTCTTGCATCTTGTTTAAACAGAATAATGAAATTAGCGTTGTCTCTAATAAGTTGTTTGGGAATGCAGGAATAGGTCTGACATAAGTAAAAAACATCCACGATATGGTGTCGACCTCTACTAAAGTAGTCTTTCATGTGCTGCTGTTTGTCGCTTGCTACATCGTCAAAAATAAAAACGGAATTTCTTTGAGCTTTTTCTGGCGGTATTACTTGCTCACGATCAGAGTAAAACTCGCATTTTATTTCTTTAATAGATTTTAAAAGCTTCTCTAGCTCAATATATTTCTTCTGCGACAATGATTTTGAGTAAACATACACATTCTCAAAACGTAACCCGTTCGGTTGCAATAACAAATTAATCATTACATTAGTCTTCCCTGCATTCGATGGTCCGCATATGAGACCGCGTATTGTGTCCGGCAACAGTTTACTATGTTTATTTTTCTTTCCTACTGAACGTTTTGTGTCGTTCAGATTTGCAACAGGTAAAGATATCGATTGTTTTATTGTCTTCACCATCACTTTCTTTTGATGATGATAATTTTCAACGATCGAGTGCACAGTGGATTTCTTTTTTCTCAAAGTTATTGTTGATTACTAAATAAACACGAACTTTTTATTTACCTTCTGTTTTACTTATCTAGTTCCAAAATGGTTCGTGCATCACACTACACGTAGTATTAAGAAGTGCTGGAAGAGCTGTCCTGTTATAGTGATCTAATACTATGTTGCCAACTTCACAACCTCTCATATACCGACAAGAAGGCGACCATTTTCTATGTTCTGTTAACGGATCATCATCTTTATCCCACGAAAATAATTCGATTCCGCAAAAAAAATACATTTAACTGCGTCTAGGTATCCCGTGAAGTAAAATCCAGCTTTAGCTAAACTTAAGGGGTCTATCCACGGTACACGCCATCTAGCGAAAGTCCTTATCCGATCTACCTCAGATTTTAAATTTAACGGACGAGGAATGTACGCCATGTCTCTGTAAAATGAGGAGAGCAGAAAAATATCTCTCTTATGTATATCTTTCTACCTTTCAGAAAAAAAGAAAAAAAATAAACTTACATTTTTAGTACTCAACAGTTGCACATCGTGTAAAAATGTAATTCGTATATAACAACACACTTGATAGCAGGAGCTCTTATTTGAGTATGCTGCGTCGAAGACGCAACGTTGTAGCAGCTCCATGTAAACGAGTAGGGAAAGGAGGAATAATAGGCAAAGTTCTTAATAAAGCTATAGATAATTTACCAGTAGAATTGCACATACCAGGTTATGAATTCTGTGGACCTGGGACAAAGTTAGAAAAACGACTTAAGCGTGGTGATCAAGGAATAAATCTATTAGATAAGGCATGTAAAGAACACGATATCGCTTACGCTACATACAAAGACCAGAACAGAAGGAAAGAAGCAGATGAAATCTTAGCCTCTAAGGCTTGGTCTCGTGTAAACTCTCAGGACGCATCATTAGGAGAAAGAGCAGCTGCACTAGCAGTTACGGGTATTATGAAAGCGAAAACTAAAGTAGGTGGTGGTAGACGAAGAAGAAAATCAAAACATCGAAGAGAACGAGTAAAACCAAAAAAAGACAACATGCTGTAAAAAAAAGAAAGGTGGTTTTCTTCCACTCCTTCCGATATTTGCAGCCTTGTCGGGCTTGGGCGGTCTAGCAAGTGGAGCTGCGGGCATAGCATCGGCTGTAAACAAGGCGAAAGCCGCACAGGAAGAATTAAAAGAAATGAAGCGCCACAATCGAATGCTAGAAGCGATGCGTGGGAAAGGGCTTTCTACTCGAAACAAAGGAAAGGGCATTTACTTAAATCCTCCAGCATACAAAAGATAATGGAAGGTCTGCCGAATAGAGCATTAACTAACATAGATCTGTATCGTTATGCATATCGTTTAAAAATTCCCTACTTCAGAGGTGTGTTTATGCGAGATACGTTACCGAAAATTTCTCGTAAAAATGAGAGTTGTATTTTGAATTTAGATCCGATAAGTAAATCTGGTTCGCACTGGGTTGCGTTCAGTAAACGAGGTGCGTATGTCTACTACTTCGATAGTTTTGGTAATTTACGTCCCCCTAAAGAGGTATTAGAATATTTAAGAAACTGTTACATTCGATATAATTTTCATTCTTATCAAACTTTTAATTCATCAATTTGTGGTCATCTGTGTTTACTATTTTTATACTGTATAAATAAAGCAAGACCTTAGTATTTGTGTTCAGTGTGCACGATGCCGTATGAAAGACGGATTACACTCGAGGGTAGAGGCTCGAAGATTGATGTAGTATTAGAAACTCCGATTTATTTGAATAGAGCTTCTTTCTATGAAATAGGTCTTGCCGCACTATTTACATCTAATAGTATTCGAAATGTCACTAGTAAAAATAATAAGTTTGCTATATATTTGAATGGTAAAAAAATTCTTTTGAGTGTAGCAGAAGGCATTTATGAATTCGAAGATCTTGTTGCAAAAATAGAAAGTTTGCTAACTATTAAAAATGTGAAACTATTTCTGCGGGAGTACACTCCAAAACTTAGTTTTTTATCTCGACTATTAACAACAAACCTACTATGCATTCTCCGTTTGACATTGATTTCAATGTACCGAACAGTGTTGGCACTAGCTTAGGTTATCTGTTAAATGTATATGAGAAAAATGCTAACCATGAATCACAGCTGAATGAAATAGGTAACGTAATCGTTAATAGCACAAATAACCAGATTGGTATTAAAATGAAGGGAGACAAAACAACTGTACTCACATTACCGGAAGGTAGTTACACTTTTTCGGAAATAGGAGCTCTAGTTCAAGAAGCAATAATTAACAACTTTCCTATTCTCGAAGAGGAGAATGACCCTCTAGATGGAGATAGTAAACTTATTACTATTACTTACGAAAAGACCTATCTTCGCTGTAAAATGTCCTCCAACCTAGACGTAGACTTTGATGTTTCCGATTCAATTGCTGATTTGTTAGGATTTTCACGTCGAAAATATGATGCTAATAAATTACATATTTCAGGAGAGATTATTAAAATTAATAACGTGAACTCGATTCGTGTATGTTGTAATCTCGTGTTAGGTTCCGGTTCCTACCTCAACGGTAAACAAACACATTCGTTATACAATTTTAAACCGCTTGTTCCAGCAGGCTATCCTATCGTAGTTCAACCGTCAACTATAAGCTTCTTACCGGTAAACACTAGTGTTATTCAACATATATCCGTCGTACTCGAAGATCAGTTCGAAAACCCAATCGACTTACAAAATGAGGATGTAACAGTAGAGTTAATTATTCGTCCAGTAAAAATACAGTAATCATATATAACATAAAGCGTACACTTATGTACTATCATTCGAGTAAGGAACAGTTGAACAACAACATCATGGTAGTAATTTACAACAACCAGTCAAAAAACCGAGGATTAAAAGAGGAAGCAGCTAGAGTAGTAAAATATAGAGTAAAGCTAAAAAAACAATCTCATCGTGTACGCGACAAGAAAAAATTAACCACAAACAATAAAGACTTTTTACAATCGCTAGGCTACCGACTACTATAAGTTCTATTTCTCCTACAGAAACTACTTTACTCTCTTTTCGTGTGCGTAATCAAGGTAACATCACTCTCTTTTTGTGTGAAATCACTTTACAATGCTACCGACTACCCCCCCAGGATAAAGCATATAAATTCTAATTCTCTACCAAAAACTACTTTAGTCTCTTTTTGTGTACAATCACGCTAACATCAAGGAGAAATATGTTCAACGTAACGGACAAAGTTATATTTGACAACAGAGTTGCTAGGCGGGAAGTAAGGAGCTATCATCCATATGCTGGCACGAAATATGAAAACAACGATGAAATTCGAGTTCCTGTACACAACCAAGAACATATATTTTTACCCTCTGAAGCTGATGTTCACATCGAAGGTGAAATAGTTAGATCAAGCGCAGATAATACACCATCAGCTACAGCCGTTCCCGATCAAAACTTTGCAGCAAATCTCTTCGATGAAATGCGTATTGAATTGAATGGGAAAGAGATTGAAAGAACACGACGTGTAGGCACAACTAGTGCTATAAAAACTTTCGCCTCTTATTCTAAAAATGAAATGTTAGCGCTGCAAAATGCTGGCTATTTTCCATCAATTTCTACACCACCAAACGAAGCTAATATTGCCCACGCAACTACAAAGCTGTTCCACGCAATTATCCCACTGAGTCTTCTTTGTGGATTATTTGAAGACTACAGGAAACCATTCATAAACTGTAAACTTGAATTTATCTTTATTCGTTCTAGAGATGACAAATGTGCACTGTTTTCAGCCAACGCGGAAGATACAGCTAAGGTCAAAGTACGAAAAATGTATATAAAGCTACCAACTCTAATACTGTCCGACGAGGAAGAAGTTAAACGCATAAAGTTAATCCAAAAAAATCCTTCTATTCCTGTAGCATTTCGATCGTGGAGTTATCACGAGTTACCTACTATTCCAAATTCAACGAAAATTAATTGGACTGTTATGACTACGTCACAAATAGAAAAACCGAGAGTTTTTATGCTTGCTTTCCAAACCGATCGTAAGAAAATTAATGTTTCTTCTTCTCTGTTCGATCACTGTAATATTCGATCCGTTGGCGTATTCTTAAATTCAAACTTTTATCCCTATGAAAAGGCTGTAGCTAATTTTAACAATGGTGACTACAGTGAATTGTATGATATGTTCATCAAGTTTCGTAATGCGTACTATCAGCTTGATGATAATCGTTCCGAACCGAACATATCACGAAGTGAATTTCACTCGCATTGTCCTATTGTTGTTGTTAATTGCATGGAACAGGTTGAATCGATAAAATCTTCTTCTGTAGATGTTCGCGTTGAAATTGAAACAAACGAAGCTATTCCAGCCAACACTACTCTGCATTGCATTATTATTCATGATCGCATAATAAATTATAAACCACTAACGAATGAAGTATTTTTCTTCCAATAATCTTGCGCGAGTTTTTCTTCCTTTTTTCCTTGCTAATAGTGTATATAAACGAGAGAGTGAAGATTCTCTGCTTCAGTTCTTCGATATCAAGCACACCATGAGTGCAAAACCCAGAGGAGTGATAGTTGACATTCAGAGGTTACCTACTGGAGGTTACGAAATAGCCTGTTGTAATATAGATTCGTCTACAAATGTGTTATCTACTGCTCTATTAGGTATGAGTGTACCTAATTTAGATTTCACGCTTACGTCGTTTTTCAATCTTCTCAGTGAACAACAATACCAATATCTGGTTGTGTGCAACTGTGTTAATGAGTTACGTCTATTAGCACTGCAAGAGTATCCTCGTACATGCATAATTGACTTGAACACTATAGAAGGTGTACCTGATTTAAGAACAATGCGTAACGAGTGTTTCCCTGTTGACTGTCCGCGCCATTTACCACATGTTGCAAGACATTCAGGCAGCTGTGCTATGTTCAACGTTCACGCAGTTCATAGTTGGCTAAAATCGTCAGATGGTGTGATGAGAATAGTGTGTTCAGTGATAAACAAATTTAAGAAAGAAGGTGTGAGCAGATTCAATAAATTTGAGTGGACTTTCTTCCCTGAAAACATATTATCTATTTACGAACAACATCAGTTAAGTGCGCTCTGGCAGTATCTACCAGATCATCTGAAGGCGAACTTACACCAGGCTTGTCAGGATTCAGGAGCTAACAACAACAACATCGTTCGAGCTTGATATCAGCTACTAATACATCAATTATTAAGGTGAAAAAAATAGATATAATACCATCCTTTTTTCCTTGCTTGTTTTTTCGGTTTTATTCTGCTTCTAACTAATTTATTTATTTTTTCTCCTCTGCAGGTGTCTCCTCATAGTGCAATCAACAACAACAACAACAACGACGTCTGAGCTTGATATTAGTTACTAATTCATCAATTATTAAGGTAAAGAAAAAAAATAGTTTCCTTTTTTTTCTTGCTTGCTTTTTCTGTTTTATGCTGCTATCAACTAATTTTTCTTTCTTTTTCCCCCCCTCTGCAGGACTCTCCTCTGGTGGCGGTCGAAGATTCAGTCTCTGCAGATCTCTCCTCGTGGTTGCAGTTACAAATTCAATCAAAAGTTTATATTTTGAAAATCCTTTTTAGTTTCCTATTCAATAAACTTGATTGTAAAAAAGAAATATGTTCTCTTTTTTTTATTCTCCTACTCCTACTTTAGTTAAGAGTACAAGGAATAAAAGGAGAGGCTGCGCAGGATAGTTTGAAAGAAAATCAACTTTTTGATCATCTAGTGTAGAGTTTTTATTTTTTTCGAAAAAGAAAAAAGATTAAATAAAGGTTTACAATGCACTTTAATATATAAATGATAGAAAATTAACTTACAGTACAATACTAGTTAGTACAATAGTATACAATGTACTTAAACAGCGAGTGAAATTCTATAAGATTCCTTTTTTTTCATAATTAAATAAATATAATAGTATGCAATGTACTTTAAAAGTATAAATACAGTACAATACATTGAATAAAAGAAACAGCGAGTGAAATGTTTATCTAGTTTGAAATTCTATAAGCTTACATTTTTTCATTAATTAATTACAGAATGAAACAAAAGTTTCTCTAAAATAAAAATGATTAAAGTAATCATAGGAGCTTCTCCTCTTATTACTTAATATTCACCTTCAGAGAAAATTACATTATTTTACATACAGAGGGGTAAACTGATGACAAAGTGGAGGAGGTGTTCACAAAAAAAGCAAACCTACTTTGCAAGATAGCTATACATTAGTTATACTTCTTTTCTCTGCAAGACTGTAATGTCCAAATGGTAATGTATTAATTTTGTTATCTGTGATGTACCTTTTGTCATCATTAGCTGTGAGTGCTAGTTTGTATTGACGAACCGTGAACACAGAATGAGAATTGGAAGTAATGCACACTTGTAGTTTGGTAACTTGTTCACCTTCATACAGACAACGTCTATACTGATCAATTGTAAGGTGATCGACAACATTTCTTTTGACACCCTTAGCTTTACATGTAGGTTTCTCTTTTTCACACAACTTAATAGCATACATCTTTGGTCGCAAACCTACAAATTCTTCAACAATACTTCCACCGTTTTCATCCTTCATCAAACCTATTTCACCTGAATTTTTTCTTTCAATTTGGAAAGGATTATTTTCATCATAATTTCCTGTATCAAACAAAACTGAATTTTCCTTCATAAACTCATATATATCAAATGAAAAATTGTATATCAAACTGTCGGTGTCAGTATAGAGTAGTTGTGAGTTTGATTCTGTGTTTCTCAAAATAACGTTGTAGTGAAAATCGTTCATTTTCATTTTTGACAAATCTAAAATTGTAGCACCGAGGTAAACCGGTTGATTGTGATGAATTTGAAGTTTCTTCATTTCGATAACCATACACTGTTCGTCTACTATAATACGACGTTTGAAGTTTGCTCTTGAGATCAACGTACCTGCACCATAACGTCCCTTCCACTGTGTGACCCATCTGACGTCGCGCAGCTTCCTTGCGTTCATTAATGAACGACCAAAAATTGCGTTATTCATTAATTTATAGAAACTTTTCTCGAACTCATTTTTTGCTAACTTTCGTTTCTCTGTGTTCAAATCAATGTAGCATTTTAACCATGCGCTCTGATTAAACTGAATCGCTCTGTAAATGTGAGCTACTTTCATACCTAATTCTACACACTGTTTTAATAGCCTATAATGAAGAACATACCGTTCCTTGTTGTAAAGAGTGCTCATTAGTTTCGTAGATTTTTCAGGACACAATGGATAATCGGCATGTTTATCATGAAGTTCTAGCGGGTAGATTAAATCAACTTCTACCATAAACCCAACATCTGCTTCATCTCCTACATTCATAATGTCTAAATTCTCAACGTTTTCGACCCAGTGAAAGCCGCCCGTTGGAAGAAACTGTTGCATAGCGAATCCATACAAATTGTTCACGTCAAAGTACATTATGTATGATTCCGGTTTGGACTCATCGTATGTTAACATGTACTTGTTATTTGCTACTGCATGCCGCGTAACGCATTGCACATTACCACCGCGTATGGAGCGTTCGAAAAACTGCAGCATGTCGATATCCTGAAGTAATTCTAGCTGGACAGCTGTTATTTTCTTCATAGCACTCCATGCCATAGACGGTACCGTGTAGAAATGAGCGGCATCAATACCATATGTCTCTTTTCCACTCAATCTAAAGTTTTCAAATCGGCCAAGAGTAAAGTATCGATTTTCAAGTAAAGATCAGAATATTCACCCAACGATTTACAGTTAAACTTATTCCAAATAAGCTGAGCAAACGCGTAGTTTTCTTCCGAAACAGTTTCACCCTTTAAAGAGCTAAAGAATGAACTCCTTGAAGGTAAACTAGTGTCGTCTAACACCTCCATACTAGTAACATATTCGTATGGAAATATCCCTTTCCGAGAAGCGAGTTTAAACTGTAAATCATCGGTGAAATACCGTCTCGTTACAAGCTTTGACTCGTCACTAAGTAATAGCGACATTTTGTCCAGCGAAAAAGGTATAAAGTTGTAAGTGTCTATAAATCTTAGTTCAACACACTGTCTTTGGTTATAACGTATAAAGTTTGAAAATCCTTTGTATCGTTCCATGTTCACTGCTAATAGTTTAATGTTCGTTCTGAGATTTGTCACAACATCCCCTCCCTTCCTATGCAGTTCTCTAATTATGAAATGACCATCATAGGCTGTCAAATTATGGAATGCTACCGGCAAGATAGAAATTTTACGATACTGTAAGTTACACAATTGATGTGCTGATCCCCTGTAAACACCCGTTAAATGATAATGATCGCGAACTTTAATTTCATTATCTGCAATTTCCTTCTCACATATGTGACATAATGTAGACGAAAGAAATTCATTTTCTTGCTCAACAGTTAATGCTAACATTGGTTTCGTATCAAAATAATAGGGCGCAAGCGTGTCCACCAAGTTATACATCTCATCTACGAACCATTTTACACAATCACTACCTCGATAGAGTTTGAAAGAGCACAAATCTCTGTCAAAACTACAGTGTAAATAATATGCTACGCTGTATGGCACATGTTCGTGAATTGGAGTTGAATGTGAGGTGTCATCACTTGGAAAACAAGTAGACACAGGTTTCAGTATGCATTCTGTGTCAGCATACACCATAAAAGGCACTGGCTCTTTAACCTTATACTCGGTAAAGTACACTAGCCGTTCGCTATCCGAAGGCATTATACTTTTGCCCACCGGAAATTGTATACAGTTATTAGTATGCAAAGCTAATTTTTCCTTATTAGAAAAGTAAGACAAACACCGTCTGCAAATATAAATTCTATTATGGTTCTTCGTAAGAGATGAGCGCACAAGACGTGGAAGATTCTTAATCAAACAAAAGTGATACTTCTCACTGTCGCCAATCTGAAGCATTAGAAGATCTACGATCTTTTCACACGTTTTATGTGAAATGTACAAAGGTACAAGAGTAAACTCTTTTTTGTCATCATTCCGTCCTATGCACACCCAGTTATTCTCGTCATACTGCGCTCCGAATACATTCACGGAGATTTCGTTTTGATCTTCAAATTTTCTCATGCATCTCATTTCCATCGGGATTGGTATGTCTTTTAAATTTAAAATTGCATTATAATGTGGATAAGAAGAAATGCGATCTACATGATGTTTAGCTGGAACTAAGCCAGCAACTACACTCCACGCAAAGCAAGCATCTCGTGTGTTCCGCAGATTAATAACTGCTTTCTTGTTTCGAATTGCTGTAGGCAACGTTAGACTAGTTGGCGACTTGCCCACGTGAAAACCTACATTTTTATTAATGTTTATCCGCAATTCGCGAATTCGTAGCAGAGACCATCCCGAATCACGAGCCTCGAACTCTGATAATTTTTTCAGAATCGGTCTCGTTACATGATCGTTGTACCATTCTCTTAAATTAGTACCTTCAGTAATTTCAGCGTTCCTTGAATGAAAATAATTGTTATCGATTTTATCGTGAAGGACATGTTGTGTGCAGAGAACGGTATTTACTTTTAATGCTTGTGTCTTGAGTGCTTCCTTCACGTATTTATTAAACCACACGTAAGATTTATCTAGGAACTCTTCGGGGAGTAAGAAATCATTGTTAACATTTACCACCGCTAGTGTGTACACTCTGCGCCGAAAAGCTTCCTCGATTTGTTTACACTGGAAAGCAGACAAATCTTCTATCTGAAAAGTTAGTCCATTAACAGCGCGAGCGTGAAAATAAATTTCTAACATCTGATTACGCATTTCCTCTAGCTCGTTAAGATTTTCAATCAGCTTGAACTGAGCTTCTTCTCGCTCGTCGCTAGGTTCGAACCGATATGAAATTAGTATTGATCCATTTACCTCCCTCATAAACGCGCGAATGCGTTCAAACGCTCTATCAAAATGAGTTTGCATTCTACCCGCATCTTCATCTGTCTGTAAATTAATGTCTAGTTTCCTACGTTTGCTCGAAGGAAACTCCATGACTACAAAAAAAATTACGATTTGGTGCTAAATTTTTCAGCAATCTCAAGACAAGTCCAGCAGTTGCTGTAGCAACGACTTATCAAGAATGTACAATCCGTCATTACACAGTATAACCATCGAGCTAGGTCACTACCTTCTGCATCGCGTGAACAGTGTACAGCTTCGCTAGGAAACTCCTCCTGAAGCTTCCCTAGCAATGTATTACGGTAATAGGAAATGTTATTTGAATCTTGTGACGAAAAGGAAAATTCAATTTTATAAATTTCTTCGAATGTATTATAGCCAAGAAATAGTAGAAAATGTTCATTACTTGAAAGTTCACTCAAAAGAAATCGCACTACAGCAGCTGTCACTTCCTGCTGGCTTTCATAAGCTTTACTCAGGTTCGTCACATATACTGTATAATTAAAAAGAGAACCCCCTCTGTTCCATAGTTCAATACAATTAGCACTCACTTCTTGTTCTTGTTGTGCGCTCAGTTGTCCAGCTTCATCTTCAACAGGCTGTGAAGTAGCGACCACATCCTCCTCTCGATGTACTTGCAGACGACGACTCTGTATGCTTGGATATGCTTGATGTTCAGTTCCTGGTTTAATCTCAACTTTCTTCCACTTCATCATATTACCACCTCGGACCTGAAAAGAAACACCACATACTATTTTCAATTAACAAAACAATTATGCGAATATGGCGAAAAAAAAATTACATTAAGAACGAAAATACTCTCTGCATACTTACTTAGTTAAAATAGATGTCGTAACTGATGACATTCTACTGTAGGAAGCACACTTGATGGTAGCCCCTCTCCATGCCTCTGTACATCATTTTCAAGTTGTTTTGTAAAGAATTTATTTCTTCTATTTCTTCTGCTGTAAGTTTTGAGAATTGCGCCGGCAGGAAAACACTCACAGTCTCCTCATCTTCCCCTTCTATATCAACGATTATTTTCCTCCCAAATCTTGTTTCTACCGCTCTCAGCGCTTTAACCTTAAATGGATGGTTAAGTTGCAATCACTTAACTTTCTATTATGAAATTGTGGTGCCTTGGCAATTTTGTTTAATTTCATTAACATATCCATTTTGTTGAAACTGCTATATCTTTTTAAAATTAACAAACTAAATAAACTTACACTTACTGAAGAGGAAAGAAAAGTAGTAGTAGAGAACTCTTCCAACTAGATGATAGTTTTCATGTTGTGCTCTGCTCCTTAAATACTCCCTGCCACCACCTTCACTCCTCACCAGTAGGCTGGACTTGTCACTAGTTCACCTTCACTCAAAATTACAACCTACAATAAACATCCTGTTCGTGACAGAGATAACCTTCAACAAGTTAGAAAGCGGATCTTGCCTAGTAACAGCTGCACTGTAGCACTCCTTAGTGTTCCCCCCTCACCCCTCTAGTAAGAGAGGAGTGAGGGATTATTTTTTTTTACATAAACTAACATCCTGTTCAGCTTTCACCAGCAAGTGACCTATTAAAGCAAATCAGTTGCCACATAGTTACTGTACCTTGGCCACAAGAGTAACCTTTCAAGAAAATTAATTACCTCTTACATAAAGACCTCTGAGTGTGTTGTCCTCATTCTACATGTGGTTGACCCCCTTAGCCAGTGAAAGCTACTCCAGAAAAATCCAGTCACAGCACCTTGCCCCCCACACCTTTCAAGAATTAATTACCTCTCACATTAAGACCTTGCAGTATGTGTAGTTAACATTCCACACACGCCTTGCCAAGTGAGAGGCCCCTCAGGGAGTGAAGCGCACGGGCATGCTCAGTGGCTGCCGCTGGTCCAGAATTCTTCTCTCGCAAAGCTGGTCCAGAATTCTTCTAGATACTCTACTAAATGGGAAGGAGGGCCAGTGCCTCGCCCAGGCGGCCGCACCTGCAATGCTGAACAGGGGCCTTGTGGGGGATGGGAAGATTGGAATGGATATACAAGGAAGAGGGAAGGAAGCGGCCGTGGCCTTAAGTTAGGTACCATCCCAGCATTTGCCTGGAGGAGAAGTGCGAAATCACAGAAAATCACTTCGAAGATGCCTGGGGTGGGAGTCGAACCCACCTCTACTCAGTTGACCTACCGAGGCTGAGTGAACCCAGTTTCAGCCCTCGTACCCCTTTTCAAATTTCGTGGCAAAGCCGGGAATCAAACCCGGGCTTCCGGGGGTGGCAACTACTCTCGCTAACCACTACACCATGATTACTGTACCGCTATAATTATTTAATATAATTATTTTTTGTAATGTAGGGGTCATATCATGTTTTTGTCATTACCATAGCATACTGGAATTACCAGCTGAAAGGTAACCTGTGAAGTGTAGCCTAGTTTTAAATACCAATGCAACTGGCATCTACAATAAAGGCTGCATAAATTTCACAAATATCAGTAAAATACTTTTACTGTACTTAACTGTGCTTTTCACCGAAATAGGTGACTTCGCGGTTACGTTTTCTTGGTTGAGGGCGCTCCATTTTCTTTGTTTGTAAAATAACCTCAAGGTACTTGAAGGGCCTTGGCCTACCAAGCGACCGTTGCTCAGCCCGAAGGCCTGCAGATTACGAGGTGTCGTATGTTTCAGCACGACGAATCCTCTCGGCCGTTATTGTTGGCTTTCTAGACCGGGGCCGCTATCTAACCGTCAGATAGCTCCTCAATTCTAATCACGTAGGCTGAGTGGACCTCGAACCAGCCCTCAGGTCCAGGTAAAAATCCCTGACCTGGCCGGAAATCGAACCCGGGGCCTCCGGGTAAGAGGCAGCCACGCTACCCCTACACCACGGGGCCGGCTTTGTTTGTAAACGTGAATGAAAATGAAATAGGGTTGGAACGGCATTTGCCGGTAATCGCCGTCGGTCACATGCACAGAGCATAAGCGACTGTATTGAGTGGGATACCATTCATCTCTGTTCGTCACCACAGCGCATTGTTCCGTTAATTCCGTGTTCTTTAAAGGAAATCTGAAACATAATCCGACAAATAATTACCGTGGCTATCCGTACTTTCGCTGTGTAAACAATAAAATGGGTTTATTTACAAACAGAAAGGAATCTCGGCTATTTATTTAGTAATACTTACTTAAAATGCGATATATCCTTGGTTTTATTACTCCCATTAGTACAACCGTACGCAGGCATTCTTGAAAGCGAGAAAGAAATTAAATCGGCATGCACGATCTTCCTGTCGCCTCGACATATGCACTCGCGCCAATTGGGAACATGCATTATTTTCAAAAATACTTTTTTTGAAAAGTACACCAATGAAATAGTATGTAAACGTATTACATTGTGGTATGTTGCCTTGTTTTCTACCATTAAAAAAATATTTAATAGTGCCTTTCCGCAAGGAGAGTGAAACGGCCTCTGACGTAAGCGGCGCGCTGTGACGTCACGATTCAGTACCGCATGGAGCTCTACCAGCCGTTGTGCATCAGCCGTTGCTAAAAGCCGATTGTTTATTATTCATAATCGCGAATAACTTCGAAATGACAGAAGAAACGTTCAAAACAGCACAGTCAGACAATCTACCATGTGTAGATGTCATCATTCTTGAAAAATGTGACTTTTGTGGCCGCAGAAATTCGCGGATAACAAGCAAGTTTGTAAGTGGCGTCTTTCATATACGTGCAATGTACTGTAACCCATAGTATTAGGATAACAACTAACCTGGATAGAAATCACATCACTTTCAACATTTCCTTCTAGACTGATTCCCCTATTAAAGAATAACATTACATTTTCGGGCTTTCAGCATTAGTAAAGTAAGAAATCGAATTTCAGCACTAACATAAACATATAGGTAGCATTATAGTACTAGTCCGCTTCTGTGGTGTAGTGGTTAATGTGTGCCACTCCCGGAGGCCCGGTTTCGATTCCCGGCTCTGCCATGAAAGTTGAAAACAAATAGTACGAGGGCTGGAACGGGCTCTACTCAGCCTCGGAAGGTCAACTGAGTAGAACGGTTTCGAATCCCACCTCAGCCATCCTCGAAGTGGTTTTTCGTATTTTCCTACTTCTCCAGGCACCTAAGGCCACGGCCGTTTCCTTCCCTCTTCCTTGTCTATACCTTCCGATCCTCCCATCCTCCAACAAGGCCCCTGTCGAGCATAACAGGTGAGGCCGCCTGGGCGAGGTAATGGCCCTCCTCACCAGTTTCATCACCATACTCGAAGTCTCACGTTCCAGGACACTGCCCTTCAAGTGGTAGAGGTGAAATCCCTCGCAGAGTCCGAGAGAAAACCAACCCTGAAGGATAAACTGATTAAGAAAGAAAGAAAGAAAGAAGGAAAGAAAGAAAGATCATAGTACTATAGGGCTATAATCTATCATTCCCAAAAATATATATATATATGGTTGGGACAACTGGCCTACCCACTTCCGGGGCCCATGAAAGAGAATTAAATATCTTTGTGGAGGGAAAAAGTTAAACATGATAAAGATAAATATGACTTCATCTAGTTTTCACAAGTCGGGCTGAGTGGTTCAGACTGTTGAGGTGCTGGCCTTCTGACCCCAACTTGGCAGGTTCGATCCTGGTTCAGTCCGGTGGTAGTTGAAGGTGCTCAAATACGTCAGCCTCGTGTCGGTAGATTTACTGGCACGTAAAATAACTCCTGCAGGACTAAATTCCTGCACATCGGCGTCTCCGAAAATCGTAGAAGTAGTTAGCGGGGCGTGAAGTCAATAACATTAATTACATTTGGCTTTTAACAAGCTGAGCATATCAGGAAAGAAAAGTGTCCTGGTGATATTTTAGTCGCTCAATACAGGAATGTCTTTGGGTGCTGTGACTTTTACTTTTTTTTCTGTTTGCTTTACGTCACACCGTCACATATAGGTCTTATGGCGACGATGGGACAGGAAAGGCCTAGGAATGGGAACAAAGCGGCCGTGGCCTTAGGTACAGCCTCAGCATTTGCCTGGTGTGAAAATAGGAAACCACGGAAAACCATCTTCAGGGCTGCCGGCAGTGGGATTCAAAACCCACTATCTCCCGGATGCGAGCTCACAGCTGCGCGCTCCTAACCGCACGGCCAACTCGCGCGGTATTTTTACCCTTCGGTTTATTGACTTGGCTTGTATAACCTAAAACGTAGGCTAAGTAGGATAATATTTTAAACACCTACATCACTATTTTCACCTGTGTGCAATTATGTTATTTATTTCATTAATATTATGATAATTATTATAATTGAGCATTGTTAACTTATAAGACACCAACAGACAAGCATTGGTTTTGTGTAGAGTTATACATTTGTTAAATTCACGTTCTTTCCTTTCATGATGTACACGCCTATTCTTTGTTACATTATAGAGTATTTAGATATAGCCTAAATTTCTTTACCAATTAAGCTCTTCAATAAAGACATACATAACTGTCCCATGCCAAGATATATTGGTAGAATTAGAGCTGTCAAAATGGTTCATAACCCCTTTTATTTATTATCTTGACATGGATCACCCAAAACATAGGTTAGGTTTGGAGAATACTTTAATAATCAGCATTATTTAATGCACTGTTTATTACTTTCACATTCCAAGATGTAATTGAAGCGTTTAAATAAAGCATCATACATTAAAATTTAAAGTTTTACCACTAGAACCAGCTGACATGGAAAAGTGATTTGAAAATTCAAACAAATTCATCTTACGTTAAAATCTTCAAAAAAATAAACTGTAGACTTTTCCGATATCTCACCAGCATTTCTCCGGCTCGCCAAAATCCATTTCTCCCTAGTTTTAGCGTCTTTGGAACATTTATAAACAATTTGTTTGGTATGGTATGCGATGTGCTATTGCACATCGGAACTCTACACCATTTATAAGTTTTCTGCCTCACTGTCTGCGCAGGATTCATTTTAAGTCTAAAATATACCACTCAGATTATTATCCAATGTATAGACCTCGAATTTAACCATACTAGACACTAACATAAAGTAGAAATACGCGAAGTGTATCCTGCTTCTCACAGCACACTATGTGTTATTTCGTCTGCTAATTCAGTCAACCTGTACGATGACGTCAGACCAATGAGATCGCGTACTTGCGTGACGTGACATTTTCGTAGATTTTTATCATGTTTGGAGTTATTATTTGTACATTCTGATCACATTTTTGAATTCTGCATGAAATTTTAAATCAGATTAGCATATTTTTAATTAAAACCCCGGATCATGCATGTTCCCTTATCAACTTGCTTCCGCAGGGAGCGCTGATGTCAGCTCGTTGGTAAATACACTACTAGAGTATGTTTATTTCTACTTCATCGTATGACAACAATCTAACGAGGAATCAATAAAATGGCACTGTCGTGAGGTCCAAATTGTGTGGCGAGAAACTCAGTGACTTGGTTGCGCAGTTCGAAACCCACAGTCAGCAGATCTGAACATTGTTTTTCCTGGTTTAGCATTAGCACACCAGACAAATGCCGTGGCTATACTTTAATTAACACAACGATCGCTTCCCTGAATTCTAGTCCTAGCGGTTTCTATCGCGTTGTCGTCTCAAGCTGAGAATGCCCGTCCCCTGCTGCCATCCATGCAAAAAAGAAAAGGAGAGACATTTGTGCTAAGTAAGTTCTGGAACTTCTGAATATCATATCACATAGATTTATGAAATAAATTGCATCGCTCAAGATGTACCTCTCATTTAAAGAACACGATTATAGTAAGACGATGTGTGTGCGTGAGCTCGCAGCTCGTCGCCTTTCTCCAAAGTCTTCCCAGCCCAAACTTTTTCGTAACGCTGGTCGTTTGTCGGAATAACCCAGAACAAATGGAGCTGCTTTCCTGCCAGAGGTAAAGTTGGTCATCAGCTTCTCGGAAACGGTTGACTTTAGAGCCTTTTCAACGGTCCGGTCTTTCTATGACAAGTTCTATATTTGATGCGCCCCCTCACATCCTGTCCGATTGCTGACCCGTAGAACACTACGTACACTCTACGGAATTTACAAGTTGCACAGGTTGGCCCATTATATTAAAAGAGCAAACCCGCCCGTCCATTGCACTGGGCCGATCTGCTTCATCTTTTGTTTTATTCTCTCCGGAATTACCTGCCGGTGAATCATTGGACACTGATAGTTCTCTAAGATCATCCAACTTTGTGTAATCATAAAATCAGATCATTAAATGATCACTCCAGTAATTGCAGGCGAAGGCTTACCCTAACCCGCAATACATTCTCTACTTATCAGGTTGCTAAGCGACTAGCACTTTCATTAATATTCTGATGTATATGATTTTAATTTCACACAATGTGCATAAGCAGAGAACATAATCTTAAATCTTAAGCACTTTCACAGAATTTTGTGAGACATTTTTCTGCGCTTGCATCTCATTAGGTGGTATTTGTCACATGGGTTACCACGAACTTTGCATGGTTTATGGTAGATGTGCAGATACGGTGGTGAATACCATGAATCACAATACGCATCATGATGTGCCTCAATGTATAATCCATTCTTTATTGATCATAGCGTCTGAAGCGTAAAATTCAGAAAATATGTCCTCTTATTTTTCCTTGCATTCCTCGGGATAGACTCTGATATGCTTCTGTTGATGGCAGGAATAGGTCATATCTCAAATCTTCAATGTAGAACGATTCTCTGGCGAGAACATATGCCAGGAGTGAGAGTGTATACTTTGAAATACACAAGGCCTTTTTCAGGAATCTTGCTTTTAATTTTTCGATTTCCTTGAGGTTCTTCTTTTCGAGTTGGTCGCAGATTAATGCCAAACCATACGTCAGTATTGGGGTGATTTGTAACTTAAAATTTTTAACGCAGTATTTAATGATAACCTTCGTAAATGTGACCATAGTTGATTTTCATCCTTAGCAGTGTCATAGCATGCAGCCACGTTCGATTACTACCTGTCAAGCCAGAGACGATACAAGAATACTATTCTCTGCTAGATACTCTTTGAATCTCCGACCTTCCCCAGCTTCTGAATGTCCTCAACAGATGGCAGAACGTGCTGCTAAGAGAAACAGACGGGAAGGTATCAAGTCAACTGACCAGCACAGGAACCAGTAATCAGCGACGGCACTATCTCGAATGGTCCAAGCACAGAGAATATTGTATAGAAGGAAATGTTAGAAATTACATCAGTTCTTATGTACGGAGCAGCTCGGGTCCACTAGTCTATATCCGTTCGTCTCTTTTACTGGACGGATCTGCTTCATTTTTGTTTTATTTTCACCGGAATTACCTGCCGGTGAATCATGAGATATTGATAGATCTCTAAGTTCAGGCAACTTTTAGTAATTATAAAATCATATCATTAAATTATCACTCCAATAATTATAGGCGAAGGCTTTCCCTAGCGTGTTGCTAAGCGACTAACACTTTCGTTATATTCAGTTATAATGTGATTTTCATCCTTAGTAACGTCATTGCATGCAGCCATGTTTGATTACTACCTGTCAAGCCAGAGAGTATACAGTTGCTCTCTTCACGTAAGAATACTGTTCCGTGCTAGATACTCTTTGGTTCTCTAACCTCTCACAGCTTCCAGATATATTCAACAGATAGCAGAACGTTCCTAATAACTTCCATGCTGCTAAGAGAAAAAAGTCTACATACAAACAGACCCAATGACATACATTATCTGGGAACACCTATCGACGGATAACCTAGCTACACTAGAAAACTTAAATAATTCCTCTGCCTGGCAAAAAAAGCGCTCCTTAGAGGCTAAGCTATGAGCTCACAAGACAACCGTTCTATATAGAACTGCGATTACGACACAACACCAAGCTTTGCATCAAAAACTGCAAGATAAAAAAAACGAATATATGGATAGCAGACGCTTCTTAAATGGCAGGCTGCAGCACGGGTCATCAGGTGTGATAACTCGCGAAACAGCGGCAAGTATTTAACAAGTTTGATTGCCTTTCAACATTTCAGCTTAAAAAGGTTCAGTATACTTGTACTGCGGGTCATTATCAAGGATTGATAAAGGACGCCGGCCAAAATAAAATATGGAATGACGTATGGCTTTCAGTGCCGGGAGTGTCCGAGGACAAGTTCGCCTCGCCAGGTGCATATGTGTAGATAGGACGCTCGTAGGCGACATCCGCGTCATGATCAGGTGACGAAGACGACACATACATCCAGCCCCGTGCTAGCGGAATTAAACAATTATGGTTAAAATTACCGATCCTGCCACCAATCGAACCCGGGACCCCTGTGTCCAAAGGCCAGCACGCTAACCATTTAGCCATGAAACCAGACAAATACAACATAGAACCTATGAATAACTTAATAAAAGGTAGTGCATTATGTTGTCAAGTTTTATGAACAAGTGGATTACTCGTTATTGAAAAATAATATTTAATGGGTTTTATTTGAGGTCTTGAACTACCAACCAGGAACCACTCAGATGTTCGTACTTACATTTAATTGGTTACATTTTTCAATAACGACAGAACTGTAATCTGTAACCGATACTGAATCTCGTTATTCAATTACAACACAGACAAATATACTAATTCAAATAAATTGATAAATATCAAACCGTACAGGTCAAAAAGCTATTCAAAGAGAGCTCGTTCCAAACTGAGTACACAAACTTCTTATACAACGGTTAAATATTCTGCAAAATATGATCTCGCATTCTGAGTAAGGCTCTACCATGAATGCCCTAGCAAACCTTTTTCCGTTTTCCTTGACGATGTTTGAGTGGCCCTTTAGGTATTTTGGGCGATATTAAATTGACAGGGCTTGTTGGTGTCATCCAGGGTAACAAGCGACCCTGCTCGGTAGCAGTGAGCCGTCCCTTGCTTCCAAAGCATGTCCAAGTGACTTATGCCGCTTTACCACGTTCAGATCTGTACACTAGCTGGCAACGTGTCTTTGAGTTAGCGGATTTTCCTTCAGGACAGCAGCCTTTATCTTCTTAATGACGTCCGGATTTCTAGATGGACCAACTCTCTTTAGCGGCAGTTTTTTCGAAGTTATTGTTTCTGGCGGGAAACCGTTACCTACAGAGGACGTATTAGTGTTGTACAGTCCTCGATAATGAGAAGTTAGCCTCGCCACTTCTCTAAACCACACTGAATAGACAGAACATGCAGCTGCTTCCAGGAGACACACGTCCCTCCTACAAAACCGAGCAGCAGAGTGACATCAAGGACCCTAGAGCGATGTTCTTCATTTTTATTTTATTCTCTTCGGAATGATCTACCAGTGAATTATCACACATTGAAAGGTCTCTAAGTCCAGCCAACTTCGACTAATCATAAAACCAAATCATTAAATGATCGCTCCAATAATTGCAGGCGAAGGCTTACCCTAACCCGCATTAGGAGCTTGTTATTCTGATATATGTGACTTTTCCTCCTTAGTAATGTGATTGCATGCAGCTAAGTTTAATTATTACCTGTCAAGACAGAGTATACGCTTCTCTGATCATATATATGTATATACTCTTTGATTGTCTGACTTTGTCCAGCTTCTAAATGCACTCAACAGATGGCAGAACTTACCTGCTGCAGAGCCACGGCCACTATCTCCAGCTGTGTTGTGAACTACATTGCCGGTATTCAATGTTCAGGGCAAGCTTATCCGAGCTATTCGTAACAAATGCTGGGGGTCCTTCAGTGTCCACTCCTCAGCCTCGTTATGAGGAAGAAACAATAATATTTATAAATTAAATGGGGCCGACGGTATTTTCATCAGCGGCCTCCCTGGATGTGTTAAATGTCTCCTATGTGCTCGTGACAAGGGGACCCGGACCCTAGAAATGATGAAATTTTCGATTTTAAGTTTATTGTGGACAAAAATACTACAGCTTTTCCTCTTTAAAATGACATATCAATCTTCCCAGTAGCTCAATTCCAAGTATTTAAAAAAAAAATTAAATAATGTGTTGTAGTGGGCGTGTCACCACATATAATTTCCATGGATACGTATTCAGTGAAAATATTCTTATTCATACCTCTGTCTTTCCAAAGTGATTGTATTATGTATGTAGGACATGTTTCTTGTGTTGGCTACATGATTTGATAGGCAATTGTTTTATAGCATTGCTTTATTCCTTGGATATTCTTGTTTACATTGAGTAATTTGGTGGTTATTGCAAGTATTGTGCTACTTTTCTGTTGTGTAACTGGAACTTATCAAACATGCCTCGATTTAGTAATAGAGCTTATAAGAAAAAGAAGCCTCCTGGGAGGTACACTAGTGGAACTGTGACAATTTATCATACCGTAGGTAATAATTCTGAAAATAGTGAGGTTATGCATGAAGTGTTATCGACTCCGGTGCCTAGCACAAGCAAGAAGTTATATGGATCAACTGAAAAATATTCCAGTTTATTGGAACAGTGCAGTGAGGATAATGTGAATGAATAATAAACATTTCATTAATTACTCTCAAAGGCGATAGAGAATTCAGTACTATGTAAGAAATGTTTCAAAATGAGTATGTCACTGACTGTCAAGCGTCACAAAGGACTTGCTGCAGAAATCTGTCTCCATTGTACTGACTGTCATCACAGTGTTTCATTTTGGAGTTCAGAACATGTACAAATAGGCCAAGATGAAACTGGTAGTGAGGAAAGCACGTACTATGATGTAAATATTAGATGTGTTTATGCTCTGAGGTAAATCGGTAAGGGCTCAACTGCAGGTCAAATGTTTTGCGGTGTAATGAACCTACCACCACCACCAAGGAAATTCTCAAAATATAACTTTGTTGTTGGATCCTGTGTTGAAGATATTGCCTAAGAATCCATGAAAGAAGCAGTGGGAGAGGCTGTGGAACTAAATAAAGAAAACCCTGATGCTCAGAATCCTCGGGACCTGACTGTCGCACTAGACGGTACTTGGCAGAAACGTGGTCACACTTCACAAAATGGGGTGATGACGGCGACAAGTGTTGATACTGGAAAGGTCATAGATGTTGTAATTAAATCTAAGCACTGTAGGTGTCCTAAAAGACTAAAGGATGAGCATGAAGACATGTGTCGAAAGAATTACAGTGGATCTAGTGGAGGCATGGAAGTTGCTGGTGTGAAAGATATTTTCAGTCGCTCTCTCCAGTGGTACAATGTCAGATACGTACAGTTCGTGGGTGAAGGTGATTCCAAGTCATTTGCTGCTGTATCTGCGTTGAAACCTTATGGAAATGATGTCACCATTACTAAACAGGAGTGCATAGGGCACGTTCAGAAACGTATGGGAGCAAGATTGCGTCGACTGAAGACCACAATGAAGGGCCAGATACTAAGTGATGGAAAACTTTTGGGTGGAGCTAAAAGATTGACAGATGAGACAATCAACAGACTGCAGAGAGACTATGGACTGGCGATAAGGCAAAATACCCACTGTGTTGAGGCAATAAAGAAAGCTGTAATGGCATTGTTCTACCACACCCTATCGACTGACGAGAAACAAGTACATGGACTATGCCCAAAGGGACCCAATTCCTGGTGCAAGTACAACAAATATCAGGGATCTGAACGTGTATACACGCATCATCATAGTCTACCAGAAGCTGTCATGAAGACTATAAAGCCAATTTTCCGCGATCTTTCCACAACTGAACTCTTGAAGAAATGTCTCCATGGACGTACGCAAAATCAAAATGAAAGTGTGAATAATGTCATTTGGACCAGAATCCCAAAAAATGTGTTTGTGGAAATATTTACTCTTTATTTTGGTGCATATGATGCCGTTGCTACATATAGCAAAGGTAACATTGTAAAGTGTGATGTACTGCAGAAGTTGGGAGTGACGCCCGGGAAGTACATGGTCCGTGCTATGATGTCGATGGACAATGAAAGGAAACGGAATGCTGAAAGGAAAGAAAAGGAGTGTGAGAGGCAAGCCAGACAAACAATGAAAGCTGTTAAAAGAAGGCTAGATGACGAAATGTCTAGTGACAGTGAAAACCCCTCTTATGGTGCTGGACTCCACTAGAAAGCTAATTAAAACTTTGAACCTCGTTTCCCACAAGTTTACTTTTTTTGGCACATAAGGAACATTTTCTCCTAAACTATTGCAGATACAAACCTCAAATTTTCAGGGATTATAAACAATAACAATATACACCTTTTATCGTAGCCTTATTGTTCTACTTAATTGATTATGCATTTTATGTCAAAGAAACTATGTCAAAAAATGTGCCGATTATTTTCAGTAACAAAATTATTAGTATCTTTCCAGAAAATAGAAATAAATTAATATCCCTATGATACATGATGTTAAATAAGTGTATTGTGCTGCTGTAAAAGTTTCATCATTCTGGTGTTAATAGTTTAGAAGGAAATGTTCCTTACATTTAACATTGGCGGTATAGGAAGGTCCGGGTCCCCTTATCCACTATAGATTATAATTTATTTTGGAGCCAAGATAAGGAACTAAAGTAGGTGCCGAAGTCATTCACTAGGAAGAACACCTGAGGTGCAAGTGCTTAGCAAGGCGTCCGTCATGCCACTTCACAAGACGAGTCATGTTCATATTTACAATCAATAGAAAATAGTTTGGAAAACGGTAGAAAATTAAAGATGCTCAATTTCTAAGCAAAATCGTAGTCTAGATAATCCGTACTTGGGGCTGCTTACTCACCCTACTGCCTCCTCCTCAGCTCGAACTTGGCGTTCGGGACGGGGTATCGACTCAGCATGTTGATGGGGTCCTTGTCGTACTTGACGGCCATCTCGCGAATGAAGCCTCTCAGACGCAGCCCGTTCTTCTTGGCCTGTGTTGACCTCCAGGGGGGCCGCTGTTTGAGGAACTGGAAGCCCCAGTGCACGAGGAACGCGTTGTTTAACACCTTGAACGTCCAGCCCGCCAGATACATCTCGTACACCTGCGAGTTTCTCGTGTTCCCGAAACCCACGAAGCGCTCGTCGAACGGGGGCACTTCGCGGGGTGCGATGAACATCGGCTCGTACCAGAAGTCGTACTTTTTCACGGTGTGCGATACTTTCATGACAGCAAGTTCCGGTTGACGTTCCCAGACACCGAGTTTCGATAGTCCCTGGTTCGGTCTGAACACTGCCATATGGAAAGGTCGCGCGCTTCCGTTGCGAACTAACTCGAGGAGGGCCGTTTTGTTGGGTGGAGGTGACGGCACAGATACGTTCACCTCATACACGGGAACCACGTACGCGCACTTGACACACGCCTGCTGCTCTGGTTCTTCCAAGAATACCTTCAACTGCGTCTCCAGTTTGCTCCATGTTACGAACATGTCCACATCTGGACACATAATGAATTCACTAGGACAGGTATTTCTAGCTGTGTTCCGCAATATATTTTGCGGATATTCTAGTTTTTCACGCCACGACTTCATCATTTTTTCCGGTCTTTGAGAAAGTAATTCTTTGAGATACTGTTTATACTGCTTGGCACAGTTGACAATGGTCCTGTTCGCATCATCAGCTGGCGACAGTCGTGGTGGTCTCTTCACGGGATACACGAAATGGAAGCTCACTTGCTTGAGTACAGCGGGGAAGCATGTACGGAGGTAGTGGACGTAAGTCTTCGTGAACTGGAACTCAACATCTGGAGTAAATATGGCGGCTGAAACAGGCCCATCCCACGAGTTGGTGATGTTCACCAGCCAATGGAGGTGATCCAGGGACGCTTGTGTTGCTAGACATACTGTTCGAGTGGACAGCGAGGTCCAGTCCCGAGCAGTCACTGCGAATAAGTGTTTCTTGTACTGCTGACTTGCATCCCTCTCGGCCATGCTGATGTGGAAGCCGTCGTGTCTGCTCTCGTAGTGAATGAGGATGAACCCCCATCGCTGCTCGGTGTAGTACAGAAGTGTGAGCAGCGCGGCAGCTAGCACACAAGTTAGCAGCAGTCTGGGCACCGTCCTCTTCATCATAGTTTAGAGCTCGGAACGAAATGACCCACACACCGTAACTGCAGTAGTGTGCATCTGTAATAAATCTCTAAGGTCTGAAATGTCCTTGATGATAAGATTATGTGTGGCAGTATAATTGAGCTCTAGCGCTCGACTTGTTGATGTAGTGACCGGCCGGGAATCGAATCCTGGGCCGAGCCCTTACAAACTGATAACTTTCACCAGGACTGGATTTCTCAACGGACCAGGGCGCAAAGTTCATAAAAATGTAATAATAATTTACTTGTGCTGCCCCATAAAGCATTTATGTTAATTTATCTTTAACTAAAATTAAATGGTCACTGCATCGTATAAATAAATAATTACCAGCATCATATTACTTGGAGGTCTTTAGGTATTTTACAGTTATAATTTCGAACACCGGCAGAGATAGTTTGTACCATTTTCATCAAAACGTCTGCTGTTTCAATCTGTTTCAGCTTCTCCAAGTCCATGAGGTAATTTAATATTCATGTTTCAATTAATGGTTTTATGTACATTTATAGCTAAAATGAAAAATACGTTTTCATCAATTCACTTCATTAACCAAATTTACAAATTTGTTGCTTTTTTAAGCGGAAGTACACATGTACAACCATCCTCTATTAACATTAATGGTGGTGGTAATTATTATTTTAAGAGAAAGTACTACTAGGCAACCATTCTCTAATGTAACACTTAACAGAGAGAAAAAGTGAAAGGGCTGCGACACTTCGAAAAATGAAGGTATCGGCCGAAGAATGACACGACGGGCGTGAAAATAGAAGGCTTCCTAGGATTCGCAAAGCTAATACCGTCGGGGATGGAAAGGAGCAAGAGTTGACCAAGTGAGGTTGAGTGTGAGAAGCAATGTCAGGACTCAGGTAAGAATCCTGTGGTCGCGAACCGATTGTCCAACGTTACTTTTTGAAGCTGTTTTACGACGCATCGACTCAGATAGGTCTTATGGTGACGATGGGACAGGAAAGGGCGAGGAGTGAGAAAGTATTACCCCTGCATTTGCCTGGTGTGAAAATGGGAATCCACGGAAAATCATCTCCAGGGCTGCCAACAATAGGGCTCGAACCCACTATCTCCCGAATACGGGATACTGGCTGCAGTCAAGCGACTGCACATCGAGCTCGGTAGGTCCAATTTTCAGAGCCCCATTTAGCCGCCTCTTACGACAGCTGGCAGCCTGGCAGCTATGCTACGAGTGCCGTGGCAAGGAATAGCGCGGATTTAAGCGATGAACGTTAATGGCTAATAAAGATGCAAGTTTGTAAACATGTTAGTTAGAAGTGATGTGTCCAATTCAGTAAATACGTGGACAGGTCGGCAGGTGATCGGAAGTCAAGCGTAATTTATAGCAGACACTCGTAAAGATAAGACGGAAAGGCCATGTATTATGAATGGCGGCGTCGCACGCTAGCGAGGGCTTTAATTCGAAATTATGAACTGCCAGTACTCGCCCGGATCCACAGGGTGAGCTTCTCCTGTCATCACATACGAGGATTGGGGGCGACAACAAAATGTACCGTACCCGGGTTTGTGGGGTGATAAAAACATCGAAACTGATGCTCTCTGAGTGAATTTCGACAGAGAGGTAAAGCTTGACAACTTTAGTGCGGTAATAATAACTTCTTGTTGAGATTTTGATTCAGTGTGATACAATATTACACATGGATTACGTGAAGTCATTTGACTACACACTAACTGCTGCTAGGTGGTGGTGGTGATTATTGTTTTAAGAGGAAGTACAACTGGGCAACCATCCTCTATATAACACTAATCAGAGAGAAAAATGGAAGGGGTCCGACACTTCGAAAAATGAAGATATCAGCCAAAGGAAGACAAGGGCCACGAAGGGCGTGAAAATGAAAGACTCCCTAGCCCTCGCAAACCTAATAGCGTCGGGGTCGGAAAAGAACAAGAGTTGACCAAGGGAGGTCGAACAGGATAGATGAAAGTGAGGAGCCGGGCACAAGTAAGTGGAAGCAATGCCAGGACTCAGCTGAGGGCCCCGTGGTCGCCAACCCACGCTCCAAAGTTCAGAGCCCCTGGGGCATAACTGCTGCTACCCTTCCTCACTACTTGCCAAGTCATTTAGCCGCAACGAACGACATATTGTGCGTATTTCCGCCAATTATTTTGTTAATAAAGAAAAAAAACAGCAGATAAGACAACAGGGCTTGTACAAATTGCCTCTTTTTAATGATTCCTAGTTTGAGCCTGCTAAAATGGAATAAATATGTTTGGTTTTTTGTTTCTTTCCCCACAGACTGCCCCCCCCCCCCCCCACTATCGTCACCCTGCTTAATCGCCACTACACAATCCATCAGTTGGAGAAGAGATTCTCACTGGGACTACGTGTAAGCAGGGTGGGTTCCTGCTTCACACAATTTGCCGACCTCCGAATATTTCAAACAAGCCTCGTACCTCTGGCAGTAACGGAATCCCACTTCCAAGGACCCCTTGAATACAACTTGGCGAACGAAATCGGATTCCATGGAAACTCTCGATATGAATAGGGCTATGGGAGAAAGGAAGTAGAAATGGCTGAGTCAGCAAAGAGGATGCATCTGGATGTGTTAGGAGTTAATGATATTCCGGTAATGGAAGATAACGAGGAAATGATAGGAGATTATAAAGTATTCTTAACAGATGATAAGAAAGGAAGGGCAAAGTGTAAGGAATACTATTGCACACAACATAGTTTCTGTTACGCACGTAAACGACCGAATGATGTAGATAGATTTAGGAGGTGGGGGAATTAGGGCGACTATTTTCTCAGTGTATTCACCACGTGAGGGAAGAGATGAGGATGAAGCTGACAAGTTTTATGAAGCATTGACTGACATCCAAGTCAGGGTCAACATTAACATTTCAATTCGAGAGTGTGAAATAAAACTGAATGATACGAGAAGATAATGGTTAAATGTGGGAACAATATGGAGGCTAAAAGTAATAAAAAGCGTTTAGTGGACTAGTATGGGGATTAGCGGTTATGAATACATAAGGGTACACATGGGACATCCACAACATCGATACTAATGAAGTAATTGTTTTAAGAACAAATACGATACTAAAACTATCCTCTTTCATCACTACAGGTGATGTTTTAACATAAAGGAAACTATTAATTCTAGCGTCACAGTTTGGCGTCATTTACAATAATTACTTGATTCTACTTCATATATTGGTAATAACATTAATTCATACTTCACTGAAAATGCAGGTAAATGGGTGCTAAACGTCACGAAAGTAACTCAAATGTTTATAATAATTACGGTATTATAGTGATAACGAGTCGGACGATAAGACCATTAACATAGGTAGTTAAAAATTAAATTTTAGACGCCTTTCCCTAAACTACCATTCCACCCAGGGTGAATAAAATTACTGCCCGGCTTAACATATCGATTTTCATTCAATTCTGTTTACCTATCTTCTTATGGCTCGGCGTTGATATGGACTTAGCAACAAAAATTCAAGTTCATGAATATCTCTGTTATCATAGCCGATACTATAAAAATGTGTAAGAGATAAATGATACGAAATTTAATACTATAGACTGTAACTTCAGTTATGTATTATTCATCGATAGAACCACTAATAACATCAATATTTGAGAGTTAAATTTTAGGCTTTCTCCTAAACTACCATTTCACACAGTGTGAACAAAATTATTTATGGCCTAGATTGTTGCGACTTTACATGTCATTAAATTCTCTTGGCGTGTTTTCTCGTGATGCGCGTACAGACAGACAGACAGACAGACAGACAGACAGACAGACAGACAGACAGACAGACAGACAGATAGACAGACAGGCAGACAGACAGACGGACAGACAGACAGACAGACAGACAGACAGACAGACAGACAGACAGACAGACAGACAGACAGCAATTAAAAAGTGCATTTTCTGGTCACGTCGCGCATTCCTATCTACGAAATGTCACTGTAAAATTTGTCACAAATGGAACATAATAATTGCTCTTACACAGTTGAAGAAATATTTTATTTTTGGAGAATATTATGTATACCTACTTTACTACTTTACAAGTACCTTTGGTGCTACGCTCACAGTAACACACGTATGTCTTTGTTTGTCTTACACTTTCAACAATTTCGTGTGTGATATCTGTGTTCACTGAAGTTCTTTGCTTTCGTTTCATTCCTTCAGTTGTCAATGACATCATTTCCTGAATTGTATCGCGATATGCAAGATTTAATAGGAGACAAAAAGCTATGGCCAATGTACATAAGAAGAATTCTGTGGACTAGTGATTTATTGGTCCAGGGATCGAGCTATTTTTCTTTCAACAGAAATCATTTTTGTGGTACTTACGATATTTCTCTGTATTGTACAGCACCAAGTTGTTGAATGCGTCCTTAGTTGTTTCAGCCACATCACTATAACATGGTCATTTGCCTCATTGAAGAACGAAATAACATCGTGAATGCTATTGACCTCCATTTTGCTGTTTCAACTGGACGCTCTAGTCATATGGACAAAGATAATGAGAGTCCACAGACATAGCACTCCCATTCCTCGGTGCTAGCCCTGGACCTGAAGAAATTAACAAAAGACGGCACCGGCAGCGAAATACGACATAAAGGTGCCCTGTATACAGGCCTTAAGCATGTACTCATATTTCTCTAATAACGACGGTATTTCTTAATTTACCGCAGGTTTTTCACTTCATTTAAATAAAAGCAATTATTATGTTCCATTTGTGACAAAATTTACAGTGACATTTCGTACACAGGAATGAGCGATGTAACCGCATTTTCTTGTTACTGTGGACACGGGAAGTAGTATAATTGGATGGTTCGGCCGCCACCACCTACTCCGGGCTCCCAGGGGTCCCTCCACCACCCGCAAGAAATTCGAATTTTGGCGGGAAATTTGAATTTTGGCGGGAAATTTGAATTTTAGCGCGAGATTTGAATTTGTAAACAAAGCCACGTGCTTTTTGACAGTTGTCATCGACAACAACGCATCGCTAACCTCACTGCTGCCATCTTGATGGGCCTAAACCTCAGTGGTACCAACTTAACCTAACTAGCGCGAGGTAAACAAATCCACGTGTTTTTTGACAGCCACGTGCTTTTTGACAGACAACAACGCATCGCTAACCTCACTGTTGCCATCTTGACGGGTCTAAACCTCAGTAGTACCAACTTAACCTCACAAGCGCGAGATAAACAAAGCCACGTGCTTTTTTGACAGCTGTCATCCGCCATCTTTAAACTATAGAGCACCGTGCTGCCCTCTTTATCGCAGTAGCCGCAAATTCGTCACCTGTCATCGGCAGTGCTGCCATCTTGGCGGGCCTAAACTTTAGTGCTACCAACTTAACCTCACTAGCGTGAGATAAACAAAGCCACGTGAATTTTTTGACAGCTCTCACCAGCCATCTTTAATCTATAGAGCACAGTGCTGCCCTCTTTAGCTACTTACTTTTGAAATGTGGTGGCGGATAATTTGAAAACTGCTTTTTTGACAGCAGCCATCTTTAAGCACCATGCTGCCCTCTTTAGCTACTTACCTTTGAAATGTGGTGGCGGTAAATTCCACGTGCTTTACAAACCTATATGCTTTTCTGACAGCTGTCATCCGCCATCCTTAATCCAGAGAGAACAGTGCTGCAGTCTTTAGTTGAAATGTGGTGGCGGCAAATTCCACGTGCTCTTGTTTGGAAACAAATCAACATGCTTTTTTGACAGCTGTCATCCGCCATCTTTAATCAAGGGAGCACCGTGCTGCCCTCTTTAGCTACTTACCTTTGAAATGTGGTGGTGGTAAATTCTACGCGCTGTTGTTTGGAAACAAACCCATGTGCTTTTCTGACAGCTGTCAACTGCCATCTTTGATCCAGAGAGCACCGTGCTGCCCTCTCCAGCTAGATACCTATGGTGGCAGGCAATTCCACGTGACAGCAGGCATCTTTAATCAAGAAAGCACCGTGCTGCCCTCTTTGTGCCGGTGGCAAATTCCACATGCTTTACAAAGTCACGTGCTTTTTGACAGCTGTCATCCGCCATCTTGCATCACAAACCTCAGTGCTGTACTCTTTAGCTAGATACCTTTGAAATGTGGTGGCGGCAAATTCCACGTGCTCTTGTTTGGAAACAAAGCCACGTGCTTTTTTGACAGCTGTCATCCGCCATCTTTAATCAATAGAGCACTGTGCTGCTATCATGCGGGTAATTTCGTCAGCTGTCATCCGCCATCTTTAATCCACAGAGCACCGTGCTGCTCTCTGTAGTAGCGGGCAATTTGAAAATTCTGTTAGCTGTCATCCGCCATCTTTAATCAAGAGAGCACCGTGCTGCCCTCATGCGGGACAATTTCGTTAGCTGTCATCCGCCATCTTTTAATTAACAGAGCACCGTGCTTCCATCTTTGTGTTGGCATCTTTATTCTTTGACATGTGGTGGCGGCAAATTCTACATCCACAATCTGAGAGCACCGTGACGTACTCTTCGTTGTGGCGGACAATTTAAAAAGAACATGTCAAGGAATACCTTTGTTCTAAAAGAAAACAAGACTACGGTTCTGAACGGCTTGCGTAAGATAGCGATTGTTATAACCTCCTTTTCCCTGCTCTGTTAAGGCATAGCTTTATCGAATACTTGAAGATTATATTACAAAATAAGTGATTAAGAATATAATCGATACAACATTTATGATCAGAACATTGAATGATGTGTTTGGGGTGCACCTTCGTTCTAAGAGAATCGAACCCGAGACTGCTGGGTGAGAGGCAAGCACACTAAACCAAACCATAGGAGCCGGCAATTCTCTTTCTATATAATAATATCGTGTGGCTATTTCTAGCCAAGTGCAGTCTAAAAATAAATCCTAGTCTTGTTACATCAGGAAGGGTAACTGGCTAAATCCTGGTCTTTCAGCGTCAGGAAGGGCAACCGGCCGTGAAACAGATTCTTGCGATTTAAACTCTTGCGTCAGGAGGGGGTACTCGGCTGTAAAACATATTTTTAATCCCAAGAGAATCGAACCCGAGACTGCCGGGTGAGAGGCAAGCACACTAAACCAAACTGTAGGAGCCGGTAATCCTCTTTCTATATAATAATTTCGTGTGGTTATTTCTAGCCAAGTGCAGTCTAAAAAAAAATCCTAGTCTTGTTACATCAGGAAGGGTAACTGGCTAAATCCTGGTCTTTCAGCGTCAGGAAGGGCAACCGGCCGTAAAACAGATTCTTGCGTCAGGAAGAGCATCTGACCGTAAAATAGGTTCTTACAATTTAAAATCTCATGTAAAAACAGGAGGAGAGCAGCGGCTAGCTGCTTCCTAGTGCATTTCAGGTGTTATGCATTACGAGTAGCTATGTACTAGCACCGGATTTAGAATAAGCAGATTCTAGAACGAGAAAAAATATCTGGGATGTGTTTTTGAAGCATGCCTACACACTCGCGCGCGCAAGCTGCATCCGGCTAGCCAGCTCCTACCTGGAATGCGTTTGCCTCAGCAGAGTACGAAGTCCGCTGTACGCGTAAATTTCGCATTAAAATTATTAGCAGCTTCTCGAGCTGAGCTCAACCCCCCCCCCCCCCCCCGTTTAATCATAGTACAAATACGTCTGCTTGTAGAACTTGTATATTTCGGTAACTCAGCGTTTCGTGTTGTTGCTAACAGGCAGGGGGTACTGTGGATGTAGACTTAGCTTAGTAAAACTCACGACAATGTCCGACCTCAGTAGGTTGAAACTTGGTTTCTTCCGAACATTGCAACTTTAGTCTATTGATAAATAGTTGTTCTCTTCAATCCAAATGCTATAGAAGAGGTCAATCTTATAATTTCAAACTTACAACCATGTCCGACTTCTATAGGTTGAAACTGGGTTTCTTCCGAACATCGTAACATTTAGCTAATTTCTATTGATGAATAGTTGTTCTCTTCAATCCGCATGCTGTAGGAGAGGAAACTCACAACTATGTCCGTCCTCTGTAGGTTAAAACTTGGTTTCTTCTAAACATCGCAACTCTAGGCTAGCTGACTCGCGCTTTGGTTGTTTAGCACTCTAGGATTAGAAGGTGTGGACATGGTAGAGGTCAATCTTATAATTTCAAACTTACAACCATGTCCGACTTCTATGTGTTGAAACTGGGTTTCTTCCGAACATCGTAACATTTAGCTAATTTCTATTGATGAATAGTTGTTCTCTTCAATCCGCATGCTGTAGGAGAGGAACTCACAACTATGTCCGTCCTCTAGGTTAAAACTTGGTTTCTTCTAAACATCGCAACTCTAGGCTAGCTGACTCGCGCTTTGGTTTTTTAGCACTCTAGGATTACAAGGTGTAGACATGGTAGAGGTTAATCTTGTAATTTCAAACTTACAACCATGTCCGACTTCTATAGGTTGAAACTGGGTTTCTTCCGAACATCGTAACATTTAGCTAATTTCTATTGATGAATAGTTGTTCTCTTCAATCCGCATGCTGTAGGAGAGGAAACTCACATCTATGTCCGTCCTCTATAGGTTAAAACTTGGTTTCTTCTAAACATCGCAACTCTAGGCTAGCTGACTCGCGCTTTGGTTTTTTAGCACTCTAGGATTAGAAGGTGTAGACATGGCAGAGGTTAATCTTGTAATTTCAAACTGACAACCTCGTCTGACCTCTATATGTTGAAACTTAGTTTTTTCCTCAAACATTGCAATCACGTGCTAACTTTCCAAGGCTCGATCCACTGCAGAACTCAAATTCTGACACCTCGTCATCAACAGCAGGTTCGATCCCGGCTTAAATACGTCAGCCTGCAGAACTCATCGTAAGACCCTCAGGAGAGCTCTTGTTGCATAAACATTTCGTTCTAACTGTACTGCAAACGTCTGCAATTCTTGATATCCGCTTGGTAACAAGGAGCATATTTGCTCGCTGCAGTCTGCGTGAAGCGCTCACAGTTCTCAGTATGCGTTTATTACGTGCACAACCCCGTCTAAGTACTGTCTGCTGTGAATATTATTCTTCAGCCTTCAACTTAAGGTATGCCTGAACTGTTAGTTACTGTTTGCAAAGCAACTTCTACGCTAGGTAATAAACATCCACATTCATATATATTTTCTTTTCTTTTAGGCACCGTTCGAGTTACAGGCTTGAAGGTACGCATTTTATTCATCCGAGTAACAGTTTGCAGCGCGTGCATTTTAAGGTATGTTTCGAACGTTTTCTATCGATCTTATATGTTTACGTTCTTTTTAGCATTATAAGATAGGAGAATTAGAAGGCATAGACATAGAAGAGGTTAATCTTGTAATTTCAAACTTACTACAATGTCTGACCTTAATAGGCTGAAACTTGGTTTCTTCTGCACGTTGCAACTCTAGGCTAGCTGACTTGTCCTTTCGATATCCTATTATCACATTTGCTTTTACGCTAGGCAATAAAGGTCTTTGAGTTAAAGATAGCTAGGTTACCTGTTAACAATCCAAGTATCTTTTGTAACCTTCATTGTTTTTAGCATTTTACGATTAGAGGATTAGAAGGTGTAGAGAAGGAGGTAGTTAATCTTGTAACTTCAAACTCACGACCATGTCTGACCTTAATAGGCTGAAACTTGGTTTCTTCCGAGCATCGCGAATTTAGTCTAATCTCTATTGATGAATAGTTGCTCTCTTTAATCCTACATGCTGGTTAATCGTTAGTAATTAAATTTTCGTTTTTTCTTTGCGACTCGATTAAAGGATATTGAGTTACTATATTTTTAACAACAAGAGTGCTTCGACATTGTTAAGTATAGAACATTTATCTCTTTCTGTTTGCTTTTAAAAACTCACGACAATGTCTGACCTTAATAGGCTGAAACTTGGTTTCTTCTGCACGTTGCAACTCTAGGCTAGCTGACTTGTCCTTTCGATATCCTATTATCACATTTGCTTTTACGCTAGGCAATAAAGGTCTTTGAGTTAAAGATAGCTAGGTTACCTGTTAACAAACCAAGTATCTTTTGTAACCTCCATTGTTTTTAGCATTATACGATTAGAGGATTAGAAGGTGTAGAGAAGGAGGTAGTTAATCTTGTAACTTCAAACTCACGACCATGTCTGACCTTAATAGGCTGAAACTTGGTTTCTTCCGAGCATCGCGAATTTAGTCTAATCTCTATTGATGAATAGTTGCTCTCTTTAATCCTACATGCTGGTTAATCGTTAGTAATTAAATTTTCGTTTTTTCTTTGCGACTCGATTAAAGGATATTGAGTTACTATATTTTTAACAACAAGAGTGCTTCGACTTTGTTAAGTATAGAACATTTATCTCTTTCTGTTTGCTTTTAAAAACTCACGACAATGTCTGACCTTAATAGGCTGAAACTTGGTTTCTTCTGCACGTTGCAACTCTAGGCTAGCTGACTTGTCCTTTCGATATCCTATTATCACATTTGCTTTTACGCTAGGCAATAAAGGTCTTTGAGTTAAAGATAGCTAGGTTACCTGTTAACAAACCAAGTATCTTTTGTAACCTTCATTGTTTTTAGCATTTTACGATTAGAGGATTAGAAGGTGTAGAGAAGGAGGTAGTTAATCTTGTAACTTCAAACTCACGACCATGTCTGACCTTAATAGGCTGAAACTTGGTTTCTTCCGAGCATCGCGAATTTAGTCTAATCTCTATTGATGAATAGTTGCTCTCTTTAATCCTACATGCTGGTTAATCGTTAGTAATTAAATTTTCGTTTTTTCTTTGCGACTCGATTAAAGGATATTGAGTTACTATATTTTTAACAACAAGAGTGCTTCGACTTTGTTAAGTATAGAACATTTATCTCTTTCTGTTTGCTTTTAAAAACTCACGACAATGTCTGACCTTAATAGGCTGAAACTTGGTTTCTTCTGCACGTTGCAACTCTAGGCTAGCTGACTTGTCCTTTCGATATCCTAATATCACATTTGCTTTTACACTAGGCAGTAAAGGTCTTTAAGTTAAAGATAGCTAGGTTACCTGTTAGCAAACTAACTTACCTTTTCATATCCTATCATCACAAGTACTTCCACGCTACATCCATATATTTTCGTTCTTTTTTTAGGCACATCGACATCTCTGGAAGTAAAGGATTATACTGTTGCAATGTCTGATAAGAAGCTCAACAAGACCTAAGAAGGGCTCTAAAATTAGGGCATAAGTTGTAGTAAATAGTATAAAATAAATAATGTAGAATTAACATATTCTTTTATTTTAGATTAGGTATTACATTCTCCTCCTCCTACTCCTTCCTCTCGAAGAAGAATAAGAGTAGGTGTTGATTAAATTTGAAAGTATGTTATCATCTAGTTCGGTAAGTATGTTGAGAACAGAATTTTTTCCCCAAAAGTGTTTGATTCTAGTCTTACAATGCAGTGTTCTACAACATCGCACTATAAACGGTTGTATGTATTCAAGTCTAAACCTGAACACTCTCGCTTTTGCGATGCATGTTCGATAAAGATGTACCTTGGCAAAGTAAGGAAGAGTTGCTATCTTACGCAAGCTGTTCAGAATTCTACTCTAATTTTTTCTTAGAACAAAGGTATACCCCAGACATGTTGTAAACACATCCACCGATGTTCTGATCATATGTAGTATCGAGTGCAGTGTTCGATTCTAGCTTTGATCACTTATCTAGTGTTTTGAATACATCAATTAATCTGCTGATCACATGTTAAGGTTAACAACATCGAGTGCAGTGTTCGATTCTAGTCTTGCTATGTTTTAATCTGATTTTCTTAGAACAGAGGTATCCCCTAACATGTTCTAAATACACGTTGTATAGAGTACAGTGTTCGAATCTAGTCTTGATCACTTATCTAGAGTTTTGAGCACATCAATTAATGTTCTGATTACATGTTAAGGTTAACAACATCGAGTGCAGTGTTCGATTCTAGTTTAGGTATTACATTCTCCTCCTCCTACTCCTTCCTCTCGAAGAAGAAATAAGAGTAGGTTTTGATTAAATTTGAAAGTATGTTATCATCTAGTTCGGTAAGTATGTTGAGAACAGAATTTTTTTCCCCAAAAGTGTTTGATTCTAGTCTTGCAATGCAGTGTTCTACAACATCGCACTATAAACGGTTGTATGTATTCAAGTCTAAACCTGAACACTCTCGCTTTTGCGATGCATGTTCGATAAAGATGTACCTTGGCAAAGTAAGGAAGAGTTGCTATCTTACGCAAGCTGTTCAGCATTCTACTCTAATTTTTTCTTAGAACAAAGGTATACCCCAGACATGTTGTAAACACATCCGCCGATGTTCTGGTCATATGTAGTATCGAGTGCAGTGTTCGAATCTAGTCTTGATCACTTATCTAGTGTTTTGAACACATCAATTAATGTTCTGATTACATGTTAAGGTTAACAACATCGAGTGCAGTGTTCGATTCTAGTCTTGCTATGTTTTACTCTGATTTTCTTAGAACAAAGGTATGACGCAAGAGTTTAAATCGCAAGAATCTGTTCTAGTGTTACACTTCACGAAGTACTGTTTTACGACTGGCTGCCCTTCCTCTCGATTCTAGTCATGCAATGCAGTGTTCAACAGTGTTGAACTATAAACAGTATTATGTGTTCAAGTCTAAACTTGCAGGTACGAGATATGCATGCTGTCTTATGTGTAAGATCGCGTTATATGTTCGATAAAGCTATGCCTTAACAGAGCAGGGGAAAGGAGGTTATAACAATCGCTATCTTACGCAAGCCGTTCAGAACCGTAGTCTTGTTTTCTTTTAGAACAAAGGTATTCCTTGACATGTTCTTTTTAAATTGTCCGCCACAACGAAGAGTACGTCACGGTGCTCTCAGATTGTGGATGTAGAATTTGCCGCCACCACATGTCAAAGAATAAAGATGCCAACACAAAGATGGAAGCACGGTGCTCTGTTCATTAAAAGATGGCGGATGACAGCTAACGAAATTGTCCCGCATGAGGGCAGCACGGTGCTCTCTTGATTAAAGATGGCGGATGACAGCTAACAGAACTTTTCAAATTGCCCGCTACTACAGAGAGCAGCGCGGTGCTCTGTGGATTAAAGATGGCGGATGACAGCTGTCAAAAAAGCATATGGCTTTGTTTCCAAACAAGAGCACGTGGAATTTGCCGCCACCACATTTCAAAGGTATCTAGCTAAAGAGTACAGCACTGAGGTTTGTGATACAAGATGGCGGATGACAGCTGTCAAAAAGCACGTGAGTTAGTAAAGCACGTGAAATTTGCCACCGGCACAAAGAGGGCAGCACAGTGCTCTCTGGATTAAAGATGGCGGTTGACAGCTGTCAGAAAAGCACATGGGTTTGTTTCCAAACAAGAGCGCGTAGAATTTACCACCACCACATTTCAAAGGTAAGTAGCTGAAGAGGGCAGCACGGTGCTCTCTTGATTAAAGATGACGGATGACAGCTGTCAAAAAAGCATGTTGATTTGTTTCCAAACAAGAGCACGTGGAATTTGCCGCCACCACATTTCAACTAAAGATTGCAGCACTGTTCTCTCTGGATTAAAGATGGCGGATGACAGCTGTCAGAAAAGCATATAGGTTTGTAAAGCACGTGGAATTTACCGCCACCACATTTCAGAGGTAAGTAGCTAAAGAGGGCAGCATGGTGCTTAAAGATGGCTGCTGTCAAAAAAGCATTTTTCAAATTATCCGCCACCACATTTCAAAGGTAAGTAGCTAAAGAGGGCAGCACTGCGCTCTATAGATTACAGATGGCTGGTGACAGCTGTCAAAAAATTCACGTGGCTTTGTTTATCTCGCGCTAGTGAGGTTAAGTTGGTAGCACTAAGGTTTAGGCCCGCCAAGATGGCAGCACTGCCGATGACAGGTGACGAATTTGTAGCTACTGCGATAAAGAGGACAGCACTGTGCTCTATAGTTTAAAGATGGCGGATGACAGCTGTTTAAAAGCACGTGGCTGTCAAAAAGCACGTGGCTTTGTTTATCTCGCGCTTGTGAGGTTAAGTTGGTACTACTGAGGTTTAGGCCTGTCAAGATGGCAGCAGTGAGGTTAGCGATGCGTTGTTATCTGTCAAAAAGCACGTGGCTGTCAAAAAACACGTGGCTTTGTTTACCTCGCGCTAGTTAGGTTAAGTTGGTACCACTGAGGTTTAGGCCCGTCAAGATGGCAGCAGTGAGGTTAGCGATGCGTTCTTGTCTGTCAAAAAACACGTGGCTGTCAAAAAACACGTGGATTTGTTTACCTCGCGCTAGTTAGCTTAAGTTGGTACCACTGAGGTTTAGGCCCGTCAGCCAAGATGGCAGCACTGCCGATGACAGGTGACGAATTTGCGGCTACTGCGATAAAGAGGGCAGCATGGTGCTCTATAGTTTAAAGATGGCGGATGACAGCTGTCAAAAAAGCACGTGGCTGTCTAAAAGCACGTGGCTTTGTTTATCTCGCGCTTGTGAGGTTAAGTTGGTACTACTGAGTTTTAGACCCGTCAAGATGGCAACAGTGAGGTTAGCGATGCGTTGTTGTCTGTCAAAAACCACGTGGCTGTCAAAAAACACGTGGCTTTGTTTACCTCGCTCTAGTTAGGTTAAGTTGGTACCACTGAGGTTTAGGCCCGTCAAGGTGACAGCAGTGGGGTTAGCGGTGCGTTGTTGTCGATGGCAGCTGTCAAAAAGCACGTGGCTTTGTTTACAAATTCAAATCTCGCGCCAAAATTCAAAATTCCAGCCAAAATTCAAATTGCCCGCGGGTGGTGGAGGGACCCCTGGGAGCCCCGAGGAGGTGGTGGCGGCCGAACCATCCAATTATACTACTACGGGCGATGCAGAAATGTCTTTCTCTTTCAATTCTGAGCAATGTACGGACAGTTGCCGGGATGTAAATAGCGTCAAGTCCACAAAAAATGAAAATTGAGATAAGACTAGCATTTCCTTCTTCACATCATTTAGTATTGATTAACATTAGCTTAGAGCGTCACGTACCATAAGTCTCTATATACTAGTGTAAATGCTGCAAACACCGTTATGTCCACGAAAGTTACTTTTGCTCCTGTTCTTGAAATGAATGACCAGATCATTAGAAATCAAATAAAAAACGAAAAATAAATAATAGCAGATACAACATACATAAATGAAGGAAAATAATACAACCGAATTTCGCTACACTGACTGTCAGATCTTTCACTCCAGTTAGTAAGAAAGGGACAGAAGACATAGCCTGTTAGTTTACATGTGTTTCAGTTTCCAAATTTTGTGCATATTTCTACATCTTTCATCAAATATTATCTATAAACAATTAATCCATTGAGAGTAGAGGAAGCAGCACCTTGGAAGACGAAAAGGAAGAAGGAACAGTGGTCCAGGACATTGACTATAAACCAGAGGTATGTAAAGCCTAATTTATATTCCCACAGTGTGTAGGTCCTATTTTTAGAACCATTTTTAGTCTTCACCAGTCTTCCGCTTGAAAAACTGCTATAAATATATCAGTTAATACATTTTGCAAATAATTATATTAAACTAAGGAAATCTCAACAAATTCATAGACCATACGGAAGAGTTTTAAATTATCCATGAATAGAGGTTAGGATAAGGTTCTCAATTTTTATTAAGAACGTTTAAACATAAATTCGGTAAATAATGGGCGTTAGTTACAATCATTTTGAGTATGATAACTCGATATCAGCTGTGATTATATCCAATTCTGCCATAACAATGTTTAAAGAAACAATGTAGCTACGTTTGGCGCTATTGCTGTTCTTGTTTGGTCTATAGTGCACCTTGTTATTTTCTGTAGTTTACGTTTGAATTGATCTGCAATTTGTATTCCTAGTATAACGTGCTCCGAATTTTTCTACTGTTTTATGGATTCTACGTTTACTACGCTGCATATGCCACTACTAACCTGCCTGTGCTCTCTTCGCCCGTCCAGCTTCAACTGCTCGTGCTGCTTACCCTCCCTCTTTCCTTCCCCTACCGCTTCGCTGCGCATTGGGTACTGTATGCTCTCGTCCTTTCTGGACGCTTCTACTTGAATATAAATTGGCCTGCTCTGGGCTTGAGCAGCGAGTTCGGATGAACACGACGATTTGTGTGGAGGGAGGACTTGGTTTTACTTTGCTACCAGCTGGACTGTGTGCAATGTTTCTTTTAAAATGTGCTTTTGTGTACCATTGAAAAGCTACGACTCCTGGACGGGTGAGCGAAAACTTTAATTTATTTCATTTCCATGTTGTTCTTTGAACTTTCTTTTAATGCTGCACTTCCTTAATTTTCAAATTGCCGTTACTGGCTACCAATGACAGTTCATGTTGATTAATAAGATAACTGCAGCTATTGATAGCGGTACCTTACTTTGGAATTACATTACCATCTCACTCCGAAGTTGGACTTTGTGATACGTCAAGTGATCGCTGCGATATGAACCATTGAAATTCAACTGTTTTCCCGAGCAAACGCATGAATAGAATCATTTGAACTATCACCTAGCTTCTGTTTGCTATTTTCGAATTTCATCGATACTGGCTGGTCCTATTTTCCAAATCCCTGTTGGCAGCCATTGGTACCGTTTTCTTTCACGTCCCTCCCCTTTCCCCACCTTCCTATTCCGCATCCCTTCCGCCCCTTTTTTTTTTTTCTTCTACATGAATTATTGTACAGTGGCCCATATGTCTTTCAAATTTTAATGTTTTTTCGTGTTCATACGTAAATTTCTGTTTTCCTTGTGTAGGACACTCCTCATGTAAAAGAGGTTGTATTATTATTGAAGGTTTTGAGTCTAGCTGTTCTGTTTGAAAAACAGATCTGAAAATTAACATGGTTGTCCCATCTGCTTTTTCTCTTTTGGAAGTCAGAACTAACTGACCTTTGGATGATTGTTGTTCTCTTTGGCTTGTAAATGTTTCTTCTGGGTGTTTTTTGCTAATATATTGTTATTATAAAAAAAACTATTTCTTCTTTCCCCTTTTTTTGTTGTCGTACGCCTTTCCTTGCCCTCACGAAATTTGTACCTACCTCGGTTCCTCTGAATATATGGACTCAGTGAAAAAGCTTCCATTTATGCGCTCTGCTGAAAACCTTTTACCTTGAAAATTGAAAGCTACCTGTGAACTTGTGCACGGACGGACATATATATATATTTTTTTTTAGTGTTGTTACACCCTTTTTGCTACGCCATCACGTGCGTCGATTGGTACTGCGTCAGTTGGATTAGTATCCTGGTTTATCCCTTGTGTTTTTCTTGGTGCATTGTCTTACCATTCCCATTCTGGTGCATGGCGAGATCATATTCTGAGCGTACATACTTTACCTTAAATACGACACAGACCTATCCTACCCTTACCAACCGTCACACGTCACACTCACTCGAATACACCACACTAGTTAGAATAGTTAAAGTAAAGACTGTATTCTGTGCCTTCTCAAATCGAGGTTCAATATAATGTAGTGCTTACTCTAACAAAGAATTGTCTCTATTTAAAGGCACTCTGCATCATCATTTCCCCCTGCTCCAACGTGTGAGCACAAAAGATCGAAGGTTTCTAGATGTAGAGAAATCACTTTTCAGGATGAAGTAGGCCTACCAGATCTACAGGAGCATAAGAAATTCATCGTTCGCCATGTCACCGATCACGACAACCAGAAAGTTGGAAAAAGAAGTACCGACAGATATCAGTGAAGTATTTAATTCCATGCTTTTAAAGATATGTCAGAGAATCCATTCCAGTTTGTAAGAATCCATTTGTGTTTCTCCAGATTTGATGCAAGATACATGTCTGCAGTATCTGACTGGCGAAAGCCCAAAGGAAAGGCGGGGGGGGGGGAGGAGGAGGTCAGTAAAATACTCAGACAAAAGAAAAGCAATTAACGATTACATCCAAGTATTGGAATCTCACTACTGCCGAACCAGAACTTGTATCTCCCAAATGACCTGAGAATTAAAAAGTTGTGGCTTGATTACCAGAGCATTTTTCTGTGATATATGATTATTTCAGAAACATATTTCATGAAGATCGGGCACTTCTGCTTCTGCCTTTCTTTGAAAGAGCAGATTAAGCATTCAAGACATGATGAAATAGAGGAGTTGAACTCAAACTATTCATCCACAAGCATAAAGAAATTATAGGAAGAATCAGAAGGTACCTTAACTATGTCTTTCAATTGTCAGAAAAACATGCAAATTCCAAAATTACCAGACCGGAAATCGTATTACCTTCGACAGATGTATGTTTCACTGTCTGTTTCGGTAATTCACATCACCCTCAGGGCAAAGAGAACTGTTTCTCTTATGTGAGGATAAATACTTTAAAGCAGGGCCTCTCAGGGTGCAGGACACGACTTCACTAGGTTGACCAGAGTGCAAACTCCCGCTCCACTTCCCCTACACCTGCCTTCGCCTTCTCCACCTTCCCCGCTGATCCTCCCCTCACCGGTGAGCGGGGACACTGTTGTATGGGACAACGTTACCGGTGTTTAAACACTCTTCTTTCAATTTGGTTTGAGCAGACAATTTATCTTCTCTAGCTCTTGTTTTTCTTTATCTTTGCAATGATACCAGTTATGCCTGGAACAAGGCACCGGCTGACAGCAATTTGAGAGCCTTCTTTAAATTACAATCAGAAATAGGCCTAGTCACACGCAATCTAGTTTTCGTACAAGTCAAAGCAGGAAAAAATACCTTTCACATATGCATGTGGAACCAAATATAGAAATAATATTAGCTGCTTCTCGATGCAGCTTAGGAAAATCTTCCTTCGACAAATTCTCGTAGAATTTGAGCTAAGCCTTTGTATTGGAAAATCTTTTTGATTAATTTATCACATAATTATTGTCCCACGGATTAAGCATTTGGCTTTATCGTCACGACTGACAAAGAAATACGAAAGTTCCCAGTTCAGACCGATTTGTCTTACAAACTGTCTTTGTAAGCTATTTGAGAGGATGGCAAATCGCAGACTTGTGTGGTGTCTGGAGAAACAAGGACTCTTGTCCGAGTACCTGCGTGGTTTTCGAGCCGCTCGCTCGGCCAATGACCACTTGGTACGCCTGGAGAGCTCTATCCAGGATGCGTTACTCCGCAAACAGCATTTGGTAGCTATTTCATTTGGCTTAGAAAAGGCTTAAGACACCACCTGGCGATATGGTATCCTTTCAGTCCTGCAACAATGGAGATTCCAAGGTCACTTGCCGGTATTTATTGCGAATTTCTCGCCCTATTCCGTGTCCAAGTAGGGAGGAAATATTCGCAATAGCACGTTAAGTCCCACAGGGATCGGTTCTTAGTGTCACTCTGCGATTGCCATAAACGGTATTGCTGCTGCTGCTGGTTCAGCAGTCATACTCTCGCTATATGTGGACGAATTTGGTCTGTACAAGAGCTCGCGTAATATTGCATATTACAGCAAGTTATTAGGAGAGTGGAGCAGTGGACCTTCGAACATGGCTTTCGGTTTTCCACCACAAAGACCTGTATTGTCGACTTTGGTCGCCAACGATCTCTTCACCCTACTTCTGAACTTTTTTTTGGAAATGTAACTATTCCTGTAGTTGACACCGATTTCTTGGACTCCTTTTCGATAGCAAATTATCGTGGGAGCCAAATGTGCGGCAGTTAAAAGTGCAATGCACTAAGAAGCTGAATATCATTAAGTTCCCCAGCAGCACTAATTGAGAGGCTGACCGCACGTGTTCCTACAAATCTATAGGGCACATCTTTTATCACGGCTAGATTACGGCAGTGCAGCAAGACCAAGCGTCCTTGCGAAACTGAACAGAGTAGTATAATGAGAGAGTTCGGCCGCCTCCTCCTCCTCCGGCTCCCAGGGGCCTGCTCGTCCTCCTCCTCCCGAAGGGCCTTCCCAGGGGCCCGTTCCACCGCAGCCAGGGGCCTCTTCCAGTGCTGCCAACTTAACCTCACTAGCGCAAAATTTGAATTGGTAAACAAAGCCACGTGCATTTTTGACAGCTATCATCAACAACAACGCATCGCTAACCTCACTGCTGCTATCTTGACGGGCCTAAACCTCAGTGCTGCAAACTTAACCCAACTAGCGCGAGATTTGAATTTGTAAAAAATCCACGTGCTTTTTTGACAGCCACGTGCTTTTCGACAGCTATCATCGACAACAACGCATCGCTAACGTCAGTGCTGCCATCTTAACAGGCCTAAACATTAGTGCCACCAACTTAACCTAACTAGCGCGAGATTTGAATCGGTAAACAAATCCACGTGCTTTTTTGACAGCCGTTTTCCGCCATCTTTAATGAAGAGAGCACAGTGCTGCCCTCTTTAGCTAAATACCTTTGAAATGTGGTGGCGGATAATTTGAAAAAGCTTTTTGACAGCAGCCATCTTTAATCGACAGAGCACCGTGCTGCACCCTGGTGGTAGGCAATTCCACGTGACAGCAGCCATCTTTAATCAAAAAAGCACCGTGCTGCACTCTTTAGTTGAAATGTGGTGGCGGCAATTTGAAAACTTCTAAGTGCTCTTGTTTGGAAACGAACTACGTGCTTTTTTGAGAGCTACCATCCGCCATCTTTAATCAAGAGAGCACCGTGCTGCACTCTTTAGCTAGATAACTTTGAAATGTGGTGGCGGATAATTTGAAAAATTCTATGTGCTCTTGTTTGGAAATAAACCCACGCGCTTTTTTGACAGCTGTCATCCGCCATCTTTAATCCACAGAGCACAGTGCTGCCCTCTTTATGGCTACTACCTTAAGCATGGAGTAGCGGGCAATTTGAAAAGTTCTGTTAGCTAACATTCGCCATCTTTAATCAAGAGAGCACCGTGCTGCCATCTTTAGCTAGATACATTTGAAGTATGGTGGCGGATAATTTAAAAAGAAAAATTCTACAGCAGACATCTCTCGACGCTAATTGCACAAGATGGTGGCTATACATGACTCCTTAAGGGTGCTTACGCAAGATGGCCGCTATACATAGGTTCTTATGAGACGCCCTTGCGATGCTTGCGCAAGATGGCAGTTATACATGGCTCATTATGAGACGCCCTAGGGATGCTTGCGCAAGATGCGGGCTGCTCTTATGAGACGGCTTAAGAGTCCTAGCACAAGATGGCTTGAGACGCCCTAAGGATGCTTGCGCAAGATGGCGGACACAAGATGGTGGCTACAGACGACTCCGTATGAGACGCCTTAAGGGTGCTTGCGCAAGATGGCTGCTGCTCTTATGAAGAAAGCTAGCTTAGAGGCTAACGTGTCGTGCTGGTTCGATTAATGAAATTTGGGGCTTAAATGCAAAATGTTAAATATCTTGAAAACGGTGCATCGTAGAGCAAAACGGACAAAATTTTTCTGCTTGGTACGTAGGTTCGCAGTATGAGGAACGTGATAGCATAAGAAAAACATAGTCTAATGATGAGATCAACGGTTCGGTTCCTACTTAGGCCCATTGGCATTTGCTCTGTTTTAGCTTGTATTGAAGCAAGTCTCCGAGACATGAACAGAACTAGCTATGGTAGACAGTATAACGTACCGTGCTGGTTCGATTCATTAAATTTGGGGCTTAAATGCAAAACGGTAAATATCATGAAAACGGTGCATCGTAAAGCAAAACGGACAAAATGTTTCTGCCCAATACGTAGGTTCGCAGTATGAGGAACATGATAGCATAAGAAAAACATAGTCTAATGATAAGATCAACGGTTCGGTTCCTACTTAGGCCCTTTGACATTTGCTCTGTTTTAGCTTGTATTGAAGCAAGTCTTCGTAACATGATCAGGTCTAGCTATGGTAGAGAGTATAACGTACCGTGCTGTTTGGATTCATTAAATTTGGGGCTTAAATGCAAAACGTTAAATATCTTGAAAACGGTGCATCGTGCAGTAAAACGGACAAAATTTTTCAGCCCAATACCTAGGTCCGCAGTATCAGAAACATGATAGCATAAGAAAAACATAAACTAGTGATGCGATCAACAGTTCGATTCCTACCTAAGCCCTTTGGCATTGACGGCTATCTAATTCTACAAGATGACATCTATACATAGCTTCTTATGAGACAGCTTAAGGGTGCTTACACAAGATGGCTTCAGACACCCTAGGGATGCTTACGCAAGATGGCGCACACACAATGGTGGCTATACATAGCTCCTTATGAGAGAGCCTAGGGGTGCTCGCACAAGATGGCGGCTACTCTTATGAACAAAGCTAGATTAGAGGTTAATGTGCAAGATGACGGTTGCTGTTATGCATGCGGTGGAGAGTAGTATAATAGGACAGTTCTGGCGCCGCCTCCTCCTACGGCTCTTGGGAGAGTCCTCCGGCTCCCGCGGGAAATTTGAATTTAGGCGTAAAATTTGAATTTTGGCGCGAGATTTGAATTTGTAAACAAAGCCACGTGCTTTTTGACAGCTGTCATCGACAACAACGCATCGCTAACCTCAATGCTGCCATCTTGACGGGCCTAAACCTCAGTGCTACCAACTTTATCCTCACTAGCGCGAGATTTGAATTTGTAAACAAATCCACGTGCCTTTTGAGAGCTGTCATCCGCCATCTCTAAACTACAGAGCACCGTGCTGCACTCTTTATCGCAGTAGCTACAAATTCGTCACCTGTCATCCGCAGTGCTGTTATCTTGGCGGGCCTAAACCTCAGTGCTACCAACTTAACCTCACTAGCGTGAGATTTGAATCGGTAAACAAAGCCACGTGCTTTTTTGACAGCTGTCATCCACCATCTTTAATCAAGAGAGAACCGTCTGCCGTTTTTGTGGCGGTGGCAAATTCCACGTGCTTTACACACTCACGTGCTTTTTTTCTGACGGCTGTCATCTGCCACCTTTAATCAAGAGAGCTCCGTGCTGCTATCTTTAGCTAGATAGCTTTGAAATGTGGTGGCGGTAAATTCCACGTTCCCTTGTTTGGAAACAAAGCCACGTGCTTTTTGTCATCCGCCATCTTTAATCTAGAGAGCACCTTGCTGCCCTCTTGCGTGAGCTGTCACCCTCCATCTTTAAATTACAGAGCACTATGCTGCCCTCATGCGGGCAATTTCGTTAGCTATCCTCCGCCATCTTTAATCTAGAGAGCACCGTGCTGCCCTCTTTGCGGCGGTGGCAAATTCCACGTGCTCTTGTTTGGAAACAAATTCACGTGCTTTTTTCTGATAGCTGTCATCCGCCATCTTTAATCAAGAGAGCACAGTGCTGCAATCTTTAGCTGGAATGTGGTGGCGGTAAATTCTACATGCTTTAGAAAGCCACGTGCTTTTAGTCATCCTCCATCTTTAATCTAGTGAGCACCTTGCTGCCCTCTTGCGTCATCTGTCATCCGCCATCTTTAAACTACAGAGCACTATGCTGCTCTCTGTAGTAGCGGGTAATTTGAAAGTTCTGTCAGCTATCATCCGCCATCTTTAATCTAGAGAGAACCGTGCTGCCCTTTTTGTGGTGGTGGCGAATTCCACGTGCTTTACAAACCCATGTGCATTTTTGACAGCTGTCATCCGCCATCTTTAATCTACAGAGCGCCGCGCTGCACTCTGTGGTGGCGGACAATTTGAAAAGCTGCTAAGAGAGCATCGTGTTGGCATCTTTATTCTTTGACATGTGGTGGCGGCAAATTCCAGCAGTAATGCATGTTCAGTCTTGAACACACATACTACTCTTAGAAAACCTATTACAACTAGAATCGCATACTATAGTTCGATGCTGTAGAACACAGCATTGCAAGACTGGAATCAAGCACTGTTTAGAAAGAAAAATTTCTCTTCTCAACATACTTACGGAGCTGCTCGTCCTGCTCTGTGATTGTAAAACATAACAAGACTAGAATTGAACACTGCACTCGATGTTGTTAACTTCAACATGTGATTAGAACATTACATCAGATTAAAACATAGCAAGACTAGAATCGAACGCTTCCTGCTCTGTCAAGGAACATCTCTATCGAAAATGCATTGTTGCAAAAGCAAGATTGTAAAACATAACAAGACTAGAAGCGAACACTGCACTCGATGTTGTTAACTTCAACATGTGATTAGAACATTAAAACATAGCAATACTCGAATCGAACACTGCACTCGATATTGTTAACCTTAAGATGTGATCAGAACATTAATTGATGTGTTAAAAACACTAGATAACTGATCAAGACTAGAATAGAACACGATACGACATGTTTGAGAATACATTTATACATATCGCGTAACTGCAGTGATGCATGTTTAGACATGTTTAGACTTGAACACATACTGCTGTTTAAAATCTATTACAACTAGAATCGCGTACTATAGTTCGATGTTGCAGAACACAGCATTGCGAGACTGGAATCAAGCACTGTTTAGAAAAACAAAAAATTCTCTTCTCAACATACTTACTGAGCTGCTCTTCCTTCTCAGTCAAGGTACATCTCGATCGAACGTGCATTGCAAAAGCAAGATTGTAAAACATAACAAGACTAGAATCGAACACTGCACTCGATGTTGTTAACTTCAACATGTGATTAGAACATGAAATGAGATTAAAACATAGCAAGACTAGAATCGAACGCTGCACTCGATGTTGTTAAACTTAACATGTGATTAGAACATGAAATGAGATTAAAACATAGCAAGACTAGAATCGAACTCTTCCTACTTTTTCAAGGTACACCTCTATCGAACATGCATTGCAAAAAACAAGATTGTAAAACATAACAAGACTAGAATCAAACACTGCACTCGATGTTGTTAACTTCAACATGTGATTAGAATATGAAATGAGATTAAAACATAGCAAGACTAGAATCGAACACTGCACTCGATGTTGTTAACCTTAACATGTAATCAGAACATTAATTGATGTGCTCAAAACACTAGATAAGTGATCAAGACTAGATTCGAACACTGCACTCGAAGTTGTTAACCTTAACATGTGATCAGAACATTAATTGATGTGTTCAAAACACTAGATAATTGATCAAGACTAGATTCGAACACTGTACTCGATGCAACATGTATTTAGAACATGTTAAGGGATACCTTTGTTCTAAGAAAATCAGATTGAAACATAACAAGACTAGAATCGAACACTGCACTCGATGTTGTTAACTTTAACATGTGATCAGAACATTAATTTATGTGTATAACTTCCATTACCTTTACTTACTCTGTCAAGGTACATCTTTATCGAACATGTATTGCAAAAGCGAAAGTGTGCAGGTTTAGACTTGAACACATACTACCGTTCAAAAATATATATGTATATACTATAGTGCGGTGTTGTAGTACACCGCATTGCTAAACTAGAATCAAGCACTGTTTAGAAAAAATGTCTTCTCAACACACTTACTGTGCTAGACGATAACATACTTACGAATTTAATCAACACCTCCTTTCTAACTCTTATTCTTCTTCAAGAGGAAGGAGTAGGAGGAGAAGGTAATACCTAATCTAAAATAAAAGAATATGCCAATTCTACAGTATTTATTTGCATCCTGTATGTACTAGTTTTATCATGAATGATTTTACTTGTATTGATGTTTGCGTACTTTTGCCTTCTCGATGTAATTCTTGTATGTACATGCTTTTACGCGTCAATAAAACTAATAACACAAGATTTGTTCTCTATCCCGCGATATATAATGAAAATAGAACGTTGATTTAGTTCTTCTATTTCTGAATCAGTTAGCACGCTAAATCTGTTTGGTAAAAAGACTTGAAACTCTTTGCAGACGCATAAAATCCCTTCTCCAAATTTCGTTTTAAATTTTCGTAGTGAAATTACTTTAAATTGCTCATTTAGCGGTAGACTTGTTAGTGGCTTGGTTTTTCTAAAAAGAACAAATATATAAATGTAGCGTTAGCACTTGCATCACACGTAGTAATAATAGGATATAAAAGGGTAAGTGTGCTAGCCTAGAGTTACGATGTTCGGAAGAAACCAAGTTTCAACCTGTAGAGGTCAGATACAGACGTGTGCAAATTATTAGAATAATGCATGAATTTTGTGTTTCTTCCCTCATTTAGTATGAAAACCTCTATACATATGAATATAAAAGTATGTTTCAACCTGTTCATGTATTCTTTGGTTCATGCAGTCCACTGATGGCCCTTTGGGATATCTGAGGGACAATTATTTCCCTCTCTGTAGAGGTTTCTAACACTGTTTATCGAATCAGCTGATGATGTGGCAATTGTTGAATGTGGTTTCCATAGCTTTTTCTAGTTGAGTGTTGAGTTCCTATGCCAGAATTGAAGCCTAGAAGTGTTTTATATTGTTTATATATGTCTGTATAATCCATGTTTGGGATAAAGTTGGGTTTTGGATTTTTTCCTAGTGAGTTTTTGAAGTGGTGAACTGAAGTTGTATCTTCTTGCAAAAGTGAGTTTATGGTTAAGAAAGCAGATCTTTCTCCCCATAAATTGGCATTGACTGAATGTTTATTAAAGGAAGGTAGATATTCCCAACAAGATATTGCTAGGAAATTGAATCTTTCGCATGTATCGGTTAGTAGAATCAGTCTGCATTGAAATCAGGGGAAAACCGTGCAGTCAAACGTAAGGGGAAATGTGGTCAAAAACCGATAATGAACCCCCATATGCAACGAAAATTGATTCAAATGGCTAAGATGAATCGAAGAAGCACCAATAAGGACTTGAGCAATCAAATAAAGAACTATGGAGTTGGAATATCTCCATCAATTGTCAGAAGCAGTCTTTGTGCTGCAGGACTTCCTCCAAGAAAGCCGAGAAATAAAGCCAAAATAACACCTACCATGGCTAAGAAACGGCTGGAATGGGCAAAAACAATACATTATGAGCTTAAGGACAATTGGGAAAAGGTAAGCAACATGATATATCCCATAATTTACTCTTTGCTAAGAAGTAACTTCATCTTCATGGGTTAAGTGGATTTTTTTCAAAAATTCAGTCAGAGGTGTACTGATTTATTTTTTTATGTTTTCAAAACATTCTGTTGAAAAAGCCATTCCAGTAAGTGCTTAATATCTTGCAGGTAATCTTTTATGATGAGTCCATATTTTCTGTGTCCGAGGAAAGCAGCCAATATGTGAGAAGGACCCCTGATGAAGCGTTTCTTCAAACTGTACCACACAGAAAGTTAAACATCCAACTTCAGTGATGGTATGGAGTTGCATGTCAGTTCATGGATGTGGCAGATTATACATTGTTGAGGGCATGATGGAGCAGAATCGGTACAAGAAGGTGCTTCGAACCCGCCTGCTGCCTCAGATCAGGGATTAGTTTCCTGATGGAGATTGCATTTTTATGCATGACGGAGCACCATGCCATAAGGCCAAGTCTGTTAAGAAATTCTTGGAAGGAAAACAGTATAAAGACATTGCCTTGGCCTGGTAATAGCCCAGACTGCAACACAATTGAAAATTTATGGGGAATTGTGAAGTCAAGACTGAGGAAAAGAACAATAACCAGAATTGGCCTCATTGAAAACATCATAGATATATGGCATCGAGATGAAGAAATTCAGAAAATGTGCAAGGACCTTGTGTCAATCATGTCAAAGAGGATCCAAATGGTTATAAAAAACAAGGGAATGCACACAAAGTACTAAAGAGGTCATTGTATATGAATAAATTATTATAATTATACTTTAAAAGTGAATTACTGTTAGTTTTATCATTTATTCTAATAATTTGCACACGTCTGTATTGCTGCAATTTTGAAATTATAAGATTAACCTCTTCTACACCATGTGGATAGAAGAAAATAACTATTTATGAATAGACTAAAGTTACGATGTTTGGAAGAAACCAAGTTTCAACCTATTGAGGTCAGACATTGCTGAAAGTTTGAAATTAAAGAATTAACCTCTTCTATAGCACGAGGATTGAAGAGAACAACTATTTATCATTAGACTAATGTTACGATGTTCGGAAGAAAACAAGTTTCAACCTATAGAGGTCAGACATTGCTGTAAGTTTGAAATTAAAAGATTAACCTTTTCTACAGCATGCGAATTGAAGAGAATAACTATTTATCAATGAAGATTAGCTTAAATTGACGATGTTCGGAAGAAACCAAGAGTCAACCTATAGGGTCAGACATTGTTGTAAGTTTGAAATTATAAGATTAACATCTTCTACAGCATGCGGATTGAAGAGAACAACTATTTATCAGTGAATTTTAGCTTAAATTGACGATGTTCGGAAGAAACCAAGTTTCAACCTATAGACGTCGGACATTGCTGTAAGTTTGAAATTATAAGATTAACCTCTTCTACAGCTTGCGGATTGAAGAGAATAATTATTTATCAATAGAGATTAGCTTAAAGTTACAATGTTGTTGCAACCTATAGAGGTCGGACATTGCTGTAAGTTTGAAAAATTAACATCTTCTGTAGCATGCGGATAGAAGAGGGAAACTATTTACTAATAGACTAAAGTTATGATGTTCGGAAGAAACCAAGCTTCATTCTATAGAGGTCAGACATAGCTGTGAGTTTGAAATAAAAGAATTAACCTCTTCTATAGCATGAGGATTGAAGAGAACAACTATTTATCATTAGACTAATGTTACGATGTTCGGAAGAAACCAAGTTTCAACCTATAGAGGTCGGTTATTGCTGTAAGTTTGAAATTATAAGATTAACCTCTTCTACAGCATGCGGATTGAAGAGAATAATTATTTATCAGTAGAGAGTAGATTAAAGTTACAATGTTGTTGCAACCTATAGAGGTCGGATATTGCTGTAAGTTTGAAATTATAAGATTAACATCTTCTATAGCATGCGGATAGAAGAGGGAAATTGTTTACTAATAGACTAAAGTTACGATGTTCGGAAGAAACCAAGTTTCAACCTATAGAGGTCAGACATAGCTGTGAGTTTGAAATTATAATATTAACCTCTTCTATAGCATGAGGATTGAAGAGAACAACTATTTATCATTAGACTAATGTTACGATGTTCGGAAGAAACTAGGTTTCAACCTATAGAGGTCGGACATTGCTGTAAGTTTGAAATTATAAGATTAACCTCTTCTACAGCATGCGGATTGAAGAGAAGAATTATTTATCAATAGAGATTAGCTTAAAGTTACAATGTTGTTGCAACCTATAGAGGTCGGACATTGCTGTAAGTTTGAAATTATAAGATTAACATCTTCTATAGCATGTGTATAGAAGAGGGAAACTATTTACTAATAGACTAAAGTTACGATGTTCGAAAGAAACCAAGTTTCAACCTATAGAGGTCAGACATAGCTGTGAGTTTGAAATTATAAGATTAACCTCTTCTATAGCATGAGGATTGAAGAGAACAACTATTTATCATTAGACTAATGTTACGACGTTCGGAAGAAACAAAGTTTCAACCTATACAGGTTAGACATTGCTGTAAGTTTGAAATTATAAGATTAACCTCCTCTACAGCATGCTGATTGAAGAGAATAATTATTTATCAATAGAGATTAGCTTAAAGTTACAATGTTGTTGCAACCAATAGAGGTCGGACAATGCTGTAAATTTGAAATTATCAGATTAAAATCTTCTATAGCATGCGGATAGAAGAGGGAAATTATTTACTAATAGACTAAAGTTACGATGTTCGGAAGAAACCAAGTTTCAACCTATAGAGGTCAGACATTGCTCTAAGTTTGAAATTATAAGATTAACATCTTCTATAGCATGCGGATAGAAGAGGAAAACTATTTACCAATAGAATAAAGTTACGATGTTCGGAAGAAAACAAGTTTCAACCTATAGGGGTCAGACATAGCTGTAAATTTGAAATTATAAGATTAACCTCTTCTACAGCATGTGGATTGAAGAGAATAACTATTTATCAATAGACTAAAGATATGATGTTCGGATGAAACCAAGTTTCAACGTATAGAGGTCGGACATTGCTGTGAGTTTAAATTATAAGATTAACCTCGTCTATAGCATGAGGATTGAAGAGAACAACAATTTATCAATAAACTAAAGTTGCTATGTTCGGAAGGGACCCAGTTTGAACCTTTAGAGGTCAGACATTGCTGTGTTTGAAGTTATAAGATTAACACCTTCTACAGCATGTGGATTGAAGAGAACAACTATTTATCAATAGTCTAAAGTTACGATGTTCGGAAGAAACCAGGTTTCAACCTATAGAGGTCAGACATACCTTAAAATATTCGCGCTGCAAACTGATAGGTGAATAAAATGCGTACTTTCAAGCCTGTAACTCGAACGGTAATATTCTAGTTGTACCTAAAAAGAAAAGAAAATATATATGAAGGTAGATGTTTATTACCTAGCGTAGAAGTTGCTTTGCAAACACTAACTAACAGTTCAGGCTTACCTTAAGTTGAAGGCTGAAGAATAATATTCACAGCAGACAGTAGTTAGACGGGGATGTGCACGTAATAAACACACACAAAGAACAGTAAGCGCTTCACGCAGACCGCAGCGAGTAAATATGCTGCTTGTTACCAAGCGAATATCAGATTCACTGACATCTGCAGTACAGTTAGAACTAAATGTTTATGCAACAAGAGCTCTCCTGAGTGCCTTACGCTGAGTTCTGCAGGCTGATGTATTTAAGCACTAAGCGGGGATCGAACCTGCTCTCGATGCCGAGGTGCTAGAATTTAGCAGTTCTGCAGCGGATCGAACCTGGGAAAGTTAGCGCGCGATCCTCGACCTCTGACCTTAAACGGGAGGACACTAAGCTAAGCAAAAAGCCGACATCTACGGTATTCCTTGTCTGTAGGTACCAAGCTAAGATCACATCTACGGTATCCCCTACCTGTACTTAGCAGGGTGCTGTGCTAAGCCTACATCTACGGTATTCCTTACCTGTAGGTACTGTGCTAAGATCACATCTGCGGTATCCCCTACCTGTACTTAGCAGGGTGCTGAGCTAAGATCGCATCTACGGTATCCCCTACCTGTACTTAGCAGGGTGCTGAGCTAAGCCTACATCTACGGTATTCCTTACCTGTAGGTACTGAGCTAAGATCACATCTACGGTATCCCCTACCTGTACTTAGCAGGGTGCTGAGCTAAGATCACATCTACGGTATCCCCTACCTGTACTTAGCAGGGGTGCTGAGCTAAGAATACATCAACAGTATTCCTTTCCTGTACGTACTGAGCTAAGATCTCATCTACGGTATCCCCTGCCTGTAAGGGTGCTCAGCTAAGTAAAAAGCCAACATCTACGGTATTCCTTGCCTGTAGGTACCGAGCTAAGATCGCATCTACGGTATTCCCTACCTGTACTTAGCAGGGTGCTGAGCTAAGCCTACATCTACGCTATTCCTCACCTGTAGGTACTGTGCTAAGATCACATCTAAGGTATCCCCTACCTGTACTTAGAAAGGTGCTGAGCTAAGATCACATCTACGGTATCCCCTACCTGTACTTAGAAGGGTGCTGAGCTAAGCCTACATCCACTGTATTCCTTTCCTGTACGTACTGAGCTAAGATCAAATCTACGGTATCCCCTACCTGTACTTAGCAGGGTGCTGAGCTAAGATAACTAATACGATATCCCCTGCCTGTACTTAACAGGGGTGCTGAGCTAAGCCTACATCTACGGTATTCCTTACCTGTAAGTGCTGTGCTAAGATCACATCTACGATATCCCCTACCTGTTCTTAGCAGGGTGCTGAGCTAAGATCATATCTACGGTATCCCCTACCTGTACATAGCAGGGTGCTGAGCTAAGCCTACATCTACGCTATCCCTTACCTGTAGGTACTGAGCTATGATCACATCTACGGTATCCCCTACCTGTACTTAGCAGAGTGCTGAGCTAAGATCGCATCTACGGTATCCCATACCTGTACTTAGCACGGGTGCTGAGCTAAGCCTACATCTACGGTATTCCTTACCTATAGGTACTGAGCTAAGATCACATCTACGGTATCCCCTGCCTGTAAGGGTGCTCACCTAAGCAAAAAGCCGACATCTACGGTATTCCTTGCCTGTAGGTACCGAGCTAAGACTGCATCTACGGTATTTCCTACCTGTACTTAGCAGGGTGCTGAGCTAAGCCTACATCTACGGTATTCCCTACCTCAAGGTACTGAGCTAAGATCACATCTAAGGTATCCCCTACCTGTACTTAGCAAGGTGCTGAGCTAAGATCACATCTACGGTACCCCCTACCTGTACTTGGCAGGGTGCTGAGCTAAGCCTACATCTACGGTATTCCTTACCTGAAGGTACTGAGCTAAGATCACATCTACGGTATCCCCTACCTGTACTTAGCAGGGTGCTGAGCTAAGCCTACATCTCCGGTATTCCTTACCTTAGGTACTGAGCTAAGATCACATCTACGGTATCCCCTGCCTGTAAGGGTGCTCAGCTAAGCAAAATGCAGACATCTACGGTATTCCTTGCCTGTAGGTACCGAGCTAAGACTGCATCTACGGTATTCCCTACCAGTAAGTAGACAAAGAGAGGACTAGGCTAAGAAGCGCTAGGCTGATAAGTAATCCTCAGGAGTACTAAGTTAAGCCTACATCCACAGTACCCCTACCTGTTGGCAATAACACGAAACGCTGAGGTACCGAAATATACAAGTTCTACAAGCAGACGTATTTGTACTACGATTAAACGGGAAGGTTTGAGCTCAGCTCGACAAGGTGCTAATAATTTTAATGCGAACTGTACACGTGCAGTGGACTTCGTACTCCGCTGAGGCAAACACATTCCAGGTAGGAGCTCGTTAGCCGGATGCAGCTTGCGCGCGTGTGTGTGTGTAGGCATGCTTCAAAAACACATCCCTTTCTTTTCTCGTTCTAGTGTCTGCTTATTCTAAATCCGGTGCTAGTACATAGCTACTCGTAAGGCATAACACATGAAATGCACTACGAAACAGCTAGCTGCTGCTCTCCTCCTGTTTTTACAACCGGTTGCCCCTTCCTAACATGAGATTTCAAGTCGTAAGAACCTATTTTAATGCTAGATGCCCTTCCTGACGCAAGAATCTGTTTTTACAGCTAGAAATTTAAATCACAGTTTCTTGAACTATTGTTTTACCGCTAGATACCCTTCCTAGCGCTGAAAGACCAGGATTTAGATAGTTAACATTCCTGATGTAACAACAAGCATGTTAGGTGCAAGTTATGCTGAGCAAACAATCGCTATCTTACGCAAGCTATTCAAAACTGTAGTCTTGTTTTCTCTTAGAACAAAGGTATACCCCCATTCGATGTTCTGATCATATGTTGTATCGAGTACAGTGTTCGATTATATTGTTAATCGCTTCTTTTTAAATTGTCCGCTAGTGCGATCAAGAGCGCAGCACGGTGCTCTCAGATGGCGGTTGTGGAATTTGCCACCACCACATGTCAAAGAATAAAGATGCCAACACGACGCTCTCTTGGCAGCTTTTCAAATTGCATGCATGACAGCAGCACGATGCTCTCTTGATTAAAGATGGCGGATGGCAGCTGTCAAAAAAGCACGTGGGTTTGTAAAGCACGTGGAATTCGCCACCACCACAAAGATAGCAGCACGGTGCTCTCTAGATTAAAGATGGCGGATGATAGCTGACAGAACTTTTCAAATTACCCGCTACTACCGAGAGCAGCATAGTGCACTGTAGTTTAAAGATGGCGGATGTCAGCCGACGCAAGAGGGCAGCAAGGTGCTCTCTAGATTAAAGATGGCGGATGACAAAAAGCACGTGGCCGCCACCACATGTCAAAGAATAAAGATGCCAACACGATGCTCCCTTGGCAGCTTTTCAAATTGTCTGCCACCACAGAGTGCAACGCGGTGCTCTGTAGATTAAAGATGGCGGATGACAGCTGTCAAAGAAAGGACGTGAGTTTGTTTCCAAACAAGAGCACTTGGAATTTATCACCACCGCAAAGATGGCAGCACGGCGCTCTCTAGATTAAAGATGGCGGATGATAGCTGACAGAACATTTCAAATTACCTGCTACTGCAGAGAGCAGCGTAGTGCTCTGTAGTTTAAAGATGGCGGATGTCAGCTGAGGCAAGAGGGCAGCACGGTGCTCTCTAGATTAAAGATGGCGGGTGGTAGCTGTCAGAAAAGCACATGGGTTTGTTCCAAATAAGAGCACGTGGAAATTGCCGCCACCACATAGAGAGAAGCACGGTGCTTAAAGATGGCTGCTGTCACGTGGAATTGCTTGCCACCACATTTAAATGGTATCTAGCTAAAGAGGGCAGCATGGTGCTAAAAGATGGCTGCTGTCAAAAAGCATTTTTCAAATTATCCGCCACCACATTTCAAAGGTAAGTAGCTAAAGAGGGCAGCACTGTGCTCTATAGATTGAAGATGGCGAATGACAGCTGTCAAAAAGCACGTGGATTTGTTTACTGATTCAAATCTCACGCTAGTGAGGTTAAGTTGGTAGCACTGAGGTTTAGGCCCGCCAAGATGGCAGCACTGCGGATAACAGGTGACGAATTTGCAGCTACTGCGATAAAGAGGGCAGCACGGTGCTCTGTAGTTTAAAGATGGCGGATGATAGCTGTCAAAAAGCACGTGGATTTGTTTACAAATTCAAATCTCGCGCTAGTAAGGTTAAGTTGGTACTACTGAGGTTTAGGCCCGTCAAGATGGCAGCAATGAGGTAAGCCATGCGTTGTTGTCGATGACAGCTGTCAAAAAGCACGTGGCTTTGTTTACAAATTCAAATCTCGCGCCAAATATCAAATTTCCCGCCAAAATTCAAATTTCCCGCGGGAGGCGGGAGCCTGTCCCGAGAGCCGGAGGAGGAGGTGGCGGCAGAACTGTCCTATTATACTACTGTGGAGGGCAATTTGTGACAGCTGTCATCTTTAATCAACATAGCATCGTGCCGCTATCTTTACAGCACTAAATCTCATTCTTTTAAAATGTGATGGGTAATTAAAAAATACTTCGTGCTTTTTTAACAGCTAACAGAGGTCATCCTTAAACAATAGCGGTTATACATAAGCTGTTAAGGCCTCTACCTATGTCAAGGCATCGCTCTATCGAACAAGTTTAAACCTGCATTGCGAAGGCAAGAGTGTGCAGAGATAACATCAGTGTGCATGTTTAGACTTGCGAAAAATAACAAGACTAGAAACGATGTCGTTAATTTCAACATGTGATCAGAACATTGAGTGTCGTGTCCAGAACACTGCATAAGTGATTAAGACTAGAATCGAACACTGTACTCGATGCAACATGTGTTTAGAACATGTTAGGGATACCTTTGTTCTAAGAAGACTAGATTGAAACATAACAAGACTAGAATCGTTGCTGTTAACTTTAACATGCAATCAGAACATTGTTTGATGTGTTAAGAGCAAAAGTACAATTTCAATTGTTTGCTTACTGTAAAAATAAAAAACACACTGTGCACATACTGCGTAGCCAAATTGTTCGGTAAACGATATAGCAAAAGTACAACTTATGATATTCGTCTTGTGCGAAAATAGAAAACTACAGAAAAAACTATACTGCTTAGCTAACTCGCTCGGTAAACGATAATCTGATTTAGTTACATTAGCAAAACATAGATTTAAACCCTGTTGTATTATCGCAAACACGGAGAGTAAAATTAAACAGAACGATTGGTGCTATAAGAAATACATTTGTTACATTTAAGTCCCTAGCAGTCGAACAAGTTATCGCATAAACATGTAACATGAAATATCAGTCAATCCGTTGGCATGGGTTACAAGCATGTACACAATACAACTTGTGTTTAGAACATTGCTTGATGTGTTCAGAACACTAGATAAGTGATCAAGACTAGAATAGAACACTATACTCGATACAACATTTGTTTAGAACATGTTACGGGATACCTTTGTTCTATGATAATCAGATTGAAACATAACAAGACTAGAATCGATGTCGTTAACTTCAACATCTGATTAGAACATTGATTGATGTGTTCAGAACACTAAATAAGTAATCAAGACTAGAACAGAACACTGTACTCGATACAACATGTGTTTAGAACATTTCAGGGAATGCTTTTGTTCTAAGAATATTAGATTACAAAAGAAGTAATTAAGAATAGAATCGAACACTGTACTCGATGTCGTTAACTTCAAAATGTGATTAGAATATTGATTGATGTGCTCAGAACAAAAGGACTTTTCCTCCACCTCCTCCTCTTCCTGACTGCATCCTTCTCCTCCTCCTCCTCCTCCTAGGGCTAAAGGGTCAATGGGCTAAAGGGCTAATGGGCTAAAAAGCAAAAGGGCTCTCCCACTACCTTACCACGCCCTTCTTCTTCGGGAAGGAGTTAGCTGGAGTAGGTACATTTTAATACCCTCATCGATCGCTATCAGCAAGACCGCTTCTACTTTGGTAAGTGTAGAAAATTAATCTTTATTGGTAAATGGTTTTATGTTCAGAACAAGGAATGGAACCTAGGGGTCACGTCTTATCAGAATTGCCTAATAAAATCCCCGAGGTGCGATGAGTTGCGTTTTTCTAACAGAAATCAGTATCTGCTTGATTGTTTTAAGTGTTTGGAACACTGAACTTTTCAAGATGACAGCAGTGAGGTTAGCGATGTTCTGTTGTAGGATTTTAAATTCCGCGCTACAACATGCATAAGGTGGCAGCCTTGAGGTTTAGCACCGTGAGGTTAGCGAGGCTCTGTTGTCCTTCAAAGTGAGGTTAGGGTCCGTCAAGAAGACAGCTGTCAAAAAGCACGTGGCTTTGTTTACCAAACAAGAGCACGTGGCTTTGATGTCACGGTCAGGGTCACTACACCTACGTAGTTAACACTCTGCTATTTTTACACATAGTTATTCTTTATGCTTTAAGTTCGTGCACATAAGCTATACTAAGATAGAAGCACAAACACATGCGAACGTTGTACACTCTAGCAGAATAAGTTTAGTACGATGGTCGATACATGCATCATCGATAGGTGATGTGTATACGGTTATAAACCTTGCTATTTTTACTGCTGCTATGTTCACAAGTTATTTAAACATAGCTATTCTTTGTGCTTTAAGTTCGCTTACATAGGTTATGCAAAGATAGCAGCACAATCTAGCGGGAGAAGTTTAGTACTCTAGGTGATGCATGTATAATCGATAGGCAATGCGTACACGCTTTAAAAATTGCTATTCTTACTGCTGCTGCTATGTTCACGAGATTTTTATACATCGCTATTCTTTGTGCTTTAAGTTCTTTCATATAGGTTATGCTAAGTTAGCAGCATACTTATAAGATTTTTGCACGCTCTATTGGAAGAAGTTTAGTACGAAAGTCGATGCATGCAAAATCGATAGGTGATGTGTACATGCTTTGAACTTGGGTATTCTTTGTGCTTTAAGTTCGTGTACAAAGGTTATGTTAAGATTGCAGCACACACAAGCGATGGTCGCACGCTGTTGTGGAAGAAGTTTAGTACGATAGCCGATGCATACATCATCGATAAGAGATGTATACACGCTTTTAAACATGGCTAATGATGAGATCAACGGTTCGATTCCTACCTAAGCCCTTTGGCATTGACAGCTATCTAGTTCTACAAGATGGCATCTATACATAGTTGTTTATTGTTCAATTTAGTCCATGTTTTCACACGCAATATGATCAGGACGTCAATCTTCCTTGAAATGTTCAGGCAATACCAAGGTTACTAAGGTAATCGGAGTTCGCTTAACCACATAAATTTTCAGAGCCACAACCTACACAAGAAGACAGGTCTTACAACATAAGGTAAAAGTCAAGAGTGTTAGCACGACCAGGGATAAAATAAGTAAATTAAAAAGAAAAACTTACAAATTATCCCAACAAAAGGCCGTCGCTGATTGAGGAAGCTCTGGACACAAGAGGCCTAGCGAATAAACGTAAAATAAGCTCAATTAATTAATTGGCTGAAATAATAACTCAAATTAAATTTGATCAAACAAATTTAAATTAATTAAATAATTTAAGAATTTTCGACCTCAAAATTATTTTTTTAAATCAACTACAACTACTACACCATGAACGTGAAAACCATTCAGAATAATTAATCAAGGGTATCAATTGAATTTCTTTTTTTCTTTTTACACAAACTCTTATTGCCAGGAGGCAGAAATTCTTTTACAACAATAAACAAATGTAGATCAATAGATGATTAAAATCTTAAGTCAATCATTACTGAAAGAAAGCTGAAATTTCCCTTAAGAACTTCTCGGTTACTCCAGGGCTGCATTAAAATTTAATCAAACCCACGAAAATGCATAACATCAGTTAACACCAAGAAATTATGTGTAACATGGACATAAATCCATAAATGGGTAAATAACCCAAATATTCTCGAAGGTACGATAGCTTAAACCAAATGAGTTAATAAAACTCAGCAGAAAAACCTTCCACATGCACGAAGATCCACACTAAAAATCAGCTGAAAGTCAAGTTACCAATAATAAGTTGATACTCGTATGTCAAATTCAACACAGCATGGCCACGGTTATGTTTCCATTCTGTTACACCGGTGTGTAACAGATGACGACCACCGAAATCAAAACAGGCACTTGAAGTACCGAGAAAGTCATTAGAAACCCTACATTAAAACTTCATGGTTTCTCTTTTAGTAGCAAGACATGGATAGAAAATATTATAATAATAAACATAATGTGTTTGTTCACAAAAAATTAACTAACTGAAGTCAAGAAGGTAGACAAATACCATAATGACCATTACAACTTGAAGCCCGAAAATATTACCATATTACAAGATTATTATGAGGACCTGTTTTAGGAAGTCTATTTCTTTTAAAACCACGTGCAGAATTTCACCTTTGAGGTTATTGATCTCCGGGTATTAACACTATAAATTAATCCATTCCTTGGTAGCTTAGTTCAGTACAGAGGATGGATGCAGCTTACTTACGAGGTCGAAGGAAAAAAAGTATTAAATATTCCAAAGGATAATCAAATGTTCAGGCCATTCGTCTAGATGGACAATCCATCACCCTGGGTCCAATTTCAGGACCATCTCCTCTTCGTGCATCATAATTTTCTTTTCTTCTTAAAGCACAATCAGCAGAGAATCGGTTCCAGCGTCTTCAGGTTAAGAAGCAATAATCAGAACAACTGCTATCTGCATTGTCGACCACACTACGACTGAGAAGCTTCACTTCTTGCGTCCAGATAGCAGCACTACTTAGTCATCTAGCCACTTAATTTCAAGTCGACCGCTAGATAGCACACCATCACCAATTAGAGAAAATCCATGGAATCCAGCAGTTGAATACACGGTGGGCCGGACAAGAAAATGGACGCATTAACAAGATGCATCGTACCATCGCGAAGAATAATTTTAAATCCATTACAGCTTTAAGTTCGTGAACATAGGTTGGGAATACACAAATGCGATTGCTACATGCTCTAGCGGAAGAAGCCTAGTACGATAGTCGACGCATGCATCATCGATACGTGATGTGTACACGCTATTCTTTGTGCTTTATGTTCACGCACATAAATAGTAGCACACAATTGCGATCGTTGTACACTCTAGCTGGAGAAGTTTAGTACGATAGTCGATGCATGCAAAATCGATAGGTGATGTGTACACGCTTTGAAACATGGCTATTCTTTGTACTTTAAGTTCATGCACATAGGGTATGCTAAGATAGCAGCACAATCTAGCGGAAGAAGTTTAGAGTCGATGCATACAAAATTGATAGGAGATGTGTACAGGCTTTGAAACATGGCTATTCTTTTTACTTTAAGGTCATGCGTATAGGTTATGCTAAGATAGCAGCACAATCTAGCGGAAGAAGTTTAGAGTCGATGCATACAAAATTGATAGGAGATGTGTACACGCTTTGAAACATGACTATTCTTTGCACTTTAACTTCATGCGTATAGGTTATGCTAAGATAGCAGGACAAACTAGCGGAAAAATTTAGTATGACAGTCGATGCATGAAAAATCGATAGGTGATATATACACGCTTTTAAACATGGCTATTCTTACTGCTGCTATGTTCCCAACATTTTTTAAACATAGCTAATCCTAATGCTGCTCTTAACGACGTAGAGCTAAGGATTGATTATGTGACCGTGACGTCACAGCCACGTGCTCTTGTTTGGTAAACAAAGCCAAGTGCTTTTTGACAGCTGTATTCTTGACGGACCCTAACCTCACTTTGAAGGACAACAGAGCGTCGCTAAGCTCACTGTTGTCATCTTCATGGTGATAACCTCAAGGCTGCCACCTTATGCATGTTGTAGCGTGGAATTTAAAATCCTACAACAGAACATCGCTAACTTCACTGCTGTCATCTTGAAAAGTTCAGTGTTCCAAACACTTAAAACAATCAAGCAGATACTGATTTCTGTCAGAAAAACGCAACTCATCGCACCCGGGGATTTTATTAGGTAATTCTGATAAGACGTGACCCCTAGGTTCCATTCCTTATTCTGAACATAAAACCATTTACCAATAAAGATTAATTTTCTACACTTACCAAAGTAGAAGCGGTCTTGCTGATAGCGATCGATGAGGGTATTAAAATGTACCTACTCCAGCTAACTCCTTCCTGAACGAGAAGGGCGTGGTAAGGTAGTGGGAGAGACCTTTTGCCCTTTAGCCCATTAGCTCTTTAGCCCATTAACACTTTAGCCCATTAGCCCTTTAGCCCTTTAGCCCTAGGAGGAGGAGAAGGAGGAGGTTGCAGTCAGGTAGAGGAGGTGGAGGAAATGTCCTTTTATTCTGACCACATCAATCAATATTCTAATCACATGTTGACGTTAACGACATCGATTCTACTCTTGATATGTTTCAATCTGATTTTCTTAGAACAAAGGTATCCCGTAACATGTTCTAAACACATGTTGTATCGAGTACAGTGTTCTATTCTAGTCTTGATCACTTATCTAGTGTTCTGAACACATCACTCAATGTTCTGATCACATGTTGAATTTAACGACATCGATTCTAGTCTTGTTATGTTTCGCAAGTCTAAACATGCACACTGATGTTATCTCTGCACACTCTTGCCTTCGCGATGCAGGTTTAAACTTGTTCGATAGAGCGATGCCTTGACATAGGAAGAGGCCTTAACAGCTTATGTATAACCGCTGTTGTTTAAAGATGACAGCTGTCACAAATTGCCCTCCACAGCCGTCATCTTGCGCAGTAAACTCTAAGCTACCTTTGTTCATAAGAGTAGCCGCCATCTTGTGCGAGCACCCCTAGGCTCTCTCATAAGGAGCTATGTATAGCCACCATTGTGTGTCCGCCATCTTGCGTAAGCATCCCTAGGGTGTCTGAAGCCATCTTGTGTAAGCACCCGTAAGCTGTCTCATAAGAAGCTATGCATAGATGCCACCTTGTAGAATTAGATAGCCGTCAATGCCAAAGGGCTTAGGTAGGAATCGAACCGTTGATCTCATCATGAGACTATGTTTTTTATGCTATCATGTTTCTGATACTCCGGACCTAGGTATTGGGCTGAAAATTTTTGTACCTTTTGCTGCACGATGCACCGTTTTCAAGATATTTAACGTTTTGCATTTAAGTCCCAAATTTAATGAATCGAAACAGCACGGTACGTTATACTCTCTACCATAGCTAGACCTGATCACGTTACGAAGACTTGCTTCAACACAAGCTAAAACAGAGGAAATGCCAAAGGGCCTAAGTAGGAACCGAACCGTTGATCTTATCATTAGACTATGTTTTTCTTATGCTATCATGTTCCTCATACCGCGAACCTACGTATTGGGCAGAAAAAGTTTGTCCGTTTTGCTTTACGATGCAACGTTTTCATGATATTTAACGTTTTGCATGTAAGCCCCAAATTTAATGAATCGAACCAGCACGGTACGTTATACTGTCTGCCATAGCTAGTTCTGTTCATGTTTCGAAGACTTGCTTCAATACAAGCTAAAACAGAGCAAATGCCAATGGGCCTAAGTAGGAACCGAACCGTTGATCTCATCATGAGGCTATGTTTTTCTTATACTATCATGTTCCTCATACTGCAAACCTACGTACTAGGCAGAGGAATTTGTCCGTTTTGCTCTACGATGCACCATTTTCAAGATATTTAACATTTTGCATTTAAGCCCCAAAGTTAATGAATCGAACCAGCACGACACGTTAGCCTCTAAGCTAGCTTTCTTCATAAGAGCGGCAGCCATCTTGCGCAAGCCCCCTTAAGGCGTCTCATAAGGAGTCGTATATAACCACCATCTTGTGTCCGCCATCTTGCGCAAGCATCCTTAGGGCGTCTCAAGCCATCTTGTGCTAGGACTCTTAAGCCGTCTCGTAAGAGCAGCCCGCATCTCTAGGGCGTCTCATAATGAGCCATGTATAACTGCCATCTTGCGCAAGCATCCAAGGGCGTCTTATAAGAACCTATGTATAGCGGCCATCTTGCGTAAGCACCCTTAAGGAGTCATGTATAGCCACCATCTTGTGCAATTAGCGTCGAGGGATGGCTGCTGTAGAATTTTTCTTTTTAAATTATCCGCCATCATATTTCAAAGGTACCTAGCTAAGGATGACAGCACTGTGCTCTCTTGATTAAAGATGGCGGATGATAGCTAACAGAACTTTTCAAATTGCCCGCTACTCCATGCTTAAGGTAGTAGCCATAAAGAGGGCAGCACTGTGCTCTGTGGATTAAAGATGGCGGATGACAGCTGACGAAATTGCCTGCATGATAGCAGCACGGTGCTCTGTTGATTAAAGATGGCGGATGACAGCTGTCAAAAAAGCGAGTGAGTTTGTTTCCAAACAAGAGCACATAGAATTTTTAATTATCCGCCACTACATTTCAAAGGTATCTAGCTAAAGAGTACAGCACGGTGCTCTCTTGATTAAAGATGACGGATGGTAGCTGTCAAAAAAGCACGTAGTTTGTTTCCAAACAAGAGGACTTAGAAGTTTTCAAAATGCCGCCGCCACATTTCAACTAAAGAGTGCAACACGGTGCTCTCTTGATTAAAGATGGCTGCTGTCACGTGGAATTGCCTACCACAAGAGTGCAGCACGGTGCTCTGTCGATTAAAGATGGCTGCTGTCAAAAAGCATTTTTCAAATTATTAGTATAAAGATGGCGCATGACGGCTGTCAAAAAAGCACGTGGATTTGTTTACCGATTCAAATCTTGCGCTAGTTGGGTTAAGTTGGTAGCACTAAGGTTTAGGCCCGTTAAGATGGCAGCACTTACGTTAACGATGCTTTGTTGTCGATGATAGCTGTCAAAAAGCACGTGGCTGTCAAAAAAGAACGTGGATTTGCTTACAACTAAAGAGTGCAGCACGGTGCTCTCTTGATTAAAGATGGCTGCTGTCACGTGCAATTGCCTGCCACCAGAGTGCAGCACGGTGCTCTGTCGATTAAAGATGGCTGCTGTCAAAAAGCATTTTTCAAATTATTAGTATAAAGATGGCGGATGACGACTGTCAAAAAAGCACGTGGATTTGTTTACCGATTCAAATCTCCCGCTAGTTAGGTTAAGTTTGCAGCACTGAGGTTTAAGCCCGTCAAGATAGCACCAGTGAGGTTAGCGATGCGTTGTTGTTAATGATAGCTGTCAAAAAAGCACGTGGCTTTGTTTACCAATTCAAATTTCGCGCTAGTAAGGTTAAGTTGGCAGCACTGGAAGAGGTCCCTGGCTGCGGCGGAGCGGGCCCGTGGGAAGGCCTCCCGGGAGGAGGAGGAGGAGGAGGAGGAGGAGGAGGAGCAGGCCCCTGGGAAGGCCCCCCGGAAGAGGAGGAGGAGGAGGAGGAGAGGCCCCTGGGAGACGGAGGAGAAGGAGGCCGTCGAACTCTCCCATTATACTACTGAACAGCATCCACCACAGCGGGATTATGTTGGCGACGGGAGCTTCTCGTATAAGTCGAATTGCTAGCCTGCTCGCTGAATCTGGTGTTCTGTCTTTACACGTGAGGCGCCAGCAAATGCTTCTATCGTATGCTGCAAATTTGCCTATTGCACAGGGGCTAATCCCAATCTATGGACGTGACTTGTATGCAAGATAAATTTAACACATTAAGAAGGAAGAGAAAAACGGTTACGAAAACATAGTCACCTCAAATTCAAAATGAAGGGGAGCTCGAGAGGGTAGAGCACTCTCTATCCCCGAATTACTTTTAAAGATGTATGAAGTTTTATAACGTAGGAAAAAGATTTACATGCCTAAAGGTTACATATTAAAGGTTTCGGACCTGCCCCGCGGGTTAAACTGCTGAGCTAGCAAAGAGACAAGAAAGATGTTAAACGGCCATTACCTTATTGAAGAGCTGCTGCCCGAAGGAAGAGGCGCTACCCGCCCCTTGCTATGCTTCTATTCACTAAGCAAGATGTTGTTGAAGTGGCGAAGAGCCGAGAAAATCAGCAGTTTTTAAACCCTCGTGGAAGATTCTAGACCTTTCATGAATAATAAAGACACACCCACTCAACTTTATTGGGTAGTTAAGAGTTACAGATCAAAAAGTCGGGAATAAGGACCCGATTGGTCCAAAATTAATTAAAGAAATTCGGGATTGGCTAAGTTTAAAAATGGTGGAAAGAAAGATTAATATTGCCAACCCAAAAAATGAAAGAACAAAATTTATTAAAGACAAATTTTTGAATACAAAATTTCTTCAAAACGTTCCTTCCCTTCGCACCAGGGTGCATGATCATAGTTTTTTAGTAGAGACATCTGTCAGAGAAGGTCCACACTTCTTGATCAACCAAAAAACAAAAACAACTCGAAATACACACAGTGGCATCTTCTGAGGAACTGTTGAATTAATTCAGTTGTTAAAGTTCAGAGTTTCAGCTGTACAGGGGTAATATAGGGCGGAAAATTCAAATGTGCGGCCTATAGGTGTACCAACCGGTACAATTATATCGCTAAATATTTAATTCTACGTTAATGATATTAATTATTTTAATTGTATTCAGAACGGGTAATGTTCAAAATTTATGTCGTCGGTGAAGCCAAAATTGTTTTGCTTACTTGACATTATTGGGTGACTTAGAGGCCGTATCTTTTCTTATCTGTATTTGGTTGGTCGGCTGGTCAGTTGTTATGAGTTACGTCGGAGGTGTATATTGATATTTGTTATTGTGAGGTAATTATTCCTTGAATTACGAAATGATATGCTCACAATATTCACCATGTGCATTATATTTCGTGTGACAGATGATGAGGTTTTGTTAACTTGGTGTTTATTTTGTTACACAATTTTTGCTTCTCGGCGACTTGGATAAAAACTAAAAGAACATAAACCAATTAGTTTTTACCTAGTTTAGAAGGTTGTGGTTATTAACTTTTAGTTCGTGAAGTAAAATGGGCCCGTAAAATTGACTAAATTCCAATCTAGGTTGGTCAATTAAGTTAACTTCGATTAACAATGTTATTATTATTTATATCAAATGATTTCATCATTTAAACGTAATGTTTCATTCGCCGGTTTGACAAATTTGATGGCCAATTTTAGTTAAATTTTATTTTTCATTTTTTCTGGCTTCTCATTTATGTTAACGTATATAAACCTCCTGGAACTCCCTGGCCGTCTCCACCAATTCCATCTCTGCAAAATCCAAGTATAATTGCGGGCGACTTCAACAGCCATCACACACTATGGGGATACAAAGAGAATGACAGTAATGGGGAAAAGCTCACTGACTGGATGGAAACTGAAAACCTTAAGCTTATCTATGATGCCAAGGATAAGGTTTCCTTGTCTTCTGCACGATGGAACAAAGAATACACTCCGGATCTCTGTTTTGTAACGCAGTCACAACACCCACTCAGCAACATACGACGCACAGTGCTCAACAAATTTCCTCACAGTCAGCACAGACCAATAATTATCCAGTCTGGATTGCTTGTGCCCATCGTTCACTCCTGCCCGAAAAAGAGATGGAATTTTAAAAAAGCCAATTGGGAAGAATTTTCTAAACAGATTGACTCCAACCTGCGATGGATAAGACCTATTCATAGTAACTACAGCAGATTCATCGGTGTGGTTAAAAGTGCAGCAAAACGATGTATCCCAAGAGGATATCGTAAACAATACATCCCCGGCTGGAACGAGGAGAGTGAAAGGCTCTTCAAAGAATTTGAGGCCAATGGTGACCCAGATACAGCTTCGGAACTGTTACAATCCCTAGATGAAAATAGGAAGAGAATTTGGCAAGAAACAGTAGAGTCCCTAGACTTCACTCACTCCAGCAGAGAAGCTTGGAGCCTGATCAGGAAATTGGACACACCAAATAGCAAAATTAGACCGAAAACAAGCATCAGTCTAGACGACATGGCCAAGCATATGATCTGTACCTCAAAGGTCTCAGTTGAAAAGCATCATAGAAGGCACGTAAAGCACCTCCTGAAGGAAAAGAAACATTCGGCTCAACGATCCTCTGAATTCTCTGCCCCATTTCAACTACAAGAAACTAAGCAGGCCTTAGAAAGTCTAAAACCTGGCAAAGCGGCAGGCGCTGATGGTATATATCCAGAGTTCCTTCTTCATCTTGGACCAGCTGCTGCTAAATGGCTTACTAACTTCTTCACAAACATACTAGAGACAGGTAACCTACCTTCAGTCTTCAAGAAAACAAAAATAATAGCTGTATTGAAAACATCTAAGGACCCAACAAAAGTTGAGAGTTACCGGCCAATAGCACTACTCAGTGTTACAATGAAGCTTATGGAAAGGCTGATATATAACAGGATTTTTGCGACAATAAACCAGCATATTCCAGTCGAGCAAGCTGGATTTAGACCTGGACGAGGATGTGAAGAACAGGTTTTAGCACTAGTTACCCATATTGAAAATGGATTTAAGAACAAAATGGTAAGCACGGCCGTCTTCTTAGATCTGACAGCTGCATATGACACCGTGTGGCAAGATAAGCTCCTTCTCAAATTTATCAGCATCATCCCTTGTCTGAAACTCTCCACATTACTCAGTAACATGCTGAGTAATAGGTACTTCCAGATTTTTTCCGAAGACTCCAGAAGTAAAGTACATAAGATAAATGGCGGACTCCCTCAGGGCTCTGTATTGGCCCCTCTTCTATTCAACCTGTACACACATGACCTTCCTGTAACTAAATCCAGAAAATTCATCTACGCAGATGACATCGCATTGGTTGCCCAACATCAACGCTTCGATGAGTCTGAGTCGACGCTTACATCAGACTTAAAGATTCTAGACAGTTACTTTTATCACAACAACCTTAGACCAAACCCCAAGAAAACTGTTGTGTCTACCTTCCATTTGCGGAATAGAAGTGCTGGGTACAAACCAACCATACCATTCAAAGGAGAGAATCTACAGTATTGTAGTAACCCAAAATACCTGGGAGTCACCCTGGACAGGTCCTTGACCTACAAGAACCACCTCTATAATGTGTCAGCCAAGATCAAGACCAGAAATAACATCCTCCAAAAGCTGGCAGGTACATCCTGGGGTGCTAATGCCCAAGTCCTGAGATCCACTGCTCTTGCACTCTCTTATTCCGTCGCTGAATATTGCTGCTCTACCTGGCTTAACAGTGCTCACACTGGATTAGTAGACACCCAGCTGAACCAAGCAATGCGTATCATTACCGGATGCCTCCGACCAACTAACACACACTGGCTTCCCACCCTAAGCCACATACCACCTCCATCCCTAAGAAGATCACAGTCACTGCTTAACTTGTGGAAGAAAATTGAAAACAATCCTCACCTTCCTATTCATTCTGACATAGCAGCTTCCCCAGCTAAACGACTGAAATCCAGACACCCTTCTTGGCGTACTGCAATGAATTTACAGGACACCTCCTTTAATGTATCGGACGCCTGGAAAGAACAATGGCAACAGCAACCCGCATTACCACATCACCACATCATTGAGAACCCATGCAAGTGCCCAGATGGTTTTTCTCTTCCCAGACGGCAGTGGAGGATGCTAATCGAATTAGGACCGACCAAGGTAGATGTGGAGCCACTCTCTTCAAATGGGGATGGAAGACATCACCGCAATGTGACTGCGGACAAGGGGAACAGACAGTGGAACACCTTGCATTTGAGTGTCCTTTGCGTAGTTACAGAGGCTCTATTGAGGACTTAAACTGTGTCTCAAACGAAGCTCTTCTCTGGCTATTAAATTTTGACATGGAACTTTAGTTACGAGCTTGAGATGGTAGTTGTATATATTGTAAATAATATTGTATTCATCATACGCTAAATAAATAAATAAATAATAATTTATGTAGATTGAGTTGTTATTATTATTACTCGTGGAAGTGTGTTCCTTGTCCTCCCGCCTTTTTGTGGTTAATTTTTCTGGCATTCTCCCACAGGCATTTTGGAGAAGTGGAAATGAAGGTAGGTTATATTTTTCATGGTATCATATCGTATTATTTATTGTGTAATTTGTTCTTTGACTTTCGTTTTGTTCCCTTCTAAGCCCATTTGTTTTGCACTGTTGTCCCACCAGCGTCCAAAGAATTGTCTAGACCTTACATTCATACATTGTAATGTACGGGCCAGAGTTGATACACAGACCATTCTTTTAAGGTGCTGTTGTTGTTGAATTATTAAGATTGCTGTAACAGCAAGGTCATCAGTCTCGTGTACTTGTACGTATTTAGAATGTGTTTGATAACCTGTGCATCTGTAGTAGTAGTAGTAGTAGTAGTAATAGTAGTAGTGGTAATAGTAGTAGTAGTAGTAGTAGTAGTAGTAATAGTAGTAGTAATCTGTTAAAAGTGTTTTAGTATGAGGGAGAAGATAAATTGATTTTGTTATTTCTGATGGTTAAGAGACATTTTCGCCGGCCCCGCGGTGTAGGAGTAGAGACCCCAGATCGACTCCCGGTCAGGTCAGGAATTTTTACCTGGACCTGGGGGCTGGTTTGAGGTCCACTCAGCCAACGCGATTACAATTGAGAAGCTATCTGAACGTGAGATTGCGGCCCTGGTCTAGAAAGCCAAGAATAACGGCCGAGAGGATCCATCGTGCTGACAACACGACACCTTGGGCTGAGCAGCAGTCGCTTGGTAGGAGCTGTTGCGCCATGGGGTTTGTTTTATGTGACATTTTCATCAAGGTTTAGACGCATCCGCTCTCTCTCAAACTCATGCCTTGAGTAGGAATATTTTACTTAGTCGATAAGAGAGCTGCATGCGTTTTATTTCATTATGATAACAAAATTGATAGTTGATGTGCAAGGTTTCAAAGTGAACGGATAAAAGATGAAGAGACGCACTGGGAGAAAGGTGAGAAAGCATGCTGGGCATGGGCTCATCAATAAAGCAATTGATCTTACTTTTGAGCTTCATCTTCATGGCTACCAGTACGGTGGACCTGGCACTCGACGCGAGTGGTTAAACTGGTTGCGACAGACTCAGACTCACAGACCGGTGTAAGTAAGATATAAAATTGTATTACTCGATGGACGAAGTGGCCATTTGCTTTGTGTCCTCTATGATATTTTTATTTACTCGTTGTCGTCGAGAAAAAAGGAGATAAAGAAGGCGATCGTTTATTTTAAGGTCTCCTTGTAAATTAAAGTTTCTTCAAGTCGTTCCGAGTCTCAATCATTTAGGTTATACACTAAATCGTGTAGATTAGTTAGAGTCCCTTGACATTTATGATAAGACAAGTTAAATTTTACGCGTAGAGAAAAGCAAAGCAAGAAGGCGAGTAAGAACTTATTTTACGAAAACTTTTAATGCCGTTCATGAAGCCAACAAAACCGAAATGTTTGATCGTAAATACACTGACTGACAGAGCAAATGCAACACCAAGAAGGAGTGGTCAGAACTTTATGCCAATTGCAGGGTAGACTGACGTCACTGAGGTATGCTCATGATGTGAAATGCGCCGCTGTGCTGCGCACGTAGCGAAAGATAAATGGGACACGGCGTTGGCGAATGGCCCACTTCGTACCGTGATTTCTCAGCCGACAGTCATTGTGGAACGTGTTGTCGTGTGCCACAGGACACGTGTATAGCTAAGAATGCCAGGCCGCCGTCAACGGAGGCATTTCCAGCAGACAGACGACTTTACGAGGGGTATGGTGATCGGGCTGAGAAGGGCAGGTTGGTCGCTTCGTCAAATCGCAGCCGATACCCATAGGGATGTGTCCACGGTGCAGCGCCTGTGGCGAAGATGGTTGGCGCAGGGACATGTGGCACGTGCGAGGGGTCCAGGCGCAGCCCGAGTGACGTCAGCACGCGAGGATCGGCGCATCCGCCGCCAAGCGGTGGCAGCCCCGCACGCCACGTCAACCGCCATTCTTCAGCATGTGCAAGATACCCTGGCTGTTCCAATATCGACCAGAACAATTTCCCGTCGATTGGTTGAAGGAGGCCTGCACTCCCGGTGTCCGCTCAGAAGACTACCATTGACTCCACAGCATAGACGTGCACGCCTGGCATGGTGCCGGGCTAGAGCGACTTGGATGAGGGAATGGCGGAACGTCGTGTTCTCCGATGAGTCACGCTTCTGTTCTGTCAGTGATAGTCACCGCAGACGAGTGTGGCGTCGGCGTGGAGAAAGGTCAAATCCGGCAGTAAATGTGGAGCGCCCTACCGCTAGACAACGCGGCATCATGGTTTGGGGCGCTATTGCGTATGATTCCACGTCACCTCTAGTGCGTATTCAAGGCACGTTAAATGCCCACCGCTACGTGCAGCATGTGCTGCGGCCGGTGGCACTCCCGTACCTTCAGGGGCTGCCCAATGCTCTGTTTCAGCAGGATAATGCCCGCCCACACACTGCTCGCATCTCCCAACAGGCTCTACGAGGTGTACAGATGCTTCCGTGGCCAGCGTACTCTCCGGATCTCTCACCAATCGAACACGTGTGGGATCTCATTGGACGCCGTTTGCAAACTCTGCCCCAGCCTCGTACGGGCGACCAACTGTGGCAAATGGTTGACAGAGAATGGAGAACCATCTCTCAGGACACCATCCGCACTCTTATTGACTCTGTACCTCGACGTGTTTCTGCGTGCATCGCCGCTCGCGGTGGTCCTACATCCTACTGAGTCGATGCCGTGCGCATTGTGTAACCTGCATATCGGTTTGAAATAAACATCAATTATTCATCCGTACCGTCTCTGTTTCTTCCCCAACTTTCATCCCTTTCGAACCACTCCTTCTTGGTGTTGCATTTGCTCTGTCAGTCAGTGTAAGTGAAATTATTGACGACCAAGTTGGACAGGCTGGCCGCAGAACTCGCACCTCTGGATGAAAAGGTACTATATTTGTTATTAGATAAAAGTGAAAAAAACTATATTGCAGAATACGTGGAGGTAGAAAGCTATCGGAATAAGTTGGATGAAATAAGACGTGAAGTAGAAGTTATTTTACTAATACCAGAGGCTGCAGAGGGACGTCTGAGAAGTGTGGGCCAATCATCACAATCGGAACACAATAAGAAAATGCTCAAGTTGCCTAAACTTAAATTAGTGAAGTTCTCAGGAGAAGTTAAGGACCGGCTAAGTTTTAGGAGCCAGTTTGAACGAATCCACGAAGACAATGAGATAGAGATGGAAAACAAATTTCAGTTGCTGATACAAAGTACTGTTAGTGGCAGTTGAGCTAGGGAGATTGTGAACTGTTTCCCCCTACAGCTGAGAATTATCCGAACGTTATCGGTAGTCTTCAGACTCGATTCGGAAGGGATGATGAATACTATGTTAGAAAACTCTTGGGATCAGTTACACAGAATGCTATAAGCAAGAGAGAGAAAACTAACCTATCACTTCTAGGATTATATGATAGATTAGAATCGCAATTGAGATACTTAGAAGCAATAGGATTGACCCATGACAGATATGCCTCAATGTTGTTTCCAATGGTGGAATCTTATCTTCCTGGAGAGATTCTTAGGGCTTATAGCATCCTGTGTAACTGATCCCAATAGTTTTCTAACATAGTATTCATCATCCCTTCCGAATCGAGTCTGAAGACTACCGATAACGTTCGTATAATTCTCAGACAACATCAAGTGTTGAACAAGTGGGACCCCTTTCTGGGAAGCTAGAGCATCTGATTGGGTTTCTTAGGAAGGAAGTAGAGAGTGAGGAAAGAATCACTTTGGCACAAGCTGGGTTTGGGTTGACCGATGTCCAAGGCAAATTAAGGACGACAGGAATGGAACTGAGGTAGAAATGCCTCCAACTGCTATTTCGTTATTCACATCCAAGCGCGAAGAGAAGAGAGGAGATAAAGCTCAGCAGATGAGTTTCACGGACAACAGAAGAAGTTTTTTTTCTCATATTTGAGGTTAGGTCACCGGGCGAAAAGTTGCAAGGCTAACCTGCGCTGTCCTTTTAGTAGAAAGGAGCATGTAATTGTGATGTGTCCTAATCTGAAAGTGAATAGACATAAGGTTGAAGGCAGGGTTTCTGGTACAGATGAAAGAAGGGAAAGTGAATTAGGTATTGTTGTAATGAATACTCAGAAAACTGTACAACAAGTTTTACTTCAAACAGTGGGTATTGAAGTTGACATGGAGAGGATGGTGAGGGCTCTTATTGACAGTGGGTCCCAGAGATCGTATATCCTACAGAAGACGATGACAGAGATCAGTTACAAACCTTTACAAAGGGGAACAATACTACATGCATTATTCGGATGAATTGAAACAAGTAACGGAGAACATCGTCTTTGTGAGATAACTCTGAACAGTCTGGAAGATGATCCGTCAACTGAGGTGCAAGTGCTGGATCAAAAAGTTATTTGTGGACGAATACGAAGACTGAAGTATGAGCCATGGATGAAAGAGATGAAGGAAGAAAATATATGGATTCCCGACTTCAGACAAGGAACCCCAGAGATCGAAATCCTTTTAGGTACCGATGTGGCTGGGTGTCCGTGAACTGAAGTCGTTGTTTGAATGGACGCTGATGGGAACTAATTTAGTATCAATGGTGAGCTCTATGTTTTTAGCAGAACTTTAGAGATTGGACGCTATCGAAATAAACGACCGCATAGAAACCAAAACCAGGGAGGAAATAGAGGTAGATGCTCTCACGCACTTTCAAGAAACCTTAAAAGTTGATGAAGAAGACAGATACGAAGTGTCACTAAGACGTGATAAAGAAATGGCCGAAGAAAGATGTATTTCTGCGACCGACCGAATCGTTGGAAAAGGCAACTTTGAAGCTTATGACCCTGATTTTTATGACTTGCTTTGTGAAGGCATCATCGAGGAGGTCCCAGAAGAAGAAATTACTTGCCTCACCGGGGCGTCTGCAAAGAGAACTCGACGAGAGTTAAGGATTCCGCCTCTCTCAGTGAATGTTTGGGGAAGGGACCAAATCCTCAACAGATTCCGTGTAGTGTCAGACATTAGAAAGCCATTTACTCAAAGTTTGTTTAATAAAGATAACCGCGACTACTTAGGGTTTTTATGGTGGAAGGATTTTGTTAAGAAAAGGCTGAAGATCATCGGCGAGTAGTGTTCGGACTCAATTGCAGCCTCTTTCTGTTAGGAGCGGTATTGGATTTTCACTTGAAGACTTTCTGAGTCTTCAGAAATACCGCAGAAAAACTGAGAAAGTCTTTCTATGTAGGCAACTGTGTAACCTCTGTTAACACACGGGGAGAGTTACGTAAATTTATTGACAAGCCCATACATTCATTAGCCAGGGCACAATTCGACCGTCGAGGCTGGGAGGGGAGCAACAAGAGATAGGACTACTTCTGTATTAGGACTGGTATTGGTCCTGTGAAAAGATTGAAATGAAGTGTCATGATTGGAGGATGTTAGCTCTCACGCCCAGTTTGTTTGATCCCATCAGGCTCATGTTACGCCTAACTCCTGTTACAAGAATGTTGGCAGATGAAGTCAAGCTGGGCTGCAGAGTTGAATGGCGAAGCAAGAAAAAATTGATAGGTGGTTAAAAGACGTAGAGATTTTGACAAATGTACGAATTCCTAGACGACTTACAAATTATTCGAACCGAGCAGCCACACCTTTTGTGACGCTACCCAGGCGACATACGCCGCAGCAGTATGTCCAACTCTCGTGCGGCACCCCTCAAGAGCACGATTCCAAGACTGGAGTTATTGGTATGTTGTATGGGAGTCCGACTACCTGAATCAGTGAAAGAAAATTTGGATTTGGTAGATGTAACCACCTATTACTGGGGAGATTCGTCAACTGCACTTTGCTGGATAAACAGGAGTGACACATGAGGACACTTCCATGTCTCTGGATCAGGAAACTCTGCAGACCTTCCCCTAGGAGGGTGCACAGCAGCACAGTAGTAGGAAGGACCAACATGGCTGAAACTTAGCAAAAGTCGATGGCCCTATACCATTCCATTTCCCAATGAAAATGAAGTCTGCAAAAAAAGAAGAAAAGGAAAGAAGGTATCGTCAGAAGACGAAGCGAGATGGTACCTCTGTTATTTTTAGAAGTGTTACGGAGATATCCGGTGAAAGAAGGTGCGGGCTGGAATAGGTCTCTACTACAAAATTAAAGTTAATTTAAAACTTTAACAAAGGTTATATTTTCTTTTCAAAATCAACAATTAACAGAGTATAACAGGTACCAAGTAGCAGATCAACAAATTAACAAATTACAGTTCGTTACAAGATTTGGGCTTCGAGCCCCAAGTTTACTTCCTGAGCTCTCAGCTCAAAACCACAATTGCTAAAGGGCAGAAAACCCCTAAGTACGAGGAGCACTTGCTCCTAATTACAATGTTAAGAAGAAGAGCAGACCCGCTCTCAATTTTACAAGCCTATCAAAGGCTACAACAAACTTCATTTCTATCTGCCCTTAAGGCACACAAGGAAACAGGGGTAATTAATACCCAACCTACGGGGCCTTCGCATGAAGAAAACAAAACATCAGGTTAAGTTACTGGCCCAAAGTACACAAGAGATTGGAGGCGTGAACTTGCACTCCTAAATACACTTTTAAAACCTAAGTGGCTCTAGGCCGAAACACAGGGGCTAATCCCAAGCTAAGGAGGTGACACGTATGAGAAACTTTAATATTTTAAGGAAGAGAAGAAACGGTTATGAAAACGTAGCCATCTCAATTTCCAAATGAAGGGGAGTTCGAGAGGGTAAAACACTCTCTATCCCCGCTTTACAGTAATTTATAGGTTTATAATTTATAGATTTTACATAGACAGAAAAGAATTTACATTTTAAAAAGGTAGGTTACATACTAAAGGTTTCGAACACTCCCCGAGAGTTAAACTGCTGAGCTAGCAAGAAATGAAGATGTTAACAGGCCATTACCTTGTAGAAGAACTGCTGCTTGAAGAAAGAGGCGCTTCCCGGCCCCTGCTACATTTCCACACACACTAAGTTAGATGTTACTGAAGTGGCACCGAGACAAGAAAATCAGCAGTTTATATACCCTCGTGGAACATTCGAGACCTTTCAGGAATGAGTAGACACACCCTTTCGCTTTTATTGGATAACAGCAAAAACTAATACACAAGACGAGGAAGAAACACCTTATTGGTGGAAAATTAATTACATAAATTCCTGATTGGTTACATTCAAAACGGGTGGAAAGAAAGGTTTTATATTTCCAACCCACAAACCACAGAACAAAATTTAGTAAAAATAAAACTTAGGAATACAATATTTCTTCAAGAAAGTTCATTCCATTGCACCAGAGTGTGTTACCATAGTTTTGGGTAGCGACATCTGTTAGAGATTGTCCACACCTCTAAATCGTTGAAAAAGAAAAGGCAAATAAAAAACACTCAGTGACATCTTCTGAATAACCGTGAAATTAGTTCAGTAGTTAAAGTTCCAAGTTTCTCCAGTAGAGAAGTTTCAATTGGCGCAATATTTGAATTGGCGGCGTGGAGGTGTACCGCCCAGTACAGACCTCCCCCCCCCCAAGGGGTGACACCGAAGAAAACAAAATTTTTGTTTTAAAACAAAGTCCCAGTTTTTTTTTTTTTTTTTTTTTTTTTTTTTTTTTTTTTTTTTTTTTTTTTTGCTGATGAGTTGAGAAACATATAACTTTTCAGTAGTTGGAGGTCTCAGAAGTTGTTTGATATAGGTGGGATCCAGTTTTAGAATGTCTTTGTAGTAGCATCTGATGAAAGGGCTCTATGTTTTGTAGTAGTTGAATTCAGAAAAAAAAACTTCAATTCTTGAAAGAAAAAAAATTTTCTAAGTCCACCAAAGGTTGATTTGAAGCAAAGCCGTATTAATTGCAGATATAGAGTGTCCATGTATCTGAAGAAGAACATTATCTGTCGCTTAATTTTGACGACAAGACCTGCCGCCGCTGCCTGTGTCCAGAGGAGGCCGCTCGGACCCCTTAAGTACCCTGAGATACCGCTCTCCCGCACTATGAGAGGGGTAGTCGTGCTGCACGCCGAAGATGCGACGTTGTTTACAGTCCACAAGTAGCTTGCGGGTGGTGCGCCGCACATCAGCCTTGGCCGGAAGGAGGGCTCCGGCGCGCCGTACACAGGTTGACCTCGCTGGAGTGGAGTGGGCCCGTACCCCACCTCAGTGGCGGTACGGCGCCGGACGGCTGCGGGGGCACTGAAACAGTAAGATCTCGGCGGCAGAATTTTTGTTGGACAGTATTGTTTTTAGGGTACAGTCTTTGTGGTTGAGGCTGAGGGGCCAGGGGCGTGGAAACTTTATTTCATTACTTTTATTTTAATGCTACTGGTGTGGTTTAGCAGGAGACGGGAGCTTGGTAATGGCCTTACGCAGAGGACAGCAGAGTAACCTCAGGGAAGGTTTTACAAAATTTATACAGAGCAGATAAGAAAAAAACGAAATGTAAAACTATAAGGGGAGTAGTATAATTGGACAGTTCGGCCGCCACCTCCACCTCAGGCTCCCAGAGGCCACCTCCACCTCCACCTCAGCCAGAGGCCTCCCAGATGCCTCCTCCACCTCCACCTCAGCCAGAGGCCTCCCAGAGGTCTCCTCCACCTCCCGCGGGAAATTTGAATTTGTAAACAAAGCCACGTGCTTTTTGACAGCTGTCATCGACAACAACGCATCGCTAACCTCAGTACTGCCATCTTGACGGGCCTAAACCTCAGTAGTGCCAACTTAACCTAACTAGCGCGAGGTAAACAAAGCCACGTGCTTTTTGACAACCACGTGCTTTTTGACAGATTTGTAAACAAAGCCACGTGCTTTTTGACAGCTCTCATCAACAACAACGCATCGCAAACCTCAGTACTACCATCTTGACGGGCCTGAACCTCAGTAGTGCCAACTTAACCTAACTAGCATGAGGTAAACAAAGCCACGTGTTTTTTTGACAGCCACGTGCTTTTCGACAGATTTGTAAACAAAGCCACGTGCTTTTTGACAGACAACAACGCATCGCTAACCCCAGTACTGCCATCTTGACGGGCCTAAACCTCAGTAGTACCAACTTAACCTAACTAGCGCGAGATAAACAAAGCCACGTGCTTTTTGACAGCCACGTGCTTTTTTGACAGCTGTCATCCGCCATCTTTAAACTACAGAGCACCGTGCTGCCCTCTTTCGTCACCTGTCACCGGCAGTGCTGCCATCTTGACGGGCCTAAACCTTAGTGCTACCAACTTAACCTCACTAGCTCGAGATAAACAAATCCACGTGCTTTTTGACAGCTACGTGCTTTTTTGATAGCTGTCATCCGCCATCTTTAATCTATAGAGCACAGTGCTGCCCTCTTTAGCTACTTACCTTTGAAATGTGGTGGCGGATAATTTGAAAAATGCTTTTCGACAAGCAGCCATCTTTAATCCAGAGAGAACAGTGCTGCCCTCTATGTGGTGGCGGCAAATTGAAAAATTCCACATGCTCTTGTTTGAAAACAAACTCACGTGCTTTTTTGACAGCTGTCATCTGCCATCTTTGAGCACAGTGCTGCCCTCTTTAGTTTGAAATGTGGTGGTGGTAAATTCCACGTGCTCTTGTTTGGAAACAAAGCCACGTGCAGCTGTCATCCGCCATCTTTAATCAACAGAGCACTGTGCTACTATCATGCGGGCAATTTCATCACCTGTCATCCGCCATCTTTAATCCACAGAACACCGTGCTGCCCTCTTTATGGCTACTACCTTAAGCACGTAGTAGCGGACAATTTGAAAAGTTCTGTTAGCTATCATCCGCCATCTTTAATCAAGAGAGCACCGTGCTGCCATCTTTAGCTAGATACCTTTGAAATGTGGTGGCGGCAAATTGAAAAATTCCACGTGCTCTTGTTTGGAAACAAACTCACGTGCTTTTTCGACAGCTACCATCCGCCATCTTTAATCAACAGAGCATAGTGCTGCCCTCTTTAGTTTGAAATGTGATGGCGGCAAATTCCACGTGCTCTTGTTTGGTAAACATAGCCATGTGCTTTTTTGACAGCTGTCATCCGCCATCTTTAATACAGAGAGCACCGTGCTGCCCTCTTTATCGTAGTAGATGTAAATTCGTCACCTGTCATCCGCGGTGCTGCCATCTTTAGCTAGATACCTTTGAAAAGTGGTGGCGGATAATTTAAAAAGAAAAATTCTACAGCAGCCCTCTCTCGACGCTAATTGCATAAGATGGTGGCTATACATGACTCCTTAAGGGTGCTTACGCAAGATGGCTGCTATACACAGGTTCTTATGAGACGCCCTTGGGATGCTTGCGCAAGATGACAGTTATACATGGCTCCTTATGAGATACCCTAGGGATGCTTGCGCAAGATAGCGGCTGATCTTATGGGACGGCTTAAGGGTCCTTGGACAAGATGGCTTGAGACGCCCTAAGGATGCTTGCGCAAGATGGCGGACACAAGATGGCAGCTATACATAACTCCTTATGAGACGCTTTAAGGGTGCTTGCGCAAGATAGTTGCTACTCTTAGCTTAGAGGCTAACGTGTCGTGATAGTTCGATTCATTAAATTTAGGGCTTAAATGCAAAATGTTAAATATATCGAAAACGGTGCACCGTAGAGCAAAACGGACAAAATTTTTCTGCCTAATACCTAGGTTCGCAGTATGAGGAACAAGAAAATCATAGTCTAATGATGGGATCAATGGTTCGGTTCCTACTTAGGCCCTTTGGCATTTGCTCTGCTTTAGCTTGTATTGAAGCGAGTCTTCGTAACATGATCAGGTCTAGCTATGGTAGAGAGTATAACGTACCGTGCAGGTTCGATTCATTAAATTTGGAGGCTTAAATGCAAAATGTTAAATATCTCGAAAACGGACAAAATTTTTCCGCCTAATACGTAGGTTCGTAGTATCAAGAACAAGAAAAAACATAGTCTAATGATGAGATCAACGGTTCGATTCCTACTTAAGCCCTTTGGCATTCGCAGCTATCTATTTCCACAAGGTGGTGGCTGCTCTTATGAGAAACAAGATGCCTTGAGACGTCCTAGGGATGCTTACGCAAGATGGCAGACACACAATGGTGACTATACATAGCTCCTTATGAGACGGCCTAGGGGTGCTCGCACAAGATGGCGGCTACTCTTATGAAGAAAGCTAGCTTAGAGGCTACTGCGCAAGATAACAGCTGCTGTTATGCATGTGGTGGAGGGCAATTTGAAATTCTATGTGCTTAATCAACAGAGCACCCTGCTGCCCTCTTTAGCTGAAATGTGGTGGTGGATAATTTGAAAAATTCTTTTGACAGCTATCATCTTTAAAAACAATGGCGACTATACATAGGCTGTTAAGGTCTTATCATTCTCCTCCTCCTCCTCCTCCTCCTCCTCCTCCCCCTCCTCCTTCTCTACCTCCTCCTCCGCCTCTTATGTCAAGGCATAGCTTTATATCGAACAAGTTTAAACCTGCATCGCGAAGGCAAGCGTGTGCAGCGATAACATTATTGTGCATGTTTAGACTTTCGAAACATAAGAAGAGTAGAATCAAACGCTGTACTCGATACGACATGTGATCAGAACATTGATTGATGCGTTCAGAAAAACAAAATAAGTGATCAAGACTAGAATCGAACAATGTACTAAATACATCATGTGTTTAGAATATGTCAGGGGATACGCTTGTTCTAAGAAGATCAGATTGAAACATAACAAGACTAGAATAGAACACTGTAATCGATGTTGTTAACTTCAACATGTGATCAGAACATTGATTGATGTGTTCAGAACACAAAATAAGTGATCATGACTAGAATCGAACACTGTACTCGATACAACATGTGATCAGAACATTGATCGATGTGTTCAGAACACGAAATAAGTGATCAAGACTAGAATCGAACACTGTACTCAATACAACATGTGTTTAGAACATGTTAGGGGGTACCCTTGTTCTAAGAAGACCAGAATGAAACATAACAAGACTAGAATCGAACACTGTAATCGATGTTGTTAACCTCAACATATGATCAGAACATTGTTTGATGTGTTCAGAGCAAAAGTACAATTTTGATGATTTGCTTAGTGTAAAATCAAAAACTATGGAAACACACTGTGCACATATCGCGTAGCTAACTCGCTCAGTAAGCAATATTGCAAAACTACAACTTCAATGATTTGCATAGTGTAAAAATCAAAAACACACTGTACCCATACTGCGCAGCTAACTCGCTCGGTAAACGATATAGCCAAAGTATAACTTCAAATTATTTACCTTCCATCATTCGTCTTGTGTGTAAAAATCAGTCGAACAAGTTATCGCATAAACATGGCTGAAAAAAAATCGTGATAGGGTATGGAACCCAGGGGTTACATCTTATCAGAAGGGCAAAAAGGATGAAAGGACTCTTCCTCCTCCTTACCGCACATTCCTTGAAGGGCTAATTGGCTGAAGGGCTAATGGGCTAAAGGGCTAAAGGGCTAATGGGCTAAAGGGCTAATGGGCTAAAGGGCTAAAGGAGCAACAACCTCGTCGATCGCTATCAGCAAGAACGCTTGTACTTTGTTAAGTGTAGAAAATTAATCTTTATTTGTAAATGGTTTCATGTTCAGAACAAGGAATGGAAAATCCCCGAGGTGCGATGAGTTACGTTTTTCGAACTAGTGTTTGGAACACTGAACTTTTCAAGATGATAGCAGAGAGTTTAGCAATGTTCTGTTGTTGGATTTTAAATTCCGCGCTACAACATGCATAAGGTGGTAGCCTTGAGGTTTACCGCCGTAAAGATGGCAAGAGTGAGGTTAACAATGTTCTGTTGTTGGATTTTAAATTCCGCGCTACAACATGCATAAGGTGGCAGCCTTGAGGTTTACCGCCGTAAAGATGGCAAGAGTGAGGTTAACAATGTTCTGCTGTTGGATTTTAAATTCCGCGCTATAACATGCATAAGGTGGCAGCCTTGAGGTTTACCGCCGTAAAGATGGCAGCAGTGAGGTTAGCGACGCTCTATTGTCCTTCAAAGTGAGGTTAGGGTTCGTCAAGAAGACAGCTGTCAAAAAAGCACGTGGCTATGTTTACCAAACAAGAGCACGTGGTCGTGACGTCACGGTCACGTAATCAATCCTTAGCTCGACGTCGTTAAGAGCAGTATTAGGGTTAGCTATGCTTAAAAGTCTTGGGAACAGAGCAGCAGTATGAATTGCTATGTTTCAAAGCTTGTACACATGACCTATCGATTTTACATGCATCGACCATCGAACTAAACTAAATTTTGTCCGTTTTGCTCTACGGTGCACCGTTTTCGATATATTTAACATTTTGCATTTAAGCCCTAAATTTAATGAATCGAACTATCACGACACGTTAGCCTCTAAGCTAAGAGTAGCAACTATCTTGCGCAAGCACCCTTAAAGCGTCTCATAAGGAGTTATGTATAGCTGCCATCTTGTGTCCGCCATCTTGCGCAAGCATCCTTAGGGCGTCTCAAGCCATCTTGTCCAAGGACCCTTAAGCCATCCCATACGATCAGCCGCTATTTTGCGCAAGCATCCCTAAGGTATCTCATAAGGAGCCATGTATAACTGTCATCTTGCGCAAGCATCCCAAGGGCGTCTCATAAGAACCTGTGTATAGCAGCCATCTTGCGTAAGCACCCTTAAGGAGTCATGTATAGCCACCATCTTATGCAATTAGCGTCGAGAGAGGGCTGCTGTAGAATTTTTCTTTTTAAATTATCCGCCACCACTTTTCAAAGGTATCTAGCTAAAGATGGCAGCACCGCGGATGACAGGTGACGAATTTACATCTACTACGATAAAGAGGGCAGCACGGTGCTCTCTGTATTAAAGATGGCGGATGACAGCTGTCAAAAAAGCACATGGCTATGTTTACCAAACAAGAGCACGTGGAATTTGCCGCCATCACATTTCAAACTAAAGAGGGCAGCACTATGCTCTGTTGATTAAAGATGGCGGATGGTAGCTGTCGAAAAAGCACGTGAGTTTGTTTCCAAACAAGAGCACGTGGAATTTTTCAATTTGCCGCCACCACATTTCAAAGGTATCTAGCTAAAGATGGCAGCACGGTGCTCTCTTGATTAAAGATGGCGGATGATAGCTAACAGAACTTTTCAAATTGTCCGCTACTACGTGCTTAAGGTAGTAGCCATAAAGAGGGCAGCACGGTGTTCTGTGGATTAAAGATGGCGGATGACAGGTGATGAAATTGCCCGCATGATAGTAGCACAGTGCTCTGTTGATTAAAGATGGCGGATGACAGCTGCACGTGGCTTTGTTTCCAAACAAGAGCACGTGGAATTTACCACCACCACATTTCAAACTAAAGAGGGCAGCACTGTGCTCAAAGATGGCAGATGACAGCTGTCAAAAAAGCACGTGAGTTTGTTTTCAAACAAGAGCATGTGGAATTTTTCAATTTGCCGCCACCACATAGAGGGCAGCACTGTTCTCTCTGGATTAAAGATGGCTGCTTGTCGAAAAGCATTTTTCAAATTATCCGCCACCACATTTCAAAGGTAAGTAGCTAAAGAGGGCAGCACTGTGCTCTATAGATTAAAGATGGCGGATGACAGCTATCAAAAAAGCACGTAGCTGTCAAAAAGCACGTGGATTTGTTTATCTCGAGCTAGTGAGGTTAAGTTGGTAGCACTAAGGTTTAGGCCCGTCAAGATGGCAGCACTGCCGATGACAGGTGACGAAAGAGGGCAGCACGGTGCTCTGTAGTTTAAAGATGGCGGATGACAGCTGTCAAAAAAGCACGTGGCTGTCAAAAAGCACGTGGCTTTGTTTATCTCGCGCTAGTTAGGTTAAGTTGGTACTGCTGAGGTTTAGGCCCGTCAAGATGGCAGTACTGGGGTTAGCGATGCGTTGTTGTCTGTCAAAAAGCACGTGGCTTTGTTTACAAATCTGTCGAAAAGCACGTGGCTGTCAAAAAAACACGTGGCTTTGTTTACCTCATGCTAGTTAGGTTAAGTTGGCACTACTGAGGTTTAGGCCCGTCAAGATGGTAGTACTGAGGTTTGCGATGCGTTGTTGTTGATGAGAGCTGTCAAAAAGCACGTGGCTTTGTTTACAAATCTGTCAAAAAGCACGTGGTTGTCAAAAAGCACGTGGCTTTGTTTACATCGCGCTAGTTAGGTTAAGTTGGCACTACTGAGGTTTAGGCCCGTCAAGATGGCAGTACTGAGGTTAGCGATGCGTTGTTGTCGATGACAGCTGTCAAAAAGCACGTGGCTTTGTTTACAAATTCAAATTTCCCGCGGGAGGTGGAGGAGACCTCTGGGAGGCCTCTGGCTGAGGTGGAGGTGGAGGAGGCATCTGGGAGGCCTCTGGCTGAGGTGGAGGTGGAGGTGGCCTCTGGGAGCCTGAGGTGGAGGTGGCGGCCGAACTGTCCAATTATACTACTAAGGGGCAGAAGGCCTAAGATTTAGAGAAAAATATAACCTTCTGGGGTTCTTTCAAGACGTAAAAGATCCAATGAGCAATTAATTTACACCGGTTTCACCTGAGACAGGTGAACCCTAAATATTCTCTCGGTGGATGGGTTGCTCACTAACAATGTCACCGGCGTTAAAAAATCCAAGACGGTACACGGCCCATGAAGTCTGGGGGCAAGCTTGCCCGCGGGAACAAAATTCTTGACCATAACTTGATCTCCTACTTTTAAATTGGTGGGCCTCCGTCCACGATCATATTTTTCCCTAACCTTTTCATGAGAAATTTTAAGATTGGCCTTGACCTTCTTCCAAAGATCTCTAATATAATCTGGATCTATTGCCTCTCGTAGAATATCACTAAGAGACCAAAGGTTAGCGAGCGGCGTGTTGGGTACGAACTTGAACATCAAAGAAGCTGGAGTAAACTTATGACATTCATGAACCGCCGAATTCAAAGCAAAAGCTAACCAATGCAGGGACGTGTCCCACCTAGAATGATATTCATGATGATAGGCAATAAGAGCCGACCTCAAATTACGATTGACCCGTTCAGCTAGAGATGGTTGAGGATAGTAAGCAGAAGTAGTCACATGAGAGATGGATAGATCAAAACAGAATTTACGAAGAGATTGGATGTGAAAGCTTTAGCATTATCTGAAACAATATATTGACACGGACCAAAAGAAGCAAAAGTAGAATTTAAACAAGAAATGGTGGACTGAGCGGTAGCAAGCTTAGTCGGAAATAACCAAGAAAATCTTGTGAAGCCATCTACACACACAAGGATGAACTTGTTGGCATTCCCCTTTGACTGGGGAAGGGTCGAACGTAGTCAATGTAAAGACGTTCCGTGGGGCGCGACGCTTGATGAGAAGACAAGAGCCCTTGTTTAGTGGACATGGTGGGTTTACTAAGCCAACAAGATTTACAAGCCTTTACCAACTCACGGATTTCTCCGTCCATACCCTTCCAGATGAACATTTCACGAAACTTTTCTCTAGTTTTGAAGATACCTAAATGCCCCCCTAGTGGGGTCTCATGGTAGTACTTGAAGATCATGGGCACGAGGACAGCAGGAACCACAACTTTAATCATCTTATCATGCCTCGACGGGCAACATAAAACACCATTCCTCAGTACATAAGGGACGACGTGTTCCCCAGAAGAAAGGGTTTCCATTATCGGAGCCAGCGTCGGATATTCACGCTGATATTTTTCAATATCCCTAAAGAGCATGGGAGCATCTGTTAGAATGGCATTAACCTCAGTTAGTATGGACTCGGGAGGTGAAGAACGATCAACCTGTTCAGGGGTCTCTACCTCATTAGAAAACATACGGCTTAGTCCGTCTGCCACAATTTTTTCAGTACCTCTTATATGCCTAACATCAAATTGGAAGGCAGAAATTCGGATGGCCCACCGGGCTATACGACCAGTACGACGCGGCCTACCTAAGACCCAACATAAGGCTTGGTTGTCGGTCTCCAAGTAAAACTTGACATGTTCCAGATAAAGGCGGAACTTTTCTAGAGCAAACAAAACTGCTAAACCTTCAAGTTCGTAGATGGAATACTTGGATTCTTGGGCCGATAATGTCCTAGAGGCATAGGCAATGGGTCGCCTCCCTAGTTCAGTCTCTTGAAGAAAGACTGCAGCTACCGCCGACGACGACGCGTCGGTTTGGACGATGAATTTCTTAGAGAAATCAGGCATGGCAAGAACAGGGGTATTACACAGAGCTAATTTGAGATCGTCAAAAGCGGCTTGTTGAGAAGGTCCCCACTCAAATTTGACGCCTTTCAGTAGTATAATAGGCGGGTTCTGCCCCCACCACCACCGGCTCCCAGAAGCCTCCTCCACCACCACCACAGCCAGAGGCCTCCCAGAGGCCTCCTCCACCACCACCACAGCCAGAGGCCCTCCAGATGTCTCCTCCACCACCCGCGGGAAATTTGTTTTTGTAGACAAAGCCACGTGCTTTTTGACAGCTATCATCGACAACAACGCATCGCTAACCTCACTGCTGCCATCTTGAGGGCCTAAACCTCAGTAGTACCAACTTAACCTAACTAGCGCGAGGTAAACAAATCCACGTGTTTTTGACAGCCACGTGCTTTTTGACAGACAACAACGCATCGCTAACCTCAGTACTGCCATCTTGACGGGCCTAAACCTCAGTAGTACCAACTTAACCTAACTAGCGTGAGATAAACAAATCCACGTGCTTTTTTGACAGCTGTCATCCGCCATCTTTAAACTACAGAGCACCGTGCTGCCCTCTTTATCGCAGTAGCTGCAAATTCGTCACCTGTCATCGGCAGTGCTGCCATCTTGGCGGATCTAAACCTTAGTGGTACCAACTTAACCTAACTAGCGCGAGATAAACAAATCCACGCGCTTTTCGACAGCTGATATCCGCCATCTTTAATCCATAGAGCACAGTGCTGCCCCTCTTTGGCTACTTACCTTTGAAATGTGGTGGCGGATAATTTGAAAAATGCTTTTTGATAGCAGCCACCTTTAATCGACAGAGCACCGTGCTGCACTCTGGTAACAGACAATTCCACGTGACAGCAGCCATCTTTAATCAAGAGGTGGTGGTGGTTATTGTTTTAAGAGGAAGTACAATTAGGCAACCATCCTCTATATAACGCTAATCAGAGGGGAAAATGGAAGGGATCCGACACTTCGAAAAATGAAGATATCGGCCAAAGCAAGACAAGGGCCACGAAGGGCGCGAAAATGAAAGACTCCCTAGCCCTCGCAAACCTAATAGCGTCGGGGTCGGAAAAGAACAAGAGTTGACCAAGAGAGGTCGGATAGGATAGATGAAAGTGAGGAGCCTGGCACAAGTAAGTGGAAGCAATGTCAGGACTCAGCTAAGGGCCCCGTGGTCGCCAATCCACGCTCCAAAGTTCAGAGCACCTGGGGCCCCTTTTAGTCGCCTCTTACGACAGGCAGGGGATACCGTGGGTGTTATTCTACCGCCCCCACCCACACGGGGACTTTAATCAAGAGAGCACAGGGCTGCACTCTATGTGGTGGCGGCAAATTTCACATGCTCTTGTTTGGAAACAAAGCCACGTGCTTTTTTGACAGCTATCATCCGCCATCTCTAATCCAGAGAGCACCGTGCTGCACTCTCTAGTTGAAATGTGGTGGCGGCAAATTCTACATTCTCTTGTTTGGAAACAAACCTACGCGCTTTTTTGACAGATATCATCCGCCATCTTTAATCCAGAGAGAACAGTGCTGCACACTCTAGTTGAAATGTGGTGGTGGCAAATGCTACGCGTTCTACAAACTCATGTGCTTTTCTGACAGCTGTCATCCGCCATCTTTAATCCAGAGAGAACAGTGCTGCACTCTATGTGGTGGCGGCAAATTCCACGTGCTCTTGTTTGGAAACAAATTCTACGTGCTCTTCAGCAGTCATCCACCATCTTTAATCAAGAGAGTACCGTGCTGCCCACTTTGTGGTGGCGGATAATTTGAAAAATTCTTTTTTGACACGCAGCCATCTTCAATCCAGAGAGAACAGTGCTGCCCTCTGGTGGCAGGCAATTCCACTTGACAGCAGCCATCTTTAATCCAGAGAGCACCGTGCGCCCTCTTTGTGGTGGCGGTAAATTCCATGTGCTTTACAAACTCACGTACGTTTTTCTGGCAGCTGTCATCCACCATCTTTAATCAAGAGAGCGCAGTGCCGCACTCTATGTGGTGGTGACAAATTCTACATTCGCCATCTTTAATCTACAGAGCACCGCGCTGCACTCTGTGGTGGCGGACAATTTGAAAAGCTGCCAAGAGAGCATTGTGTTGGCATCTTTATTCTTTGACATGTGGTGGTGGCAAATTCCACACCGCCATCTGAGAGCACCGTGCTGCGCTCTTGATCGTAGTAGCGGACAATTTAAAAAAAAGCGATTGAGAATATAATCGAACACTGTACTCGATACAACATATGATCAGAACATCGATTTGTTCTAAGAGAAAACAAGAGTACAGTTCTGAACGGCTTGCCTAAGATAGCGATTGTTATAACCTCCTTTTCCTACTCTGTTAAGGCATAGCTTTATCGAACATACAACGCGAACTTACACATAAGACAGCATGCATATCGCGTACCTGCAAGTTTAGACTTGAACACATACTACCGTTCAAAAACATATATACATACTAGAGTTCGATGTTGTTGAACACTGCATTGTAAGACTAGAATCAAACACTGTTTAGAAAAAGAAAAAAAATCTCTTCTCAACATACTTACCGGACTAGGCAATAACACACTTACGAATCTGCACAACACCTTTTTTCTTGCTTTTCTTATTTGAGTAATAAACAGAACTCAATCTTGCAAATAAGGAGCGGAGAGAAGGTAATACCTAATCTAAAATAAAAGAATATGCTAATTCTACATTATTTATTTACATCTTGTATGTACAAGTTTTATCTCGAATCATTTTACCGTAGTGATGTTTGCGTACTTCTCCTATCATCGACGCAATTCTTGAATGTACAAGTTTAAACTTGCTGAACTACACTCTTAGCGTACTTCTTAATATCTTTATACAATATGTACAGTGAATTGTGATGTAAGACAGCTTAAAGTATATATTTTACAAATTACACACATCTAGCATAATGTTTTTCATACACACACACACACACATGCATCCGCTTTATGTAAATTAGTACCTATCAATACCACTATGCCGCCAGGCTAGAATGTTGATAGAATTTCGAATGACAAACCGTTTGCAATCAACATTATTAAGGGCTACCTTACTAATTAAATGAGTGTACAACTGGTGCTTCTTGCTTCTAATGACAGACATTTGCTTATGTAAAATAAGTGGATTACTTTTAATGCATTTGTTATAGTTTTCAAAACTTAGCTGATTCTGAACGACATTCTTTTTAATCCCCTTCAATCTCTGTATTTGTAGTTCATTTAAGAGTTTTATGCAATATGACTTGGATTTAGTACCTACAAATGAATCGATAATATTCCCAGCACATTCATCTTTCATTTTACCTAGAACCTTTTTGTTCACTAACGGTAGATGATATTGATTATTTGCAGGATAGTTACTTGTATCAAGTCTGGCTTTATATCATTGTAATAGTCATCAGTTTTGATTTGATAAATAAACGAATCGGTATCTGTGTAGAGCAATTGCTCATTATGCGCGTACTTCTTCATCATATAATCGTAATGGAATTCATACATCAGTGTTTTAGCCAATTCAAGTACTGCAAAGCCGACGTAGGTAGGTTTGTCATACTTAACCTTAACACGATTCATCTGTATAATAACTAAATTCTCATGTATGATGGTGCAGCTGTGAAAATTTGGTTTACTTATTAAATAGTTAGCACCATACCTTTTCTTAATATTTTCCCAGTTTGTAATCAATTTTACATCAACGCTTTTGTCAACATTTTCCATAGTCTTACCAAACACACTGTTATTCATGAGCTAGTAGAAATCTTTTTCAAACTCGTTAACACCATTCGTTCTTAAATTATTGTTCAGATCGATATATGGCTTTAACCACGGTGACTGATTAAATTCTAGTACGCGATGAATTTTGGATAACTTCAAACCATGCTGCAAACACTGTTTTAAATTTCGGTAATGAATGATATACTTAGATTTATCACACAAATTAGCAATTAGCATTTTCGTCGTTGATGTGATGTACGGAGGCTTCATATTTTCAGGGCAGAACGGTAAGTCATTATGAGAAGTGTGTAACTCTTTAGGATACTGTAAGTCAACTTCGAGGAAATAGCCTTTATCAGCTTCATCACCTAGGGCGTGCAGCTGTAAAGCATCAATTTCGCACTGCGTTAGCCAGCGGAAACCACTCACCGGTAGATGCTGACTAATCGCCCACCCATGCTGATTATTAGCATCGAGATAAACGATATACTGAGATTGCTGACTAGAATCAAAACTCGGCATGTACTTATTATTTGCTTTAGAATACCGCCCGCTGCACTGACTTAGACCGCCTCGAATAGATGATTTTATAAAGTGCACCATATCAATATCAGTTAGGAGTTCCAAATTTACCTGCGTGTATTTTAACATCGCATCCCAACTTAACCCAGGCGCAGTAAAATAATGACATGGATCAAGGCTGTAGGTGTTCATGCAAACACAGCGAAAATTTTCAAAAACATCAGCTAACGAAAGTACATCCGTCTTTAAATATAAATCGGTGTATTCACCCAGCGTTTGAATGTGGAACTGCTCCCAGATATGTTGTGCATGTAAATAGTCATCATCACTAATATCTGCTGAATTCAGCGAGCTGTAAAAGGATTGTTTCGATGGTAAGGCACGTTCTTCGAGACGTTCTAAGCAGTCAAGATATTCATAACACAAACACCCTTACGCCGAAGTAAATTAAACTGCGCTTCTTCGGGAAAAACGCGTCGAATTTCCGTAAATTGTTCTGGCTGTAAATGACTAGAAAGTTTATCGATGCTACTCGCCATAAAGCGAAACGAGTCAAGGAATCTCAGTTTTATAGAATGCTCCGCATCTACTTTTACAGACTTTGCAAACGCAATGTACCGCTCTTTATTCTGAGGGATTATATCTACTTTTTCATCTGAAGCTCCAAATTGTGAAATGATGAAATGTGATTCGTAACCAGATAAGTTATGAAAAATTACAGGGATAAATTTAGGAACTCTGTACTTAAGATTACAGCTATGATGAGCGGCACATCTGTAGAAACCAGTTAAATGATCATGATCAAAAACTTTAGGGTCATTTTCAGAAAATTCCCCATCACAAATGCTACACTTTGTAGCACGTTCATTATCATTTAACTGAATTTCGGTGAGTGGCTTCATGGGAATATTACTATTTAGAATACGACCAAGACGAACTGCATCACTTTCAAGTCTTTCTAAAAATACTTTAGCAGCATCAGGTCCCCGATACAGCTCTAACTTGTTAAGCGTACTATCATAACTACACTTGATGTAATACGCGAAGCTATACGGGACATGCATGTGCGTAGTATTAGTGAAAGAGGTGTCAGGATTAGGTGAGCATGTGTTGCATGGCGTGAGGATGGCTTCAAAGTCTGCATAAATCACGAAAGGTACCCACATCTGCTTGTGAAAATTTGTAAATTTCAAAACATTATTGCCTGTAGTAGGTATCTCTGTACGTACATGATTGCAGTCATTCTTGGAATGCTTCGTTAACTGATCTTCAGTTCTAAAATCCTGCAAGCATCCATCACATAGCCACTTTTTACACCTATCTTTTGACAACTGACTACCGACAAGTCTACTAAGATTTTTAATCCAGCAAAAGTGGCTATTCTCACTGTTTTCGATATAGAGTAAGTTAACATGAGTACACTTCTTATGACATGTATAATACAGAGGACCTACTACAGACATTTTCTCTACACTATACACATTAATGCTAATGTTATTTAGTTCCTCAAAGCGCTTAATATCCTTTAACTGCACAGGAAATTCTATACTATCTAAGTTTATTTGCGTTGAATAGTGTGGATACGATGATTTTCTATTCGCTACATTCGATTTAGCAGGATTTAAAGCCGACATCGCCGCCCATGCAAAACATGCTTCGTCATTGTTTTGGATGTTTACAACTGCTTTTCTTTGCTGAATCCATGTCGGCAGCTCGATGTGAGAAGATCCTCGCATAGGATTGTACTTATTGATGTTAACTTCTAGATACATTATTTCAACTAAAGCCCACCCTGATTCCTTTTCCTGAAATTCCTCGCTCTTTGTTGAAATAATGTTCGAGACATCCCTAAGTACATCACCAAAATTAGTTGACTGACTTATGACGAAATTTTTCGTATTAAATGATTTAATGTCCGTTATTTCGGATTCATCCGTGCTTTTAATGTACAAGGCGAAAAGTTCAAAATTAACTTTAAATACATTTTGATTGGACAAAGTTTTAGCGAGAGGCTGTTGTACATCCGGTTGAACACAATTTAAAAAGTTTGAAGTGCTCTGAAGCTTTTGACTGGCGCGAATTCTACAACTAAAAATCCTGCTTTTAAATGCAGTATTAATTTCCTCGATGTTTGCATTACAGCCACGTCTACTAGCATTATTTTTATGCTCATTACTGCGTAAGTGTCCCTGAAAATGTGAAGATGGTACATCAGTGTTACAGCGTTCGCAGTAAATAGTTTGAAGTTCATTTTTCCTAGGTTTTTTACTACTAGTACTTTCTACAGCTACATCAGTAGCTGCACGCTTTTTCCCTACTACCTGAGGGCAAGTAGATATTTGATGTACCTCTACTAAGTGAGCCTGGTATTGCTCTATATTAGCGAAATACACCCCACACACTTCACATAAAGCGGATGTTATGCTAGGGTGTTTTACTTTTTTATGCCGCGTAAGGGCATCTACCCTCGTAAAAGTCGCCTCACACTGCTCGCAGGTGAACGTAGTAGACGCTTCTCCATGTTTCATTTTTAACTGTCGTGTAAGAGCATCTCGTCTTGTAAAAGTTACATCGCACTGCGAGCAGGGAAACATGTTGACTTCAAGTTCTGGAAAAAGAACAACCATTTATGATTAGAGATTCGACAAATTTACGATGTTTAGAAGAAACGAAATTTCAGCCTATAGAGGTTAGACATTGTCGTGAGTTTAGAAGAAACCAAGTTTCAACCTATAGAGGTCAGAAATTGTTGTACATTTAAAAAGCAAACAGAGAGAGATGAATGTTCTACACCTAACAAAGTAGAAGCACTCTTGTTGTTAAAACTATAGTAACTCAATGTCCTTCCCTCGAGTTGCAATGAAAAAACAAAATTCAATTAATAACGGTCAACCGGCATGAGGATTGAAGAAAACAACTATTTATCAATAGACTAAAGTTGCGATGTTCGGAAGAAACCAAGTTTCAACCTATAGAGGTTAGACATGGCTGTGAGTTTGAAATTATAAGATTAACCTCTTCTACAGCATGTAGATTGAAGAGAATAACTATTTATCAATAGACTAAAGTTACGATGTTCGGAAGAAACCAAGTTTCAACCTATAGAGGTCAGACATTGCTGTAAGTTTGAAATTATAAGATTAACCTCTTCTACAGCATGCTGATTGAAGAGAATAACTATTTATCATTAGACTAAATTTACGATGTTCGGAAGAAACCAAGTTTCAACCTATTGAGGTTGGACATGGCTGAAAGTTTGAAATTATAAGATTAACCTCTTCTACAGCATGCTGATTGAAGAGAATAACTATTTATCATTAGACTAAAGTTACTATGTTCGGAAGAAACCAAGTTTCAACCTATAGAGGTCGGACATGGCTGTGAGTTTGAAATTATAAGATTAACCTCTTCTATAGCATGAGGATTGAAGAGAATAACCATTTATTATTAGACTAAAGTTATGATGTTCGGAGGAAACCAAGTTTCAACCTATAGAGGTCAGACATACCTTAAAATCTTCGCGCTGCAAACTGTTACTCGGATGAATAAAATGCGTGCCTTCAAGCCTGAAACTCGAATGATAATATTCTGGTCGTACCTAAAAAGAAAAGAACAAACATATATGAATGTAGTGTAGGGTACATCAGCTAGCCTAGCTACCTTTACAACTCAAAGTCAGAAAACATACCTTAAAAATGCACGTGCTGCAGACTGTTACTCGGATGAATAAAATGCGTACTTTCAAGCCTGTAACTCGAATGATAATATTCTAGTTGTACCTAAAAAGAAAAGAACAAATATATGTGAATGTAGATGTCTATTACTTAGCGTAGAAGTTGCTTTGCAAACAGTAACTAACAGTTCAGGCTTACCTTAAGTTAAAGGCTGAAGAATAATATTCACAGCAGACAGTACTTAGACGGGGTTGTGCACGTAATAAACACATACAAAGAACTGTGAGCGCTTCACGCATTCTGCAGCGAGTAAATATGCTCCTTGTTACCAAGCGTATATCAAGAATTGCAGATGTTTGCAGTACAGTTAGAACGAAATGTTTATGCAACAAGAGCTCTCCTGAGGGTCTTACGCTGAGTTCTGCAGGCTGACGTATTTAAGCGGGGATCGAACCTGCTGTTGATGCCGAGGTGTTAGAATTTAAGAGTTCTGCAAAGGATCGAGCCTTGGAAAGTTAGCACGTGATTGCAATGTTTGAGGAAAAAACTAAGTTTCAACATATAGAGGTCAGACATGGTTGTAAGTTTGAAATTACAAGATTAACCTCTGCCATGTCTACACCTTCTAATCCTAGAGTGCTAAAAAACCAAAGCGCGAGTCAGCTAGCCTAGAGTTGCGATGTTTAGAAGAAACCAAGTTTTAACCTACAGAGGACGGACATAGATGTGAGTTTCCTCTCCTACAGCATGCGGATTGAAGAGAGCAACTATTCATCAATAGAAATGAGCTAAATGTTACGATGTTCGGAAGAAACCCAGTTTCAACCTATAGAAGTCGGACATGGTTGTAAGTTTGAAATTATAAGATTGACCTCTTCTGTAGAATGAGGATTGAAGAGAACAACTATTTATCAATAGACTAAAGTTGCAATGTTCGGAAGACACCAAGTTTCAACCTACTGAGGTCGGACATTGTCGTGAGTTTTACTAAGCTAAGTCTACATCCACAGTACCCCCTACCTGTTAGCAACAACACGAAAGGCTGAGGTACCGAAATATATAAGTTCTACAAGCAGACGTATTTGTACTATGATTAAACGGGAAGGTTTGTGCTCAGCTCGAGAAGCTGCTAATAATTTTAATGCGAACTGTACGCGTGCAGCGGACTTCGTACTCTGCTGAGGCAAACGCATTCCAGGTAGGAGCTGGCTAGCCGGATGCAGCTTGCGCGCGCGTGTGTGTAGGCATGCTTGAAAAACACATCCCAGATATTTTTTCTCGTTCTAGAGTCTGCTTATTCTAAATCCGGTGCTAATACACAGCTACTCGTAAGGCATAACACTTGAAATGCACTAGAAAACAGCTAGCCGCTGCTCTCCTGTTTTTACATGAGATTTTAAATTGTAAGAACCTATTTTACGGCCAGATGCCCTTCCTGACGCAAGAATCTGTTTTACGGCCGGTTGCCCTTTCTGACGCTGAAAGACCAGGATTTAGCCAGTTACCCTTCCTGATGTAACAAGACTAGGATTTATTTTTTTAGACTGCACTTGGCTAGAAATAGCCACACGAAATGATTATATAGAAAGAGATTTACCGGCTCCTACAGTTTGGTTTAGTGTACTTGCCTCTCACCCGGCAGTCTCGGGTTCGATTCTCTTGGGATTAAAAATATGTTTTACAGCCGAGTACCCCCTCCTGACGCAAGAGTTTAAATCGCAACAATCTGTTTCACGGCCGGTTTCCCTTCCTGACGCTGAGAGACCAGGATTTAGCCAGTTACCCTTCTTGATGTAACAAGACTAGGATTTATTTTTAGACTGCACTTGGCTAGAAATAGCCACACGAAATTATTATATAGAAAGAGAATTACCGGCTCTTACGGTTTGGTTTATGTGCTTGCCTCTCACCCGGCAGTCTCGGGTTCGATTCTCTTAGAACGAAGGTGCACCCGAAACACATAATTCAATGTTCTGATCATATGTTGTATCGAGTAGAGTGATTATATTCTTCATCACTTATTTTGTAATATAATCTTCAAGTATTCGATAAGTGGTGGTGGTGATTATTGTTTTAAGAGGAAGTACAACTAGGCAACCATCCTCTATATACAACTAATCAGAGGGAAAAATGGAAGGGGTCCGACACTTCGAAAAATGAAGATATCGGCCAAAGGAAGACAAGGGCCACGAAGGGCGTGAAAATGAAAGACTCCCTAGCCCTCGCAAACCTAATAGCGTCGGGGTCGGAAAAGAACAAGAGTTGACCAAGGGAGGTCGGACAGGATAGATTAAAGTGAGGAGATTGGCACAAGTAAGTGGAAGCAATGCCAGGACTCAGCTGAGGGCCCCGTGGTCGCCAACACACGCTCCAAAGTTCAGAGCCCCTGGGGCAAGTATTCGATAAAGCTATACCTTAACAGAGCAGGGAAAAGGAGGTTATAACAATCGCTATCTTACGCAACCCGTTCAGAACTGTAGTCTTGTTTTCTTTTAGAACAAATGTATTCCTTGACATGTTCTTTTTAAATTGTCCGCTACTACGATCAAAAGCGCAGCACGGTGCTCTCAGATGGCGGATGTGGAATTTGCCGCCACCACATGTCAAAGAATAAAGATGCCAACACGATGCTCTCTTGGCAGCTTTTCAAATTGTCCGCCACCACAGAATGCAGCGCGGCGCTCTGTAGATTAAAGATGGCGAATGTAGAATTTGTCACCACCACATAGAGTGCGGCACTGCGCTCTCTTGATTAAAGGTGGTGGATGACAGCTGCCAGAAAAACGTACGTGAGTTTGTAAAGCACGTGGAATTTACCGCCACCACAAAGAGGGCAGCACGGTGCTCTCTTGATTAAAGATGGTGGATGACAGCTGAAGAGCACGTAGAATTTGTTTCCAAACAAGAGCACGTGGAATTTGCCGCCACCACATAGAGTGCAGTACTGTTCTCTCTGGATTAAAGATGGCGGATGAAAGCTGTCAGAAAAGCACATGAGTTTGTAGAGCGCGTAGAATTTGCCACCACCACATTTCAACTAAAGAGTGCAGCACTGTTCTCTCTGGATTAAAGATGGCGGATGATATCTGTCAAAAAAGCGCATAGGTTTGTTTCCAAACAAGAGAATATAGAATTTGCCGCCACCACATTTCAACTAGAGAGTACAACATGGTGCTCTCTGGATTAAAGATGGCGGATGGTAGCTGCAGCATGGTGCTCTCTGGATTAAAGATGGCGGATGATAGCTGTCAAAAAAAGCGCATAGGTTTGTTTCCAAACAAGAGAATGTAGAATTTGCCGCCACCACATTTCAACTAGAGAGTGCAGCACGATGCTCTCTTGATTAAAGATGGCGGATGGTAGCTGTCAAAAAAGCACGTGGCTTTGTTTCCAAACAAGAGCATGTGAAATTTGCCGCCACCACATAGAGTGCAGCCCTGTGCTCTCTTGATTAAAGATGGCTGCTGTCACGTGGAATTGTCTGTCACCAGAGTGCAGCACGGTGCTCTGTCGATTAAAGATGGCTGCTATCAAAAAGCATTTTTCAAATTATCCGCCACCACATTTCAAAGGTAAGTAGCTAAAGAGGGGCAGCACTGTGCTCTGTGGATTAAAAATGGCGGATGTCAGCTGTCAAAAAGCACGTGGATTTGTTTATCTCTCGCTAGTTAGGTTAAGTTGGTACCACTAAGGTTTAGATCCGCCAAGATGGCAGCACTGCCGATGACAGGTGACGAATTTGCAGCTACTGCGATAAAGAGGGCAGCACGGTGCTCTGTAGTTTAAAGATGGCGGATGAGAGCTGCCAAAAAAAGCACGTGGATTTGTTTATCTCACGCTAGTTAGGTTACGTTGGTACTACTGAGGTTTAGGCCTGTCAGGATGGCAGTACTGAGGTTAGCGATGCGTTGTTGTCGATGATAGCTGTCAAAAAGCACGTGGCTTTGTTTACAAATTCAAATTTCCCGCGGGTGGTGGAGGAGACCTCTGGGAGGCCTCTGGCTCTGGTGGTGGTGGAGGAGGCCTCTGGGAGGCCTCTGGCTCTGGTGGTGGTGGAGGAGGCCTCTGGGAGCCGGTGGTGGTGGTGATGGTGGCGGCAGAACCAGTCTATTATACTACTCCTTTCCTACGAAGTAAGTTCAAGGGCCCCGCTCTATTGGCGAAATTTGGAATAAATTTCCTGAAGAAATTCACCATACCAATGAACCTAGCAATCCCTTTGATGTCCTTGGGAGGTTTGAAATCACGGATGGCCTGTGTTCTGGAATGATCTACAGCGACACCATCGGGCGACACAACATGCCCTAGAAATGACATAGAGGGCTTAGCAAAAGCGACTTTGGACAACTTGACTGTTAACCCTGCCTTATGAAGACGACTGAGGACCTCTTTCAGATGATCAACGTAATCTTCAAAGGTTTCAGAAAATACGACGACATCATCCACGTAATGATAAAAGTACTCAAATTCAATGTCGGAGGAGACCCTGTCTAGCAGTCTCGTAAGCACGGCTGCCCCCATGGGGAGCCCGAAAGGCACGCGGATTTACTCGTACATGTTCCAATCCGTGGCAAACGCTGTCAGGTGTTTAGGTTCCTCTGCTAGCGGTATCTGATTATAAGCCTGATTAAGGTGAAGAACTTAGCTTTACGAAACAATGAAAAACAAGAATGAAGGTCTGGAAGGGGCACAGATTGTAACACCGCCTTCCGATTGAGAGCCCTATAATCAATCACAGGCCTGAAGCCACCTTGGGATTTCGGGACTAGGAAAATAGGCGAAGAATACGCCGACTTAGAGGGCCGAATATTACCATCTTTTAGCGTCTGATATATGATTTCTTTCAGCGCCTTCATTTTAGGTGGAGATAGCCTATAAGGTGGAAAACGGACAGGAATCGAATCCGTAACCTCAATTTTGTATTCGATAAGGTCAGTAACACCAAGATTATCAGAGAAAACCTCTGGAAACGACTGACACAACTTACGAATACTATCAGCCTGCTCCTCAGGTAGATGTATAAGGTCTAACAACATCTCATCCTGGGTAGGCGAAATAGATGAACATGACACAGAACTACATTTTAACAAAGGGATTTTGGAATTACTATCAAATTTGAAAGTGCACGACTTGCTCTGAAGGTCGAGCACTAGACCGGTGTGAGACATGAAATCAGCTCCCAATATAATGGGGCAAGACAAGTGCTTGGCCAAAAACAGTTTAAATTTCCAAGTAAATTTAGATATACGAATTTTGGCATACAGAAAACCTAAAATTTCTAATGGAGAGGAATTTGCCAAAACATATTGAACCGAAGTCGAACAAAAATCAGGAAGTTTACAAACAAATTTCAATTTGGAGTACCACTCGGCCGAAATAATGGAACAAACACTGCCTGAGTCTAAACGAGCAGTTACAGGCTCATTATTCAATTCAATTATGATAAATGGGACAGGTGCGGGAGTATCCGCCGCAATCCTAAGACATTCTTTGGGACATTCAGATGGTAATGTCGAATATTTCTGACTTTTCCCTGATTTTTCGTTAGGTTTAACTGGGGCTGAGCCTTGTAAGGAGGGGTTGTGCAATTAAATTATATATGGAGGTACCCAAGCTATTGGTTCATGTACTAAAAGTGCACTAAAATTAATTATGTTACATTTACCGGGGGTGAAGCTGAATTATTATTAGTATGAAATATGTTGAAAAGATAGCGTGCTATTTTATTAATGGTTGCTATGGAATCACCCCACTATGTGAAGTTTTGAGCCATCCGAGTTCTCACCAAGCGGACCGAAATTTTATTTAATTTTTCTGTCTTAAACTTTTCCCTGTTATTCTTGATTTTTACTTGTAAAATTGTGTTTTTTCCCTTCAAAATTATGGCCATTGTTACTGTTGTACTGTTTGGTAATGGCTTTTGTTCATGGCGTGTGTGCGTTGCCATAACGATATGTGATTGTTGTTGTTGATTGATTTTGTTGATGATGATAATTCCTTCTCGGAGACTGTCAACCTGGCGGTGGAATTCTATTAAATCGTATGATTTTCCCCTTACTCTTGTGGATATTGAGCACGTCATTGAGCAATTATTTCTCTCATTTGAATTCTCATTCATCCTGCGTGGGATACCTCCTTAGTTTCGGTGTTCCTTAGTTTGAGTGGCAGTCATTTGTGATAATTATATCGTGGACTGTCAGTATCCTATCCCATTTGGAGAGAACGCCATGGTCAACGAAGTGAAATTTCAAAATGGATAAGTAATAAACAAAATGAATAATCTAATTTACGCAGGTTTACTGGCATGTTGAGGTTCCTGAAAACATTAGCTTGAGTAATGACTAATTTATTACTATTTTCTTATTGCGTTGGTCGACCACAATTTGTAATTTTAGTTTTCCGTTTTGTGTTTTTAACATGACTTAAATTAGGTAGTAGTTTCTCTTTTAATTTTTCCTGGGTGGACGCTTTCCCTGTTACGATATTCAATTTAATCTTTTTTGGTGAATAAAAGTTGTTATATTTTCTTTCAACGAAATACATGTTCTTTTTTTAATATTAGCATTTTGATACCAGGTACTGTTATTGTAATTAATCCACGGGTTAAATTGAGACACCTCTCCATCAGTTCAGGTAAGTTCCTTCTTGTTTATTTTGGTGGTGTTTTGGGGGGTATTCTGATTTCGGTTTCTGTTTTCCTTGGCGAACTAGCTCGTTTGCTGTAACAGCTAGTTTGTTTTCACTTTTTACTGCCGTTATCATAGTTCTTGTGGTGTTTGACTACGTAACGGGTCAGTGTTATAGGTTGATCAGACTCGTAACGTATGTTCGGTAGGAGCTCCCTTGATGAAAATCCAAGCAATGGTCCAATGAAATCAGATTGTGATTTGAAGTCAATCTTAAATGAGGATTCAATAACACATTTATGTGTAATATTGCTTACAGTAATTGAGAACTTGTAATTATGATTACTAAAACTCTCTTCTCCAAACTGATCAATTAACGTACTTTCAATATATTCATGAAAATCGTCTACTGAAAAACTGTCTGAGGGTAGCGTTAGCACATACTCATCGTAATAGAACTTGTTTACACCATCACGCTAGTAGTATAATTGGATGGTTCTGCGGCCTCCTTCCGCGGGAAATTTGAATTTTGGCGGGAAATTTGAATTCTGGTGGGAGATTTGAATTTTGGCGGGAGATTTGAATTTTGGCGGGAGATTTGAATTTGTAAACAAAGCCACGTACTTTTTGACAGCTGTCATCGACAACAACGCATCGCTAACCTCACTGCTGCCATCTCGACGGGCCTAAACCTCAGTAGTGCCAACTTAACCTAACTAGTGCGAGGTAAACAAAGCCACGTGTTTTTTTGACAGCCACGTGCTTTTTGACAGAAAACAACGCATCGCTAACCTCAGTACTGCCATCTTGACGGGCCTAAACCTTAGTGGTACCAACTCAACCTAACTAGCGTGTGGTAAACAAAGCCACGTGCTTTTTGACAGCTGTCATCCACCAACTTTAAACTACAGATCACTGTGCTGCCCTCTTTATCGTAGTAGATGTACAATTCGTCACCTGTCATCGGCAGTGCTGCCATCTTGGCGGGCCTAAACCTTAGTGCTACCAACTTAACCTCACTAGCGTGAGATAAACAAATCCACGTTCAGCTGACACCCGCCATCTTTCATCTATAGAGCACAGTGCTGCCCTCTTTAGCTACTTACCTTCCACGTGCAGCTGTCATCCGCCATCTTTAATCTATAGAGCACAGTGCTGCCCTCTTTAGCTACTTACCTTTGAAATGTGGTGGCGGATAATTTGAAAAATGCTTTTTGACAGCAGCCATCTTTGAGCACCGTGATGCCCTCTTTAGCTAGATACCTGTGGTGGTAGGCAATTCCACGTGACAGCAGTCATCTTTGAGCACCGTGGTGCCCTCTATGTGGTGGCGGCAAATTCTACATGCTCTTGTTTGGAAACAAACTCACGCGCTTTTTTGACAGCTGTCAACCGCCATCTTTAATCACCGTGCTGCCCCTCTTTAGCTACTCACCTTTGAAATATGGTGGCGGTAAATTCCACGTGCTCTTGTTTCAAAACAAAGCCATGTGCTTTTTTGACAGCCGTCATCCGCCATCTTTAATCAACAGAGCACCGTGCTGCTATCATGCGGGCAATTTCATCAGCTGTCATCCGCCATCTTTAATCCACAGAACACCGTGCTGCCCTCTGTAGTAGAGGGCAATTTGAAAAGTTCTGTTAGCTATCATCCGCCATCTTTAATCAAGAGAGCACAGTGCTGCCCTCTTTAGCTAGATACCTTTGAAATGTGGTGGCGGTAAATTCCACGTGCTCTTGTTTGGAAATAAAGCCATGTGCTTTTTTGACAGCTGTCATCCGCCATCTTTAATCAACAGAGCACCGTGCTGCTATCATGCGGGCAATTTCGTCAGGTGTCATCCGCCATCTTTAATCCACAGAACACCGTGCAGCCCTCTGTAGTAGCGGGCAATTTGTAAAGTTCTGTTAGCTATCATCCGCCATTTTTAATCAAGAGAGCACCGTGCTGCTCTCTTTAGCTAGATACCTTTGAAATGTGGTGGCGGCAAATTGAAAAATTTCACGCGCTCTTGTTTGGAAACAAACTCACGTGCTTTTTTGACAGGCATCATCCGCCATCTTTAAGAAACAGAGTACAGTGCTGCCCTCTTTGTTGTGGCGGTAAATTCCACGTGCTCTTGTTTGGAAACAAAGCTATGTGCTTCTTGACAGGTGTCATCTGCCATCTTTAACCAACAGAGCACTATGCTGCTATCATGCGGGCAATTTCGTTAGCTGTCATCCGCCATCTTTTAATGAACAGAGCACAGTGCTGCCCTATGCGGGGCAATTTCGTCAGCTGTCATCCGCCATCTTTAATCAAGAGAGCGCAGTGCCGCACTCTTTAGTTGAAATGCGGTAGTAGACAATTTGAAAAGCTGCCAAGAGATTATCATGTTAGCTTCTTTATTCTTCGACATGTGGTGGTGGCAAATTCCACATTCGCCATCTGAGAGCACCGTGCTGCGCTCTTGATAGTAGTAACGGACAATTTAAAAAGAATCGATTAAGAATATAATCGAACACTGTACTCAATACAACATATGATCAGAACATCGATTTTTCTAAGAGAAAACAAGACTACAGTTTTGAATAGCTTGCGTAAGATAGCTATTGTTTGCTTAGCTTCAACATGTGATTAGAACATTAAAACATAGCAATACTAGAATCGAACACTGCACTCGATATTGTTAACCCTAAGATGTGATCAGAACATTAATTGATGTGTTCAAAACACTAGATAAGTGATCAAGTCTAGAATAGAACACGATACGACATGATTGAGAATACCTTTATACATATCGCGTAACTGGAGTGATGCATATTTAGACGTGAACACATACTGCTGTTTAAAACCTATTACAACTAGAATCGCGTACTATAGTTCGATGCTGCAGAACACAGCATTGCGAGACTAGAATCAAGCACTGTTTAGAAAAACAAAAAATTCTCTTCTCAACATACTTACTGAGCTGCTCTTCCTGCTCAGTGAAGGTACATCTCTATCGAACGTGCATTGCAAAAGCAAGATTGTAAAACATAACAAGCCTAGAATCGAACACTGCGCTTGATGTTAACTTCAACATGTGATTAGAACATTAAATCAGGTTCAAACATAGCAAGACTAGAATCGAACTCTTCCTACTCTTTCAAGGTACATCTCTATCGAATATGCATTGCAAAAAACAAGATTGTAAAACATAACAAGACTAGAATCAAACACTGCACTCGATGTTGCTAAATTCAACATGTGATTAGAACACGAAATGAGATTAAAACATAGCAAGACTAGAATCGAACACTGCACTCGATGTGTTAACCTTAACATGTAATCAGAACATTTATTGATGTGCTCAAAACACTAGATAAGTGATCAAGACTAGAATCGAACACTGCACTCGATGTCGTTAACCTTAACGTGTGATCAGAACATTAATTGATGTGTATAACTTCCTTTACCTTTACTTACTCTGCCAAGGTACATCTTTATCGAACATGCATCGCAAAGCGAGAGTGTGCAAGTTTAGACTTGAATACATACTACCGTTCAAAAAACATATATACACATACTATAGTGCGATGTTGTAGTACACTATATTACAAGACTAGAATCAAACACTGTTTAGGAAAAAAAATCTCTTCTCAACATACTTACTGTGCTAGACGATAACATACTTACGAATTTAATCAACATCTTCTTTCTTGCTCTTATTCTTCTTCGAGAGGAAGGAGTAGGACGAGAAGGTAATACCTAATCTAAATAAAAGAATATGCCAATTCTACAGTATTTATTTACATCTTTTATGTACGAGTTTCATTATGAATGATTTTACTTGTAGTGATGTTTGCATACTTTTGCTTTCTCGATGTAATTCTTGTATGTACATGCTTTTACGGATCAGTAAAACTAATAACACAAGATTTGTTCTCTATGCCGCGATATATAATGAAAATAGAACGTTGATTTAGTTCTTCTATTTCTAAATCAGTTAGCACGCTAAATCTATTAGGTAAAACAACTTGAAAGTCTTTGCAGACACATAAAATCCTTCCTCCAAATTTCGTTTTTAATCTTCGTAGTGAAATTACTTTAAATTGCTCATTTAGCGGTAGACTTGTTAACGGCTTGGTAGTTGGAGTTGAAATATGACCTAGCTGGATAATCTTCTCCATAGTTTTTCTAAAAAGAACAAATATATAAATGTAGCGTTAGCACTTGCATCACACATAGTAATAATAGGATATAAAATGGTAAGTGTGCTAGCCTAGAGTTACGATGTTCGGAAGAAACCAAGTTTCAACCTATAGAGGTCAGACATGGCTGTGAGTTTGAAATTATAAGATTAACCTCTTCTACAGCATGAAAGATTGAAGAGAATAACTATTTATCAATAGACTAAAGTTGCTATGTTCGGAAGAAACCAAATTTGAACCTGTACAGGTCAGACATTGCTGTGAGTTTCAAATTATAAGATTAACCTCTTCTACAGCATGAAAGATTGAAGAGAACAACTATTTATCATTAGACTAATGTTACGACGTTCGGAAGAAACCAAGTTTCAACCTATAGAGATTACACATTGCTGTAAGGTTGAAATTATAAGATTAACCTCTTCTATGGAATGCAGATTAAAGAAAATAACTATTTATCAATAGACTAAAGTTACGATGTTCGGAAGAAACCAAGTTTCAACCTATAGAGGTTAGACATTGCTGTAAGTTTGAAATTATAAGATTAACCCCTTCTGTGGCATGAGGATTGAAGAGAATAACTATTTACCAATAGACTAAAGTTACGATGTTCAGAAGAAACCAAGTTTGAACCTGTACAGGTCAGACATCGCTGTGAGTTTGAAATTATAAGATTATCCTCTTCTATAGCACGCAGATTAAAGAAAATAACTATTTATCAATAGACTAAAGCTACGATGTTCGGAATAAACCAAGTTTGAACCTGTACAGGTCAGACATTGCTGTAAGTTTGAAATTATAAGATTAACATCTTCTATAGCATGAGGATTGAAGAGAACAACTATTTATCATTAGACTAATATTATAACGTTCGGGTGAAACCAAGTTTCAAGCTATAGAGGTTAGACATTGCTGTAAGTTTGATATTATAAGATTAACCTCTTCTATGGCATGCAGATTAAAGAAAATAACTATTTATCAATAGTCTAAAGTTGCTATGTTCGGAAGAAACCAAGTTTCAACCTATAGAGGTCAGACATTGCTGAAAGTTTGAAATTATAAGATTAACCTCTTCTACAGCATGAAAGATTGAAGAGAACAACTATTTATCAATAGACCAAAGTTGCTATGTTCGGAAGAAACCAAGTTCGAACCTGTACAGTCAGACATTGCTGTGAGTTTGAAATTATAAGATTAACCTCTTCTACAGCATAAAACATTGAAGAGAACAACTATTTATCAATAGACTAAAGTTGCTATGTTCGGAAGAAACCAAGTTTGAACCTGTCCAGGTCAGACATTGCTGTGAGTTTGAAATTATATGATTAACCTCTTCTATGACATGCAGATTAAAGAGAACAACTATTTATCATTAGACTAATGTTATGACGTTCGGAAGAAACCAAGTTTCAACCTATAGAGATTAGACATTGGTGTAAGTTTGAAATTATAAGATTAATCTCTTCTATGGCATGCAGATTAAAGAAAATAACTATTTATCAATAGTCTAAAGATGCTATGTTCGGAAGAAACCAAGTTTCAACCTATAGAGGTCAGACATTGCTGAAAGTTTGAAATTATAAGATTATCCTCTTCTATAGCATGCAGATTAAAGAAAATAACTATTTATCAATAGACTAAAGTTACGATGTTCGGAAGAAACCAAGTTTGAACCTGTACAGGTCAGACATTGCTGTAAGTTTGAAATTATAAGATTAACATCTTCTATAGCATGAGGATTGAAGAGAACAACTATTTATCATTAGACTAATGTTATAACGTTCGGGTGAAACCACGTTTCAAGCTATAGAGCTTAGACATTGCTGTAAGTTTGATATTATAAGATTAACCTCTTCTATGACATGCAGATTAAAGAAAATAACTATTTATCAATAGTCTAAAGTTGCTATGTTCGAAAGAAACCAAGTTTCAACCTATAGAGGTCACACATTGCTCAAAGTTTGAAATTATAAGATTAATCTCTTCTACAGCATGAAAGATTGAAGAGAAGAACTATTTATAAATAGACCAAAGTTGCTATGTTCGGAAGAAACCAAGTTTGAACCTGTACAGGTCAGACATTGCTGTGAGTTTGAATTTATAAGATTAACCTCTTCTACAGCATAAAACATTGAAGAGAACAACTATTTATCAATAGACTAAAGTTGCTATGTTTGGATGAAACCAAGTTTGAACCTGTCTAGGTCAGACATTGCTGTGAGTTTGAAATTATAAGATTAATCACTTCTATGACATGCAGATTAAAGAAAATAACTATTTATCAATAGACTAAAGTTACTATGTTCAGAAGAAACCAAGTTTCAACGTATAGAGGTCGGACATTGCTGTGAGTTTGAAATTATAAGATTAACCTCGTCTATAGCATGAGGATTGAAGAGAACAACTATTTATGATTAGCTTAAAGTTACGATGTTCGGAAGAAACCAAGTTTCAACGTATAGAGGTCGGATATTGCTGTGAGTTTGAAATTATAAGATTAACCTCGTTTATGACATGCAGATTAAAGAAAATAACTATTTATCAATAGACTAAAGTTACGATGTTTTAGAAGAAACCAAGTTTCAGCCTGTTGAGTTCAGACATAGCTATGTGTGTGTTTGAAATTAGAAAATTAACCTCGTCTACAGCATGAGGATTGAAGAGAGCGAATATTAATCAATAGACTAAAGTTACGATGTTCGTAAGAAACCAAGTTTCAACGTATAGAGGTCGGACATTGCTGTGAGTTTGAAATTATAAGATTAACCTCGTCTATAGCATGAGAATTGAAGAGAACAACTATTTATGATTAGCTTAAAGTTACGATGTTCGGAAGAAACCAAGTTTCAACCTATAGAGGTCAGACATACCTTAAAATCTTCGCACTGCAGACTGTTACTCGGATGAATAAAATGCGTACTTTCAAGCCTGTAACTCGAATGATAATATTCTGGTCGTACCTAAAAAGAAAAGAACAAACATATATGAATGTAGTGTAGGGTACATCAGTTAGCCTAGCTATCTTTACAACTCAAAGTTCGAAAACATACCTTAAAAATGCACGTGCCGCAGACTGTTACTCGGATAAATAAAATGCGTACGTTCAAGCCTGAAACTCGAATGATAATATTCTGGTGGAATCTAAAAAGAAAAGAACAAACATATATGAATGTAGTGTAGGGTACATCAGTTAACCTAGCTATCTTTACAACTCAAAGTTCGAAAACATACCTTAAAAATGCACGTGCTGCAGACTGTTACTCGGATGAATAAAATGCGTACTTTCAAGCCTGTAACTCGAACGGTACCTAAAAAGAAAAGAACAAACATATATGAATGTAGATGTCTATTACCTAGCGTAGAAGTTGCTTTGCAAACAGTAACTAACAGTTCTAGCTTACCTAAAGATAAGGCTGAACAATAATATTCACAGCAGACAGTACTTAGACGGGAGATGTACACGTAATAAACGCATACAGAGAACTGTGAGCGCTTCACGCCGAGTGCAGCGAGTCAATATGCTGCTTGTTACCAAGCGGATGTAAAAGTCGCTGACAACTGCAGTACAGTCGGAACTAAATGTTTATGCAACAAGAGCTCTCCTGAGGGTCTTACACTGAGTTCTGCAGGCTGGCGTATTTAAGCCGGAATCGAACCTCCTGTTGATGCCGAGGTGTCAGAATTTAAGAGTTCTGCCGCGGATCGAGCCTTGGAATGTTAGCGCGCGATCCTCGACTTCTGGACTTAAACGGGAGGGTACTAAGCTACATCCGCGGTATTCCTTACCTGTAGGCACTTAAAGGTATTGAACTAAAACTACATTTAGCTAGATCATGTAGTTACACATTATGACGATCGCGCAGGTCCCCCTCGCCTAGCATTTGCTATTTTTTACGGCTTCTAACAGTAGGAGTTCGAACCCGCTATCTTCCGAAGTAGCGAGAATGATTGAAGAGTGTTGAGGGTGATTCATTTGTCGGATGGAGGCGTTAAGCTATGTGCAGGCTTCTTCGGTAGGAGAAGGCTATGTGCCGGTACCGGGACATCTAGTTACAAAACCCGCTAGAACAAATTTACCGCGTATACTGCGATTTAAAATCCTAGTCAGGAAGGGTAACCGGTTGTAAAACTATGGTGTATGATCTAAGAGGCGGTGTGTGCAAAAAAGCCAGCAATAAGTAAGGGCTGTTGATAGGGGGCGTTAAACCTTGTGCAGGCTCCTTCGAAAATGATTTTGAGTGCAAGACGTTGATGGTGATTCATCTGTCGGATGGAGGCAATAAGCCTTGTGAAGGCTTCTTCGGTAGGAGTAGGCTATATGCCGGTACCGGTATATCTAGTTATAAAACCCGCTATAACAAATTTATTTGCGTATACTGCGATTTAAAATCCTAGTCAGGAAGGGCAACCGGTCGTAAAACTATGGTGTATGATCTAAGAGGCGGGGTGTGCCAAAAAGCCAGCAATAAGTAAGGGCTGTTGATAGGGGGCGTTAAACCTTGTGCAGGCTCCTTCGAAAATGATTTTGAGTACAAGACGTTGATGGTGATTCATCTGTCGGATGGAGGCAATAAGCCTTGTGAAGGCTTCTTCGGTAGGAGTAGGCTATGTGCCGGTACCGGGATATCTAGTTATAAAACCCGCTATAACAAATTTATCGCGTATACTACGATTTCAAATCCTAGTCAGGAAGGGCAACCGGTCGTAAAACTATGGTGTATGATCTAAGAGGCGCGGTGTGCAAAAAAGCCAGCAATAAGTAAGGGCTGTTGATAGGGGGCGTTAAACCTTGTGCAGGCTCCTTCGAAAATGATTTTGAGTACAAGACGATGGTGATTCATCTGTCGGATGGAGGCAATAAGCCTTGTGCAGGCTTCTTCGGTAGGAGTAGGCTATGAGCCGGTACCGGGATATCTAGTTATAAAATCCGCTATAACAAATTTATCGCGTATACTGTGATTTAAAATCCTAGTCAGGAAGGGCAACCGGTCGTAAAACTATGGTGTATGATCTAAGAGGCGGGGTGTGCAAAAAAGCTAGCATTAAGTAAGGGTTGTTGATGGGGACGTTAAACCTTATGCAGACTCCTTGGAAAATGATTATCTGTACGAGAGTGTTGAGGGTGATTCATTTGTCGGATGGAGGCGTTAAGCTGTGTGCAGGCTTCTTCGGTAGGAGTAGGCTATGTGCCGGCACCGGGTTTTACCCTCTCCCTACTATTGTATATTACATTCTTAGGTAGTTTCGAGGGCGTGCAAAAAGCCAGCATTAAGTAAGGGCTGCTGATGGAGGGGTGTTAAACCTTGTACAGGCTCCTTCAACAGGAGAAGCCTACATGCCGGCGCCGTGCAGGCTCGTTCGATAGGAGTAGGCTATATGCTGGCACTGTGTTTTAACCTCTCGGTACAATCATTATATTTTATGTTAGGAACTTACATGGGCTAAATGCTGTACATTCCGTGGCAGAGCCGGGAATCGAACTCGGGCCTGCGGGGGTAGCAGCTAATCACACTAACTACTACACCACAGAGGAGGACTATTTCAGTTTTACAGAACAGAATATTTTACAACCTTAATACGCTTATAATCTAGCAATTAGACGTTCTATGAGTTACAAGTTGCTTATCAGCACACCGTGTCTTCGTTCTAGGTTAGTGCAGCCGGAAGCCGAGTGTACAATTTCAGCCCAACACATACATTCCAAACCTCGCTCTGAATGAGTGCGCCGATACAACTTCAAAGATAGTGTTCTATGTAGTAGAACAGAAAATGTAACCCATAACCCGTTCCTAAAGCTTAAAACTGTAAATGTTTGAAGCTCCTGTTTTTACAGCTAGATGTGGTTCCTAACGTAGCAGGGCCGGGATTAAAAATATGTTTTAAAGCCGAGTGCCTCCTCCTGACGCAGGAGTTTAAATCGCAAGAATTTGTTTTACGACCGGTTGCCCTTCCTGACGCGAGATTTTAAATCATAAGAATCCGTTTTACAACTGGATACCCTCCTAGGATTTTAAATAGCAGTAACTAGCCTCCTACATCATACACTATTGTTTTCGACCGGTTGCCCTTCCTGACGTCAAAGAACTGGGATTAAGAATCTGTTTTTCAAACTTCTAACACGGGAATCGGGATTTTACAGCTAGATGCACTTCTTAGATTTTAAATCGCTGTATCACGAACTATTGTTTTACAGCCGGATGCCCTTCCTGACGCAAATCTAAGATTTTAAATCGCAAGAATTTGTTTTAAGACTAGTTGCCCTTCCTGACGCAAAACTAGCAGTATCTAGCCTCTTACATCATACACTATTGTTTTCGACCGGTTGCCCTTCCTGACGTCAAAGAACTCGGATTAAGAAACTGTTTTACAACTTCTAACACGAGAATCGGGGATTTATAGCTAGATGCTCTTCTTAGATTTTAAATCGCTTTATCACGAACTATTGTTTTACAGCCGGATGCCCTTCCTGACGCAAAACTAAGATTTTAAATCGCAAGAATTTGTTTTAAGACTAGTTGCCCTTCCTGACGCAAAACTGGCAGTATCTAGCCCCTTACATCATACACTATTGTTTTCGACCGGTTGCCCTTCCTGACGTCAAAGAACTCGGATTAAGAATCTGTTTTACAACTTCTAACACGAGAATCGGGGATTTACAGCTAGATGCTCTTCTTAGATTTTAAATCGCTGTATCACGAACTATTGTTTTACAGCCGGATGCCCTTCCTGACGCAAAACTAAGATTTTAAATCGCAAGAATTTGTTTTTAAGACTAGTTGCCCTTCCTGACGCAAAACTGGCAGTATCTAGCCTCTTACATCATACACTATTGTTTTCGTCCGGTTGCCCTTCCTGACGTCAAAGAACTCGGATTAAGAATCTGTTTTACAACTAGATGCTCTTTTAACATGAGAATCGGGGATTTACGGCTTAAAGATGGCGGATGACAGCTGTCAGAAAAGCATATAGGTTTGTGAAGCACGTAGAATTTACCGCCACCACATTTCAAAGGTGAGTAGCTAAAGAGGGCAGCACGGTGATTAAAGATGGCGGTTGACAGCTGTCAAAAAAGCATGTTGATTTGTTTCCAAACAAGAGCACGTGGAATTTGCCGCCACCACATAGAGGGCAGCACTCTTCTCTCTGGATTAAAGATGGCGGATGACAGCTGTCAAAGGTAAGTAGCTAAAGAGGGCAGCACGGTTATTAAAGATGGCGGATGACAGCTGTCAAAAAAGCATGTTGACTTGTTTCCAAACAAGAGCACGTGGAATTTGCCGCCACCACATAGAGGGCAGCACTGTTCTCTCTGGATTAAAGATGGCGGATGACAGCTGTCAAAGGTAAGTAGCTAAAGAGGGCAGCACGGTGATTAAAGATGGCGGTTAACAGCTGTCAAAAAAGCATGTCGATTTGTTTCCAAACAAGAGCACGTGGAATTTGCCGCCACCACATAGAGGGCAGCACTGTTCTCTCTGGATTAAAGATGGCGGATGACAGCTGTCAGAAAAGCATATAGGTTTGTAAAGCACGTGGAATTTACCGCCACCACATTTCAAAGGTAAGTTGCTAAAGAGGGCAGCACGGTGCTCAATGATGGCTGCTATCAAAAAGCATTTTTCAAATTATCCGCCACCACAAAGAGGGCAGCACTGTGCTCTATGGATAAAAGATGGCGGATGACAGCTGCACGTGGATTTGTTTATCTCCCGCTAGTGAGGTTAAGTTGGTAGCACTAAGGTTTAGGCCCGCCAAGATGGCAGCACTGCCGATGACAGGTGACGAATTGTACATCTACTACGATAAAGAGGGCAGCACAGTGCTCAGTGGTTTAAAGATGGCGGATGACAGCTGTCAAAAAGCACGTGGCTTTGTTTACCACACGCTAGTTAGGTTAAGTTGGTACCACTAAGGTTTAGGCCCGTCAAGATGGCAGTACTGAGGTTAGCGATGCATAGTTGTCTGTCAAAAAGCACGTGGCTGTCAAAAAACACGTGGCTTTGTTTACCTCGCACTAGTTAGGTTAAGTTGGCACTACTGAGGTTTAGGTCCGTCAAGATGGCAGTACTGAGGTTAGCGATGCGTTGTTGTCTGTTAAAAAGCACGTGGCTGTCAACAAAACACGTGGCTTTGTTTACCTCGCACTAGTTAGGTTAAGGTGGCACTACTGAGGTTTAGGCCCGTCAAGATGGCAGCAGTGAGGTTAGCGATGCGTTGGTGTCGATGACAGCTGTAAAAAAGCACGTGGCTTTGTTTACAAATTCAAATCTCCCGCCAAAATTCAAATTTCCCGCCACAATTCAAATTTCCCGCCAAAATTCAAATTTCCCGCGGGAGGAGGCCGCAGAACCATCCAATTATACTACTCACGCTCATTATCGATGTTATTGTAGCTTTCAAACGATACCAGTCCAAGACTATGTAGCTGATAGGTGGATTAAAATAGACCGTTGTTTCAGGTCCATATCAACGTACAGCAAGCGTTCTTTCACTGTCAATCATCACGTGCACACTAATGCTCCTTCTCTACCGTCTGGGTTTGATAAAAGAACATAAGATATAACCGTCCGCACATGTGTGCTTCGAACTTTGCACACGGTTTTTATTGTAAACAATGTCTGCACTGCTTCCAAAATAACGTATGCGTTCAAAGGGAGGAGGTAAGTCTCCATAGCTATCGAAATACCATACTTTAGATCTACGTAATGAGTTCCAGGTCCACGACTGTTGTCTAAGTTAATTACGGCACATTCACGTTCACGTGGACGCGCTGGTAGTTGATCGCGCATATACACACCTCGAAAATAATGAATTCCTAGTTCTTTAGCAAACGTAAAACTTCTTCACGTGTCAGAGCTCGATGTGGCAGTGCATTCAGTAGACGTTTTTGGAGATATGTAGATGACAAGCCCTTTTTTGTACGGTGCTAGCTTCATGTGTACACCTTTGCCTCATAATTACCTCCATCGTCTTGTTATGACGTTCACTCTCTTTTAACTATCGTTTCGCTTCTTCTACAGCTTTAACAGTTCTTCCTACAGCACTAGCACCACCCAACAATGATCCTAAAGCTGCTAGTCCAGCAAACAGCGCAGGAAGAAATGCTCCTCGTTTTGGTACAGGAATAATTCATGCACGTCTACTAAATATTGCTCTGCACTTCGGATAAATTCTCGCTCTTGCTGCGCGTGGTGCCTTAATAATAACTAAACGCGGATTGTATTCCCCTCGAATAGCTTTTATAAGATATTTCCATTCGAGAGTTTCCTTCTTCTTCATATCGTTTGGATATAGTTGTTTCACCATTCTGTACACGACTATCCTCGTCAAGAGCAAAACATAAACTAACCCTTACCTCTTGTTCGTTTAATACATATATTACTATTGCCTACTTTATTATTCGGTTATAATTAAGATTATAAAGCAGCTGTTAGTGACATTGTACCACATATCTTTCCTACTTCTAGTACAACTACAAGAAAACGTCATAGAACGTTGTTTCCTTTTACTGCTCGATGTATTATATCAGACCCATCAGGATGCGAGAAAACAAATCTTTTACTTACACTTATAACCTCTTTAAATGGTATACGCTACGAGAATATTAACGTTTTCGCAAAGTCACTTTATCAACCGCTATATACTACTCTATAAACGATCTCTTGAAGATGGGATAAAATATTTTGAATTTAATTCACACGAGCAAGTACCATCACCGGAAGATGTACTTCCTAATTCTCTTACGATGTCGCAACAGAACAGAAAAATGTTATTCGTGCATTCTTTAGTATGGGACGACATAAATATAACATGTTGATTGCATCTATTTATGCCAAACCTATTCTCGTGTCCCTAAGCAGTTGATACGCGACAACGCAAATGTTATTGTGCTTTTTCGGCAAGATGAGCGCAACATGCGTCATGTGTATGACGATCATGTTAACACTGATATGATATTCAATGACTTTAACCGTATATGTGCTACATGTTGGCCATCACATCGTTACATCTTTTTAGTTATTGATAAAGAAAGTGATGTTCAGCATGGACGATATCGCATGGGTTTCGATCATTTTATATGCATTAACACAGAATTACAGTGACTACTTGATCGAAAACCATCATCATGTTAACATCTAGCAAGGAGATTACAAAACATATCATCCAAGCTCGAAACAATATTCGACGAAAATTTAAAGAGATTAAACGTATTCAAGCAGACAAGAATTTATTTTTTTAAACGCAACTAAGTACACCACTCAAAGAAATTTTTAATTCTACTTCATTGCCGCAGTCTACTTCAAGTTTTGCTCTATGCAAATATCATATGATAAAGAGAAGCATGAAGAAGAGAAGCATAAACACGAGAAGGAAGATGAGAAGCAAGATATAGATCAACAAGATGATAAGGAAGAAGATCTTAACGATACTTTACCATCTAAGCGTGTTGACTTTTTAAGTACAGATGTTATTGCTGAAACACCTACTACATCGACGCAAGATCTACTATCTTAGTCTAAGGTTATGATCACGCCAGAGTATCGTAATCAGTTTAAAACTTTTATTCAAGATACCTGTGGATCTCTCTTTGCACCTTATATTGAAAAACTCTTTACAGGACAAACTGACACTACCTATGGCATTCGCTACGAATACGACTGTTTCTGGATGGGAAATTCAAATGTTAAGATTAATAGCAACAAACTTATTGTAAAAGGTGTTACATATAAACCTACAAAAGGACTCCTAGAAATTCTTTTCTCACGAATACCTGACAAGGATATAATTTTACAAAATGATCTTAAAAAAATATAAAGAAAATTTTTGCTACTGACTCAACACAACGTAATTACAAGAGAACAGAAGCTGTAAATGCAAATAAGAGTTACAAGTATTGTGAGTTTATTTCTAAGCTGTTTCCGACTGCATGTAGTCTTGATGTTATCTACAAGTCTTTGTTGCCGTATGTGGATGTAAGATACTGCAATGTCCCAAACTTACTCGTTGAACGATTACAACTGGTGCTGGTCACACAGGTCATGAATCGGAAATTCTAGAAATAGAGACAGAATTACTACAACATGCCGGTATTATTTTGTAATGGCTCGTCAAGAGAAGATCTCACCCGTAAAAGTAAACATCGCACACGAGTTACATAAACCAGCACATCGCACCTACTGTCGCAGACGCGTTATTACGAGAGGAAAAGATGATCTCTGGCAAGTAGACTTAATAGAAATGATTCCATATTGAACCATCCTGTTCATTGGGACAATTGTATTAATTTTAGTATTGGATATTAGTATCACACAAGGCCACCCACGAAGCCAGTGTCTTACAGTATATGTCATAAAGGAGTCCAGAAGAAGCGTTCTTGTGTGAAGTGAGCGCGAGCGTCATTATGAGAAATCTCCAGAAACTCATTAAAAGGAGTTATGTCCCAAGCCAAGCCTCTTGATGAAGATTGGGGACGCTTCCCAGATCCCGGCTAAACTTATTATAGGAGGGAAGAAAGAATTAAATTAATATCTTTGGTTACGGAAGAGTTGCATTGGATTTGAGACAAGAATTGCAACCTGTATTATTTCTGCTTTATTTTGATATGCATTAGGGCTGCATTCATTAATGCATTCGCTAATTAGAGCTCATGATATACTTAATGCGGGAAAACTTCGCGGGCGCGCGAAGATTGCACGCAGTCAAGCGGCTTGATGACGCTATCCGGGATTATAAAATAAGGCCGCCGGGCATATCAGAATCATTCTTGGACCAGAAGGCTGCTTGAACGAGTCGTCATACTGCGTGTTGGTACTGAGAACAACGCTTTGTCTTCGAGCTACACCTACTACCCGTACTGCTATTTCTGCAAGGAAGTAAGTAATCAACTTGAATATTCAGATGAATTTAAGATTTTACCTGTGAGAATATGCTATGGGGAGATGAGAGACTGCTTATAAGAGACTAATGAACTAGTAGCTTCATATTTCTATGAGGTCAAGGTATTACTGACGAAAGGCTAGAATTAATATTGGCTCAGGTTAGGAATTCTGAAACTATATGTTGTCCGTGTGATAGGGTGAAAGAACAGTGACTGAGAGGAGTGAAGAAACTATTGTGTACCAGGTTAAAACCCTGAACGAGACTTGGTTAATGTGACGTGTGAGACACGATAGTAGTGGAGACAGGCATCGAGTTTGGACAGTCTGTAATATATGAATTTATTTTCAGTTACCCCAGCATCAAGTCAGAACGAGTGTTTGACATCACCATTGCAAGGAAGCCACAACCAGGAGCTGAAGCCAACACGACAACGGGCATCGATCCAGGAACGTTGGGAGCACCTGATCAGCACAACGTCGAAGGGGACACCTTCCAACTACAGAGGGAGCTGTACGAAGACGCAACACAAGAAAGAATGTCTCCAAGTGGTCAACAGTATCTGATGCCAGCCCCGCAGTCTATCATGAGGTGGTAGATTCAGTGGTCCACAGGGATGGCCGCTCCGTAATATCATGGATAACATAAGGTCAGAGCTTTCCAATTCTGTTTCAAGCATGTCATTTAAGTTTAGATAGGAATATGGGGGCCGTCAGTCGACAGATTAGGTATGGTAGAAAATTTTCCTTGTAATTTAGAGCTAGGCCTCAAACTCGAACCCCGTACATTAAGGTACATGTTATTTGTAGAGTCCTTGTTAGCGTGTTCATATTTCATTTTGAGTGTGTTATTTCAACGTACGTGTGTTTTTAAGGGTCTGATCGAACTCCTTTGGTTAGAGGAGGTTAGTCTAACAGATAGGTACTTTTATTAGATCGCATTTAGGCATTTGTTTCTGCAGACGTAGATGTGTATAGTTGTGACCAAGACGTGACCAGTAATCCACCCAGATTCACTAATAGAGCGAGCGAGTCCGAATATTTAAGAGATATGAGCCCATGATAGGCAGAATTAAGATTTGTGATTGATATGAGAGGTGCCAGCACAATTGAGAGTTTATTGAATATATGTGGAAATTCCTAGTACGGCCATGTGACTATCGCTTAATGATTAGTGTTTTTGTAGCACCAGGATTTAGCCCATGAGAGGCATAAGTAAGATTTGCGATACTGCGGCAGATATTAAGACGAGGGCAGATAGCCCAGATGTATTTGAAAGAGGGCTTTAGCAGCAGATTACGTGAGATGTTTCTTTGAAAGGCAAGACTTTAGCCTGCCGCCCATTTGAGCTCATAAATTAGGGGACTGCCGCGAGTGAAGTGGTGAGGGTGGAGGTCATTGAGCTTGACGTCACAGGCTTGTGAGTTGGTTATGGTCGTCTGCAGTGTGTCAAGTGTGCCAGGGGAAGAAACGACCTTCATGTTTTGAAAGCAGGGAGAGATCTTTTTGATGTCCTATTTGTTTTACGTAATATTTTAACACTGGCCTGTTTGATATTGACACCCGTGTATAGGTTGGGTGTGTCCTTTTTATTTTGTTTGCATAGGTATCTTTGACGCCTTACTCGTCATGGGACTAGGGTTCGTGACCGAGTCAGGTCATTGTACATTTTGTGGTGATTTTTGTTTGCACCGGGGTTCGGCGGCGCGAGGCATTGCAAATTTTATGGGAATAACTGTTTATGAGTAGTTAAGCGGATATCCATCTTTCTAAACTTCGTTACTTACACTATTGTAACATGCTTGTTGCAGCACAACTGTTTTCGTGAAGGCGGTGAACTGGTTGTCATCGGCTCAGCGTTATTTTACCCTGTCATAATGAAAAGCTCTATCCTTTGTAAATAATTCTATTTTATGTAATAAATCCCTATTTGTTAAACTTTGAATGCAGCGATGTTTTCTGTTAGATATTTTATTTTATTATTAATTTAGCCGAATCTTACCTGATTTGTCACATATCCTCTTGTTTATCTTTTGTTGCCCCGTTATACCCATGTTATCCCTGAGATGATTGCTTATTTGGCTGAGTGAAGAGGATTGTGTTCAGGTAAGACTATGTGCACCAGCTCACGTTTGTGAGAGTTCTTTCACTACCGTACTTTGGGTTCGAGACCGGCTTTCGCCTGGCCGGAACTTCAGAGTCCAGTAGGGCACAATATGCCTCTAGCAAAAAGGGGTGTAAGTATCTACTTACTGTTATCGATGTGTACTCGAAGTTTGCTCTTGCACAACCTGTGCGTTCTAAGATAGCAGCTCAAGTCAAAGACGCATTTAAATGTATTGTTGAAGAATCGAAACGCTACCCAAGGCTTCTTCAAACCGATCAAGGTAAAGAGCTTTTCTTCTTACCTCAAGTTACTTGGCATTCAACACTACTCTACGTTCACAATCAGGCGACAAGTGTTGTAGAAAGCTTTAATCGTACACTGAAAACAATGATGCAGCGAGAATTTATAGCACAATGTTCATATCGTTGGATTGATCTACTACCGAGACATGTATCTACCTTCAACGATACACCTCATCGCACTATCGGAACAAAGCGACGTCTTGTTACGAGGAATGCACCTCGCCTAGATGCTATTCATCTTGTGATTAAAACAGCTGATTCGCGCCGCGATCGCTTTAAAGAAGGTGATTTTTTCAGATCATCAAACACAAGTCTATCTTTGCAAAAGGATACACTCCCAACTGGAGCACTGAAATTCTACAAATCAGGAGTGTTAAGCTTACTAATCCAGTTACGTGTTTACTTCGCGATCTCAGAGGACAGCCTATTGAAGGAGGATTCTACAAATATCCTCATCACTATTTAATTGAACGTGTTTTTCGACGTCGTGGGAATAAACTGTATATTAAATGGCTAGGTTCTAATAACAGCTTATAATTCATGGATTAATAAAGAGGATCAGAATTCAGGACAAGTGTCTGTGCGAAATCGGTACGAGTCACTCCAGGTAGAACAACAGAGGGAAGATGAGGGACAGGGAACTGTTGGTGAGATGTGTGGAAGTAGGAGGAAGGGAAAAGGTAGGAAAGGAAAACGTAGAGTAGAGGATAGGAAAAGACAGGTGGAACAGGGTCATGCGAACGAGAAAAGGGAGGAGGAAGTAGCTTCTGCAGCTATCAGGAAAGATAGGGCTGACCACGAAGGGAGGGGATCAAATGAGGTGGGTAGGGATGAGGCTCTGGTTATGGGGGATTCCATCGTTAGACACGTGGGGAAAGTGTGTGGAGGAAAGGGTACCAGGGTAGAGTGTTATCCAGGAATTAGGTTGAGGCAGATGTTGAGGAAAGTAGAAGAGAGGGAGGAGAAGAAGGAGAAGGTGGTAGTGTTTCACGTTGGTACCAACAACGTAAGGCAAGCTGATATAAGTACCAACATAGTTGGAGATGTGTGGTATCTGGTAAATGCAGCACGGGTGAAGTTTAAGAAAGCGGAAATTGTTATTAGTGGAATAGTGTGTAGAAGGGATACTGACTGGAGGGTGATTGGGGATTTAAATGAGACTATGGAGTGGGTATGTGGGAAACTGGGAGTGAAATTTCTAGATCCTAATGGGCGGGTAGGAGATAGGGATCTGCGCTCAGATGGCCTTCATTTAAACCGCAGTGGTACGTATAAGTTAGGAAATTTGTTTGGAAGGGTAATAGGGAGGTACATTCAGCGAAACGGGATGGCGTAGGGAGCGGCGATAAGGGAACAGGGAACTGGAAATCAAGTAGGGATGACATAAAATTGTTAGTGTTGAACTGTAGAAGTATTGTAAGGAAAGGAATAGAATTAAGTAATTTAATAGATATATATTTACCAGATATTGTAATAGGAGTTGAATCATGGCTGAGAAATGATATAATGGATGCAGAAATTTTCTCACGGCACTGGAGTGTGTATTGTAAAGATAGGATAGGAAGGGTGGGAGGGGGAGTGTTCATTCTGGTGAAAGAAGAATTTGTAAGTTACGAAAAAGTTAGAGATGAGACACATGAAATTCTAGGTGTAAGGCTCATTTCTAAAGATAATAGGCAACTTGATAAATTTTTGGAGTGTACAGATCGGGAAAGGGTAGCACTGACGCGGATTCAGAATTATTTGATAGGATAGTCAGCTATGTGGGAAACGACATGGAAAGAAATGTGATTGTAGCGGGAGATCTGAATTTGCCAGATGTCAATTGGGAAGGAAATGCGAACGACAGGAAGCATGACCAACAAATGGCAAATAAGTTAATATGGGAAGGACAGCTGATTCAGAAAGTGATGGAACCAACCAGAGGGAAAAATATCCTGGATGTCGTGCTGATAAAACCAGATGAGCTCTATAGGGAAACTGAAGTAATAGATGGTATTAGTAATCATGAAGCTGTTTTTGTGGTAGTTAAAAATAAATGTGATAGAAAGGAAGGTCTTAAAAGTAGGACTGTTAGGCAGTACCATATGGCTGATAAAGCAGGCATGAGGCAGTTTCTAAAAAGTAATTATGATCGGTGGAAAACGGTAAATAAAAAGGTGAACAGACTCTGGGATGGGTTTAAAGGAATTGTTGAGGAATGCGAAAACAGGTTTGTACCATTAAGGGTGGTAAGGAATGGTAAAGACCCACCTTATTATAACAGAGAAATAAAGAGACTAAGAAGGAGGTGCAGACTGGAAAGAAATAGAGTTAGAAATGGCTGTGGAAGTAAGGAGAAATTGAAGGAACTTAATAGAAAATTGAATCTAGCAAAGAAGGCAGCTAAGGATAACATGATGGCAAGCATATTTGGCAGTCATACGAATTTTAGTGAAAAATGGAAGGGTATGTATAGGTATTTTAAGGCAGAAACAGGTTACAAGAAGGACATTCCAGGAATAATTAATGAACAAGGGGAGTGTGTATGTGAGGATCTTCAAAAGGCAGAAGTATTCAGTGGGCAGTATGTAAAGATTGTTGGTTACAAGGATAATGTCGAAATAGAGGAGGAGACTAAGGCCAAAGAAGTAATAAAATTTACATATGATAACAATGACATTTACAATAAGATACAAAAGTTGAAAACTAGAAAAGCGGCTGGAATTGATCAGATTTCTGGGGATATACTAAAGGCAATGGGTTGGGATATAGTACCATATCTGAAGTACTTATTTGATTATTGTTTGGTCGGAGGAGCTATACCAGATACCACTGCAGCGTGACCTCGAAAATGTTGTGAGATGGACAGCAGGCAATGGTATGATGATAAACGGGGTTAAAAGTCAGGTTGTGAATTTCACAAATAGGAAAAGTCCTCTCAGTTTTAATTACTGCGTTGATGGGGTGAAAGTTCCTTTTGGGGATCATTGTAAGTATCTAGGTGTTAATATAAGGAAAGATCTTCATTGGGGTAATCACATAAATGGGATTGTAAATAAAGGGTACAGATCTCTGCACATGGTTATGAGGGTGTTTAGGGGTTGTGGTAAGGGTGTAAATGAGAGGGCATATAATTTTCTGGTAAGACCCCAACTAGAGTATGGTTCCAGTGTATGGGACCCTCACCAAGATTACCTGATTCAAGAACTGGAAAAAATCCAAAGAAAAGCAGCTCGATTTGTTCTGGGTGATTTCCGACAAAAGAGTAGCGTTACAAAAATGTTCCAATGTTTGGGTTGGGAAGAATTGAGAGAAAGAAGAAGAGCTGCTCGACTAAGTGGTATGTTCCGAGCTGTCAGCGGAGAGTTGGCGTGGAATGACATTAGTAGACGAAAAAGTTTGAATGGCGTTTATAAAAGTAGGAAAGATCACAATATGAAGATAAAGTTGGAATTCAAGAGGACAAATTGGGGCAAATATTCATTTATAGGAAGGGGAGTTAGGGATTGGAATAACTTACCAAGGGAGACGTTCAATAAATTTCCAAATTCTTTGAAATCGTTTCGGAAAAGGCTAGGAAAGCAACAGATAGAGAATCTGCCACCTGGGCGACTGCCCTAAATGCAGATCAGTATTGATTGATTGACTGATTGAGATTCATAAATCTTGTGTGTATTTTTCATTCTCAATCCTCTACTTCTCCTTCCTTCTAATTCAACATTATTACTAGGACATGCTGTAGGATTAATGTAATATGTAATTAATGTAACCTGTAATATGTCTTATTCATATTTATTTTAGAATATAGAAATTATTTCTTCAAGTAAATCGTTTTAATCCTTTCTTTATTTTACTTTCTTTGCCAGTAGCTTGTAACAGTTTTCCTTTTATTGCACCGGCAACAACAACTGCTGCTATCTTTTCAGCAACAGAAGCACAAGGTGACGACACACGCAGCATAGCTTTACGAAGCAGATTTTCATCAACTACACGTCCTTGTTCAGGATCGTTTTGCCTATAAGCAAGGCCATGCTCTTTGCAGGCAGCATCTAACATATTAATACCAGGAACACCACGTGCCAAGCGAACGTCAAGTCGTATTCTAGGGCCGCAGTACTCATAACCAGGAAGATGAATCTCGAAGGGAAGAAGATCAATCACTTTATTGATGAGCCCATGCACAGCATGCTTCCTCACCTTTCTCCCAGCACGTTTCTTCACCTTTTTCTTGTTTTCTCTTCTCGCAGCCATGATAAGCGAAGACAACGCGTTAGTCTTAGGTCCGTGATACAGTTTAATTAGTTGACATGTACGGCAATGTCTCACAGAAGGTCTCACTTGTTCATGATGTAAACTACACGTTTGAAGCTCTGATAAAACAGGATCTTGAGTCCACTCACGAGGCACCTTATCCCAAATCTTCTTTACAGCATCTGCTGCTACATTAACCAAAATTTCCTTTGGTAATGCATTTAACTCCTGTTCAGTAAAAGTGTTCAGTTTCTTTTTGCATGCATAAAACTTTACGATTGCCTTTTCAACTGCGTTACACTTAGTTAGAAATGACATGATGTCTTTACTCTACAAATATTTATTTTACACTAAGGTTATTTCGACACTGTAATTTACATATGTTGTTCATCTCCCGACATGCACTGCAACACAACCAATCAAAGAGCAGGTTGTAAAGACTGTTTACTTGTTTCTCCACAACGCTCCTTCAGAAGAGTTTCAAATGATGGACACCCTAATTCATGCATGTCGATAATTTCATACGATAATGGTAGATACTCAAGCAACCATTCCTTCATTTCACAACCCTTTAAGAAAGATCTGCTCTTGACGAATGTGCGTTCATCATTAAAGATAGAAAATTATAAGACATTCCTTTTTCTTCCCACTACAAACCTAAATTTTTCAATCCATTGAGTCTGCTTTTTATCTTCATCTGTTTGCAAACAGTAGGGGAAAGGTGGACTAAATACTAAACCAACAAGTTTTGGTACCCACAACACACTGCAATCTAACACAGCCACCTCTTTAAACAAAAGGTTGTTGCCGTTTACTTCAAAGCCTTGTACATCAACTATTGATGTTCTTGTCATGTTAGCGCTCTACTCTCTATCACTGAACCTTGAAGACTAAGGAAAAACGTTTTCTGATATTATCTATAAAGTGTTCAGTCCGTAAGTAACTTTCATAGCGATCAAGTCTAAGCATGCTCAACAATGATGACGTCATCACTGCAGTTTAAAAACAGAATAATAGCACGTGCTCCCTCTAGCCTTGTGCATAAAATCACCTCGTTATAGTAATGCTTGTTTAAACTTGTTCGATAGAGATATAACGCTCTGCCTTGAAAAAGGAGGAGGAGGCCGTAACAGCCTATGTATAGCCGCCATCTTGTGCAATCGCCCCATAGGCCGTCTCATAAGAGCTCATGTATAGCCGCCATCTTGTGCAATCGCCCATGGCTGGCATCTCTAAGAGCATCTTTGTTTAAAAACTGAGTTCTCTAAGATAATAGTATGTTGAGAAGGGCAGCTTGCTTTATAACTATGATCGTAGTAAGTTGAGAAGGGCAGCTTGCTTGCTTGCTTGCGGTGTGGCTAAGTCCCCTTAAGATCAATTTAAATTCCGCGCTATAAAGTTTACTTCCTTCAAGATAGCAGCACTCATGTAGACCATGTGCATGTAGTTAAAGATAGCGCCTGACAGCTGTCAAAAAGCACGTGGATTTTTTTAATTGCCCGCCACTACATGCTTCAACTTATCCCGCAAGGGAAAATAGAAGGAAAAAGATCTCCTGGGCGAAAAAGAATTTCCTGGCTCGATAACCTTAAAATCTGCTTCACCAAAACATCTGCAGAACTGTTCCGAATTTCAATGGATACAGCCAGAATAGCCATGTTGATCGCCAACGTCCGAGGCGGACAGGCACGATAGGAAGAAGAAGACATGCCTAAGGTTGCAGGCTTGTGGATTTAGTCCTTGCCAGCACTGAAGTTTGCGATCGTCTGTTGTTTAGCGATGGCTGCTGACAGCTGTCAAAAAAGCACGTGGAATTTCAAATTGCCAGCCACCACGTGTCTAAGGTAGTAGCCGTGAGGTTTAGTGCCGTAAAGATGGCAGCACGCTGCTCTGTTGATTAAAGATGGCAGCTGTCAGCTGTCAAAAAGCGCGTGGCTTTGTTTACAAACAAGAGCACGTGGAATTTCAAATTGCCCGCCACCACACGCCAAAGGTTGTAGCCGTGAAGTTTATTGCCGTAAAGATGGCAACACGATGCTCTGTTGATTAAAGATGCCCGCTGACAGCTGTCAAAAAGCGGGGAATTTTTCAAATTGCCCGCTACTACATGCCTAAGGTGGTAGCCATGAGGTTTAGTGTCGTAAAGATGGCAGTACTGAGAATAACGATGCGTTTTCGTTTACTGTCAGAAAAGCTTTGTTTATAAACAGGAACACGTGACTTGGTTTAAATATGGCCGCTGATAGCTTTCAAAAAAGCACGCGGAATTTCAAATTGCCCGCCACCACGTAGCTAAGGTAGCAACTATGAAGTTTAGTGCCGTAAAGATAGCAGCACTGAGGTTAGCGATGCTCTGTTGTTTATAGATGACAGCTTGACAGATGTCAAAAAGCACGTTGAATTCTAAGTTGACCGCCACCACGTGCCTAAGGTGGCAACTACGGGGTTTAGTGCCGTCAAGATGGCAGCACTGGGGTTAGCGATGCTATGTTGTTTAAAAATGGCCGCTGACAGCTGTCAAAACGCAAGTGGCTGCCAAAAAAGCATGTGGCTTAATACAAATTCAAATTTCCCGCCAAAATTCAAATATCTCGCGTTGCTGACGTCAGCATCATGTGACCCGCTCCGCGGCCACTGATTGTTCCACCGCAGGACGCACCTAGGTTCTCACCTGTCCAGCGAGTCGGACGCATTTCTGCGGTCGTCCCACCCGGGATGGCCCGCCTTGGGTAAGCGCTGTTGGTTTCATTTCCACCTTAATTTAAATTCAATGTTTGGTTTTCTTTTCACATATCAGTTTGCCCCTGCTCGCTCAAACTCGCCACTCAATTATTAGATGCCTCAGCTTTACAGCTGGGCCTCCCTGTTTGAATTTGAAGACAATTCCCCCTTCATTTTAGTTTTGTGAACAGTGTAATTAGAAGATTAATTTTATTTCCCTCGGGATTTGCCTCCAGACACTATGTATAACTTGATGTACACTAGTTTTTCCTCTAACCCGCACCAGAAGTGTTTTAGGTGTGGGAGTAAGTTAAACTGGCCTCTGTGTCAAGTTTTATAATTTCTGATTTCCTTCTTTTTTCCATTATATAGCGCGATTGACTGAGAGCGCATTTACATTTTACTCAATGGTGTATTTTTAATATCATGTGGTTCAATTTTCTTTAATTGTTGTATTCTGAAAGTTGCATTATGTTAAGGTATATCTTTCTTTTAGCCTCTTTGACTTAAGGGAAGAGTCCTTGGCAAATTACGTCTAATCTTGCTGGTTTTGAGATATGATAAGCTGATTTTTAATTGATTAATTTTATTTTGTAACGCCTGTTTTGGAAAAAATATCAACAGATCAAGGGATCACGGTTGGTTTCTTTTAAAATCCGAAAACCACATCCCCCATGGCTCTGGTATGGTTACCACGCCTGCTCCACATCCTTCCTTTTAGTTGTCAAGTTGATCAACCTGATGTTCATTTGTTTATTTCACAACGCAGTTTCATTTGGTGAGTTGGTTTGTCTTAAAGGTGTCCAAACTCCATGCAATTTAAATTTTATTATTATTATTATTTCTTTACCACGTGTCGTGTAACTGGAATACCGGTTACAGTATTCATATATCACATCCCTAGCACTGTCATTTAGACTACCTTTCTCTCATTCATTCTTCAGCTCCTTGTATAGTTAAGCCTTTATTATTATTTTCAGTAAACGCACCAGTAAGTAGAGAGATGCTCCTCCCTCACATAAGTAAGCATTAACACACTACTGCAGTTATTACAGCAAGACAGGATATCAAACAAAGTCTCCACAAACGGAAAGGAGGCTGATGACCTTAATGTTAGAATACTCTTAATAAATCAACAAGAACAACTTAAAAGAAAGCTTGGTTCTGAGAAACAAGACACAAAAATAACCACATCTCGTTCCCTCCATACGATACACCAAGCTTAAAAGGGTGATAATAACAATAATAATCCTACCGGGAGGTATACCCGACCCGTTAATTTACATCAAGTGCCTGGAAGAACGCTATCTGCCATCCTAAAGTTGCATCAACTAATACAAGATGTTTGGACTTTTCTCTACAGATGCCTCTACACAAAAACGTATGTCATGCCCTCTGGTGTGAAGAGGGACTATTAGGACTGCAAAGTAATTTGTTATTTTAAGGTTTTCTAAACTAAATTGTTTATTCTTTGTTTTTGGTGTGTTAAAGTTTGCAACACTTCTATCCTTCCCACCAACTTTCGAGGTTGGCCCATAAAAATGTTTGTATATTTATTTTTCAGCCAATTCGATCTGCCTTTTATTTACTTAACTACCCAATAAGATTTGGGGGTGTGTCGGGCCCTAGCACAGAGCTCTCTAGAACGTTCCTCTCGGGTATGAATGCTGGCACATTTTCGACCAGGTGGTCTTATTCAACGCTCCAGTCTAGTGTGTGTGTTTACAAAGGAGGCGGGGTACCTCGTCCATCTTCGAACAGTCCATTAGCTCAAGGTAATGGCAGTCCGGATTGTATTAAGTGATAGTCTTTGAAAGCTAGCTCGAGGGTAAGGTTTCCATTCCAGTCTTTACTAATGTAACTTTAATTTCCTAAAATATAACTTTCACACAAGTCAAAAGAACTCAGCCGAAATCAGGGAATAGAGAGTGAGATACCCTCTCGGCTTCCGTGTCAACTTGATTTTGAGGTTACTATGATTTTGTAACCTTTTACCAATTTGAAGTCCTTGTAATTTAAATATTCTCTCCATCTAGACTCCTCGGTAGAACAGGCGTATTTTCTGTAACTTCAGGCCAGAAGCCCAAATAGAGTTTTAATCCTTTAATTGCAAATTTCAAGGAGTGCAAGTGTCCGCTCTGCATCACTTAGATTTTTGGGCCAGTAACTTGAACCTGTTGTTTTCCACAAAGAGTACTCGGTAACCCTGTTAAACATTTTGATTAACTTCAAGTTAATATGTTAAGCTGTTGAGCATCTAAGACAGCGAATACTGTTGGAATTTGTAAAATGTAGCTTGAGCCTTTGGCAGGCCTGGAAATTTCTGGGAAATGATTCCTAAGTGTGAATTTTATAGAACATTGATGCTCTTTCTCTTCAGACAGAAGTGTTAGTGTAAACATTGAATGAGGAAGGCTGTAACGTTGTAATGTTTGGAGAATTGTCTCCTAGATAATTTCGTGGAGCAAAAAGTGCAAAAAGGGTGTGTATTTTGAATACTCTATCTCCTGGTGATGTAAAAGAAATTGGAGGTTTTCTCCTGGACTGTTCTTAGAAGGAGCCGCAGCGCTCTTGGAGAATGTATAATTAGGGAGGTGCAGGCTCAGGTTTGCTAAAGCGTTATTTGTTGATTGTTCTGATTTTCTAAACGTTGTTAGCTAACTTGTAAGCAAATTTTGGTACCTGAAACTGTAAAATCTAACTTTGAAAAGAAACAGAAAAGGAGAAGGAAATGTAACTATAATTTTAAATTTCTAGATTAATCTTCTGATTGCCCAAGTTTGACCCATTAATTCTGCACCTTCTTCCACCTCTGTCCACCACGGTACCTCCGGAACAAGTGGTAGCAGAGCGTGGTTGAATGGGTCCGGATCAAGTCCCTTTTGACGGTTACTAATAGGGATGTATAGAACTAACACTGATAGAGCGCACTGCTGTTTTACTGGGTAAGCGCAATGCGCTCTTCATTTGTCTCCTGTGTACTCATGCCGCTAAATATCCACGAATTTATGTTGCTTAAATTGTTATTTTCGTGACTATGTCGATCTCTTGCAGTATTCCTCTTTGAAAATATCAGGGAAGCCAATTTTTGTTTCACCAGTTTCCACAAAATAAAGAAATGAGGAAGAAATGGTTACATGCTATTAGAAGGAAAAATTTCGGTGAGAAGAATCTGACCGACAGTATTAAAGGATGTTCCCATTATTTTTAACCCGGTGACTTCACGAAAATTTTGTTGGGCAAGTCCGATTTACGAAGGGGAATAATTCCTATTTTCTACCAATAAACTGTTTAGGCATTTTGATAACAACCACCGAATTTATGCGTTTGAATTTAAAGGTGAGAGAGCAAGATTAAAACCGGGCGCTGTTCCATCGCTTTTTTCCGTCGACCACGAACACAACGAAAACAGTGAAGAGGCCATGCACCAAAAATTTGCCTGATTACCACAATAAGCCTACAATATCGGAATATGCCGAAATAACCTCCCTTGAAGTACGGGAAGAAATCGTGAATATACCCGAAGAAGTGAATGTTACATTTGTGATTCCTTTTTTCAAAGACACCAGCACTCAAAAAATTCTACAGGTAATTTGGTTGTTGAGCAAGCAATGCGTAATCGTGATGCCATATTGCTTTATACAGGGTTTGTAGACGTCCAACATCGTAATTTGGTGCTTGCTGTTCTGGGAGCAAACAGATATAACTTACAGATAATCCCTCCTGAACCCAGACTGTGTTTCTTCTTGACTGTTATGAAGCTTAAGGACAACAAATCTGACACAGAACTAGGCCTTAAATTCGGAATCGATAAAACTACTGTTGGGAGAAATTTAATGTTTGGATTAATTTCATGTACTGCCAATTTAAAGAGTTGAACATTTGGCCTGATAGAGAAAATATCCTTGAAAACAGCCCCCTTGCTTTTAGACAGAAATGCCCCTCGACTAGAGTTATAACTGGTGCAATTGAGATTATACATAGCAAAACTTGTTCCAAGTAATAATAATAAAGTTATCTGCTTTACGTCCCACTAACTACTTTTACGGTCTTTGGAGACGCCGAGGTGCCGGAATTTAGTCCCGCAGGAGTTCTTTTACGTGCCAGTAAATCTACCAACACGAGGCTGTCGTATTTGAGCACCTTCAAATACCACCGGACTGAGCCAGGATCGAACCTGCCAAGTTGGGGTTAGAAGGCCAGCGCCTTAACCGTCTGAGCCACTCAGCCCGGCACTTGTTCCAAGGAAAACATTCCACTTTCATAGGGCTAACTGGCCTCAACTGTTTGGTAGGGGGATGCTGAAGAGTTTATACATTTTGGCTGCATGTTTCTGAACACTGAATAATGCTAGTCTTGGACAAGTGCTCTAATGCGTAGCTTACAGCAGCAATATGCTTACAACATACCTTGGGGCCTGCTCCAGCAAAACGTTCACATTCCCCTCCTATAATATCACGACGTAATCCTAAAATAAACTTCACATCATAGGTCTTATGTTTTGTATACTCGGATTTCACAGCACTGTATTTTAGAATTTCAACCTTTTATAAACAAAACAAACATTCCACTGAAAAGTCTGTATCCAACATAACACAATGATTTGTAGTTGGAAACAGGTGTTCCATCTATTTCCGATTTCCTAAATGCGAAATAATCCATCAGATGCAAATTTGTGATAGTGAACTTCATCTTAAGACTGATGGTCAAATATTCAAAGGAACCGGCACTGGGAAACTCAAGAATATTTACATGCCTTTGGTGGTGTACAGAGGCTGTATCTGCAGTTTCATGTAAGCCATAAACCTTAAAAAAATACACGAATCGAAGTCTATAATCAAGGGGAGCAAATGGATGTTTAAATATCTATTTATGATTTAAGTCTTGTGGAGGTATATTTATATATTTATCAATGTACAATACTCAAGCATTTGTTATCTTAAGGAAAAGGCATGCTGACTCCTATATAATTACCGCTGTAACGGTACTAATTCTTCCTTCCTCCCGCTAGTTTTAGCGTTTCTGGTCCGTAGCTCATTTTGCAGCTGTTCAAGGCTTAAACGCTGAAAATCGTCCGTAATATACCAGGGGATATACCTATACAATTAATTAATATAGTCTTGTAGTAAAACTAGAGAAGATACAATCGGCTTTAGCTCAGAAAAGTCGGTCACATTCTATACATTACTCGCAGCTGACTGGGAGAAACATAAGATGATCACCTAGCGCTTACCCAGTAGTACACGAGCGCTATCTGGTGCGAACTTTCTCTGCCTACATCCCTATTGAAATCACCACCGAACTCTAAAGCTTTTCTTGGTTGCTGGAAATGTTCAAAATTCATTAGATTTTCTATCAATATGTCTGGTCCTCGCGAAGTCCTTGCACCCGGGTGCTTGCGTGAGGAGGAATTGATTTACGAACTTCTAATTGGGAAGGTCCAATCTGGTGGCATGGTTGTGGCGGATATTGCCAAACATGAAGAATTTTTAAAATTTCCTATTTGTATCGCGGCTTTTAGGGATGATGCTCTGTCCACTGTCAGGGATAATACCACCGAGCTAGCTTCTGTAGTTAGTTTTTTAAGTAAGTGGAAATTCGGCAAATCAACTTTGAAAAGTTCTAGCTAGATTGTTTCATTTTTATAATACGGCTAGGGACCGAATGTCTCTAAAACTAATGGATGATCATACGAAGGAGGCTAGTAAATTGGTCGAACACCTGTCGGATATGTCTAATAGGGTTAGTAAATTGTTGTTTGGGGTCACTGGTGCTAAAATTGACCCTGTTCAAACTGTACACTGTAAACTTGGCTGCGGAAGGGGACTCTAGTAGGTTTGTTGAGAGTAGGAAATCGGTGGCTACTCAACAAACATCTGCCCCATCGAAACAAGTGTCTGATCATCTAAGACAACTTCCACCTTTCTTTATGAGTAATGAAGCGCTTGTACCTTCTCAACCTACAATACCGTCCCCTGGTTTTAGTAGTTTACCCTACTGTTGCTTAAAGATATATCCGAATTTTCAATGAATTCAACTAATGAGGTCATTTCATTTCAAAAGATTTTTAGTCGAATTTCAAGACCATGCATTAGTATTTGCTCTGTCTCATTCCCAAATTCTACAAATAATTTACCCCTATTCTGTAGGCGTCCTCTTGGACAAAATAGTAAAAACTATAGCTGATAGATCTTCGATAGAAGATTTCTACGCCCACCTCTTGCCTATCTACATTCCGGCTAGAGCTATTTCATCTCTAACAAAAGTCCTATTTCAGAGCACAGAGGTTAGATGAGAATCTGGCTGACTTTAATCAAGATGTAAAGTTTTATAATAGGGCATTCGCTCTCCATTTTCCAGAAGATCAAATTGGGCAAACCCTCCCCACCCTATAGGCCATACCCATGTTTCGCCTCTCGGTCCCAAACCTTCTCAGAACTCGAGGCAATGGCAATGTCAGCCGAGAGGGGTCATCTAACAGTTCTCGGCCACCACCTCGCCGAACATTTCCCACACGCAAAAGTTATGCGTGCGGATCACCTGAACACCTTGGAAATAAATGCCCCTTGGTAAAATGTAGTGGAACTAGGAACAGAGCAGGTCCCTCCCAAGATTGTTTCAAGTGCGGGTCGTTTGCCCATCTAGCCAAGAATTGCACTTCACTTAACAGCACACAGTCCTGTTCAACTTCTGATGTTGCCTCCACTAACCCAGGAAATAGGAAGTGACCAGTGTCATCGGGTGAGTCACCATGTTCACTTTCCCGAGGCTCAGCCCCCGTTAAATCAGGCAACGAATCCTCTAAAGAGACTTCCTCTAATTTATTATTTGAAGGCCCTAGGGAATGCCATAAAATTGCTTCTGAGACTCCAGGATTTTTGCCATATCTGAAAATTGAAGTGAATAACGAACCCGTTACGGCGCTATTAGATTCAGGGAGCGTTAGCTCCATTATTTCCGAGGAGTGGTACTCTAAACTAAAAGCTTGCAGTAGATTTCCTGACTATTGCTTGTATTCTATTAAATGTGTTTCGGCAACCTCGTCACCAATACAAATTTTAGGCTTCATTTCTGCAAAAGTTCGAATCTCAAAATTCACTTGGAAAATTGAGTTATTTGTGGATAACAGTTGCCTTGCCCTGTAATATTGGGGGCCGATTTCGTGTTTCATTCCGGTCTGGTGCGCGATCTTCAAAGCAAGTACTAACATTAACATTCCGCTTTTGAAATGTAACTCTGTGTCATTTTCATCTATTTCGCCTACCCAGAGTGGGATGTCATTAGATCTAAGGCATCTACCTGAGGATCAGGCTGAAATTATTAGAAGGTTGTGTCAGTTTTTCCTGACGTATTTTCAGAAACCCTGAGCGTCAATGACCTTATTGAGTACATGATTGAGCTAACTGATTCTATTCTAGTTAGGTTTCCTCCTTATAGGTTACGTCCACCTAAAATGATGGCTCTTAAGGAAATCATTGATCAGATGACACGGGATGGTATTATTCGACCTTCAAAGTCGGCATATTCATCGCCCATTTTTCTCGTAGCGAAACCTCAAGGTGGTTTCAGACCTGTTATTGATTACAGGACGTTGAACCGTAACGTCGTGTTACAATTTGCGCCACTTCCTGTTCTTCATTCTTGTTTTTTCATGGTTTTGCAAGGCTACGTTCTTTACCATCTTAGATCTTAACCAAGCATATAACCAAATACGCCGGGAAGAAGAATTTAAACATCTAACGGCTTTCGTCACGGATTGGAATTTGTATGAATACAACCGCGTGACGTTTGTGCTCCTCACGGGTGCGGCTGTCCTCACTAGACTGTTCGATATGGTCTTCTCCGACATCAAATTTGAATATCTTTATCATTATCTCGATGATGTTGTGTTTTCGGAGACCTTTGAAGAGCACTTAGATTGTCGTGAACGGAGGCTCACGACGCGCCTTCCGCGTATTAACGAGAGAGCGAACGGGTTCGAATGGGATTCGAATCCGCAAACTCCAGGGTAGAAAGCCTGTGATTTAAAAGTAGCAGGCATATGAACGCATGTATATATGAAGGGAAATGATAGGAGAGTTTGTGTATATTCATAACTCATAATTCATAAATGACAGTAATAATAATAAGAGAAATGACAGAATATTTCAAAGAAGGATTTAGAATATTCAATGTTGCTTTGGGAGCTCGTAAGCCAAGAGCTTTGTGTCTCAATATTGTGGAACATTGTGTAAGTCAAATGCGCACTTCTTTTGGGTTAGAAATATACAGAGTCACGTGTAAGAGACGTAGAAACAGCTTCCAAATGTTCTAGAACAATGTGTGTAACGCAACGTGACAGGGTGGTTCCGCGCGCAACAACCAATCGGAGAACAGTGCAGTTGTGACGTGAACTAGTGACTTGTGGTGGTGGTATATGAATCAGTAGGATTATTCGAGAAAGAATAGAAGAAACGATATAACTGGGTCACTTGTAAACAACAAGGCTTTTTGACTCACGACACTCGAAGAAGGCTTTTTGACGGTGATCCCTCGAAGAAGGCTTTTGGACTAGCAGACCTCAAAGGAGGCTTTTCGACGGTAGGCAGTATCGCGCAGAAGAGTGAATAGTTAATTAGGGAGAACTGTTGGAGTACTGGTAGACTTAGCATTCAGTCGCAGACGCAGTAAAGTGATAGTAAGATAGAGGGGTATCAGGCTCTTGAACAGAGTGTGACTTGTTGCTGGACAATCACAAAGATTCTCCACACCGATTGTCAAAGTAGGTGTTGGAATATCAGCTTATAGACTAGCAGCTTAATTGTAATTGGGATAATTCACGTCGCCGCGAAGATTAACGAGTTCCAGGGATACCTACGCAGAAGAGGAGAAGACAAGAAGAGAAGAGTGAAGACGTCAGCTGTACAAGAATCAGCTATACTCCGTAGTTAAGTATTCAACAGTAAATATATGCATTATAAGTATTCTTGTGTGTACTAGGAACAAGACTTAAAGACATTATCATAGATCTGAAGTTGAGAAGGGATTGAGAGTAAATGGTGTCAGAGATTTTATATTGTATGTATTATTGTATATATTGAGGTGTGAATATTCTGGGTGTAGAATATAATTAGTGTTTAAACTTTGCCAATCTGACTATACGCTCCCAGAACTCCGAACCCAAGTCCTCAGCCTGTTGTACATCCCTTAGGGTCACGACAGGTGGACTTAAAATATTTGGTGTGCAGATGAGGGGTAACAATTAATTTACGGGAAATTAATAGAAAATTCGGGTGTTCAATTGTTGTGAATATATATAAGTATAATTACGATCACTTTAAGCGCTGCTTAGTGATCGGGAATAAAGGTGAATAAATTTGTAATTGTATTTGATCCCTGTTTCAGGTACATTAAGAGGAAGGCAACGGGAAAGGAATTCAAGTCGTTCGAGTCGCTTGGAGGCAGAAAGCAGACAGTAGCAGTTATTCGGGAACAGTCAATCCAGCTCGGAGTCCAGCGATTAACCAGAGAGGGTGAGTCAAAAGCCAATTCATAATGGAGGGTTCAGATAGAAATGCTAGTCCTACCCCTAGTAATGCAGAAATAATGCATGATGCAAGTGGAGTGTTGCATGCCCACTTTTTAACAGTAACAGAGGCTTTAAAACTCATAGGGGCTGAAATTGATGGCTTACACAAAGAAAGATTGCAAGAATTTTGTGAAAATGTTGAAATGGCAATAGGGTTAGTTAAGCCAGAAGAGCGCGAACTATTTGACAAGTTAATACTCACTAAAATCTCGAAAGATGCGCGTAGCAAACTACTCGTGAGGGCCGATATTGAAACGTGGAATGATATAAAGGGAGCTTTACACGAATACTATTCCGAGAGACGAACTGTAGACTTCTATGCATGTCAGTTGTTTGCCGCCAGACAGGGTAAGAACGAGAGTATCGCAGAGTGGGCCCATCGAGTTGACCGCATGGGAACCGAACTCCGGAACGCAATGGTCCAGGGTGAACCATTAGTTGCCAGAGAATACCAAATACGGGCGGTACGTAAGTTAGTAAAGGCTAGCTTTGTACAGGATATCAGAGACGAGAGAATACAATCTCTCATTAAGAGCCGGGACGCACGAACATTAGAACAGGCGGTCAACATTGCCACAGAAGAGGAAACAGCGATAGTTTCCGCTCAGGCTAAGCAACAGCTCATGGGTCAGATAAGGAAACCAGCCGAAATGAGAGTGAAAGCATACACATACTCAGACAGACAGTCACCGCGAATGACCGGGCAAACACCCCGTAAATTAACAAATAAGAGGGCGAACGTTAGAGTGATATGCTATAATTGTAATTGTGAGGGGCATATAGCTAGGGACTGTAGAAAACAAAAAGCCACCAAGAAAGGTCCACCTACCTGCCAATATTGTCAGAAGGTAGGCCATATAGAAAAAGACTGTAGAAAGAAGACTAGGGAAAAAGATGAGGATAAGTCACGAGAAATACACATTTGTGCAATAATCCGATGTTATAATTGTGGCAGGACGGGACACAAACAGTCCCATTGTCGCGAAAGGCCAAAGCAACTCAAGGAAAGAAAATGTTTCATTTGCGGACGAAAGGGTCATTTACAAAGAGTCTGTTGGTTCAAAGACCAAAGGGAGAATAGTGCAAAATCCAAACCTCGTGAGTTCGCGAGAAGGGGACATGAAAGGGATAAACAGTACGTAGACGGGCCGAAACTGTATGCGAAAGGAAAAAGTCTTCATAATAAAGATTTAAACTAAACAGGGACCACCACAACGGGCCTAAGGATGAGTCCCAGCGAAGTAAAGGCCCATGTAGGAGCGCAACTCAGAAATGCGCAGATAAGTCGCGCAATTCCCCGCGACAGATTAGTAGAAACCAGTCCACTACAGAAAGGGATCAATCACGAAGGGAACATGATAGATCAGGTTCGATACTCGTGCACGCTAAAGAACGGGATAGACCTTTCAAATTTTTGATAGATACAGGGGCTGACATTAGCCTAATCCGGGAAAAGAGTATACCAAAGAAAGAGATTCACTATCGTAAACCGATAGTAGAGCTCTCAGGCGTAACTGGGAAGACTTCACGCACTCGGGGATGTGTTATACTGCACATAGGGGATTCTTCCCCTGAATTTCATGTTGTCGGAGATGAATTTCGACTTTCGTCAGATGGCCTCATAGGGAGAGACCTTTTACAACAGAGTATAATTAATTACAGAGATGGATATGTAGAAATTTTCGATCGAAGGTACCCAATGGGTTTAAGTGTACATGAAATATCCCAAATAAGTGTCACCAACCGGGATAATTTGAGTGCATTAGAAGGCACTGTCGAAATTGGAATACGAGGTCAGGAGAACCTGCTTCGATTCTTATTAGATACTGGGAGAGAAGTATCCTTTATAAAGAGACAGGTAGTGCCAAGGGAAACCATGATCGCTAGGGAACCTGCCTCTAAATTAAAAGACGTAGATTCAGAGAGAATCCGAACCAAGGGCACCGTACGACTTCCAATAGGGGAGTCAAACGCAGATTTTCATATAGCGGGTGACAACGTACAGCTCAAGTATGACGGGATTATAGGCAGAAACATACTCAAAGATAGTATAATAAATTTCAGAGAAGGTTATGTCATATTAAAGGGTGAGCAACATCACATAACGATGAAAACTGCTCAGCTCCACACAATCTGTCTCAAGCCTAGAACAGAGACGATTATTGAAGTGAGAACGGACAAAAAAGTAGCAGAAGGTGTGATTGACAAAAAGGAAATTTTGCCAGGAGTATACATAGCGAGTTGCTTAACGAAGGCACGCAATCACAAGGCAATAGTGAGTGTGCTTAATTCGAGGGAAACCGAAGTAAACTTCGAAAGCCCCATACTTCCTATACAAGAGCTTGAACCTATGACAATCTCAGAATGTATCGAACAAAAGAGAGTGAACCAGGTAACACAAGTAGAACAGGGAAACACGAAATCTCGAGAACAGAGAGTGATAGAACAATTAAGGGTCGACCATTTGGCACCTAAAGACCGAGAAGAGTTGTATGCTATCTGTGCAGCATATAATGATATTTTTCATTTAGAAGGGGATAAACTAACGTACACCGATCTGTTACAACACGAGATTAGAGTCAGGGAAGACCAACCTCCAATTAACGTGAGACCTTACAGGTTACCTGAGGCTCAAAAGGAGGAAATTCAAAGGCAAATTGACGACATGTTGGCGAATGAAATAATCGTACCTAGTAAAAGTGCATGGTCAGCGCCATTACTTCTCGTCCCCAAGAAATTGGACGCTTCAGGGAAACAGAAATACAGGGTGTCCATTGATTTTCGTGCTTTAAACAAGGTGACAATAGGGACAGTATTCCCAATACCTCTCATATCAGAGCTCTTAGATGCTTTAGGGAAAGCACGGTATTTTTCTACCATGTATTTGGCGTCAGGGTATCATCAGGTGCTAATAAGGCCAGAGGACCGTGAGAAGACGGCATTCTTAGCTTTAGGGAAACATTACGAGTATTTACGTTTGCCCATGGGATTGAAGGATTCGCCGAGTACTTTTATGAGGCTCATGACAACCGCCATGTCGGGCCTAAATGGTGTTAAATGTCTCATTTATATGGACGACATTTTGGTCTATGCTAGTTCCATAGAAGACCATAATCAGAGACTACGAGAAGTATTTCAAAGACTCAGGGAGCACAGGCTAAAATTACAGCCAGATAAGTCCGAATTTTTGCGAACAGAGGTAGCATTCTTAGGTCATATCATTACCGAGCATGGAGTGCAACCAGATGAGCGAAAGATTGAGGCGGTAAAGAATTTTCCTAGGCCTCAAACCACAAAACAATTGAAGGGATTTCTAGGCTTAAGCGGGTACTATCGGAGATTTATTCCAGAATACAGTAAAATCGCAAAACCTCTGTATGAACTCCTGAAGAATGATGTCCCTTATGTATGGACAGACAAGCAGGAGGCAGCTTTCAATATTTTGAAGCAGAAGTTAACGGAGAAACCCATATTACAGTACCCAGATTTTGAGAAGCCATTCATTCTCACTACGGATGCAAGTGGCGAAGCCTTAGGCGCTATATTATCACAGGGAGAATTAGGGAAAGATTTACCAGTGGCATATGCAAGCAGAACTCTGAATAAAGCGGAGAGAAACTACTCAGTCACAAAGAAAGAATTACTTGCAATTGTATGGGGTGTAAAGTATTTCAGGCCATACTTATTCGGGAAACACTTCACAGTAGTAACAGATCACAAGCCACTGAAGTGGGTATTTAATGTGCAAGACCCATCATCCAGGTTAATAAAATTCAGATTAAAGTTAGCCGAATATGATTTCACGATAGTGTACAAGACGGGCAAAACAAATAAGAATGCGGATGCATTGAGTAGAATTCCCGCTGTGCCTGAAAGAACGGTACAAGTGGTGAGTTCAGAGGGAACCACTCCCCAAGGGATAAGTGAAACAGGTGAAACCGAAAGAGCAGATAAGGAGCGAAATGATCTCGTGGACGCGAAAGCAGAGAGGTCAGGAAAAGAGGTACGGATCGAAGACTCCGACTCCGAGGACGCAATAGCAGAGGAGAGTGAGTCCGAAGATGAAGGCGAAACACCTGTTAAAGAGCGAAAAGACTTAACTGAGGAGGAAAAGTTAGCAATATTGCGTGATGCCCATACGTCCCTTGCAGGCGGACACCAAGGGATCACAAGAACACTAGCACGTATTAAAGATGTTATACGGTGGCCAAATATGAAGAAAGATGTAGAAACATTTGTACGCTCTTGTCCTTCGTGTCAGAAAAACAAAATTACGGGTCCAGAGGTTAGAATGCCCATGATTTTAACAGACACACCGAGTCAAGTATTTGAGAAAGTAGCAATCGACGTCGTAGGACCCCTGCCGGTTACAGAGAGACAACACAAATATATACTTACCTGTCAAGACCAGCTGTCAAAATATTTAATTGCCAGTCCAATGGTCAATCAAGAAGCTGAGACGGTAGCAAAAACACTAGTAATGAATGTAATTGCCATATTCGGGATTCCAAGTAAAATCATGACAGACATGGGAAGTAATTTCATGAGTCAAGAGATTATATAAAATTTTGAGAATCGAAAAAATCCATACAACGGCATTCAGGCCGCAATCAAACGGGAGTATTGAGCAATCACACCGCGTGGTCATAGAATATTTGCGTCATTATGTATGTAAAGAGCAGAATGACTGGGATGATTATCTACCAACAGCTACTTTTGTGTATAACACTTCTAAACACAGTAACACAGGGTTCACACCATATGAATTGATATTCGGGCGAAAGGCTAATATACCGGGAATTTTGCAGAGAAAACCAGAGCCTACTTATAATGAGTATCAGAATGTAATCGAAGGCCTAACCCGTAAATTACAGGAAAGCCATGAGATCGCACGCAAAACTCTGATTCAGAGCAAGGAGCGGGAGAAACAAAATTATGACAGAAAACAACGGGAAATAGATTTTCAGGTAGGCGATAAGGTATTATTAAGAGATGAAACCTTGAGACGAGGGAGGTCATCAAAATTTGAACCACCATACAGAGGACCTTACGAAATAGAGCGAATTGATGGTGTAAACTGCTTGTTGAAAATCAACAAGAAAGGTAAGCTAATCAAAATACACAAAAACCGCCTAAAACTTTATGTGTAGAGGGTCGAAGCACAGACCACAGCATGGAGGATCGCCCCGATTTAGGCCGCGGTAAGATGACACTTCTCCTTACTCCGACGGCGCTTTGGAAGTATCGATGATTGCTGGTAGGATTAGTTTGAAATATCCTGCCAAATCACGTCCTAAATTTCATGAGAAGTTCTTTAGAGATTCAAACCTAGATTACCCAGGGGCTAAGAAATAATTGGTGGAGCGGAACACATTGTGTGTTATCGTGAAACACTTCAGAAAGGTTATGGTCCGTGAGAGCCTAACCTAGTTGTCATCTCACACATCGGGATTCGAACCGAGAATCCAATCTTATAGAGTGACGTTAGAGATCAACGAGGAGATATATTGATATAATATGTGCATGCGACAACGTGAACAGAGAGATCCAGTTTAACTAAAAGTGAAAAGTATAATAATAGTAATAATAATAATAATAATAATAATAATAATAATAATAATAATAATACCAGAATACAGTGTTGAGTAGAGCGAAGGGATGTTTGAACTTGACCAGTTCAAGCTTACTTCACGGCACTCATCAGATAACAAAGCACTTAGCAGGGGACACTGTTAGAAACACGGCAGCCAGGCCGCTACAGATAACAGGAAAGTGAATTTAATGAACCTTGAGCGAAAGTGTCCTTCAGTAGTTGCATATACGGAAGTAAAAATGATCTAATAACTAAACAGGGGTACACAAATTGGGAGAGCTATACGAAATATGGTGGTGGCTACACCTAACAAAACCACATACGGGATACGAACCCCAACACGGGAAACATTCATTAGGGTGATACCATGTGCATACCACATGACATGATGAACATAACTTGCATTAGAAATGAGTTACTATGAATTATTATAACAGTGTTTGAAACATATGTAATTGCAAATTTTTGCATAAATATAGTACTCCTACAGTACAGTACAACAGAGACTTTTCTTTGCAGGTCACCCGTAAGGAAACAAGAAGACACACACTACATTCAGGATGTATTGGATAATTTATGTAGTGCTTGTAGTATACCTTCAGGGAAAAGTAGTTGGAAATGGGATAGATTTTCAGATAACTCCGTATGAGAAAACCCCAGGGATATATTTTAAAGATGAGGGAAACGTGCAATTGTCTACTACAGAATGGAGATTGATCACTTATGTCAATTTAAGTAAATTAGCAGAGGCATACACAGTAATTAGGAAGAACATACAGAAAACACAAGTGTTATGTTATCAATTACAGAGTGAATTGAATTTTACCTGCCAACACGAAGTGCAGATGGAGATTAATCGCTTACAGAGAGTACAGGAATTAAGGGACACTTTGAAACAATTTACTAAGAATACAGTGAAACGTGAAAAAAGAGGTTTATTTAATTTTATAGGCACATTATCGAAAACATTGTTTGGAACACTTGATAGCGATGATGCTGAGATGTATCAGAATAAAATTTCAGAATTAGAGAAAGAACAGCTTTCAACACTTACACTTGCGAAGGAACAACTTACGGTCACACGATCTACATTACAGTCATTGAACAATACTTTATATGATGTAACAGCTAATGAGCTAAAATTAAACAAGAATTTAGAACAGATAAAAGAGTTTTTGGGAAATGAAACAAGTCTATTAAAACGCGAGTTCACTCAATTATATATTGAGATTGCCATTAACCGACATTTGATAGAGATAGAGGACCTCATTTCACAGGTGTATGATCAATATAAGGTAATATCAGATGGAATAATGTATGCACAATTAGGGATTATTAATATGCAAATTTTGAGCCCTTCTGAGATTTTAAAAGCTTATAGGAAATCCCAAGATCAGTTTCCACAAGGGATGACCCTCCCTTTAGAGTTGGATATGGCTCGAGATTATTTAATTTACAGGATTGCAACTGTAAATGCATTCATAAATAAGAATATGTTGGTGTATGTAATTGAAATGCCTCTAAGTGACAAGAAAAACTTTCAGCTATATAAGATAATTCCTTTCCCTACGCTAATGAAAGACAGTGATGATAATGCAAATCATGATAATGTAAATATTGTAAAAGAATGTGTTCATATCAGGGTAGAAAAAGACTTTGTTATTATTGATTCAGAGCAGCAGTTATATGCATATTTAAGTAAAGAACAAGTGAAAGACTGCAAACAAGTAGATGAAATTCACAGAGTGTGTACATCTAGTATTGTGTTAAAATTGGTACATGGACAGAAAGACTGCATTTTAACTTTATTGAAAGGGACAACAATAATGCCAAGTGAGTGTAATAAAAATATAATCAAAGTTAGTCAGCTTGTATGGTTACCTGTAAGTGACAATAAATATTTATATTTGACTCCATCACCTACAAGGATAACAGTAGTCTGTGAGGAAACACATAATGTAAATTTGTAAATGTGGGTATAATTACAATGTATCAACCTTGTACAATTTACAGACCAGATAGTAAGATACGGTCCACAGGTAGTGTTAACACAACTTATACGAAGGATGTAATTCCTGACATTTTATTAGAATATGAATGTTGTGAATATCTTAATAGTGACATAAAACTAAATGACTTACCTGAGTTAAAAGAGGTACCACTACACAGTCTACTAACACATATAGACGATGTTAAAAATTCAGGAGTAAAAATTGAAGATGTGGAAAATTTAATATTGGAAAAGGAAAAAGAGTTGTATACAAAGCAATTACATGCTGATATCAATGTGTATAAAATCATAGTGTGGACGATAATGGCTATTGTGGCTCTAGTGATTTTGTTAACATGTTGCAAGTGTTGTCCTTGCTTTTCGGGAATTTTTAAGAAAAAGCACTGGGATCATGCTACTGCTTGCTGTACTCGAATTTGCTTTAAGCAGAAAATCATTAATGAGAATAGGGTTAAAGAGAGGTCATCAGATGATGACTTAGTGGTCCATTTTGAGAGACCAAGGTTAGCGAGTAGTCGCGCCAGTATACATGATTCAGAAGTCAGTGTAGTTGCAATTGAAGACACAGCAACAGTACAAACACCCAGTAGCTTGAGATATAAAGAGAAAGGTAGAGTTTAAAGATAATAATGCCACACAGGGGAGACATTCCACATCCAGGGAAATTGTAAGCAAACACGAGTGTCTGACAGAAGTGTTTGCGTCAAGAGGACGCAAAGCACTTCTTCCTAGGCGGGGGAGGTGTCGTGAACGGCGGCTCACGACGCGCCTTCCGCGTATTAACGAGAGAGCGAACGGGTTCGAATGGGATTCGAATCCGCCAACTCCAGGGTAGAAAGCCTGTGATTTAAAAGTAGCAGGCATATGAACGCATGTATATATGAAGGGAAATGATAGGAGAGTTTGTGTATATTCATAACTCATAATTCATAAATGACAGTAATAATAATAAGAGAAATAACAGAATATTTCAAAGAAGGATTTAGAATATTCGATGTTGCTTTGGGAGCTCGTAAGCCAAGAGCTTTGTGTCTCAATATTGTGGAACATTGTGTAAATCAAATGCGCACTTCTTTTGGGTTAGAAATATACAGAGTCACGTGTAAGAGACGTAGAAACAGCTTCCAAATGTTCTAGAACAATGTGTGTAACGCAACGTGACAGGGTGGTTCCGCGCGCAACAACCAATCGGAGAACAGTGCAGTTGTGACGTGAACTAGTGACTTGTGGTGGTGATATATGAATCAGTAGGATTATTCGAGAAAGAATAGAAGAAACGATATAACTGGGTCACTTGTAAACAACAAGGCTTTTTGACTCACGACACTCGAAGAAGGCTTTTTGACGGTGATCCCTCGAAGAAGGCTTTTGGACTAGCAGACCTCAAAGGAGGCTATTCGACGGTAGGCAGTATCGCGCAGAGGAGTGAATAGTTAATTAGGGAGAACTGTTGGAGTACTGGTAGACTTAGCATTCAGTCGCAGACGCAGTAAAGTGATAGTAAGATAGAGGGGTATCAGGCTCTTGAACTGAGTGTGACTTGTTGCTGGACAATCACAAAGATTCTCCACACCGATTGTCAAAGTAGGTGTTGGAATATCAGCTTATAGACTAGCAGCTTAATTGTAATTGGGATAATTCACGTCACCGCGAAGATTAACGAGTTCTAGGGATACCTACGCAGAAGAGGAGAAGACAAGAAGAGAAGAGTGAAGACGTCAGCTGTACAAGAATCAGCTATACTCCGTAGTTAAGTATTCAACAGTAAATATATGCATTATAAGTATTCTTGTGTGTACTAGGAACAAGACTTAAAGACATTATCATAGATCTGAAGTTGAGAAGGGATTGAGAGTAAATGGTGTCAGAGATTTTATATTGTATGTATTATTGTATATATTGATGTGTGAATATTCTGGGTGTAGAATATAATTAGTGTTTAAACTTTGCCAATCTGACTATACGCTCCCAGAACTCCGAACCCAAGTCCTCAGCCTGATGTACATCCCTTAGGGTCACGACAAGATCATCTGAAGGAAGTCCTCAATCGCCTTCGTAAGGCAGGGTTGTCTGTTAAATTATCTAAGGTAGCTTTTGCTAATCCTTCTACGTCATTCTTAAGGCATATTGTGTCGCCCGAAGGTGTTTCTATGGACCACTCCAGAACGCAGGCTGTTCGTGACTTCAAGCCTCCTAAGGACATCAAAGGAGTTGCTAGGTTCATAGGTATGGTGAATTTCTTCAGGAAATGTATTCCTAACTTCGCCAATAGGGCGGCTGCCCTGAACGTACTTCGTAGGAAAGGTATCAAATTCGAATGTGGACCGTCGCAGCAAGCTGCTTTTGAATATCTTAAGTTGGCGCTTCGTAACACCCCGGTATTAGCTTTGCCAGATTTCTCTAAGTCCAAACTGATGCCTCTTCCTCTGCTGTTGCCGCGGTCCTTCTACAGGAAACAGAACTCGGAAGGCGGCCTTTCGCCTATGTGATCGGCTCAGGAAGCCAAATACTTCGTCTATGAATTAGAAGGTTTGGCAGTCCTGTTTGCCCTGGAGAAATTCCGCCTCTATCTGGATCATATCAAATTTGAATTAGATACAGACAATCAAGCTTTAAGTTGGGTCTTAGCTAGGCCTCGTCGTACTGGGCGTATCGCCCGTTGGGCTATCAGAATTTCAGCATTCCAATTTGATGTGCGATATATTAGAGGATCAGAAAATGTAATTGCTGATGAACTAAGCCGCATGCTTTCCCATGAGGTTGAGACCAGTGAACAGGAGAATAGTTCTTCTCCTCCTATGCCCATACATTAGTTAGTGCTATTTTGATTGATGACCCTATGTTATTTCATGATATTAAAAATAACAACGTGAAGATACAGTACTGGCACCTATAGTGGAAACGCTTTCTTCTGGGAAACATGTCGTCCCTTATGTGTTGAGGAACGGGGTTTTGTGTTGCCCTTCGAGCCACGATCAGAAGATGAAAGTATTTGTTCCAGCTGTGGTTGTGCCTCTGATCTTCAAATACTATCATAAGACTCCATTAGGGGGCATTTAGGCATCTTCAAAACAAGAGAAAAAATCAGCGAAAAGCTTATTTGGAAGAGTATGGACGGCGAAATCAGAGAAATGGTTATAGCATGTAAATCTTGCTTGATTAGTAAGCCCACTTTGTCGACTAAGCTAGGACTATTGTCATCGCATCAGGCATCTCGCCTCATGAAGTGTTGATACACAGACAACGCCGGACCCTTCCCTCAATCAAAGGGGAACGGGAATAAATTTCTTCTGGTATGTGTAGACGGATTCACTAGATTTTCATGGTTATTGCCGACAAAGCTGGCTACCGCTCAGTCTACCGTTTCTCGTCTTAATATGATATTTGCCTCTTTTGTTCTCTGTCAATACATAGTTTATGATAATGCAAAGGCTTTCACTTCTAACATATTCCGAAAATTCTGTTTTGATTTGTCCACATCACACGTAACTACTTCCGTTTATTACCCTCAACCATCTCTGGCTGAGCGGGTCAATCGTAATCTTCGATCTGCTTTAATCACTTTTCATCATGAAGATCATTCCAGGTGGGATACTTCTCGGCATTGGTGATCTTTTGCTCTAAATTCGGATGTTCATGGGACCCAAAAGTTCACTCCGGCCTCTCTCATGTTCAAGTTTGTTCTCAACACGCCGCTCTCTAATCTTTGGTCCACTCAATGACACATTGCCCGAGACAATAGATCCCGATAATATTAGGGACCTGTGGAAGAAGGCTAAAAGTAACCTTAAGGCTTCTCATGAAAAGGTTAGAGTGATATGTGATCGTGGACTGAGACCCACCAATTTAAAGGTCGGAGATTAGGTCATGGTTAAGAATTTCGAACCTGTAGGCAAGTTTCCCCCAGATTACGTGGGCCAATTTAGATTTCTTAACACCGGTCACACTTTTGGCGAGTAACCCAGCCAGTGAGAGAATATTTAGGGTTCATATCTCCCAGATAAAACCGGTATAAATTTCTTGTTTTTTTCTTTTTTTCTTAGCAATATAGACCACTAGGTTATGGCAGTAAGAACACAGCTATATTTCCTGTCTCAACAGCTGAGTAACTTGAAAATCATTATTAAAAGGCATATTGTAAGAGGTATGCCCCGCCCATATGCCTTTTAGGGAATCATCTTGTGCATGTATTTAATCCTGTGCAACCGTCCCCTCTAGTAAGATTTATTTTATCCGTTGCCCGGCTGTCGTTACGTTTCCCACGCCTCCAAAAGCTTGCAATTCACACACTGATCCTCAATGCCGCCCGCCACATCTGAGCCAGCAGCTTAGAAAAATAAACAAACTCTCGCTCTCCATCAAACAATCTCTGTCGCCACGTAAATGACTGTTTCTGCCATCCGCGGCCGTGTCTCAACATCTGGCGTGGGGTAAGGGCCCACCCTACTTTGGCCCATTCTCCTTCATAACAGCGTACTGGAGCACCATCCTTTCCTAGGAGTGCTGAGGTGCGGTAACCTTACCGCTTACCCATCTTGAACCAGTGTCTCAATATCTGGTCTGCGGCGACCATCACCATGGCTACCCCTCTTATGGAAGCGGGAGAGGTGTATCTGAGTGTGCTTGGGAGGGTCCGAGGGACCCCACTTGGGTATCGGCTGCGGCAGCCGCTCTTGCCGTCATAATCTGAACTGTACATCCTGCACTTGTACGGCTGCAAGAAGACATCAAGCTTTGTTTTCGAAATAATTTCTTACAAATGAGCCTTCATCAAGAAATTCTATCTGTGAAATTCAACTTAAAAATTTTCTAACAAGCTAAATTACAAGAAAGGTATGTCGGGTGGGGAGGGTGTATCGGGAGGTATACCCGACCCGTTAATTTAAATCAAGCGCCTGGAAGAACGCTATCTGCCATCCTAAAGTTGCATCAACTAATACAAGAAGTTTGGACTTTTCTCTACAGATGCATCTACCCTAAAACGTGTGTTATGTCCCCTGGTGTGAAGAGGGACTATTAAGACTGCAAAGTACTTTGCTATTTTAAGGTTTACTAAACTGAGTTGTTTATTCTTTGTTTTTGGTGTGTTAAAGTTTGCAACAATTCTATCCCTTCCCGCCAACTTTGGATGTTGGCCAATAGAAAATTGTGTATATTTACTTTTCAGCTAATTCGATCTGCCTTGTATTTATTTAATTACCCAATAAGAATTAGGGGTTTGTCGGGCTCTAGCCCAGAGCTCTCTAGAACCTTCCTCTTGGGTACAAAAGCTGGCACATTTTCGACCAGGTGGTCTTATTCAACGCTCCAGTCTAGTGTGTGTGTTTACAAAGGAGGCGGGGTACCTCGTCCATCTTCGAACAGTCCATTAGCTCAAGGTAATGGCAGTCCGGATTGTATTAAGTGATAGTCTTTGAAAGCTAGCTCGAGGGTAAGGTTTCCATTCCAGTCTTTACTAATGTAACTTTAATTTCCTAAAATATAACTTTCACACAAGTCAAAAGAACTCAGCCGAAATCAGGGAATAGAGAGTGAGATACCCTCTCGGCTTCCGTGTCAACTTGATTTTGAGGTTACTATGATTTTGTAACCTTTTACCAATTTGAAGTCCTTGTAATTTAAATATTCTCTCCATCTAGACTCCTCGGTAGAACAGGCGTATTTTCTGTAACTTCAGGCCAGAAGCCCAAATAGGGTTTTAATCCTTTAATTGCAAATTTCAAGGAGTGCAAGTGTCCGCTCTGCATCACTTAGATTTTTGGGCCAGTAACTTGAACCTGTTGTTTTCCACAAAGAGTACTCGGTAACCCTGTTAAACATTTTGATTAACTTCAAGTTAATATGTTAAGCTGTTGAGTATCTAAGACAGCGAATACTGTTGGAATTTGTAAAATGTAGCTTGAGGCTTTGACAGGCCTGGAAATTTCTGGGAAATGATTCCTAAGTGTGAATTTTAAGCCAAAGATAGACATATTTATCATTTTAATAAGCAATTCTGAATGTTTGAATCAAATGGATCAATTATACCGAGTGTAATATCCTAAATACTAATGTAACAAATGTAAAATCCATTTAATGTATAATAGTCTAGACATAGTGGGGTCATATGCCTCACACAGCAAGTGCTTTTAACCAAAGATATACTCACTAATATTTTAACAAACAACTTTTAACGTCTGATTTAATTGGACTAGTTTTACAAGGTGTAATCTTTCATATGTGATGTTTTTGTAACTATTTCTTTATGTGTCAGCTGAGGATCGAAAGCGGTACTGACTGAATTAATGTATTGATAAGGTGGAGACTTCTCTTTATATTGTTTGATGTGTTCAGAGCAAAAGTACAATATCAATGATTTGCCCTGGGAGGAGGAGGTGGAGAAAGAGTCCTTCCATCCTTTTGCCCTTATAATAACACGTAACCCCTGGGTTCCATTCCCTAACACGATTATTTTCTTCGGTTCAGCATTTTGCAATCATCTTGCATAATAGTCCTCTCCTACACAAGCTACATGCTTCTAACCCATGCCAACACATTAAAATAATATGTTTCCGGACCGATATTTCATGTCACATGTTTATGCGATGTAAGCAGCGTACTTCTTATAGCACTAGCGTTCTGTTTAATTTTACCTTCCGCACGAGCTACGTGCTTGTAATCCAAGCCAACAGATTGACTGATATTTCATGTTTATGCGATAACTTGTTCGACTGCTAGGGACTAAAAATGTAACCAATGTATTTCTTATAGCACCAATCGTTCTGTTTAATTATACTCTCCATGTTTGCGATAATAGACAGGGTTTGAATCTATGTTTTTTCTATTGTAACTAAATCAGATTATCGTTTACCGAGTGAGTTGCCTACGCAGTATAGTTTTTCTGTAGATTTTGATTTTCGCACAAGACGAATGATAGAAGGTAAATCATTTGAAGTTGTACTTTTGCTATATCGTTTACCGAGCGAGTTGGCTACGCAGTATGTGCACAGTGTGTTTTTATTTTTACACTAGGCAAATCATTGAAGTTATACTTTTGCAATATCATTTACTGAGTGAGTTAGCTACGCGATATGTGCACAGTGTGTTTCCATAGTTTTTGGTTTTTACACTAGGCAAATCATTGAAATTGTACTTTTGCTCTGAACACATCAAAAAATGTTCTGATCACATGTTGAAGTTAAAATTATCGATTACACTGTTCGATTCTAGTCTTGTTAGTTTCAATCTGATCTTCTTAGAACAAAGGTATCCCCTAACATGTTCTAAACACATGTTGTATCGACTACAGTGTTCGATTCTCGTCTTAATCACTTCTTCCCTTCTTAACACCAATAAAATATCTATACCTAAGTGCTAACATACCACCCCTAAGCATGAGTGCAGAATTCAATACAGCTGTACTCATGTATAAAATAAAACATAAATATATACAACACAACACTACATATACTCTGAATTCTGACAACCATCCATATAGTACTAGGCATGCAAATGACTTTGCCTTATACAATGTTTGCTCTTATAAATATGGTATAAACAGCTTGAAGTTCTCTGCGATCCAGTTATTTAATAACATCCCTGTGGAGATAAAAACAGCACCAACTTTGGCAAAATTCAAACAAAGAGTCAAGCATTATTTTTGGGAAAGGTACAGTGCTGTTTAAATCAAAATATCAGTTGTCATTTAAGGCATTCTCCCAAACAATCTTGCTAACTGTCCGGAACTATTCTTGTACCTCTACAACTTTCATGTTATGTAAATGTAAGTACTCTGTAATCTGTTCTTGTACCTCTGCAACTCTGTGTTATGTATATATACTGTAAATACTCTGTAATCAATTCCTGTACGTCTGCAACTTTTGTGTTATGTAATTATAAATAATCTGAAATCTATTCTTGTACTTCAGCAACTCTTATGTAAATGAAAATACTCCATAATCCATTCGTGTACCTTTGCAACTTTCATGTTACGTAAATTTAAATACAGTCATAAATAATTCTCTGTAATCCTCATATTGATGATGTACATATTTTATATATTGTATGTGTTTATATGTTCAACCATTTACTAATTATCTTATATACACAAATTATATTTTGATGTGTAAGTGCCCGCCAGTATGTAATGTCCTGTACAATTCCTATGTATTAGCCTACAGGCTCGTTGGAATTAATTGAAGGAAAAGAAAACAGGCACAAAGTGGACTGAAGACAGGAAAAAGAAACACAGTCAAACAATGAAAGAATACTGGAAGAAAAGGAAAGAACAACTAAGGAGGAACAATTGAAATTGTAACGTGGTCCTTAGAAGGCCGGAACGCAAGAAGAAGAAGAAGAAGAAAATATATAGTGTTCTGAACACATCAATCAATGTTCTGATCACATGTTGAGGTTAACGACATCGAGTACAGTGTTTAATTCTAGTCTTGTTATGTTTCTTTTGTGATCTGCAAGTCTAAACATGTACAATGATGTTATCGCTGCGCACTCTTGCCTTCGCGATGCAGGTTTAAACTTGTTCGATAAAGCTATGCCTTGACATAGGAGGTGGTGGAGGTGGAGGAGGAGGAGAATGATGAGGCCTTAACAGCCTATGTATAGCCGTCATTGTTTGAAGATGTCAAAAAAGCGCGTAGAATTTTTTTCAAATTGCCACTACCACATTTCAAAGGTAGTAGCTAAAGATAGCAGCACTGTGCTCTGTTGATTAAAGATGGCCGCAAGCACATGGAATTTCAAATTGCCCTCCACCGCATGCATAACAGCAGCCGCCATCTTGCGCAGTAGCCTTTAAGCTACCTTTCTTCATAAGAGTAGCCGCCATCTTGTGCGAGCATCCCTAGACTGTCTCATTAGGAGCTATGTTTAGCCACCATTTTGTGTCCGCCATCTTGCGCAAGCATCCCTAGGGAGTCTCATAAGAGAAGCAGCCATCTTGTGCAAGCACCCTTAAGCTGTCTCATAAGAACCTATGAATAGCCGCCATCTTGTAGAATTAGATAGCCGTCAATGCCAAAGCGTCTAAGTAAGAACAGAACCGTTGATCTCATCATTAGACTACTTTTTCCTTTTGCTATCATGTTCCTGATACTGTGAATCTACGTATTGGGTAGAAAAATATTGTCCGTTTTGCTCTACGAGATATTTAACATTTTGCATTTAAGCCCCAAATTTAATGAATCGAACCAGCACGGCACGTTATATTCTCTACCATAGCTAGACCTGATCATGTTACAAAAACTTGCTTCAATACAAGCTAAAACAGAGCAAATGCCAAAGGGCCTAAGTAGAAACCGAACCGTTGATCTCATCATTAGACTATGCTTATATTGTTCCTCATACTGCGAACCGAAGTATTAGACAGAAAAATGTTGTCCGTTTTTCTCTACGACGCACCGTTTTCGAGATATTTAACATTTTGCATTTAAGCCCCAAATTTAATGAATCGAACCGACACGGCACGTTATACTCTCTACCATAGCTAGACCTGATCATGTTACAAAAACTTGCTTCAATACAAGCTAAAACAGAGCAAATGCCAAAGGGCCTAAGTAGAAACCGAACCGTTGATCTCATCATTAGACTATGCTTATATTGTTCCTCATACTGCGAACCGAAGTATTAGACAGAAAAATGTTGTCCGTTTTTCTCTACGACGCACCGTTTTCGAGATATTTAACATTTTGCATTTAAGCCCCAAATTTAATGAATCGAACCGACACGGCACGTTATACTCTCTACCATAGCTAGACCTGATCATGTTACAAAAACTTGCTTCAATACAAGCTAAAACAGAGCAAATGCCAAAGGCCTAAGTAGGAACCGAACCATTCATCTCATCGTTAGACTACGTTTTTCTTATGCTATCGTATTCCTGATACTGCGAACCTCGGTGTTGGGCGGAAAAAATTTGTCCGTTTTGCTCTACGATGCACCGTTTGCGAGATACTTAAAATTTTGCATTTAAGTCCCAAATTTAATGAATCGAACCGACACGGCACGTTATACTCTCTACCATAGCTAGACCTGATCATGTTACAAAAACTTGCTTCAATACAAGCTAAAACAGAGCAAATGCCAAAGGGCCTAAGTAGAAACCGAACCGTTGATCTCATCATTAGACTATGCTTGTATTGTTCCTCATACTGCGAACCGAAGTATTAGACAGAAAAATGTTGTCCGTTTTTCTCTACGACGCACCGTTTTCGAGATATTTAACATTTTGCATTTAAGCCCCAAATTTAATGAATCGAACTAGCACGGCACGTTAGCCTCTAAGCTAGCTTTCTTGATGAGAGCAGCAGCCATCTTGCACAAGCGCCCTTAAGACGTCTCATAAGGAGCCGTGTATAGCCGCCATCTTGTATCCGCCATCTCGCGCAAGCATCCTTAGGGAGTCTCAAGCCATCTTGTGCAAGCACCCTTAAGCCGTCTCATAAGAGCAGCCGCTAAAGAGTGCAGCACTGAGGTTTGCGATGTAAGATGGTGAATGACAGCTGACAGATTATTTTTTAAATTGCCCGCTACGAAGATAAAGATAGCAGCACGGTGCTCTGTTGATTAAAGATGGCGGATGACAGCTGTCAAAAAGCACGTGGGTTTTTTCCAAACAAGTGCACGTGGAATTTTTTAAATTGCCGCTACCACATTTCAGAGGAAAGTAGCTAAAGAGTGCAGCACGGTGCTCTCTTGATTAAAGATGGCGGATGACAGCTGTCAAAAAAGCACGTGGGTTTGTTTCCAAACAAGAGCACGTGGAATTTTCAAATTGCCGCCACCACATTTCAAAGGTAGTAGCTAAAGATAGCAGCACCGAGGTAAGCGGTGTAAGATGGTGGTAGCTAAAGATGACAGCACGGTGCTCTGTTGATTAAATATGACAGCTGTCAAAAACGCACGTAAGTTTGTTTCTAAACAAGAGCACGTGCAATTTTTCAAATTGCCGCCAACACATTTCAAAGGTAGTAGCTAAAGAATGCAGCACTGAGGTTTTTGATGCAAGATGGCTGATGGCAGCTGTCCAAAAAATCACGTGGCTTTGTTTACCAATTCAAATCTCGCTCTAGTAAGGTTTATTTTGTAGCAGTGAGGTTTATGCCCGTCAAGATAGCAGCAGTGAGGTTAGCGATGCGTTGTTGTCGATGATAGCTGTCAAAAAGCACGTGGCTGTCAAGAAAAGCACGTAGCTTTGTTTACCAATTTAAATCTCGCGCTAGTGGGTTAAGTTGGCAGCACTGAGGATTAGGCCCATTAAGATGGCAGCAGTGAGGTTAGCGATGCGTTGTTGTCGATGATAGCTGTCAAAAAGCACGTAGCTTTGTTTACGGAGGGCTTCTGGGTTTGGCCCTCCAGGAGGTGGCGGTGGAAGAGGCCCCTAAGAAGGCCCCCGAGGAGGAGGAGGATTTAGAAGGAAGAGGCCCCTGGGAAGGCCCCCCAAGAGGAGGAGGCGGAGGAGGCCGCAGAACCATCCATTATATCTACTATAGATCTCAGAGAATTAGAGTAGGCGAAGCTTTGTCTGACCCTGTAATAATTAAGAGGGGATTTCTTCAAGGCAGTATTATAGGAACTTTATGTTTCTTTATATATATAAATGATATGAGTAAATAAGTAGAATCAGAGGTAAGGCTTTTTGCGGGTGATGTTATTCTGTACAGAATAATAAATAAGTTACCAGTGACTTACATGATGTTCGCGTGTGATATTGTCCCTTGGAACTATTGAATAATCGGTAATTCTAAGCTAAAATTTACTGGCTGAAGCACCAGAGTGAATCTGCTAAGTACTTTTGTAGTGAGTATGGTTTTAAATCGGCATTGTGGAGATTATTATTCATTAAAGGATCAATTTCATACCTATATCCTCATCTTGTTAGCTAACCAATAATGGCCGCCTCTGTTGATGGAGGTCGGCAAGATTTTTCTAACTCACTGAATCTAAATAATGTAAACCAGCAAGTCTCAAGTAACCTCACGAATCGACAGGATAAAGAAAGCATAATTCCCACCCGTATCGGTGAACCAGGTAACCTCATGACAACCTCTATTACTGTTCCTAACACACTTAATCAATCTCCTAACAATCCAAGGTTAAGTTACTCTGCAGCAATGCAACCCTATCCTACCAAAGATCAAGCTATTGTTATTGAATCATGCGATGGTATTAGTATCCGAGATTATATACTAGCAATTGGAAAAGTCACTAGCCCTAGTAACATCCGATTTGTCTCACGGATATCTAATGAAAGAATATGTATCTTCCTTGCAAGTAAAAAGTGTGTTGAAGAATTAATTTCAAAACATCCCAAGATTCTCATAAATAACGTTTCCTTGGAAATAAGACCTCTCGTAACTAAAAACAAACGAGTTATTCTATCCAATGTTTGCCCAATGATTCCTAATATTGTTATTGAAGAAGAATTTCTCAAACTCGGCATTAAACCAATGTCAAAGACATCACCTATTAGAGCAGGTTTAACAATCCCTGGATTTTCTCACATTCTCAGTTTTCGGAGACAGATTTATGTTCAAAATGAAGACTTTAACAAACTTCCAGACTCACTCCAAATCGAATATGAGGTTACCAATTACTGGATTTATTTATCCTCTGACACACCTACCTGCTTTCTATGTAAAACTGAGGAGCACTTAGCTAGAAACTGTCCTGATAAAGATGAAATAATAAATGAAGGCTCCTCATCAAATCAAAACAGTCATTCTCGTGGTAAGATTAATCTAACGGAATTTCCCCAACTAGTAGAGCATACACAAAAAATTAAAACAAATTATCAAGAAAATAGTACCTGTACTCCCTCACAAACTACTCTTCAGACAACTGCTACATCTACATCTCTTCAGTGTTCTCCAAATCAAAACTGTGGGCCTTTACCCTCAGTCGAAGCGACTCTAACCTCTCATTTGGAATGCCCTCAAAACCCCTCATGTGTTCATCTTACTGGATCGAAGAGACCAATATCACTATCTAGCAGTGAAACTACAGGCAGAAAAGACTTTGATTTTAAGGAACCTCCCCTAACAACTGAACCTAAGACAAGTGAACAGACAGGGAAACACAAGACAAAACAAACTTACAAGAAACCAAAGACAGAAAAAGAAAGCACAACTATTAGTGATATGCTTAAGCAAATTAAGCAAGTTCTAGAAGCCAACCCTCAGTCCTTTCCCCTCAATTACTTACAACTACAATCCTTTTTTAAAAACAGTATTGCAGTTAATGACATAAAAGCAATAGCGTCCAATTACACCCAAGACCTAGAGGGTTTAGCCCAAGCCCTTCAAAAACTATATCCATACTACACTGAAAAATCCATTAAGAACAGGAGTACTCGAATAGTCAAGAAACTGCTTAAGGCTAGCAGTGAAAACCGAGGTGAAGCAAATAACAGTTTAGTTCCAGATTACTCCAGCGATGACTCTACTTCCCTCACATAATGATGATAAAATTCCCTCTACACTTGTTTGTCATTCTTATGACTATATCATTACTTCAATGGAACCTCAACAGTTTTCGATCACAGCGAGAGTATTTACAACTTCTACTAAATAAACATCGGCCTTCAGTTGTCTGTCTACAAGAAACTAACTTTAGAGACAACTTTGTTTCTCATTTAAGACAGTTCAACGTATATTATAAAAACCGACTTAATTCAAATCATGCAAGTGGAGGCGTAGCTACCTATGTTCAAAATAATTTACACCATCAAGAGGTTCCTTTAACTACTGATTTAGAAGTAGTCGCAGTTTTATTATACCTACCACAAGCTATATGCGTATGTAATGTTTATTTTCCTACGAATAGTACATCTCACGCTAATGATTTAAGAAACCTAATACACCAGCTCCCCAAACCCTTCATTTTGATGGGTGATTTTAATAGCCATAACAGTTTATGGGGTAGTCGCAATACTGATGCAACGGGGAAAGAAATAGAGAACATACTAGATGAATTTACTCTAGTATTATTGAACTCAACTGCTCCAACTCGTTTTGATTTAGCACACGGAACATACAGTAGCATAGATTTAACTATATGTACGCCAGACATATCTGCACTATTTAACTGGTCCATTTATTCAACTATACAAGGAAGTGACCACTTCCCCATCATAATTAATGATGATCAAAGTCCTCCAGACAACACATCAAAACCCCAATTCTGTAAATGGAATTTAAATAAGGCAAATTGGCAATCATTTAGAAAGACTGTAAATAACTATTTAAATGATCTAACTCCAACAAATAAATTTCCTTCTAAGCACATCAATGATATTGTTCAAGACTTCACTGAAGTAATAATTAAATCTGCTGACCAGAGCATCCCAAAAACAGCTCCTATGCCCTTCAAGAAAACGGTTCCCTGGTGGAATGACTCCTGTAAAGAGGCTATCTAAAATAAAAACCGTGCTTATTACCTATACAAAAGAAATCCTACGCCTGAAAATAAAATTAATTTTCAAAAATATCGAGCAATAGCACGAAATAAAATAAAATTAAGTAAGAAAACCTCCTGGTTAACATTCGTCTCCTCCTTAACCTCCCAAACTTCACAAAAAGTTATGTGGAATAAAATCCAAAGAATAAGTGATAAATACAATAAATTCTGTATTACTTCTCTAAGAGATCCAGTCGCTGGATCAGTTGTAAATGAACCTCAACAAATAGCTGATCAACTGGCTAAATCATTTTCAAAAATCTCTAGCGATAACAATTATGAACCTGAATTTCTTCGCACGAAAACAACTCGAGATCCAATAGACTGAAGTGAAACTGTACCTACACCGAACTATGCTTATAATGATACTTTAGACTTACAAGAAATGGTTACAGAACTCAACAAATGCGGCAGATCTAGTCCTGGCCCAGACACCATTCCATATGAATTTTTAAAACATCTTTCACATAGAGCACTCAATTATCTACTTGCTATTTTCAACTATATATGGAGTTCCAAACTATTTCCAGATCAGTGGCGTTGTGCTATTGTAGTGCCTATACTCAAACCAGGAAAGGACATTTTGATCCCAGATAATTATCGTCCCATCGCCTTGACAAATACAATGGGTAAGCTAATGGAGAAAATTGTTAACAAGAGATTACGCTGGTATTTGGAACATACACACTTTTTGGTGATGCACAAAATGGTTTTCGTAAGGCAGGTTCAACAACAGATACTCAGATATGTTTAGAATCAGAAATCCTAGAAGCCTTCCTGAATAATCAGCACCTCATAGCTGTTAGTTTAGACATTGAGAAGGCATATGACATGGTGTGGAAAGACTATCTAATTGAAACATTGATGAAACATAATATTTCAGGAAACATGCTTCACTTCATTTATAATTTCCTCAAAGATCGCCGAATTCAAGTCAGGACAAATGGAATTCTTTCACATGAAGTAACCATTGACAATGGTGTTCCCCAAGGATCAGTCATCAGTGTCACATTATTCCTTGTTGCAATAAATGGCATTGTCTCCAACATTCACCTACCAGTAAAGGCTTGCCTTTTCGCCGATGATTTGACTATACTAAGTGCAGGAAGAAATAAATTAACTACTCAACAGTTACTTCAAGAATCAATTGATAATATCCAAAAATGGGCTAAAGTTACAGGGTTCAAGTTTTCCAAAACTAAAACCAAATGCATACTCTTCTCCAAATGTAAAAATACTGTACAGGACCCTGAACTGTCCATGGACAATCACAAATTTGAAACAGTAACAACTATGAAAATCTTAGAAGTTTTATTCGACACTACGTTAAGTTGGATACCTCACCTGAAAAACCTTAAAGATGACTGCTTGCGGAGGCTGAACATAATGAAGATCCTGGCAGCAAAGAACTGGGGGGCAGACTACCAAGTGCTAATGAACACGTACAAAGCCATTATTAGGGCTAAATTAGACTATGGCAGCATTGTATACAATTCCGCAAGAATGTCTTCACTCAAAATCCTTGATTCCATCCAGTCCACAGCTCTTCGAATTGGTCTCGGAGCCTTCCGTACCAGTCCAGTAGCCAGCATTCAAATAGAAGCAAATGAACCACCACTCACAATTAGACGTAGACAACTAAGTTTGACTTACGCGCTCAAGGTAGCAACTATGAGTGAATCAAGAATTAAGTTGTATGCTTTACCTAACAAGCACCAAGGTACACTCATTAAATCAGAATTACAACCACAGCCCTTCAATGTCAGAATAGCCAAGTTTCTTGAGGAATTAAATTTAAATATTCCTCCAATACTCCTTGCAGACAACTCTCTTAATGTCCCACCATGGACTATTACCCTTTCAACAATTAACTTTGAAATAAATGACAGTGTCAAAGATGAAATTGACAGATCTCACTACCATCAATTATTTCTTGAAATTTCTAATAAATACCCAGGGCACACTGCAATCTATACTGATCGATCAAAATGTGAGGAAAGAAATGGATGTGGGATTATATATCCTGAACGTACAATGCTATACCGATTGCCTGACTACTATACAGTCTTGTCTAATGAGCTGTACGCAATAAAACAGGCTATGTTACATATTTTGAAAACCAACACCTGCAATAACTCCATCATTTTTTCTGATTCAAAAAGTGCATTAAACGCAATAGGAAGTCCATCATCGAAACACATCCTTTTACAAGAAATACAATTGTTGTTTAACAACATCATGAAAGAAGGCAAACAAGTAATCCTTGTGTGGATACCTTCTCATAGAGGTATTCGAGGCAATGAATCTGCTGATCAAGCAGCTAAAGACGCTACTTACCTCCCGCTACCCCTCACACTGACATTATTGCCTATGCTAAAACAAAATTATACCAACAGTGGAAGATAGAATGGCTTCAAACTTCAAACAGCAAACTCCACGAAGTAACAACGGAATCTACAGTACAACACTATCTTCACAACCTTCACAGGCAAGATCAAGCCCTAATATCTAGAATACGGATCGGCCACTCCAAGATACGTCACAGCTACCTCCTTGAGAAGAAACTGCCTCCCATCTGTACAGCATGCAATAGTGTGTTGACTGTGAAGCACAGCATTACAGACTGTTCACTGTATGAAAAATGGCGCCAGTACCACGGTATACCTGGGGCACTCTCATCTCCTTCACTGTGCAAACAAATTATCAAGTTTTTCGAAGACACTGGTCTGTATTCAAAAATTTAACTGTTCAATTTAAAATACCAAAATCTGTTATATTCTTTTCATTCTTCACTCTACTGTAATCTAATGTAAATTCTACAGTTAGAAGTCACGATAAGACCTTAGGGTTAAAGTGACTCTAAATTCACTTAATAAAACATAATAATAATAAGTTACAAGATTGTAATCAACTGCAACGTGACCTCAATAATATTGTGAGATGAACAGCAGGCAATGGTATGTTCATAAACGGGGTTAAAAGTCAGGTTGTGAGTTTCACAAATAGGAAAAGTCCTCTCAGTTTTAATTACTGAGTTGATGGGGTGAAAGTTCCTTTTGGGGATCATTGTAAGTACCTACGTGTTAATATAAGGAAAGATCTTCATTGGTGTAATCACATAAATATGATTGTAAATAAAGGGTACAGATCTCTGCACATGCTTATGAGTGTATTTAGGAGTTGTAGTAAGGATGTAAAGGAGAGGGCATATGTGTCTCTTGTAAGACCCCAACTAGAGTATGGTTCCAGTGTATGGGACCCTCACCAGGATTACCTGATTCAAGAACTGGAAAGAATCTAAAGAAAAGCAGCTCGATTTTATTCTGGGTGATTTCCGACAAAAGAGTAGCGTTACAAAAATGTTGCAAAGTTTGGGCTGGGAAGACTTGGGAGAAAGGAGACAGCTGCTCGATTAAGTGGTATATTCCGAGCTGTCAGCAGAGAGATGGCTTCGAATGACATTAGTTGACGAAAAAGTCAGAGTGGCGTCTTTAAAAGTAGGATTGATTGATTGATTGATTGATTGATTGATTGATTGATTGATTGATTGATTGATTGATTGATTGATTGATTGATTGATTGATTGATTGATTGATTGATTGATTGATTGATTGATTGATTGATTGATTGATTGATTGATTGATTGATTGATTGATTGATTGATTGATTGATTGATTGATTGATTGATTGATTGATTGATTGATTGATTGATTGATTGATTGATTGATTGATTGATTGATTGATTGATTGATTGATTGATTGATTGATTGATTGATTGATTGATTGATTGATTGATTGATTGATTGATTGATTGATTGATTGATTGATTGATTGATTGATTGATTGATTGATTGATTGATTGATTGATTGATTTGTGGACATTTGAATTTATAATTCCACCTTTACAATACTGTAATTGTCTTTATTAAAAAGACTACATTAAATTATACTCGTGAAACATGTTTCGTCCTCTTATGGGACATCTTCAGTCACAATACAAAACATTAAAAGTAAGGCGGGGACACGTTGAAATAAGTGAATAAAAAGTCTTTGTATCCTGTTACGCGGCGTGATGGCGTCTTGTCGTCGTGAAGTGTACGGTATACAGGAAAGAAAGAAGTAGCAAGAATAGCCAAGCTGAAGACATCTGAGGGAGAGCTGATCAGACCATTCCAGCGTCTCTATTAGAGGTGCACACAACTTCAGAGGCAGAAGATTGGAAACAACCTGAAACTGAGATGAAGCCTCTACATGATGAGTTCAAGACTTCATCTGTGAATACTCTTGATGTGACCTTGCTTGTGTGTTCACTTATTTAATGTGTTATGTGTTTGTGTTTCAGTTGCGGTATTGAGTATTTTGCCAACAATTGCAAGGTGGGAGGATGTTACGGAACTCCCCCTGTGGGTGGGGGTGGTAGAATAACACCCACGGTATCCCCTGCCTGTCGTAAGAGGCGACTAAAAGGGGCCTCAGGGTCTCTGAAATTTGGAGCGTGGGTTGGCGAACACGAGGCCCTCAGCTGAGTCCTGGTATTGCTTCCACTTACTTGTGCCAGGCTCCTTACTTTCATCTATCCTATCTGACCTCTCTTGGTCAACACTTGTTCTTTTCCGACCCCGACGGTATTACGTATGGAGGCCTAGGGAGTCTTTCATTTTCACGCCCTTCGTGGCCCTTGCTTCCTTTGGCCGATACCTTCATTTTTCGAAGTGTCGGACCCCTTCAAGTTTTTCTCTCTGATTAGTGTTATATAGAGGATGATTGCCCAGTTATACTTCCTCTTAAAACAATAATCACTACCACCACCACTGTTACGGAACCACATTTATTCCACGTAAATCACCACTCTTTCGCAAAGCACTTCTCTGACATACTGCAACATAGTTACGGATAAGCCGAGTGTGATGTCATATACTCCAGGTAGAGTTCAGATAGGCCTAATGCTTCGCTTTTCGAATTATGTCCAAGTTTGTTAAGTTGCATCACCATCCTCATCATCAGAATATGATTCACATCCACTGCTAGAATCAGAAGAATAGTATCATGCACCGCAATTTACTATTCCTACTTTGGGGCCCTATTTCTGGAAAAGCAATTTGTACTTGTTTGCTAGATTTTGAAGTCAAGCCAATAACTATAGGTACTTCATCAATATTCTTAATGTGATGTATGTCTCGTATTCCTGGTACTACTCTCATCATTTGTCCAAAAATACTGAAGTTTCTTCTATCTCTTCCTTGGTAATAAAAGGAAGCCCAGTTGACTTACTGAGCTTCAGCGACTTTGAATAATTCTTGAGCATTTTGAACTGTACAGAGTCACGGTTTTACTGCTGTCCAGACCATTCGTTTAACTTGCCCGCCAATGACATCTACTGCTCTTTTACCATGGCCAGCTGCAAAATAGTTCCACTCTACAGTTTCTTCGTTGAGGCAATTGGGACATATTGAAAGCTCTACACTTGCTCTTAAACTGGGGAGAACAGTTATTTGTAAATATATTCAGCTTTCTGATAGCTTTTCAAAGTGTGCTTTTTAAGAATATGGGCCCAAAGCTGAAGACATATTGGTGTTCATTGTTTTTGCTTTTTCCTCCTCCACACCTGCACCCCCATTCTAGTATTTTCTCTCCTCATATTCGAAAGGTTTTGGTCTTTTTCAGACTTTTCTTTTTCTTCTAACATAACCCTTTCTGTGTCCTCCAAATAAGCAGCCCACGTTTGTGGATTTTTCAGATTTGATTGTAGCTCTCATTTTTGCCATTCCAGGAGCAGACTTTACAGGTGTCATTATCTGTAATAAGAGAAAGTGTAAGCATGGACCAAAGTATAGGTTATTTTATGTTTCTGTTTGCCTCCCGTTGATTTTAAAGACATTTTATTATAACATAAAAAATAAATTCTAAGATAGAAGAAAATTAATTTTATTTTTACACAATGACTTAATAAAATCAAGATCTACACATCAGTAATATATTTTAAATCCCTGTGAATTACATCAGTAATAGATTATGTAACATAAAGTTAGACAGCCTTAATCTAAAAGTATCAGTGGTGGTCACACCCGTGACGTCTATTTCGCTCTTATTTAAAGTCACAGATTATCTTTAAGGCGGTAGGGTGCAAGTATTTTAATAGAATGCCGACATTTTCTACGTTTGATAAAAACATACAGTTCAATTATTATTTTTTAAAGTTTCTTCTTTTTTGTCACGAATATACATCATGTGCATTCGACTACTGTTTTACATTAATAGATTTGCTCACGTTGGTCTCTGAAATTCAGTGTGTAGAGCCTCAAAACATCAAATCAGCAGTAAACGTTCTGAGAATGGAGTTAACAGTTGAACTGCATGTAAGTGCTGCCAACATCAGTGAATGAAACTGGCCATGTAGTATCATCTAAAACCAGCTACTTTCTTTAGCAATAAAATATATTAAACATATTATTTTTGAAAATATCTCAGCAGAATGGTTCAATTAGAAGTTTTATCTAGTTATTGCATGAAAAAATAACAAATTTTAAAGAAAATATTTTGCCAGTATAATTCGCTCTTTTCCCGGAATGGCTGTGCACCCACATTTCAAATCCCACGCACTACTAACAGCTTTGCTGTGACGTGACACCCCAAGATCTGTTCGGGAAAGAACATAAGGGTACTAGGTTCGACACTTCGAAAAATGCAGGTATCGGAAAAGAAAGACAAGGGCCGGCCACGAAGGGCCCTGCTACCGTCGGGGTCCGAAAGAGTCGACCAAGGGAGGAGGGGCGCACTCTCGCAAGTTTACTGCAGTATAAAGCACACTGTGACTGACATGTTACGAGGCTACAGAGATAACTTGCTCGTAAAGTTGATAAAGAGCTTCTTTAACTCGACACTAATGCTCTACAGTACGCCGGATCCCCTCAAATAAAATGTAAAACGCCTACGAATATCTAAGTCCTTCTCTGTGGTGTAATTGTTAGTGAGGCCCGACTTCGATTCCCTGCTATGCCACGAAATTTCAAAAGTGGTACGAAGGCTGGAACGTGGTCTACTCAGCCTGTGGAGGTCAATTCAGTAGAGCGGGACGGATTCGATTCCCATCTCAGCCATCCTCAAAGTGGTTTTCCGTGGTTTCCAACCTCACGTCCAGGCAATTGCCGGGATGCTACCTAAGTTAAGGCTATGGACGCTTCCCTCCATCTACTTCTCTACCTCTTCCAATCTTCCCATCCCCCATAAGGCCTCTGTTCAGCACAGCAGGTGAGGCCACCTGGGCGAGATGCTGGTCCTCCTCTCCGGTTGTATCCCCTGACCCAAAGTCTCACCCCCCAGGAAACTGCCCTTGACGTGGTAGATGTGGAATCCGTCGCTGAGTCCGAGGGAAGAAACAACCCTGGACGATCAACGCATTAAGAAGGAAAGAAAAACAAGTAACAGAAAAGAATAAAATTAAATGAAAAATGTTCAAATAAAGTTTGGAAAATGTCAAGGAGCACAACTGAAAAGAGCGGCTCCTCTTAGAAATGTGTTGCTAGATGCAAACAAGTGGCAATTCTTTGATGTACAAATTGTAAAATAACAACTATTTCAACTGATTTCCCTGCAGAGACACATCAGCTATGCGAGCAGGGCCTGAGTAATATCGGCTGCACTATGCGCCAATTACTACTTCTTTTCCATCTTTGACAAAAATAACGTCATCCTATGTTGCTTTGTGACAGGGAAGTCTCCGTACGGAATGGTGGTGATTGCTGTTTCTGACACAGGTGTAGAATCCCTTGAAGGTGGAGAGTGTTTGTAGAAGATTTTATTTGTAAATCTTTTAAGTACTACTTACTTATTCGAATTCCATTCAGCTACCTAACCTGTAGAGTGTAAAAATATGTTTCAAACATAGGTTGGTTGTAACTAGTAGATTACATTTCTATATTAACTGGAACAGTCCAGAAAGTCTGTGACGCGGAAGTTTTAGAACAGGGTGCGTTGGCCTTTGTTAGTTGTACATTCTAGAAGTATGCTCCTACTTTTCTGAAAATGGAAGATTCCCGATCGTATGTGTTCGAGAAACGGGTTTAAACATCGCGACCGAAGAAAGAGTCGTGATTGGTGAATCGGGACAAGCTCCTGCGTTCTGATTGGCTACTCCAAGACCAGGGTTCCCTTTTTAAAGGGAGCTAGACAGCATTTCGTGGTTTGTCTTAAGCCTGCCTGTCTTTGGTCTGCCGTCTGCCGGAGTTTTGACGTCGTGGGAGACTCCTCGCTGCCAGGATGGGCGGCCTAAGGGTAAGCACGGTTGCTTTCAATCCTGTTTTAATTTGCATTTAATTTTCGTTAAAGTATCACACAGGAAATTGCCCTAATCGCCACTCTATTAAACTGATGTTTTGGAAACGTACGTTTAACTTCAATCTAAAATGTAATAACATATTGTGTTTCTTCTTACCTTCAAGGTTGTATTGTACGACTTGGTTTGTAATTAGATCTACGGTATTCGCTTGACTCTTTGAACTTATAGGAAACTCTTGTCAAGGAACATCTAATTTGTTTGTCTCAAAGAACATGTAATTTGTATTTTACAAGCTGAGTACCGGTATTTTCCGCATTGCTTAACTTGTTCGTAATTATTTTGTAAAGTCCATTTTGTAAATAATATTTTTGAAAATCAAAGATCACCGTTGATTTTTCCGAAAACCACAACATAAGCTACTCCATGCCCTTGGTAGGTTCCCAGCACCGTCCCACGTCCCTTGTTTGTTATCCTCTAGTTGCCCTCACAGATTTTTACTTGCGCTGTTTTCGCCGCAGTTCATTACATGATTATGGTGTATATAGCGTTTAACGTACCTTGTAATTTGATTTACTTTCCTCCCTTTAACTGTGTTTGTGTAACCGCTGAAGAAACGGTTACATATTGGTAGCAGAGCAATTGCGTGGTTGTGGACGAAGAAAAGTGAACGGTGATTGTACCTAACCTAAAACACGGTAAAGTTTGTGATTCATATAGCGCCTTGAAATTTTGTTTCTATCCGTCAGGATGGCTCGTGTTGTTCCTAATCCTTTCCATTTGCGAAAGTCAGAACTCCTTTATGCACTTCGTATCCGAAAAATTAATTCAACAGGCAATACCAGATATGACACTAGCCTATTGAAACAGTCTCTTAACTTACCTATAACCATACCCTAGTTAACTACGGACGAGTTGCGTGAAATTTTGGCCGTGGTTAAAGACAGGTTACCTGAATTTAATTCCATTTTTGTGTCCTTTTGTGCTTCTGAGCCCTCGCTTGGCCAATTAGCGCGGTTAAGGCGCAGTTACTACATTACCTGGACAGAATTAGGGATTTGTTGTCTCTAAAATTGCTGGAAGTTGAGCGGCAAGAATGTGAAGCCTTACTAGTACAGTTTTCGAGAATATTCGACAAAATCAGTGGTTGCTTGAAGGGAATAAGTTGAATAACACAGATTCTGAAGTTCAAGTGTCTATCCCTTCTGAAACGTGTAAAAGTGTTCACTCTGTTTCTGCGTCTGTAGCTGCTCAAGTGTAGGGTTACCAACTGAAAATTTCCAAATGCAGGACATATCTTAGCAACAAGCAAGACACTTCAGAAAAATGCCTGACAATTTCAATCGATAACAAAATTATACACAACATTTTACAAAAGGAAATACCTTACTTAATGATCAGTCCTTGCAGCAGTTCATTTCCTTGAAGCTGTATTTTTCAACAGAACCTACTTTTGAAAGAAGACGCGAGTTATTTTCGTGAAGTACATATTTATAAAATTCTTCACACGACACATCTTTGAAACTGAACTTCACAAGTAACATTCCTTTCACTGATTCTACCAACAAACGGTTCCTTTCCTTTGTCCATTGAGCATTTATGAATGAAAACACACGTTCAGTGGAGGCATTGCTGCCTGGTATGCCAAAGAAAAACTGGCAAATGTTCAAAAGCTCAGAAAATACCTCAATGTTCTGGCACTTATTAAAAAAACAGACCATTGTTGGTTTAGTGTTGTATCTTTATCCAAAGTTGAAGTTTTAGAATAAGCCCTTACGTTGCAGAACTGGTCGAATAATTTTGAATCATCTATTTCTACACCTTTTGACTGTAAGTACTGAATATTTGGTACAATATCGTCAAAGCTGAGGTCTTTAATGTTTTGAAGTTTCAACCATTTGAAACATTTGAATTCCTCTATAGGATGCATCCATTTATCCAAGTACTCAGTGCAGGTTTCATAGAAACAAGATACATTCTCCATAAACACTTTGCATTCTTTATCCAAACCATCTCCTAAAAATGTATTTAACATCTGTCTGACTTTAAGGGGAATGAATTGACTTTCAAGTCTGCCTTTCAATGAATATTGGACAGATTCTAATAGTTCAAGCACTTCTACAACTGAATTATGTTCTTTCTCAAGTGACAAAATTTTATAGTGAAAAATGTGCATGGTTGAGGAAAGAAGCAAAAGATAGAGCTCTGAAAAGTCATTTTCAAGGAAGTTTCTAATTGATTAAGGCGATGACTACCTACCCTGAGAAAGAAAGTAGTATTTCAGAGCTGGGAACAATTGCAGGATTCTTTCAACTGCTGGATACAATGTTAACCACCTAATCTTAGAATGGTTTAAAAGCTGCAGATAATTTACATCAACAAATTCAAAAAAGTCTTTCAGTTCCTGAATGCGCACTGCATATATATGAAAGAAGTTAAAAATTGTCATCACCACAGACTCAATATCAACAGGAAGAGCATCAGCTCCATGTTGCAAACAGTTATGTAGAATGTGAGCAGGACATCCGACACCTACTATATTTTCATTCAAGTCTTTTTTGAGAGCACAGAATACATTCTTCCCTTCCCTGCGTGCAAGGACTCCAAAATTAACATTGGCATTATCTCCAGAAAATGCAATGCATCTAGAAAAATTTTATGCTTTTTGAGAGTATCTGAAATATAGCTTTCATTTGGACATGCTTGTAAATCAAGAACTTTTATCTGAATGCCATTTTAATCAAAGAATTGGATGACAATTGGAAACAACTTTAGTGCACCATGATTGCTTGCATCTGTTCCTAGGCCAAAAAATGGAACTTTATTGTTAAGAGTTTCAATTATAATATCTGTCGAGTGAGGAGCAATAACATTATTTATTGTGGCTTCTGTTTTAGTTCTTGCACAGGTCAGTTTCCGTGCTAGTTCAGAACCTAAGTACATACTCTTATTCAATTTAGCTGTGCAGTCCATTGATTTGTACGACTGGTGATGGAAAACTGTATGAAATGACATTGTAGCTTCTGCGGCTTGAACTTTTTTTGGTGAATATTTGGGAGTGACAAATGATAACATTGAACATGATATTGACCTTATTGACCTAGTTCTCACCGTCTTTTTGTGTTTTTCACTGTTAACGTGTCTTTCCAAGTCACCAACACCTTTGTATCCGACATTAACATAACTATCACACACTGCACATTTCGCTTCACTTTCACTGCGTCCGTGAGTAAAGCAAGGATACTTATGTTTTAGTTTATCCGAAAATGTACACTGTCTTTTTTCTTTAGATTCACTCCTTTCAGGTTGCAAAGATGACATACCGGTACGTAATAGGATGCAATGAGATTAATATTTCACTCCACTCGCTGCATACTCGCACTAAAATTTACTGCGACAACCAGATAACCAAACACGATAGCTGCAAATCATATGGCAAGCAAACTGTAGCTCTCGACACTTCCGGTTTCTCTCAACATAAACGTGGAAATGAAGCGCGTTGATTGGTTGATCGATGCCTGGACTTCAAGTTCAATATATCGAATATTAGTATTACTTATTTCCACCCTCGGAAGTAGCGCCCTGAGCACATGGAGTTGTACGATACAATAACATGCTGTCTTCAGCCTAAAACCTAAGTGAGCAATCATGTAACGAAAAATGCCGGACAATGTCGATAAATTAGAAATGCCGGCCGGACATAACCAAATGATTGAAAAGCAGGCCATGTCCGGCAAAAGCCGGACGGTTGGTAACCCTACTCAAGTGCGTACTCTGACATCTAGTGCTGGTGTTATTCAGGAGTCTGATGTGACTAGTGCTCGTCTGGGATCTTCTGTTTCGTTGTCTGGAGCTAGGACACCTATAAGTGACTCAAATCATGTATCTTCTTTGCATGTCGGTACCTGTACCAATTTTCGTGTGGTAACGGGTAATTCTGTCGTGGCTGAGTGTCTGCCCTCAATTGTTACACAACCCGGTACTTATGCAATGGTGCAAAACTATCCCCCTGTCTTAGCGCCACCGGTATCAAGTGCTCTTTTAGGTTGCATAACCCCTACTCAAGTGGTTAATGCCCCGATGGTCTCACAGATTAGTGAGAACCTTTCACAGATGAGATGGTCTGCGCCCGTAATATTGCAGGCTAACGGTAGCCCTACCCTAACCTTCTGTACTCAATCCTTTTCGAAAGAGCGCCCGGATCAAAGGTACAATGCCTCGGTAAACCCTCTGGACCACTCTAAACCTTCCCGGACACCTCCTACACCTGTTCTCCCCCATATTTTCTCTAACCTACCTCACCCGTTGACTATTGTGTTTAAGGGAGTCTCTAAATTTTCGGCTAACTCCGTTGATGAGGTTATTTCCTTCCTTCGGTTCTTAATTGAGTTCAAGGATCAGGCAATAGTGTACAACCTCAGTAACTACCACGTATTTCAAATTCTATACCCGCATGTATCTGGAGGTCTTGCTGAGCATATCGTGAGGGTCATTTCCGAAAGATGGACTGTAGATCAATTTCATGCACATGTGCTTGAATTTCTCATTCCTTCTCGTGCTTTGTCTGAATTAGTGCAGAAGCACTATTTCAGAGTGCAACATCTCAACGAGTCATTATCTGAATATGTTCAAGATATTAAGCTCCAGGCTAGGATTTTCCGGCTCCACTATTCAGACGCACAAATGGTGGCCAACATTACTGGAGGTCTCGCCCCGAACTGCAGATCACTGCGACCAGCAACGTTCGCCCAGTTGGAAGCCGTTACAGTTTCTGCAGAAGGCGTTCGATATGCCGACCAGTTGCGCCTTGCATTAGCCCCACCTCCTATGAGCATGCCCTCTTCTCAGGATTCTAAAACCGCCCCTTCAGCTGCTTCCAACTCGCGTAATCCTCGTTCATGCTTCAATTGTGGGTCCTCTGCTCATCTCAAGCGGGACTGTCCTAAGGTTGGGGCTTTAGGCAATACAAAACCTGCCTTGGGAAGAGGCTCTTCCCCCAATACGGATTGCCGTAACTGTCGGTCAACTAGGCACTTCTCTAGGCAGTGCCCACGTAACACTTCAGGCTCTGGACCCCCAGGCAATAGTAGTTCTAGATGACTAACTGCCAGTTCTGATGGTAAACCCCAAAGCATGGCTTCTTGTTTATTCAATCATGACTGTACCTTTACTTAATTTAATTATGAGGTTAATGATTGCTCCCAGTCTGACTCTGGGGCTCATTTCTTGCAATCTTGTAGGATTTCTGCCACACATTCTCGTAAATTACCGTACTTATGCATAGAGGTAAATAATGAACCTGTCTGTGCGTTACTAGACTCTGAGAGTAGTATCAACTTGATGAGTGAGAACTCGTACGATTCGCTGAAAACTGTTTGCGTGTTACCTACATTAGAACCCGTGTCCTTAATCTGCCATACTGCTAATTCCAACTCATTTAACATCGTAGGATCCCTAGATGTCAAGATTAGAGTCCGTGATTTCACATGGAAAATGCCAGTACTAGTGGCTAAAGATTTATCCTGTCAGTTCATATTGGGTGCCAATTTTATTGCTAAAACTGGCATGATTTCGGACCTGCAGTTCAACAGCTTCCATTTTAAATTTTCTGCAAGAAACTTTGAGCTGTGTATTCGCTCCCCTATTCTGCCTTGTCACGTTAATGCCGTTCCTGAAGATCCTGACGAACACAAAGCTTTTGATTTTAATCATTTACCCGAAGAGCAGGCCAATCAACTTTAGGAAACTGCGATAAGTTTCCTGATGTCTTTACCGACAAGTTAGGTTTAACGTTAAGAATTTCATTCTTAGGTTCTGTATTGAATGAAGATTCACATAAAGAAACGACGATAAGTTCCACCTTTTCAATACTATATATTGCGTGAAGGTTTTACATTTCTGTTAAAACATCACGATTTTTGAACATTTGGTACCGGTTTCGACAAGATTCTCTGTCATCATCAGCCAAGGACAATTATACAAACACAAATTACATTGATCATGACTCTTATAGTGAAATTACAATAGTAGTTTAAGAAATATACATGATAGGACTAAAACAGTATTTACATATATAGATGGTCAATGAGATAAAATGATCGTATTTCTATGAGGTGTACACCTTAGTATTTCTAGTTAAAAAGAATGACTTGTTAAAAGAGATTCTGTTTTTGTACTATATATTTGTAGTAAATAGAAAGTCTACAGTCTACAGTACACTATCCACTTTGCTTGCCCAAAAACAGTCCACCTTAAATAACAAGTTTCAAACCCTTCTTAACAAATCTTCCACACCCAACAAACTATCCAATAACTCGAAGAATCAAAGCACCTCACAGCCTTTGCGACCGATTGGAACCTATATGAATTTGAGCGCGTGCCATTCGTTCTGGCGACTGGAGCTGCTGTCTTTACTAAGTTACTAGATTATCTTTTATCTGACATTAAGTTGAAGTTCGTTTATAATTACCTTGACGATTTGTAATCTTTAGCGAAACCTTCGAGGAACACCTTGTCCATCTCAACGAAGTGCTTGAAAGACTGCGTAAAGCAGGATTAACCCTCATGGCCACCAAGGTTTCTTTCGCACAACCCCAGATGTCCTTCTTAGGCCATATTGTGTCGGGGAAGGGTGTCTCAATCGATCAGTCTCATACTGCCGCCATTCAGAATTTTCCCACACCAAAGTACGTCAAGGTTGTAGCCAGATTCATTGGCATGGTTAATTATTTTCGTAAATTCATTCCCAATTTTGCTGAACGGACAGCCCAATCAAATGCCTTGAAACGAAAGGATGCCAAATTTGTGTGTTGTGTTGCCCAACGTGAAGCCCTCAGGAACTTGAAATCCGCCTTATGTAACGCTCCTGTACGGGCTATGCCAGACATTTCTAAACGCTTCATCCTTCAGAATGACGCCTCTTCCTCTGGCTTATCCGGTGTTCTCCTTCAGGAATTTCAAGAGGGGCGTCGTCCAATTTCTTATGCATCTCGTGCCCTTTAATCCTGCTGAACGAAATTATTCCATTTATGAGTTGGAAGCCTTAGCTGTTGTCTTCTCTTCAGAACGCTTCAGAATGTACCTGGAACATCTCCCTTTTGATCTTGAAACTGATAATCAGGCGTTGAGTTGGGTACTGGCCAAGCCGCGAAGGACCGGTCGTCTTGTGCGTTGGGCAGTTTGCATCTTAGCCTTCCAATTTGAAGCTTGTCACATTCGTGGCAACGAAAACGTTGTGGCTGATGGCCTAAGTAGAATGTTCTATCCAGGCAGCTCTGACTCTCAATCAGAGCCTGCAGACCCTTCTCCTGAACAAATATCAGCCTTTGGGAACGTAGTTCTCACTGACTCTCCCTTCCTTTTCAAAGATATAACCAAACATCAGGAGGACGACGCCGAGTTAAAAGCTATTATCGACAGAATTAAATTCGGTGAACATGTTAAGCATTATGTCCTTAAGAATAGTGACTTGTGTTGTCCTGCTCGCGGTTGCAGAGATCCAAAATTGTAGTCCCAACTGGTTCCGGCTCTCTTCAAGTATTTTCATGAAGCCCCAGTGGGGGTCATCTTGGCGTTTTCAAAACGAGAGAGAAAATTCGTAAGCACTTCATTTGGAAATCCATGGATAGTGAGATCCGTACCCTTGTCAAATCCTGTAAGACTTGTAACATCAGTAAACCTGCCCCAAGTACTGGTCTAGGTCTCTTGTCTTCCGAGCAAGCTTCTCGTCCAATGGAGAGATTGTTCATTGACTACATCGGTCCTTTCCCGAGATCACGGAACGGCCATCGTTTCATACTTGCGTGTGTTGACGCCTTTTCCCGTTTTACGTAGCTGTCCCCAATCGTATGGCTAATGCCAACACCACCATCTCGTGCTTGAAACAAATATTTGCTTCTTTCTGACCCTGTCAATTTTTGGTAAGTGATAATGCAAGAGCTTTTACTTCTGTTCAATTCCGGACATTCTGTTTTGATCTATCCATTGCTCATGTAACCACTACCCCGTATTGCCCGAGGCGAAATTATGCTGAGAGAGTGAATCGTAACCTGCGATCTGCCCTCATCGCTTATCACTCCGCTGACCACTCCAAGTGAGATTCATCCCTAATTTGGTTGTCATTCGCATTTAACACTGCCGTCCATGAAAGCCACAAGCAAACCCCTGCTTCGTTAATGTTGGTCTTTACTCCAAATTCTCAACTATCTAATCTGTGGTCAATTAATGATCTTCTGCCTGACGATGCCAGCCCAGAAAAGATCTGAGATCATTGGCACCGTGCAAGAAAGAACTTAAAGGTTTATTTCGCTAAAGTCTAGCGTAATTGCAACCACGGGCGAAGGCCGCACAATCTGTCTGTGGTCAGGTGTTTATTAAAACGCATCCCGTCAGTAGTGCTGCGGACCATGTTATCAGTAAGTTGGCCCCCAGATTTCGAAGTCCCTACACCATCTTAGAGTTCCTTACCCCGGTGTCATTAATGGTGAGCGATCCCGAAAGGAAAAGGATCAGCAGAGTCCACCTCTCCCAGGTGAAGGTACCGTACCTTAAGTCGTAAAGGGAGGGGTAAATACCATTGTTGGTGACCATGTAGATTTAGTTGTAAGCTATTTGTAAGATTTTAGTTGTTAGGTAATGATAAGTTTCTTGTAAGCTATTTGTAAGATTTTAGTTGTAAGGTAATGATAAGTTCCTGTAAGGTATTTGTAAGAGTTTAGTTCTAAGGTAATAAGTTTTTGTATGGTAGTTGTAAGTAATTGTGTAGGTAAATACTTTAGGTAGGTTTTTGTTTAGGGTCACTGATTGAAATTTATTCCCCTAACTTTTCAGGCTTAGGGTAAAATCCCGTAGTTTCCTTTCACCCCCAACGTAAACTTGTCAAATGTATGGATTGTAGATAGTGCTTACCCAGGGACTAGGTGCCCTATGTCCCTGGTGTGCGAGGGGGGCCCCTACAGCACACTCATTGAGCCACCCATTGGGTGACTCTATGCATCTCAGTGAATTAAAAGAACGACTTCTAACCCTCCTGTTTTTCTCCAAGATCTTAGAGCCCAGCAGCGTAGTTTTGCCTCAAGTATTCCCCTGTCTGCTGCGTGTTGGTTCATGTTACAGTGGCTGCAGTGACCAACCTCTTCTGACTGCAACATAAAGTGCCAAGTTAGGAGGCACACTGTATACCTTGGGCGCTACCATCTGGCACCACAATTCTGTGACAAATGTCCTAATGAGGCAGTCTGACTGGACGGTGTCTCACCCATATGCTTTGGTGCAAGATGCCACTGGACTGCAACTTACCTAGCTACCTGGTTTGGACTGAACTTGAATGGAGGCTGTTGGCAAACGGCCGTGTCGGCAGCCACATCATCAGCAAGAACCTATGGCCTAGCTGTGCAACTTCGATCCTATGATTGGTGTGAAAAGTGGTGAAGCATACAATTAGTCCGTAAACTCGCCAAGAAGGAGGCCTTGAATGCTGTCTTACAATAAAGCGAAAAGGTTCTGGATTACTGCCAATGGGCAGAAGGAATGTGTGTATATCCTTTCTGTTTACAGAGTTGAAATAGTCGAAGAAATTTACAAGGTTCGAAAGGCATTTTGACGTGTAGTATGATTATCCATGTGGACATTTATGTGGTATTTGTAGGTAAACCGTAAACTCCAGGCTACTGAAAGGACCATTGGTGTAGTGAGAGTTTGTTTTTGTTTATTGTTGGAAGTTCAACTTAAAGATAATCATGGTTGTTAGAGAAGTGGCTGTCATGTATCTTTACTAATCTGGAGTATGGTGAGCAAGTTTCCTGAAGTGATCGCCTCCCCCCCTGTAGTACTATGTTAATGGTCGAGCTCGGTTCGACTTTCGGGGAGAGGAAGATGACACAGATGTAGAATCTCTTGAAGGTGGAGAGTGTTTGTAGAAGATTTTACTTGTAAATCTTTTAAGTAGTACTTATTTATTCGGATTCCATTCAGCTACCTAACCTGTACAATGTAAAAATATGTTTCTAACATATGTTGGTTTGTAACTAGCAGATTACATTTCTATATTAACTGGAACAGTCCAGAAAGTCTGTGACGCGGAAGTTTTAGAACAGGGTGTGTTGGCCTTTGTCAGTTGTGCATTCTTACTATTCTAGAAATGGAAGATTCGCGATCGTAGTGTTCGAGAAACGGGTTTAAACATCGCGACCGAAGAAAGTCGTGATTGATGAATCCGGACAAGCTCCTGCGTTCTGATTGGCTACCCCAAGGCCAGGGTTCCCTTTTTAAAGGGAGCTAGACAGCATTTCGTGGTCTGTCTTAAGGCTGTCTGTCTTTGGTCTGCCGTCTGCCGGAGTTTTGACGTCGTGGGAGACTCCTCGCTGCCAGGATGGGCGGCCTTAGGGTAAGCACGGTTACTTTCAATCCTGTTTTAATTTGCATTTAATTTTCGTTAAAGTATCACACAGGAAATTGCCCTAACCGCCACTCTATTAAACTGATGTTTTGGAAACGTACGTTTAACTTCAATCTAAATTGTAATAGCATATTGTGTTTCTTCTTACCTTCAAGGTTGTATTGTACGACTTGGTTTGTAATTAGATCTTCGGTATTTGCTTGACTCTTTGAACTTATAGGAAACTCTTGTCAAGGAACATCTAATTTGTTTGTCTCAAAGAACATGTGATTTGTATTTTACAAGCTGAGTACCGGTATTTTCCGCATTGCTTAACTTGTTCGTAATTATTTTGTAAAGTCCATTTTGTAAATAATATTTTTGAAAATCAAAGATCACCGTTGATTTTTCCGAAAACCACAACATAAGCTACTCCATGCTCTTCGTAGGTTCCCAGCACCGTCCCACGTTCCTTGTTTGTTATCCTCAAGTTGCCCTCACAGATTTTTACTTGCGCTGTTTTCGCCGCAGTTCATTACATGATTATGGTGTATATAGCGTTTAACGTACCTCGTAATTTGATTTACTTTCCTCCCTTTAACTGTGTTTGTGTAACCGCTGAAGAAACGGTTACAGTTTGAAGAGGAAGTACAACCATCCTCTGTATGACACTAATCAGAGAGTAAAAAATGGAAGGGATACAACACTTCGGAAAATGAAGGTATCGGCCAAAGAAAGACAAGGGCCACGAAGGGTGTCAAAATGAAAGACTCTAATACCGTCGGGGTCGGAAAAGAACAGGAGTTGACCAAGTGAGATCGGACAGGATAGTGAAAGTGAGGAGCCTGCCACAAGTCAGATGAAGCAAGGCCAGGAATCAGCTAAGCACCCCGTTGTCGCCAACCCATGCTCCCATTTTAGTAGACATGCAGGAGATACCGCTCAGACCCCCAGGAAGACCTCGGCACTTGATGGAAGAGGGATTAGCTCTACATCCAGGAATTAACCTGCTACTCACTTTCCTGTAAGCTCAAAGAACCTCCGGAAGCGGAAATCTCGTTTCTTAAATTTTTGCACTCGCCGACAGGGAATCACCCCCTTCAAACCCGGGTGAGCCACGGACGCCCTTACCACCGCGGCCTTATGGCAGGAAGAACATTCCACTTCAGAGACTCTACAATCAGCACTTCTCATTTCTGTTAGTAGGGTCGTCCGTGGCGATTACAGAGAATTGCTTATTTATTCTCGTCAAGTTGGACAAATATCGCCTCGCTCGCTTCTGAGGCAATAAGGACATGAACACTCGCAGACACATTTACGATGTTTTATTTTTGTTTGTTTTCAGAGGAAGTGCAACTAGGTAAACATCCTCTCTGAAAAGATAAAGTGGAAAAGAAATTTGAAATAATAACAAAAATATTTATTCACCGAAGAAATTTCGATATATATATAAAATAAAACAAAAACTATATTATAAAGCCGAAAAGGTCACTAATGAATCAAAATCAGTACACAAGTAATTTATGTAGCCTTGATTGATCCACTGTCACACATAAAGCGGAAGACGAGATCAGCAGTAGTCGCGTCATCGGCTAGTATGCGTTCGAGTGTTTCCTGCAGGCCGCGGCTCCGTCTTAGGCCAGAGAGATCGGCGCACTCTGTAAGGATGTGTGGCCTCGGTGAAATCCGCACCACAAGAACACATTGGAGGGGGTCTTCCCTCCTTAGGAGATAAGAGTGGGTAGATCGTCTATGACCTATCCCCAGCCTACACTATTCTATGTCCTCTTTCCGTGAAGGTCCGAAAGAGGACCGCCACACGGTAGTTGTCTTCTTAATTGAGTCGTCCAGTTGCAAAACCAGTTATGCCCATTTTCTCTCGAAATGAGTTATCACTGCCATTTATTTATTTATTTATTTAGCGTATGGCTAGTGATACAGCGTGTATTATTCTAAGATCTACATTATATACGTATGTCCAAATTGTTTATTTAGTCTATCAGTGCCGTTGCATGCAGCTCATCAAAATTCACAATCCAGTAATGTAATACGTAAGAAAAGGCCATTTAATCCATACGTTTAAAGGTGACAAATAACGGAACTATTGCAGAATTCATTATGTCCTGCGTGTGCTATGCAGCAAAACTCGTTATGTTGCAGAACCCTGTAAGGGTTTCAAACTTACACGAACAAAATCAGGTAACTGTGTGATAAGAGGTGAAGTAAACTATAACAGCGATTGTGGTGGAAGCGGAAAGCATATTGGAGCATGGGAAAACCTTTTCTGCTATTGTGCCAGTAACAGTGGAGGAAAGGGTTCCTCTTAAGAAAGAAAAGCTCAACGACCTGAACACATTGCTGACCAAATACGATGTGCATTCAAGTTCTAAGACCTCCGATTTTTTTTCTCCAGACTGGAAAGAAATAGAAACATGTGCATTGTTTTAAAAGGAGCCCGCGTTCGTTGTCAAAACATCACAGAGATGGCAGCACTATACAACAGATGGATTTTTAGTGTAGCCGCGAGAATGAGAACTGTTTTAGATACTTAAAATGGCGACGTTTTCCTTACGTGAACAGCGTGCAATCATTCGTTTTTTGAATTTGCGTGGTGTGACACCAATTGAAATTCATCGACAGTTGAAGGAGACATGTGGTGATGGAGTTATGGATGTGTCGAAGGTGCGTTCGTGGGTGCGACAGTTTAATGAAGGCAGAACATCGTGTGACAACAAGCCGAAACAACCTCGGGCTCGCACAAGCCGGTCTGACGACATGATCGAGAAAGTGGAGAGAATTGTTTTGGGGAATCGCCGAATGACTGTTGAACAGATCGCCTCCAGTGTTGGCATTTCCGTGGGTTCTGTGCACACAATCCTGAAAATGCGAAAAGTGCCATCCAGGTGGGTGCCACGAATGCTGACGGACGACCACAAGGCTGCCCGTGTGGCATGTTTCCAAGCAATGTTGACGCGCAACGACAGCATGAATGGGACTTCCTTTTCGTCGATTGTGACAATGGATGAGACGTGGATGCCATTTTTCAATCCAGAAACAAAGCGCCAGTCAGCTCAATGGAAGCACACAGATTCACCGCCACCAAAAAAGTTTCGGGTAACCGCCAGTGCTGGAAAAATGATGGTGTCCATGTTCTGGGACAGCGAGGGCGTAATCCTTACCCATTGCGTTCCAAACGGCACTAGGGTAACAGGTGCATCGTACGAAAATGTTTTGAAGAACAAGTTCCTTCCTGCACTGCAACAAAACGTCTGGGAAAGGCTGCGCGTGTGCTGTTTCACCAAGACAACGCACCCGCACATCGAGCTAACGTTACGCAAACGTTTCTTCGTGAAAACAACTTTGAAGTGATCCCTCATGCTCCCTACTCACCTGACCTGGCTCCTAGTGACTTTTGGCTTTTTCCAACAATGAAAGACACTCTCCGTGGCCGCACATTCACCAGCCGTGCTGCTATTGCCTCAGCGATTTTCCAGTGGTCAAAACAAAAAAAGCCTTCGCCGCTGCCAAGGAATCATGGCGTCGACGCTGTGAAAAATGTGTATGTCTGCAGGGTGATTACGTCGAGAAGTAACACCAGTTTCATCGTGTTCGGGTGAGTAGTTAGTTAGGAAAAAAATCGGAGGCCTTAGAACTTGAATGCACCTCGTATTACGGGAAAGAGTGGATAAGGAACGATGACTTCAAGTTCTACACAACACTGTTTGACCAGTGGCAAACTTTAAACAGTGAAATGCCAGACTGCGACACTGATGTGAGAGATTTAATAACGGATTGTTAATATAACTGTAAAAAGTGGTAAAGAATGATCATTTCTTGATATAATCATAAAATCAAAGAGCGAGGTTCAGATAACAAAACATTATATCCTAACCTTAAAATATTTCCATTCATGCTATTTTCATAGTGTAATACTCTCAAATGCAGCTAATAAAACACCTTCACCATAAATCTGCACACTTTATTCCATATACTGCTGCATATACCATTTATCTCCACAAAACTGCTGCAAAACTGGTTATGTCCAAATGATTTTTGCAAAAAAAAAAACATGGGTTCTATATGTTATATTTTGTGGAGATTTTGCGGTATGACGAAGATGAACGCTTGCTGTTTAATTACAAAATTTTAACCTCCCATATTTGTTGCATAACAAATGACGGTTTTTTGCGATTACTGTAAAATTTGTTTGTACGCACATAACGGGTTATGCAACTTGACGACTCAAATGCTCTCAGTTTGTTCGGAGTTCAGATAGCTAGCCACTCCGATTCCCAGGACGCCAAAATTGTTCAACGTAGCTGAGAACAAATATCTTCAGCAGATACATTAATAAGGCTTGGAAGTACCTGCGCACCACGTAGTCCAGAAAGTGTTACTAACAACCATAGGCACCACGTAGTCCAGACAGTGCTACTAACAAACATAGGGACAACGCAGTCCAGACAGTGTTACTAACAACTATAGGGACAACGCAGTCCTGAAAGTGTTACTAACAACCATAGGGACAACGTATTCCAGAAAGTGTTACTAACAACCATAAACACCACGTAGTCCAGAAAGTGTTTATAACAACCATAGGTACGTAGTCCAGAGTAGTATAATTGGACAGTTCGGCGGCCACCACCACCACGGGCTCCCAGAGGCCACCTCCACCACCACCACAGCCAGAGGCCTCCCAGATGCCTCCTCCACCACCACCACAGCCAGAGGCCTCCCAGATGCCTCCTCCACCACCACCACAGCCAGAGACCTCCCAGATGCCTCCTCCACCACCACCACAGCCAGAGGCCTCCCAGAGGTCTCCTCCACCACCCGCGGGAAATTTGAATTTGTAAACAAAGCCACGTGCTTTTTGACAGCTGTCATCGACAACAACGCATCGCTAACCTCAGTACTGCCATCTTGACGGGCCTAAACCTCAGTAGTACCAACTTAACCTAACTAGCGCGAGGTAAACAAAGCCACGTGTTTTTTGACAGCCACGTGCTTTTTGACAGACAACAACGCATCGCTAACCTCAGTACTGCCATCTTGACGGGCCTAAACCTCAGTAGTACCAACTTAACCTAACTAGCGCGTGGTAAACAAAGCCACGTGCTTTTTGACAGCCACGTGCTTTTTGACAGCTGTCATCCGCCATCTTTAAACCACAGAGCACTGTGCTGCCCTCTTTATCGTAATAGCTGCAAATTCGTCACCTGTCATCGGCAGTGCACCCATCTTGGCGGGCCTAAACCTTAGTGCTACCAACTTAACCTCACTAGCGTGAGATAAACAAATCCACGTGCAGCTGACATCCGCCATCTTTAATCTATAGAGCACAGTGGTGCTCTCTTTAGCTACTTACCTTTTAAATGTGGTGGCGGATAATTTAAAAAATGCTTTTCGACAGCAGCCATCTTTGAGCACCGTGCTGCCCTCTTTAGCTAGATACCTGTGGTGGCAGACAATTCCACGTGACAGCAGCCACCTTTAATCAAGAGAACACCGTGCTGCCCTCTATGTGGTGGCGGCAAATTCTACATGCTCCTGTTTGGAAACAAATCCACGTGCTTTTTTGACAGCTGTCATCCGCCATCTTTAATCAACAGAGCACAGTGCTGCCCTCTTTAGCTACTTACCTTTGAAATGTGGTGGCGGATAATTTGAAAAATGCTTTTTGACAGCAGCCATCTTTGAGCACCGTGCTGCCCTCTTTAGCTAGATACCTGTGGTGGCAGGCAATTCCACATGACAGCAGCCATCTTTAATCAAGAGAGCACCGTGCTGCCCTCTATGTGGTGGCAGCAAATTCTACATGCTCTTGTTTGGAAACAAACTCACGCGCTTTTTTGACAACCGTCATCCGCCATCTTTAATCAACAGAGCACAGTGCTGCCCTCTTTAGCTAGATACCTTTGAAATGTGGTGGCAGCAAATTCTACGTGCTCTTGTTTGGAAACAAGGCCACGTGCTTTTTTGACAGCTGTCATCCGCCATCTTTAATCAACAGAGCACCGTGCTGCTATCATGCGGGCAATTTCATCAGCTGTCATCCGCCATCTTTAATCCACAGAACACCGTGCTGCCCTCTTTATAGCTACTACCTTAAGCATGTAGTAGCGGGCAATTTGAAAAGTTCTGTTAGCTATCATCCGCCATCTTTAATCAAGAGAGCACCGTGCTGCCATCTTTAGCTAGATACCTTTGAAATGTGGTGGCGGATAATTTGAAAAATGCTTTTTGACAGCAGCCATCTTTGAGCATCGTGCTACCCTCTATGTGGTGGCGGCAAATTCTACATGCTCTTGTTTGAAAACAAACCCACGCGCTTTTTTTGACAGCCATCACCCCCATCTTTAACCAACAGAGCACTATGCTGCTATCATGCGGGCAATTTCGTTAGCTGTCATCCACAATCATTAATGAACAGAGCACCGTGCTGCCCTCATGCGGGGCAATTTCGTTAGCTGTCATCCACCATCTTTAATGAACAGAGCACCGTGCTGCCCTCATGCGGGGCAATTTCGTCAGCTGTCATCCGCCATCTTTTAATGAACAGAGCACCGTGCTGGCCTCATGCGGGGCAATTTCGTCAGCTGTCATTCGCCATCTTTAATCAAGAGAGCGCAGTGCCGCACTCTTTAGTTGAAATGTGGTGGTAGACAATTCCACGTGACAGCAGCCATCTTTGAGCACAGTGCTGCCCTCTTTGTGGTGGTGGTAAATTGCACGTACTCTACAAACTCACGTGCTTTTTTCTGACAGCTATCTTCCGTCATCTTGCATCACAACCCTCAGTGCTGCACTCTTTAGCTAGATACCTTTGAAATGTGGCGGCGGCAATTTGAAAAATTCTACATTCTCTTGTTTGGAAACAAACCTATGCGCTGTCATCCACCATCTTTAAACCACAGAACACCGTGCTGCCCTCTTGCGTCAGCTGTCATCCGCCATCTTTAAACTACAGAGCACCGTGCCGCACTCTTGCGTCAGCTGTCATCCGCCCAGCAATTCTCTTTCTATATAATAATTTCGTGTGGCTATTTCTAGCTAAGTGCAGTCTAAAAATAAATACTAGTCTTGTTGTATCAGGAAGGGTAACTGGCTAAATCCTGGTCTTTCAGCGTCAGGAAGGGCAACCGGCCATACCGTGAAACAATAGTGTATAATGTAAGAGGCTAGATACTGCTTTTTAAAATCCATGAAGAGCATCTAGCTGTAAAACCCCGATTCTCGTGTTAGAAAGGGCAACTAGTTGTAAAACAGATTCTTAATCCCAGTTCTTTGACGTCAGGAAGGGCAACCGGTCGAAAACAATAGTGTATGATGTAAGAGGTTAGATCCTGCCAGTTTTGCGTCAGGAAGGGCAACCAGTCGTAAAACAGATCCTTGTGATTTAAAATCTCGCGTCAGGAAGGGCAACCGGCTATACCGTGAAACAATAGTGTATGATGTAAGAGGCTAGATATTGCTTTGAGCATCTAGCTGTAAAACCCTGATTCTCGTGTTAAAAAGAGCAACTAGTTGTAAAACAGATTCTTAATCCCAGTTCTTTGACGTCAGGAAGGGCAACCGGTCGAAAACAATAGTGTATGATGTAAGAGGCTAGATACTGCTTTTTAAAATCCTAGAAGGTCATAACAGTTGTAAAACAGATTCTTGTGATTTAAAATCTCACGTCAGGAAGGGCAACCGACACAGTACCAGCATATAGCCTACCCCTATCGAAAGAGCCTGCACGGAGCCGGCATGTAGGCTTCTCCTGTTGAAGGAGCCTGTACAAGGTTTAACACCCGCCATCAACAGCCCTTACTTAATACTGGCTTTTTTGCACACCCTCGAAACTGCCTAAGAATGTAATATACTACCGTAAGGAGAGGGTAAAACTCGGTGCCAGCACATAGCCTACTCCTACCGAAGAAGCCTGCACAAGGTTCAACGCCCCCCATCAACAGCCCTTACTTAATGCTGGCTTTTTGCACACCCCGCCTCTTAGATCATACAGCATAGTTCTACGACCTGTTACTCTTCCTGACAAGGATTTTAAATCGCAGTATACGCGATAAATTTGTTATAGCGGGTTTTATAACTAGATATCCCGGTACCGGCACATAGCCTACTCCTACCGAAGAAGCTTACACAAGGCTCATTGCCTCCATCCGACAGATGAATCACCCTCAACACTCTTGTACTCACAATCATTTTCGAAGGAGTCTGCACAAGGTTTAACGCCCCCTATCAACAGCCCTTACTTAATGCTGGCTTTTTGCACACCCCGCCTCTTAGATCATACACCATAGTTTTACGACTGGTTACCCTTCCTGACTAGAATTTTAAATCGCAGTATACGCGACAAATCAGTTGTAGCGGTTTTATAAATAGATATCCTAGTATCGGCACATAGCCTACTCCTACCTAAGAAGCCTGCACAAGGCTTATCACCTCCATCCGACAGATGAATCACCCTCAACACTCTTGTACCCGCAATCATTCTCGCTACTTCGGAAGATAGCGGGTTCGAACTCCTACTGTTGGAAGCCGTAAAAAATAGCAAATGCTAGGCGAGGGGCCTGCGCGATCGTCATAACGTGTAATTACATGATCTAGCTAAATGTAATTTTAGCTCAATACCTTTAAGTGCCTACAGGTAAGAAATACCGCGGATGTAGCTTAGTACCCTCCCGTTTAAGTCCGGAGGTCGAGGATCGCGCGCTAACATTCTAAGGCTCGATCCGCTACAGAACTCTTAAATTCTGACACCTCGGCATCAACAGCAGGCTCGATCCCAGCTTAAATACATCAGCCTGCGGAACTCAGCGTAAGACCCTCAGGAGAGCTCTTGTTGCATAAACATTTAGTTCCGACTGTACTGCAGTTGTCAGCGACTTTTACATCCGCTTGGTAACAAGCAGCATATTGACTCGCTGCACTCTGCGTGAAGCGCTCACAGTTCTCTGTATGCGATTATTACGTGTACATCTCCCGTCTAAGTACTGTATGCTGTGAACATTATTCTTCAGCCTTTATCTTAAGGTAAGCTAGAACTGTTAGTTACTGTTTGCAAAGCAACTTCTACGCTAGGTAATAGACATCTACATTCATATATGTTTGTTCTTTTCTTTTTTAGGTACCGTTCGAGTTACAGGCTTGAAAGTATGCATTTTATTCATCCGAGTGACAGTCTGCAGCACGTGCATTTTTAAGGTATGTTTTCAAACTTTGAGTTGTAAAGATAGCTAGGTTAGCTGATGTACCCTTCACTACATTCATATATGTTTGTTCCTTTCTTTTTAGGTACAACTAGAATATTATCATTCGAGTTACAGGCTTGAAAGTACGCATTTTATTCATCCGAGTAACAGTTTGCAGCGCGAAGATTTTAAGGTATGTCTGACCTCTATACGTTGAACCTTGGTTTCTTCCGAACATCTTAACTTTAAGCTAATCAAAAATAGTTGTTCTCTTCAATCCTCATGCTATAGACGAGGTTAATCTTATAATTTCAAACTCACAGCAATGTCCGACCTCTATACGTTGAAACTGGGTTTCTTCAGAACATCGTAACTTTAGTCTATTGACCAATAGTCGTTCTCTTCAATCCTCGTGCTATAGACGAGGTTAATTTTATAATTTCAAACACACATAGCTATGTCTGACCTCAACTGGCTGAAACTTGGTTTCTTCTAAAACATCGTAACTTTAGTCTATTGATAAATAGTTATTTTCTTTAATCTGCATGTCATAGAAGAGGTTAATCTTATAATTTCAAACTCACCGCAATGTCCGACCTCTATACGTTGAAACTTGGTTTCTTCCGAACATCGTAACTTTAAGCTAATCATAAATAGTTGTTCTCTTCAATCCTCATGCTATAGACGAGGTTAATCTTGTAATTTCAAACTTACAGCAATGTCCGACCTCTATACGTTGAAACTTGGTTTCTTCCGAACATCGTAACTTTAGTCTATTGATAAATAGTTGTTCTCTTCAATCCTCATGCTATAGACGAGGTTAATCTTATAATTTCAAACTCACAGCAATGTCTAACCTCTATAGGTTGAAACTTGGTTTCTTCCGAACATAGCGACTTTAGACTATTGATAAATAGTTATTTTCTTTAATCTGCATGCCATAGAAGAGGTTAATCTTATAATTTCAAACTTACACCAATGTCTAACCTCTATAGGTTGAAACTTGGTTTCTTCCGAACGTCGTAACATTAGTCTGATGATAAATAGTTGTTCTCTTCAATCCTCATGCTATAGAAGATGTTATTCTTATAATTTCAAACTTACAGCAATGTCTGACCTGTACAGGTTCAAACTTGGTTTCTTCCGAACATCGTAACTTTAGTCTATTGATAAATAGTTATTTTCTTTAATCTGCATGCTATAGAAGAGGATAATCTTATAATTTCAAACTCCCAGCAATGTCTGACCTGTACAGGTTCAAACTTGGTTTCTTCTGAACATCATAACTTTAGTCTATTGGTAAATAGTTATTCTCTTCAATCCCCATGCCATAGAAGAGGTTAATCTTATAATTTCAAACTTACAGCAATGTCTAACCTCTATAAGTTGAAACTTGGTTTCTTCTTAACATCGTAACTTTAGTCTATTGATAAATCGTTATTTTCTTTAATCTGCATACGATAGAAGAGGTTAATCTTATAATTTCAAACTTACAGCAATGTCTAACCTCTATACGTTGAAACTTGGTTTCTTCCGAACGTTGTAACATTAGTCTAATGATAAATAGTTGTTCTCTTCAATCTTTCATGCTATAGAAGAGGTTAATCTTATAATTTCAAACTCACAGCTATGTCCGACCTCTATACGTTGAAACTGGGTTTCTTCCGAACATCGTAACTTTAGTCTATTGATAAATAGTTGTTCTCTTTAATCGACATACTATAGAAGAGGTTAATCTTATAATTTCAAACTTTCAGCCATGTCTGTCCTCAATAGGTTGAAACTTGGTTTCTTCCGAACATCGTAACTTTAGTCTAATGATAAATAGTCGTTCTCTTCAATCCTCATGCTATAGACGAGGTTAATTTTATAATTTCAAACACACATAGCTATGTCTGAACTCAACAGGCTGAAACTTGGTTTCTTCTAAAACATCGTAACGTTAGTCTATTGATAAATAGTTATTTTCTTTAATCTGCATGCCATAGAAGAGGTTAATCTTATAATTTCAAACTCACAGCAATGTCCGATCTCTATACATTGAAACTTGGTTTCTTCCGAACATCGTTACTTTAGTCTATTGATAAAAAGTTGTTCAATCAATCCTCATGCTATAGACGAGGTTAATCTTATAATTTCAAACTCACAGCAATGTCTAACCTCTATAGGTTGAAACTTGGTTTCTTCCAAACATCGTAACTTTAGTCTATTGATAAATAGTTATTTTCTTTAATCTGCATGCCATAGAAGAGGTTAATCTTATAATTTCAAACTTACAGCAATGTCTAATCTCTATAGGTTGAAACTTGGTTTCTTCCGAACGTCGTAACATTAGTCTAATGATAAATAGTTGTTCTCTTCAATCTTTCATGCTGTAGAAGAGGTTAATCCTATAATTTCAAACTCACAGCAATGTCTGACCTGTACAGGTTCAAATTTGGTTTCTTCCGAACATAGCAACTTTAGTCTATTGACAAATAGTTGTTCTCTTCAATCTTTCATGCTGTAGAAGAGGTTAATCTTATAATTTCAAACTTTCAGCAATGTCTGACCTCTATAGGTTGAAACTTGGTTTCTTCCGAACATCGTAACACTAGGCTAGCACACTTACCCTTTTATATCCTATTATTACTATGTGTGATGCAAGTGCTAACGCTACATTTATATATTTGTTCTTTTTAGAAAAACCATGGAGAAGATTAACCAGCTAGGTCATATTTCATCTCCAACTACCAAGCCGCTAACAAGTCTACCGCTAAATGAGCAATTTAAAGTAATTTCACTACGAAGATTAAAAACGAAATTTGGAGAAAGGATTTTATGTGTCTGCAAAGACATTCAAGTTTTTTTACCTAATAGATTTAGCGTGTTAACTGATTTAGAAATAGAAGAACTAAATCAACGTTCTATTTGCATTATATATCGCGGCATAGAGAACAAATCTTGTGTTATTAGTTTTACTGACGCGTAAAAGCATGTACATACAAGAATTACATCCAGAAAGCAAAAGTACGCAAACATCACTACAAGTAAAATCATTCATGATAAAACTAGTACATACAAGATGTAAATAAATACTGTAGAATTAGCTTATTCTTTTATTTTAGATTAGGTATTACCTTCTCGTCCTACTCCTTCCTCTCGAAGAAGAATAAGAGCAAGAAAGAAGATGTTGATTAAATTCGTAAGTATGTTATCGTCTAGCACAGTAAGTATGTTGAGAAGAGATTTTTTTCCTAAACAGTGCTTGATTCGAGTCTTGCAATGTAGTGTACTACAACATCGCACTATAGTATGTGTATATATGTTTTTTGAACGGTAGTATGTATTCAAGTCTAAACTTGCACACTCTCGCTTTGCAATGCATGTTCGATAAAGATGTACCTTGGCAGAGTAAGTAAAGGAAGTTATACACATCAATTAATGTTCTGATCACATGTTAAAGTTAACAACATCGAGTGCAGTGTTCGATTCTAGTCTTGTTATGTTTCAATCTGATTTTCTTAGAACAAAGGTATCCCCTAACATGTTCTAAATACATGTTATATCGAGTACAGTGTTCGAATCTAGTCTTGATCACTTATATAGTGTTTTGAACACATCAATTAATGTTCTGATCACCTGTTAAGGTTAACAACATCGAGTGCATTGTTCGAATCTAGTCTTGATCACTTATCTAGTGTTTTGAGCACATCAATTAATGTTCTGATTACATGTTAAGGTTAACAACATCGAGTGCAGTGTTCGATTCTAGTCTTGCTATGTTTTAATCTCATTTCATGTTCTAATCACATGTTGAATTTAACAACATCGAGTGCAGTGTTTGATTCTAGTCTTATTATGTTTTACAATCTTGTTTTTGCAATGCATGTTCGATAGAGGTGTACCTTGAAAGAGTAGGAAGAGTTCGATTCTAGTCTTGCTATGTTTGAACCTGATTTAATGTTCTAATCACATGTTAAAGTTAACATCAAGTGCAGTGTTCGATTCTAGTCTCGTTATGTTTTACAATCTTGCTTTTGCAATGCACGTTCGATAGAGATGTACCTTCACTGAGCAGGAAGAGCAGCTCAGTAAGTATGTTGAGAAGAGAATTTTTTGTTTTTCTAAACAGTGCTTGATTCTAGTCTCGCAATGCTGTGTTCTGCAACATCGAACTATAGTACGCGATTCTAGTTGTAATAGGTTTTTAACAGCAGTATGTGTTCAAGTCTAAAAATGCATCACTCTAGTTACGCGATATGTATAAAGGTATTCTCAAACATGTCGTATCGTGTTCTATTCTAGTCTTGATCACTTATCTAGTGTTTTGAACACATCAATTAATGTCCTGATCACATCTTAACGTTAACAATATCGAGTACAGTGTTCGATTCTAGTATTGCTATGTTTTAATGTTCTAATCGCATGTTGAAGCTAAGCAAACAATAGCTATCTTACGCAAGCTATTCAAATCTGTAGTCTTGTTTTCTCTTAGAAAAATCGATGTTCTGATCATATGTTGTATCGAGTACAGTGTTCGATTATAATCTTAATCGCTTCTTTTTAAATTGTCCGCTACTACGATCAAGAGCGCAGCACGGTGCTCTCAGATGGCGGATGTGGAATTTGCCGCCACCACATGTCGAAGAATAAAGATGCTAACACGATGCTCTCTTGGCAGCTTTTCAAGTAAATGCTAATCGTTTCTGCAGAAAACACTAATGAATATGCCTAGTGAATATGAACTTCCTATCTCTAGTCTTTCGATGTGTTCTGTTTTTTATGAACATAAGTGTATAGCTGAGATTAAATTAACAGAAATGATATCTAATGGTCCGGAAATACACCGTCAGGGGCATAGCCAGGGGGAGTGGTTACTGAGGGTTTTTAATGTTCTAATCACATGTTGAAGCTAAGCAAACAATAGCTATCTTACGCAAGCTATTCAAAACTGTAGTCTTGTTTTCTCTTAGAAAAATCGATGTTCTGATCATATGTTGTATCGAGTACAGTGTTCGATTATATTCTTAATCGCTTCTTTTTAAATTGTCCGCTACTACGATCAAGAGCGCAGCACGGTGCTCTCAGATGGTGGATGTGGAATTTGCCGCCACCACATGTCGAAGAATAAAGATGCTAACACGATGCTCTCTTGGCAGCTTTTCAAATTGTCTGCCACCACATTTCAACTAAACAGTGCGGCACTGCGCTCTCTTGATTAAAGATGGCGGATGACAGCTGACGAAATTGCCCCGCATGAGGGCAGCACGGTGCTCTGTTCATTAAAAGATGGCGGATGACAGCTGACGAAATTGCCCCGCATGAGGGCAGCACGGTGCTCTGTTCATTAAAGATGGTGGATGACAGCTAACGAAATTGCCCCGCATGAGGGCAGCACGGTGCTCTGTTCATTAAAGATGGTGGATGACAGCTAACGAAATTGCCCGCATGATAGCACCATAGTGCTCTGTTGGTTAAAGATGGCGGGTGACAGCTGTCAAAAGAGCATGTGGCTTTGTTTCCAAACAAGAGCACGTGGAATTTGCCGCCATAACAAAGAGGGCAGCACTGTACTCGGTTGCTTAAAGATGGCGGAAGATGGCTGTCAAAAAAAGCGCGTGGATTTGTTTCCAAACAAGAGCATGTAGAATTTGCCGCCACCACATAGAGGGTAGCACGGTGCTCAAAGATGGCTGCTGTCAAAAAGCATTTTTCAAATTATCTGCCACCACATTTCAAAGGTATCTAGCTAAAGATGGCAGCACGGTGCTCTCTTGATTAAAGATGGAGGATGATAGCTAACAGAACTTTTCAAATTGCCCACTACTACATGCTTAAGGTAGTAGCGATAAAGAGGGCAGCACGGTGTTCTGTGGATTAAAGATGGCGGATGTCAGCTGATGAAATTGCCCGCATGACAGCAGCACGGTGCTCTGTTGATTAAAGATGGCGGATGACAGCTGTCAAAAAAGCACGTGGCTTTGTTTCCAAATAAGAGCACGTAGAATTTGCTGCCACCACATTTCAAAGGTATCTAGCTAAAGAGGGCAGCACTGTGCTCTGTTGATTAAAGATGGCGGATGACGGTTATCAAAAAAGCGCGTGAGTTTGTTTCCAAACAAGAGCATGTAGAATTTGCTGCCACCACATAGAGGGCAGCACGGTGCTCTCTTGATTAAAGATGGCTGCTGTCATGTGGAATTGCCTGCCACCACAGGTATCTAGCTAAAGAGGGCAGCACGGTGCTCAAAGATGGCTGCTGTCAAAAAGCGTTTTTCAAATTATCCGCCACCACATTTCAAAGGTAAGTAGCTAAAGAGGGCAGCACTGTGCTCTGTTGATTAAAGATGGCGGATGACAGATGTCAAAAAAGCACGTGGATTTGTTTCCAAACAGGAGCATGTAGAATTTGCCGCCACCACATAGAGGGCAGCACGGTGCTCTCTTGATTAAAGATGGCTGCTGTCACGTGGAATTGTCTGCCACCACAGGTATCTAGCTAAAGAGGGCAGCACGGTGCTCAAAGATGGCTGCTGTCGAAAAGCATTTTTCAAATTATCCGCAACCACATTTCAAAGGTAAGTAGCTAAAGAGGGCAGCACTCTGCTCTGTTGATTAAAGATGGCGGATGACAGCTGTCAAAAAAGCTCGTGGATTTGTTTCCAAACAGGAGCATGTAGAATTTGCCGCCACCACATAGAGGGCAGCACGGTGCTCTCTTGATTAAAGATGGCTGCTGTCACGTGGAATTGTCTGCCACCACAGGTATCTAGCTAAAGAGGGCAGCACGGTGCTCAAAGATGGCTGCTGTCGAAAAGCATTTTTCAAATTATCCGCCACCACATTTCAAAGGTAAGTAGCTAAAGAGAGCACCACTGTGCTCTATAGATTAAAGATGGCGGATGTCAGCTGCACGTGGATTTGTTTATCTCACGCTAGTGAGGTTAAGTTGGTAGCACTAAGGTTTAGGCCCGCCAAGATGGCAGCACTGCCGATGATAGGTGACGAATTTGCAGCTATTACGATAAAGAGGGCAGCACAGTGCTCTGTGGTTTAAAGATGGCGGATGACAGCTGTCAAAATAGCACGTGGCTGTCAAAAAGCACGTGGCTTTGTTTACCACGCGCTAGTTAGGTTAAGTTGGTACTACTGAGGTTTTGGCCCGTCAAGATGGCAGTACTGAGGTTAGCGATGCGTTGTTGTCGATGACAGCTGTCAAAAAGCACGTGGCTTTGTTTACAAATTCAAATTTCCGCCGGGTGGTGGAGGAGACCTCTGGGAGGCCTCTGGCTGTGGTGGTGGTGGTGGAGGAGGCATCTGGGAGTCCTCTGGCTGTGGTGGTGGTGGTGGAGGAGGCATCTGGGAGGCCTCTGGCTGTGGTGGTGGTGGAGGAGGCATCTGGGAGGCCTCTGGCTGTGGTGGTGGTGGAGGAGGCATCTGGGAGGCCTCTGGCTGTGGTGGTGGTAAAGGTGGCCTCTGGGAGCCCGTGGTGGTGGTGGCCGCCGAACTGTCCAATTATACTACTGTCCAGAAAATGTTACTAACGACCATAGGGAAAACGCAGTCCAAACAGTGCTACTAACAAACATAGGGACAACGCAGTCCAGACAGTGCTACTAACAACCATAGGACAACGCAGTCCAGACAGTGTTAATAACAACCACATGGACAACGTAGTCCAGACACTGTTACTAACAACCATAAACACCACGAAGTCCAGAAAGTGTGAATAACAACCATAGGGACAACGTAGCCCAGAAAGTGTTACTAACAACCATAGGGACAACGTAGCCCAGAAAGTGTTACTAACAACGATGAACACCACGTAGTCCAGACACTGTTACTAACAACCATAGGGACAACGCAGTCCAGACAGTGTTACTAACAACCATAGGGACAACGTAGTCCAGAAAGTGTTACTAACAACCATAAACACCACGTAGTCCAGACACTGTTACTAACAACCATAGGGACAACGCAGTCCAGACAGTGTTACTAACAACCATAGGGACAACGCATTCCAGAAAGTGTTACTAACAACCATAGGGACAACGCAGTCCGGACAGTGTTACTAACAACCATAGGGACAACGTAGTCCAGACACTGTTACTAACAACCATAGGGACAACGCAGTCCGGACAGTGTTAGTAACATCCATAAACACCACGTAGTCCAGACAGTGTTAGTAACATCCATAGGCACCACGTAGTCCAGAAAGTGTTAGTAACAACCTTAGGCACCACGTAGTCCAGACAGTGTTAGTAACATCCATAAACACCACGTAGTCCAGACAGTGTTAGTAACATCCATAAACACCACGTAGTCCAGACAGTGTTAGTAACATCCATAAACACCACGCAGTCCACACAGTGTTAGTAACATCCATAAACACCACGCAGTCCAGACAGTGTTAGTAACATCCATAAACACCACGCAGTCCAGGAAGTGTTAGTAACATCCATAAACACCACGCAGTCCAGGAAGTGTTAGTAACATCCATAAACACCACGCAGTCCAGGAAGTGTTCTTCCGTTCTGAACACAAAGTTTTTACTCATGGTCATTAGCACGGTTTTTAGGACGAGACATTTATCAGTTTTTCCGCGTACATGTAGTAAGAATAATACAGATGCTAAGCAGTTTAGATTGTAACTACTCACAGTAGAAAGACTATAACATAACCATAAGTCTGTTAGATCATTAATGCAGTTATTTGTTGAAGAATAACCACAGATATGCACAACACGAATAGATTCCATTACTGTAAGATACATTGTAAACAGTCATTGATCATGAACAATAGAAGTTACACATCGTCAGGAGTATAAAGTTAGAAGAGATAAACCATTTACCAATAGAGATTAATTATTACATCTAACAAAGTAGAAGCGTTCTTGCAGATAACAATCGATGAGTGTGTTGCTGCTGTCAAAAATATACCAACTTCAGCTAACTCCTTCTGGGAGAAGGAGGTCGCCGTAAGGTAGAGGAGAAGGAGCCCTTTAGCCCTTTTGCCCTTTAGCCCATTAGCCATTTATCCGTAGGAGAAAGAGTCATTTTGCCCTTCTGATAAGACATGACCCCTGGGTACCATTCTCTATCATGTGCGTAGCACGAATATTTTTTCGGTTCAGCATTTTACAATCATCTTTCATAGTAGACCTCTCCTGCGCAAGATAAATGTTTGTAACCCATATCAACAGATTGAAATATATTTCCGAACTGAAATTTCAAGTTACATGTTTATCCGATAATTTGTTCGACTGTTAGGGACTTAAATGTAAGCAGTGTTTTTATAGCAGTAGGCGTTCTGTTTAATTTCACTTTCCGCATGAGCTCCATGCTTGTAACCTATGCCAACAGATTGAAATAGTATGTTTCCGAATCGATATTTCATGTTACATGTTTATGCGATAACTTATTCGACTGCAAAGGGGCTTAAATGTAAGCAGTGTATTTCTTATAGCACTGGCGTTCTGTTTAATTTAACTTCCGTGTTTGCGACAAGAGAACAGGGTTTGAATTATGTTTTTTCTATTGTAACTAAATAAGTGTTCGAAATCTATACAGATTTTTTTCTGTTGCGTATGTTCGAAACCCTCAAAATTTTCGCCTTAAGACTAATGTATCCCCCTGCAAAGTAGTAAAATCATTTTATCTGCAGTGATTAAGAAGTATGTCGGATGGAGATATACAACATTTGCAATTCTATGTGTACGCGCTGATTGCATAAGAGTGCTATTGTATCAACAGAGAGATTAATCTTATAATGTTCTGCGTTTTAAGTTTTTCTGTTCTGAACACTAATAGCCAACATGTTTCGTCTTGTTCTACAATCAATTCTAGTGTGTGCTAATTGTAACTTGTCTTGATAAATCAATGTTTCAGGAGGTATTGCAATTTCGGAGGCATGCTACCTCTTCGCAGAAAGCTGTTAAGAAGCATAGCAACTTTGTCAGCAGCAAAACGAAAACTGTTGTAGTACATTGCAAATAAATATTTTATTGCATTAAAAATGTTGTACTTATTACATTCCTTTGCCTCCTTACACCTCCTTATTCTATCTATTAAGGCTTGAGAAAACGAACGAGGCTAAACATGTATAACTATGATAACGTCATCGCTGCAGGATAATAGCACGTGCTCAGTCTAGCCTTCGCGATGCATGTTTAAACTTGTTCGATAGAGACATAAAACTATGCCTTGACAGAGGAGGAACAGGAAGTCATTACAGCCTATGTATAGCCGCGATCTTGTGCTGTAGCCTCTAAGCTATGTTTCTTCATAAGAGCCTGTGTATAACCGCCATCTTGCGCAGTACAATGCATGTTTAAACTTGTTTGATAGAGACATAAAACTATGCCTTGACAGAGGAGGAACAGGAAGTCATTACAGCCTATGTGTAGCCGCCATCTTGTGCAGTAGTTCTAAGCTAGCTTTCTTCAAAAGAGTCTGTGTATAGTCACCATCTTGTGCAGCAGGCCTCCTCAGCCAGCTTTCTCCATAAGAGCAGTCGCCATATAGTCTATACGAATAGAGTATAGCAGTTATCTTGCATAATAACCCTTGCCTCAGTTCTCGAATTTCAGGCTGATCAAACTAATAGGTTATAAGTTAAAAGTTGTGAGCCCCTGAGGCAGCCCTCTTATTAAGGCCTATACGAATACAGTATAGCAGTCATCTTGCATAGTAGCCCTTGTCTCATTTCTCGAATGTTAAGCTGATCAAACTAATAGGTCATAAATTACAAGTTGTGAGCCCCTGAGGCAGCTCTGTAGAGTTAATGTATCGCCATTAGCTCCTAGTCCATCTCCTTAAAGTTAGTCTCATATAACCAATGTATAGCGACGATCTTCCTTCAAGGTCCCTAGCACTAGGAAGTTGTACGCGGCCGCCATCTTGCACAATCAGCCTTAGGCCGTCACCTTAATTCCTATGTCACCTCTGTGCCAGGTTTCTCCATAAGAGCCTGTGTATAGCCGCGATCTTGCTCTGACACACGTTCTAAGAGTTAGCCTCATAAGACCCTGTGTATAGCCGCCATCTTGCGCATTAGCCTCTAAGCTAGCTTTTCCCATATAAGCCTGTGTATAGCCGCCATCTTACACAAGCATCCGTAGCCATCATCTTTCTCCATAAGAGCACATGTATAGTCGCCATCTTGTGCAATCGCCTATGGCCGTCTCATAAGAGCCTATGTATAGCCGCTGTTGGAAATTGATAGACACTACTCGAGAACCTTCTTTGGACTGCGTTATATGTTATATCTTTATTTAATATCATTGTGTCACAAGTGTTGTATCTTAGATTTTTTATTGACAATAATAATAAGAGAAGAAACGAGACTAGTTATGATTTGTTGGCTACTCTTCTAATATCACGACATAAATTTGGTGCCGAAACCAGGGAAGAACTACACTCCAGCGCGAATAGGCAATATACTAGAGACTAAATAATAATTGGTTTACTACATGTTCCGTAAGGAGACTATCGGAAAGTTGCTGCCGTGAAAATAAAACCTATCACGCCAAGCCATCAACGTACGGTAACATTTCTCAGATGTGTATTTTTGTTCCTGTTAATATCTGAGATACTTAAGGTACTTCCAAATACCTCATGAGGCATAGTAAGATTTAAAAAAGGGGTACAGATAGTATTTGTAGTGTAAACGCATATATAGTTTACTAGCAAGATACCCGTGCTTCGCTACGGTATCATACTGAAATTTATAATTGAATGCTTATTGTTTTAGATATATAATCCGCCGAAATTCGCGATCTGACTCGTTTTCTGCGAGAATCCACCAAAATTCCCGATCTGACTCGTTTTCTCTTATTTTACGGCACGTTTCCTCCCATTTTTCAATCTTCCTTTCCAGCAATCGAGTTCGTACGTCCCGGGCTAGGCTCAGGTATTCTTCCCGGTCAGTTGTGTACGTAAATCTTTGCCATATTTTCCTATAATCGTTTTTAATATGGATAAAATCCTTCAGGAGATCCGGCGTGGTGTTATATTGGGTGCCTTGGCGGCATTGAACCGGCGGTTGGACTGCATTCTTAGTCATTACCCGTCCAGTAGCCGTTTCCAGCGCGGTCCGCACATTTGATGACGGTCCGGAACATTATTATTATTATTATTATTATTATTATTATTATTATTATTATTATTATTATTATTATTATTATTATTATTATTATTATTATTATGTGTTGCTGGAATGGCTGATGACCGGAAAACCGGAGTATCCGGAGAAAAACCTGTCCCGCCTCCGTTTTGTCCAGCACGAATGTCACATGGAGTGACCGGGATTTGAACCACGGAACCCAGTTGTGAGAGGCCGGGGCGCTGCTGCCTGAGCAACGGAGGATCCTTTTAAGTACATTAATAACAGTAAAATCAATTGGTCTCACCTCCTTCTACACCCTACCGCCGTTAAGTTTATTTACCACCCCCCTCCCCCCCCCCCAAAAAAATTAAAAGAAGGCTTGTTTCTATATGTTTAAGGGAGATTCCAAACACCAATGTTCACGTCTATTACCTTCAGTTGTGAGATATAAGTATCCCCATAAAAATAATTTACTTTCTTCACTTCATTTCACACTACTCCCCTCCCCCCCCCCCCTAAGTGAATTTTACCGCAAAAATACTTGTTCCTTTAATAGTAAAGGATCCTCTAAATACCAATTATCACGACTCTAACTTCTTCAGTTTTTGATTTATGTGTCCTCATGAAAGGAATTCATCTCCTTTACACTCCCGCCCTCCAAGATGGTTTCCCCCAAAACGCGCTTTTCTTTGTTTTTAAAGGAGATCCAAATACGAATTTTCACGTCTGTAACAACTTTAGTTTTTATTAGATGTATGTATTCTCATACAATTAAGACAATTAATTTTTCAATTCTTTCACCCCCCCCCCCCCAACCCTTCATTGGATTTTCCGAGAATACGTGTTTCTTTACTTTTAAAGCAGATTGCAAATATCAAATTTCACATCTGTAACATCTTCATTTTTGAGATATCAGTAGCCTAATTAAAAGAATTCAACACCATTTTCAGTCACTTTAACCCCCCCTCCACCCAAGTGGTATTTCCGAAAACTAAGAATACACGTTTCTTTATGTTTAATACAGATAAAAGATACCATTTATCACTTCTGTAACATGTTAAGTTTTTTTAGATATACTGTAAAAATTCTCATTTTAAAATTTCACCCCTTTTGAGTTCCCCTTAAGTGGAGTTTCCAAAAACAAATCACCTCTGTTTCTTTACATTTACAGGAGATTCCAAACATCCACTTTTTACGTCTGTAACATTTTACGTTTCCAAGATAATCTGTAAATATAGTCTTTCAAAAAATTCACCCCAATTTATCACTCCTGTTTAACCGCCATTAGTTGGATTTTCCAAAAACTAAAAAACGCGTTTCTTTATTTTTAAAGAAGATCCCATATACAAATTTTCAGTTCTGTAATATCCTTCGTTTCTGAGATATATGTATCCTCATTAAAGGCATTCAACCCATTTTTCACCCTTTTACACCCCTCCTATTAGGATTTACAGGAAACAAAAAAATACGTGTTCCTTTATTTTTAGAGGAGATTCTAACTACCAATTTTTACATCTGTAAATTTTAAAGTTTTAAGATGTAGACACACTCATTTTAAAAAGTTCACCCCCCTTTTCACCCCCCAATATTTGGATTTTCCAAAAACGAAAAAATACTTGTTTCTTTACTTTTAAAGTAGATCCAAAATACAAATGTTCAGGTCTGTAATATCTTCAGGTTCTGAAATATAAGTAGACTCAATAAAGGCATTCGACCCATTATTCACCCTTTTCCACCCTTCCTATTGGGATTTTCCGAAAGCAAAATAATATGTGTTTCTTTATTATTAAAGGAGATTCTAAATACCAATTTTTACATCTATAAACTTTAAAAGTTTTGAGATATAGATACACTCATTTTTAAAAATCACCCCCTTTTCACTCCCCCCCCCCCATTAATTGGATTTTCCACAAACAAAAAAGTACGTGTTTCTTTATTTTTAAAGAAGATCCCAAATACCAATTTTCAGGTCTGTAATATCTTCAGGTTCTGAAGTATAAGTACTGTAGACTCATGAAATGCATTAGACCCTTTTTTGAACCTTTTCCACCCTTCCTATTAGGATTTTCCGAAAACAAAATATACGTGTTTCTTTATTTTTAAAGGAGATTCTAAATACCAATTTTCACATCTATAACCTTTAAACGTTTTGAGATATAGATACACTCATTTTAAAATATTACCCCCCTTTTCACCCCCCTTAATTGGATTTTCCACAAACAAAAAATTCGTGTTTCCTTATTTTTAAAGGAGATCCCAAACACCAATTTTCAGGTCTGTAATATCTTCAGTTTCTGAGATATAAGTAGCCTCATTAAAGGCATTCAACCCCTTTTTCACCCCTTTTCACTCCTCCTATTGCGATTTTCCGAAAACAAAAAAATACGCGTTTCTTTATTTTTAATGAAGATTCTAAATAACAATTTTTACATCTGCAAACTTTAAAAGTTTGGAGATATAGATTCATTCATTTTAAAAATTCACCCCCTTTTCACCATCCCATTAATTGGATTTTCCAAAAACAAAAAAATACGTGTTTCTTTACTTTTAAAGGAGATCAAAAGTACCAATTTTCAGGTCTGTAATATCTTCAATTTCTGATATATAAGTACCGGTATCCTGATTAAAGGCATTCAACCCATTTTTCCCCATTTTCACCCTTTTTCACCCCTCCTATTGGGATTTTCTGAAAACAAAAAAATACGTGTTTCCTTATTTTTAAAGAAGATTCTAAATACCAATTTTTACATCTGTAAACTTTTAAAGTTTTGAGATATAGATACACTAATTTTAAAATTTCACCCCCCTTTTCACCCCCTTAGCGACGGAATATCCAAAAATCCTCTCTTAGCGAACACCTACATCTTAATATGAATGTATCCCCAAAATTTCATTTCTTTATGTCCAGTAGTTTTGGCTCGGCGATGATGAATCAGTCAGTCAGTCAGTCAGTCAGGACAAGTTATTTTATATATAGATTGGTTAAGCTGGAAGGGTAGCCATATTGTTTATTTACGTCACTTGGAGGAGACTTCACGCACGACTCGAGGTCTGTCTAGGGAGGTCAAGTCACGAATGCTACTTATGGAGCCGCCATATTGGGTCTATAAGCGAGCGTAACCAAAGACAAGTGTATTGGAATTTAGAGGATTTCGGTACCGTACATTGAAATAAAAACAATATATCAACTATTTTTCATATAGAATTTAATTGGGCATCTACTGTTCATGTATATATAACTGTATAATACTTAAATGACCTGAATTCATTCACATATATTTGAATAGGAAGATAATTAACAGAGCTTGAATTTTTTTTTTTTTTTTTTTTTTTTTTTTTTTTGAGAAATAAGAATAAACATAAAAGCTCATGTCCTACTCTTTTACTTCCTTACAACTTGGTCTAACTGTGTTTCTTACTAATATCATCTGTCAAATACGCAATCTTATTGACAGAAACATAGAAATTTGTACAGTACATGTGTCATATTATGATTACCGGTACATGAAATACTGAACTTGAAGTACTGTACTTAAACTACTAAAAGGCAGTTGTAGTAAATTAACTTCAGCGTTTACTTTATTAAGAAAGTAATTACCGATACTGTGTTTCTAAAAGGTTACCCCAATATGTTGACAAACACTTAACGCCTCTTGAGTTGAGTGCATTCAATTATGTATGATAACTATTGGTATCCATTCATATGGTCATTTCTGTGTGCTCTAAGGCAAAAATACTCTGCACATATGCAACAAGAGTGATGTTCCTGGCTACTCGTCACTAGTTTATTGATAACCTATGCAGCTATACAGTACAAAGTGGTGGTGGTGCTGATTGTTTTAAAAGGAAGTACAACTGGGCAATCACTAATCAGAAAAAAACAAATGGAAGGGGTTCAACACTTCGAAAAATGAAGGTATCAGCCAAAGAAAGATGAAGACGACAAAGTGCGTGGAAATGAAAAACTTTCTAGGCCTCGAATGCGCTAATGCCGCCGGGGTCGGAAAAGAATAAGTGTTGACCAGGGGAAGTCGAATAGGATAAATGAAAGTGAGAGCCTGACACAAGTAAGTGAAAGCAATTTCAAGACTCAGCTAAGGGCCTCGTGGTCAAAACCCAGAATAGATTTCCCTGTAGGTGGGGGCAGTACAATAACACCCACGGTACCTCCTTCCTGTCATAAGAGGCGACTGAAAGGGGCCTCAGGAGCTCCTAATTTGGGAGCGTGACTTGGTGACCACGGGGCTCTTAGCTGAGTCCCGGCATTGCTTCCACTTACTTGTGCCATGCTCCTCACTTTCATCTATCCTATCCGACCTCCCTGGTCAACTCTTGTTATCAATTAATCAATCACCACTGATCTGCATTTAGGTCAGTCGCCCAGGTGACAGATTCCCTATCTGTGCGCTTTTATTGTGCTGGGGTTGGTAACGGATTATGATTAACATTACTGACGGGAACGAGATCACGTGCCACTTTACACTGGCCAATAGGAATGCAAGTAGCTACTTCAAAAATGAAAATGGCGTGTAATATTCTTCATTAGGTTATAAAAGTAAATCTTCTTGGGACGGGATGGTGGGTTCCTGGACATCGCAATGAACACATCCCTCCTCTGAGACGCACTCCAAGTAAGCTTTCATTAATTTCCACTTACTTATAACATTAGAAATACCAAATACATAATTAGACCCATAAATATAAAACATCGTTCATATAACCATATTATTCTTCAGGAATAATAAGAATGTATAACTTCATTAATCTCGCGCAAGACGGAATTATCTGTAGGTTGCCATTTGCCACGCCTACAGTTCTGTACCCACTGAGCTATCCATTGCTTATCTCTAGGGAAGCGAAAAGGTTTAATTCCATCAGTTGTCTTATTTTGACAATTTGGTGCGGCACAGTATCCCATTTTCCTTCAAAATACAAGTAATAACTCACATCATCACGTCAGGCACACCCACATAACAACGATATTTAAGACCCAATAAGGCCGCCACCGCAAAGGATTGTGGTAGCGTGACCAGACCTTCCTAGACTGACCTCGGCACGACCGTTGCCTACGTGATTAGTAATAAGGCCTCCGCGTGGCAGCTTATGCAGCGTGCAATACGTTCTAGTTCCAGACTCGCCGCTAGACTGCGTGTTACTCCTCCACTGTTTAAAATAGACTTATACGGAAATAGTGAACAAAAAGTTAAGTTAGTGAGTTTTTAGGTGATATAGGCCTTAAAATTAATTATATAAAGCGTTGATTTGTGTATTCAGCTTGTGGTGAGTACATAGTTTCTATTTAAACATAAAATTAAGATATTTTTTTATGAATATTCATGAATATACAAGGTTCTGTATCTGGCGCCGAGAGAGTTATTTACTGTAAACATTCTATTCACATGATGTTTATTGCACGTGATAAACAATGGTTTATTGCTGTGTTCCATTCTGCAAAAGTAAACTGCAGAAAGGTAGTGGGATTTCCTTCCACGAGTTCCCAGTAAATGCAGAATTACGAGAAAAATGGGTCAAAGTTATATCTCGTCGGGGTGACGAGAAAAATAGCATGTGGCAACCTTCCTCAAAATCTGTAGTATGTAGCGAACATTTTGAAAGTACGTGCTTCAGCATTTCTACTAAAATCAGACGCCTTCTTCCGAATTCAATTCCAACGCTTTTTTCAGGGTACCTACCCATCGTATTTTCATGACAAGAGCAGGCTTAATAAAACGCGTAAGCTACCCAAGAAACGAAGCTATGAAGATGCATTCACGCAGCCAAGTACAAATGTTTCACATGACGTACAAGAAGAGCAAAGAGAAGACGAAAAAGCCATCTCACGTTCAGTCCAAGTTGACATGACCCCCCAGTATAAAGTACAGTCAACTTCCACAACTAAGGTAAATGCGAGACAACTGGCATCGCGTACTCTCAAAAGGAAAAACCTTATCATAAAACAATTGAGGTGCAAGAATAGGAAGTTGCTTGCTGAAGTGAAGAAACGAAAGAGAAAATCGTATGCAGATAAACTCTTTGCTACACTTCAGGTTTCTAGTGAAGCGAAGGACTTGAAAGCTACGTTTTTACTTGAACAACTGAAGGCATTTGGCAAGAAAAAGATACAGTATACAGAAGATATTATAAAAATTTGTGTTCTGTGGCAGAGGAAATCGCCAAAAGGCTACGAATTTGCTAGGCAGATGGAAATATTGCATTTGCCACACAAAAGTTCGCTAATGAAATATATTGTCAGATCATCTGGAGAAACAGGAGTTACACAGGAGATAAAAGATAGGTTGGAAGCAGAATTACAGACACTTTCTACGGAACAGGAAAAGGTTGGCTCTCTTATTATCGACGAAATGGCAATACAGCCTAAACTTATATATGATCGACAATTAGACCAGTTTCATGGGGATAATGAACTTGCTACGGAAGGAGAATTAGCTAACAGATTGCTTTGCTTTATGTTCAGAGGTCTGGCAACAAGATTTCGAATTCCCGTAGCGTTTTTCTTTTGCTGTAATTTGGACGGAACTGAGCTCCAAAGAAGAACACTGCAAGTAATAGCAGCCGTAGAAGAAATAGGATTTACAGTGTTGAGAATCGTGACCGATAATGCCAGTGAACGTGTCTATGTATGAAAAGTTATGTGGTGGGCATGTTAAACCAGAAACGGCCCATCCTTTAGATGAAACTCGCAAACTATTTCTGAGCTATGATCAAAGTCACATAATCAAGAATGTTCGGTCACAGTTTCTAGAAAAGTCATTTCAAGATGACGGAAAAGAAATCTCAGGAAAGCACGTAAAAACTCTGTACAGACTACAGAGGAACTTAATTTTTTCTCCAGTTCGCTACTTGACCAGAAAGATGGTATACCCCTCCAATTTTGAGAAAATGAACGTTAAGCGTGCGAAACTTTTATTTTCAGTCTCAATTACAGCTGCTCTGGAAACCTGTAGTTCTGTTGCAAGTGAACATTTTCCCGATAAGGAGAGTCTTAATGCTACGGTACACTTCATGAATGTAATGAGAAAGTGGTTCGATATCCACGATGTTTGCAATCGAACTCATGCTCTATTCTCACGAAATTCTGATAAGTTGCATTTCTTTTCCGTTAGTGATGAAAGACTTGAATGGCTAACTGATACCTTTTTGCCTTATATTGAGAAACTTCAGGGTGCAGGAAGAAACAAAAATGAGACGTTAAGTACGGAGACTTACCGTGCTCTTGTCATTACTACACAGTCGACGGTTGCGTGTATCAAGTACTTGTTAACTATGGGCTTCCACTATGTGTTAACGCGAAATTTCTCCAGTGACGATGTTGAACTGTTTTTTAGTCACCTCAGGCAATTGGGAGGATTTAATGATATGATGGATGCTCGTGCTTGTACGCATGGAATTGAGACCACGCTGAAAAGTGGAATCATACGTGCATCTGTGCATGCAAATGTCGAGATGAATCCTGATAATTTTTCACAAAATTGGCTCGGAACTCAGCATAAAGAGACTCAGATGGAGATGGCAGAAATTCAGCTACCGAATGCTGTGATGGAAATATTAATGCGCCCTTTAAGTAGTAAGTACGAATAATCACATTATATTAATTCCAATGTTAACATGCTTTTTGAAACAAAAATTTTCTTTCCTATTTTTTTTTTTTTTTCAGCTTGTCCAACAACGTTGAAAGCAGCATCCGTGACGTTTGTATGTGGTTATCTCGTAAGAGTGGCTGAAGAGAACACAACTTGCGATCACTGCCTGGACATGCTCACAACAATCACCACAAACGCACCACTGAATATGCTAATTCAGAGACAAGATAGGGGCGGACTTAGATACCCTAAGCCATCGTTTATCTCTCTGGTGCTACTTCTTGTGGATTTTTGCTCTAATGCTATTCCACTTTTGCCGAGAAGAAATGTTAGAGCAAAACTGTTTAAGTACTGTAAAACCAGGTTTTTTAATGAACTGAAATGCAGTGAATGTGACAATGATAAACTTTGCTCTCTTTTGCTCATCAAGTTGTTGAATCCTCTATTGGACAATGTTGGCAGAAAAGTGACGGACAAACACGGTCGTGCGAAGCAGTACAGTTTTAAGCCACTCAACAGGAAAGTTATGAAGTTGTAGATGTAGCCTACACGACGTGACGCAATTACCACAAGAAACATATCGGTAAGTGAAGTTTTCATAACATTAAATCCTGCTATGTGAATACTGAAGTGGTTTTAAATATACAGTGGAGTATTTTCATTTCTACTTGGAAGTGATCTTTCCAGTCACTATTATACGACGTGACTGTATGAGCTCTTCTTGAATTACTGTGTGATACAATTATTTTTATTTATTAAATATCATAGAAATATCGCTTTTCTACTCAAAACTCAATGTTTTACCTCCTTAATGTGCTTTTATGTGCAAATTATTCTCGTAATGCCAATTGGGATTGTGCTAAAGAATGGAGGGCTTGCCTGACATCTAGCGGCGGTATTTGAACTGCTACTGCTCTCCCAATTTAGTGCTTGAAAACACCGCGCATGCAGAGGCCTGTACTTATCTCGTAGGCAACGGCACGACTGAGTGACCAGTGCTGCCATCTCCTGGCTTTCCTTGAACTACGTCACAATACTTCAGAGTACGATTAATAATAGATCAAGTAACGAAATATTTCCCACGCTATTATGGAGTACGTATCAGCAAATTACAGTATGGAAGGCGGTAACGCGAAGAAGACGTGCTAGGGAAAGGGCAAACATCACACGTCTCGTGGAGAAAGTACGAGAGTTTACTGAGTCTACCTCTTCCGAGGATTACGAGTACTGTATGGATAGATTACAAGAGACTTTGGATAAATTAAGGGCCCTGGACGATGAGGTTCACGACCTCCTGGATGACAACGCGTATGCCGATGACATAAGTACATGTGAGGAATACATAGAGAACGCCAATCGCGCTATCATTCGCATTTCACATGGGATGGAGAAAAACTTGAAAGCGCGATGTCGAATCTTAGACTCACGAACACACAGACGGTACCAACACTTGCCTCAGCTGTTCCCTCAACCACGTTAAGACTCTCCCCAATAAGACTAGAACCCTTCTCAGGTAATATAGAAACATAGGCACGTGTCTGGGAACAGTTTGAACAGTCAATCGATAAGGACACGTCACTCTCTACTAATAATAAACATATTATATTTCTGAGGGGTTATTTAGAGGAGGAACCGAAACACTTGATTGAGGGCATCGCAGTGACGGCCGAGACTTATGAAGAGACTAAGAAAATTCTTGAAGCTTGCTACGGCGACAAGAATAGAATCATACAGGCTCGCTTGGACTACATAGAATGTAGTGCCACACCAGACGCACTTAATTCTACATTTATTGACTGCAATCGCCGCATTCAAGCGCTGCGCGCTCTCGGGGAAGATGTGAACGCCTATGGCCGAGTACTTGCACCGAAGATTCTCCCAGCATTTCCAGACGATATACGCCGTCGCTGGATCATTCACGCAAAGCGAAAAGCCTTTCGGAGGGTAACATCCTCAAACTAATGGAATTTCTCGGTGAGGAAGTTGACGGAGCGCTTACTACACAAAAGATTCGTGGTGAAACCTCCATATCATCAAGCTACCCCCCCCCCCCCTACGGCGGAAGCTCTTCACGTCCGTACCGATGCTAAAGGCCTAGCAGGAGAAGAGGTTAAGGGGCCGGAACCATTTTGCGCCTTTTGTGAATCAAGAGGTCACTGGGCTCAGGACTGTTAAGAAAATCACAGACGTTACGGAGTGAAAGGAGAGGCTGAAGAAAGCTAACCGGTGCTTCCTGTGCCTCAATTGAGGGCATACGACGTTCAATTGTCGAAAGAAAGGGAAGGCAGTGTGTGCTAACTGCAACAAGTCCCTTTGCGACAACGGGAGGAGTCACAAGACTACACAAGATCAGGCCAACACAGCCTCTGTAAGAAAAATAGATATCACCACACCAGGTTTCACATTCTTGCAGACACCTCAAGTAAGAATCACTGGACTTGCAGGGCTAAGCCGACTTACTCGATGTATACTAGGCAGAGGAAATCAGGCAACATTTATATCAAGATCACTGATAGACGACCTACAGCTACTAACCACCGTCAAAAGAGAGCTGACTGTTTGCACATTTGAGTCCCAGACTAACCCATCATGTCAGCGCAGAGTCGTCAGGTTCAGTATGAAGGGAGTTTACACAAACTGTACGGTTTCCATGAATGCTTACGAAAGTGCACACTCACTCTCACCTCAACCAGCAGCTCCACAAGACATCAAAACCTGGGCGCACGTACGCGAATTGCAGTTAGCAGACCCTAGGTCTGATTCGAAAGAAAACCTTCCCGTGGAGATCTTAATTGGCAGTGACCAATATTGGAAAATAGTGAAGGACGGTTCACCGATTCGAATATCTGTTGAATCGATCGTTCTGATTCCGACAATTTTTGGATGGATCTTAAATGGAAGCCGATCAGGGACTTGTGTGAATTCTACTGTTGTGAACTTCATTCGACAAGCTAGCTCACCTTCGGATGATGAACTAAGAAAATTCTGGGATCTAGAGACAATAGGAATAGTTGCAAATCAAAATCGAGACCTAACTGAGAAAGACTCTGCTATTCCTCAAGAATTCAAGGCAACCTATCGCACTGAAGGTCGCCGGAGAGTGGTCTGCCTACCAAGAAAGCAGGATGTTCTTCCTTCAAGTAACAAGATTAATGCGGAACTTCGATTTGATACCTTGATCAAAAGACTTCAAAACAATAGCACTCTAAAGGAGGTGTACTACAACCAAATGCTCGATCATATCATGGAAGGACAAATAGAAGTCACACCTACTGGAGATCCAAAGAACACCATGTTTCATCTCCCCCACCAAGCTGTAAAGAAGGAGAAATTGGGAAATACAAAATGGAGAATAGGTTTCGACGCATCTTCTTACGAAACCAACTCACCGTCTCTCAACGATGCTTTAGAGGCAGGTCCAAATCTGCTACAGGAGACATTGGCTATTCTACTACGATTCAGGCTACATCCCATGGCCATCATTACTGATATTACACAGGCATTTCTTCAGCTGGTCTTGCACGAGGATGACAGGGACTTGACCAGATTCTAGGGGTACAGGGTCACCCAGGACAGTAACGGAAGTTACCACACGACGGACAGGGTAGTGACCTATCGCTTTACTAGGCTCCCATTCGGGCTGACTTGCAGTCCGTTCTTGCTTTCAGCAACACTGAGGAAATTCGCCGACAGATACAAGACAACATTTCCTATTGCAGCACCCCTCATAGATGACAATAACTTTATGGACGACTTCGCATACGGCGCAGAGAATGACAATGGTGTGATTGCCCTGTATTACGAACTTACTGCACTGATGAACCCAGAGGAGATCACCAAGGCTTTACTTGAAGGACCAATCACCAAGAGGAAGTTATTACAGATTACGGCTAGATTCTATGATCCACTCGGGCTGTTATCCCCCATATCCCTTCTCGGTAAGCTGTTATTCCAGGATACTTGGAGCAGGGGAATTGCCTGGGACGAATTGCTACCTCCTGATATCGGAGCATCATGGAACACTTGAGCATCCTCCTTATCCTCTCTTTCACGGGCACAAATTCCGCGGTGGCCAGCTACTTCAACGGCGCACAAGGTTCAGATCCACCTATTTTGTGATGCTTCAGAAAGGGCATATGGGGCTGTTTTGTACATTCGTACGAATGCGGGAAGCAACGTACTCTTCCACCTGGCCTGCAGCAAGAACAGGCTCACCCCGATCAAGAAGGTAACCTTGCCAAGGCTCGAACTACTAGCAGCGCTAGTGGGAGCGCGATTGCTGTCCTATTTCTGCGCAGCTACAGACCACGATATCACTAAGGCAATACTATGGTCGGATTCTACTGTCACCTTGGGTCGGATACACAGTGACCCAAACAGATGGAAAACCTTCGTCTGCAACAGAGTAACGGAGATTCAATCGTACTCAACTCCAAGTCAGTGGAGGCATTGCCCTGGGCATGAGAACCCGGCTGACCACCTTACAGGAGGACTTCGTGGTGACCAGATACGGAATGAGCGCAAGTGGTGGAATGGACCCACATGGCTTGCACATCGTGAGGAATGTTGGCCATCCGGTGCACAAACTCCAAGTGAGCAACTTCCCGAGGAGGAGAAGAAGAGAAACATAAAACATGTAATGACAACCGACTACATATTCCAGCGTTATCGATAGTTCTAAGTTCAGTTCCTACTGGAAACTAATGCGTATTACTGGTTGGATCCTTCGTTTTACACACAACACTCACCATCGAGAGAAGTTTACAGGAGAACTAACAGCGGTGGAGCTCGCAAAGGCACGTACACACTGGATAGGAGCTGTTCAACGAGAATGTTTTGCACTCTCCAAGACGGTCGACCAATTCCTAAAGAATCCAAAATAGGACCCTTCAACCCCTTCATTGAAGGCGGACTCCTCCACCTCGGGGTCGATTGCACTGTGCGGATCTCGCTAAGGAGCGACCGCATCCGACACTTCTAGACGGCTCTCATCGATTCACGTATTTACTCATTCGGCAAACACATATCAGATTATTTCATTTTGGAGTTCGGGTAATGCTGTCGGAGCTCCGGAAAGAGTTCTGGATCCTTAGAGCTCATCAAACTCTTAAGGGGGTCTTGCACGCCTGCCTCCCATGCAGAATCATAAAGAACGCTAGAGGGCAGCAAATCGAAGCTCCACTATCTGCGGATAGAGTGAGACCGTCGAAACCCTTTGCAATTACCGGGATAGACTTCGCCGGTCCCCTCTACATCAAAGTAGGCATGACGATGGAGAAGGCTTACATAGCACTATTCACTTGTGCTGTTACACGTGCAGTGTAGTTAGAGTTATGCTCCAGTATGACCACTGACACATTCCTTATGGCCCTTCAAAAGTTTGCTGGTAGGCGTGGACTGCCACATACCATATATACAGACAACGCAAGGACATTTCAGGCCACCAATGCAGAACTGTCGGAACTTTGGAAGGCACTGTCATCTTCGGAGACCCATCGATTCCTCGCCAAAGACGGTATAACTTGGAAGTTCATCGCCCCACGGGCAGCTTGGTGGGGAGGATGGTGGGAGAGAATGGTAGGCACAGTTAAGCGATGCCTAAGAAAGGTGCTGGGACTATCAAGACTTACAGAAGAACAGCTTAACACCACTCTAGTCAACATTGAAGCTGCGGTAAATTCAAGACCGATCTCCCATGGAGATGAACGCTGAACCCCTGATGCCGGCACGCTTTCTTGTTGGTGAAGGACTCATGACCGTGCCAACAGGACCAGAACCGACTACCAGACTTGTCTTGACAAGAGAATTCAGACTGAGACAAAAGCTGTCAGACGACTTCTGGAGAAGATGGACCAAGGAGTACCACTTGGAACTCAAGAGCTTTCATGAAGCTCGAGGTGTGTCTGGGAGATCCATTGAGTTCCGACCAGGAGATCTGGCGTTGATTCAAGAAGATGGACGACCACGCCAGTTATGGAAAAGAGCAGGAATAGAGAGGTTACTGGAAGGAAGGGACGAGAAGATAAGGACTGTGATTCTTCGAACCCCACAGGGACACAAAATAGCCCGACGAATTCAGCTGGTCATCCCCCTAGAGGTTGACCAGGGTGGGGAAAATGTTGGAAATTGATAGACACCACTCGAGAACCTTCTTTGGACTGCGTTATATGTTATATCTTTATTTAATATAATTGTGTCACAAGTGTTGTTTCTGAGGTTCTTAGATTTTTATGATAATAATAATAATAAGAGAAGAAACGATACTAGTTATGTTATCTTGACTGCTCTTCCAATATCACGACAGCCGCCATCTTGCGCAAGCACGCCTAGGCCGTCTCATAAGAAGCTATGTATAGTCGAAACCTTATAGAATTAGATAGCCGCCATCTTGCGCATGCGTCCCTAGGACGTCTCATAAGAGCCTATGTATAGCAACCATCTTGCGCAAGCACCCCTAGGCTGACTCATAAGAAGCATGATATACTACAAGGAATATAAACATGTGACTTGCATTTCAAAAGACATAAAATCACGGAATACTGTGCACAAAAATTTATTTTGTTATAAAAGAAGGAAAAACATTCATTCATTCATTCATTCATTTCAATTAATTCCAACGAGCCTGCAGGCTCATACATAGGAATTGTACAGGACATTACATACTGGCGGGCACTTACACATCAAAATATAGTTTGTGTATATAAGATAATTAGTAAATGGTTGAACATATAAACACATACAATATATAAAATATGTACATCATCAATATGAGGATTACAGAGAATTATTTATGACTGTATTTACATTTACATAACATGAAAGTTGCAAAGGTACAAGAACGGATTATGGAGTATTTTCATTTACATAAGAGTTGCTGAAGTACAAGAATAGATTTCAGATTATTTACAATTACATAACACAAAAGTTGCAGACGTACAGGAATTGATTACAGAGTATTTACAGTATATATACATAACACAGAGTTGCAGAGGTGCAAGAACAGATTACAGAGTATTTACATTTACATAACATGAAAGTTAAAGAGGTACAAGAATACTTCCGGACAGTTTGCAAGATTGTTTGGGAGAATGCCTTAAATTACAACTGATATTTTGATTTAAACAGGACTGTACCTTTCCCAAAAATAATGCTTGACTCTTTGTTTGAATTTTGCCAAAGTTGGTGCTGTTTTTATCTCCACAGGGATGTTATTAAATAACTGGATCGCAGAGAACTTCAAGCTGTTTATACCATATTTATAAGAGCAAACATTGTATAAGGCAAAGTCATTTGCATGCCTAGTACTATATGGATGGTTGTCAGAATTCAGAGTATATGTAGTGTTGTGTTGTATAAATTTATGTTTTATTTTATACATGAGTACAGCTGTATTGAATTCTGCACTCATGCTTAGGGGTGGTATTTTAGCACTTAGGTATAGATATTTTATTGGTGTTAAGTAGGGAAGATTAAGTATATTTCTAACAGCTCTATTTTGTACTACCATTAGCTCATTCAAGTCGGACTTCTTACAGCGCATCCAGATTACATTCAAATATTGTAGGTGACTATGAATTAAAGAGTAGTAGATGTGTTTTAGAAGATGTTGTGGGATAAGATAACTAAGTTTCTTTAAAATTCCTGCAACAGGTGTGATCTTTTTAGTAATGTATTCAACATGGTCTGTCCAGTTCAAGTTCCTATCAATCACCAACCCAAGATATTTGACAGTTCTAACTAGTTTTATTTCAGTATTCTGCATATACATTTTACTGTGTGGGATTTCATTCTGACCTTGTTTTGTCATTATCATATAATTAGTCTTTTGCACATTAATAGTTAATTTATTTGCTTGAAACCAAAAGCACAGAGTATTGAGGTCTTCCTGCATATCCTTAACAATGGAGTCTATATTACTACCAGTATAGAACAAGTTTGTGTCGTCGGCATACAGTGTGATACGTCCTTTCAAGCGGCAAGTTGCAATATCATTGATGTAGACTAGGAAGAGAATCGGCCCTAATACTGACCCCTGTGGAACGCCATAGGTTACCCTAATTGCTGAGCTCCTACAGTTATTCAGCACTACATACTGTTTTCTATCGGACAGATAATTATCAAACCACTTCAATGCAACACCACGAACTCCTGCTCTCTCTAATTTAGCTAACAGTCTTTCATGGTCCACTGTATCAAAGGCCTTCTTTAGATCTATAAACAACCCACCAGCAAAACTATTAAAATCTATTGACTCTTGCAGCATATTTATGAGATCTACGGTTGCTATTTCAGTGTTAGAGTTCTCACGAAAGCCATATTGTGCATTGTAAAAGAAATTATTTTTGTTTAAAAAAGTGAGAAGTCTCTTTTTAACAATAGTTTCTAATATTTTGGAGATTATGGAAAGATAGGCCTATAGTTACTAGGATTCCTCCCGTCCCCACCCTTGAAGACAGGAACTACTTTAACTACTTTTAGCTCACTAGGTAATGTACCAGATGCCAAGGATTCGTTAATGATATCTGTTAGCATCCCACTTAAAGAATCCTGGAATTCTTTTAGAAAGTTGGCAGTTATACCATCCTGTCCACAGCTACTCTTGTTTTTTAGATTTGATATTATAGATCTTACTTCTGTTTCATCAGTTGGATATAGGTAAAATGAGTTCAAGTAACTAGGAACCGCAAGTGTTTCAGTGCTCTGGGGAGGGATTGCTGAAGCCAGGGTTTTAGCAATATTTGTAAAATATAAATTTAATGATTCACATATTTCCTGACTGTCTGTAATTATCTTGTTATCTATTTCTAGAGATGTACAATTATCGCCTTTTTTTGTTTTTCTGTTATGTATGATTTCATTGATTATTTTCCACGTTTCCTTTGGGTTCTTGTTATGAATTCTAAATTTTTCAGAGTAATATTTGTTTTTAAGCTCCTTTTTAAATTTGTCACATTGTTTCTACATCTGCGATATTCCTGATTGAGATTGATGTTATTCTTTAGGGTGGGATTTTTAAGTTTTGCATGTAAAATGTCACATCGCTTAATAATGCTGAGAAGTTCAGAAGATATCCATGGCAAGCTACCAGTTCTTTGTGTTCGATGACTTTGTGCTTTCTGTTTTTGTGTACCAAGCGGTAGGTGGTCAATAAAGGAATTATACATTATGTCAATTCTACTAGTAGTGTTGTTTATGACTTTTGTGTTATGTTCAGTGATATTACTACTTTCAGGTCTATCATTATTTTGGTCTACATTAGTTGCTTTCAGCCTTTTCAGTTCAAGCGATTGTGATGGAGATTTAGAATTTGGCAAAAGAATATCAAATATTAATATATTATGGTCACTTATATAGCTACCAACATTTGATAAATACCGGTAATAATATATTACAGAATTATTTATAGACACATGATCTATTAAAGTGCTTGTGGTATCACATATTCGTGTTGTATATACATTACTGCATTGCTTGAAATCATAGCAAGAAAGCAGGTTCATGTATTTTCTTTTTAGTTGGTCACTAGTTAAGATATCAATATTCGTGTCACCCAAAAATAGGCATAAATTGTTAGTTGTTTTACTTAGAGAATTTTCGAGGGATGCTAGAAATGGTATGGCATTATTCCTATTTGGGTTATATCCCGCAATTAAATCAATACTTTTATATTTACTACTACTAAATTTATCCCTATAAATTTCAACCCATATGATCAAGTTCACAATTCATTTTCACATTTCCTTTCCAACAGTGCGATATGTAAATACCTAAGCCACCTCCAGCTTTGCCGTCTCTGTGTGAAAAGATGCTTCTATAATTTGGTATATTATAGTATTTCGCCTCCTCACTTTTTACCCAAGTTTCTGTCACCTGGCCTATAATGTGCAACAGAATTTCTATTTCCTCAAGTTTGTTTCGGATACTCCTGCTGTTTAGGTACAAGCACCTAACCGCACTGTAAGATTTTGACGGACCAGTTGAGCTGTTTCCGTCCAGGTGAGAAGCAACTGTATATGAACCGATGTTCTGTAAAACAAAATTATTTACGGAATCGTATTGTATTTCATAACAGCCTAATGGAAAAATGGAATATTTGTTGTAACACTTAGGTACTGCCATTAACGAGTGTTGGTATGATATCTTGGCTGTGCCGTTACACTTGTGTCTTCGCCTTGCAGCTTTCTAATATCATCAATGCTCCTAATTCGCACTGATCGATGGTTTTCAGTCCTTCTTACGTAGATTTTGCAGTCCCTTGTCCAAATATATTTATATCCATGTTGCCGTAGATCCCTGGCCATCTTGTGGAGATATTTATTCCCCGATGTAAGATGTTCGTTGATATATACAGCTCGGTTAGCTGCTTGGATACCTAAATCTTTTGAGCTTAGTGTTGATTTATTCTTCCTTGCTGCGAGCAGCTGATCCTTTTTTAACCGGCTGCAAAATTTTACAAGGAGAGGAGGAGGGAGTTCCTGCTTCTTTTGGGGTAGACGATGACATGCATCAATATCACTGTTGGTCACTTCGACACCAAGCGCATTGCCAAGTGCTTTCACAACTGCAACTGGATTCTCGTCACCAAGCTGAGGCAGTCCATGAATTTCTACGTTATTCCTCCGGACGTACTGTTGGAGGTCTTGATTTTCCTCTCTAAGCTTAGAGACTTCTTCGTCTGCTATTGTCTTTTCCCTTTCGAGGACAGCAACCTTAGACTTCAATGCCGCTACTTCTGCCATAGCGTTTTTAAAGTCATCAGTTATTTTGTGCAGCTGACGCTTAATATCGTCAAAACTCTCAGCACAGAAGGTCACCGACTTTCTAATTTCCGCTTGTTCAGCTTCGATTCCTTCTAGTTTACACAACCTTTTGTGGATGTCCCTAACTACAGATTCCATATCCCCAAGCTTATGGTCATTCGGCCCTGCAGCCAGATCACCATTCACACTATCACACTTGCCGCAGTACCACGTCTTTGATTTGTCCTCAATTAGTGTCTTGAATTCCCGTTTATTTAATTTAACACATGCTCTGTGATGTTTTCTATGACACTTACCGTCACAGATGATGTAGTCGTCCTCGGCAGTAATTGATTTTATGCACGAACCACACACAGCTATTTGCTTATTGCCCACCATCTTTTTGAATTAGCACATTGTACACAAAATCCAAAGTGACTAAGTGAAGATAATTAATCTTAACTCTTATCTGGGATCATGTATACCAATTTATATCGTTAAAGTAGGCCTACTTTCCAATTTATGAATTATTTTATTAAAACCTGGAATATGTGGGGAGGGAGACTTCAACAATGTAGCCTGTCAACGATTGGATGTTTCACAAATTTAGGAGAGTAACAGTGATCATTCGAGCGAACTGTGACTAGCAGCATTATTAGTTACTCTAGAACAATTCAAGAGATAAGAAAAACATACTAAATTAATTAATATCCATAATAAAATGAAGAATGTAAACAGCCTAAGTTATTACAAAATCCTCCTCCATAACTTTATAATACATTTCAAGTGATCATACTGCACTTATGTTTTGGAGCACAGTCTAGATGCAGGCCTCTGCTACATTTACAACACACTGTTCTTGATCTATGCCTTTTTGATTTGGTACTACACACGCAACAGTCTCCTTGTTTTCAGGAAGTTTTCACACTTTAGTAGAAGTACTGGTACTTCCATTTATATCACTCACACTGCCAGATGAAACCACACCAGACTGCTTGTGTTCAAGCCACTCACTTCCTAAAGTCTCAATGATTGACACTGTATAGGCCAGTCTTGACATCGGGTGTCGAGCTCCTCCAAAATTTTCCTTATATGGGATGTAACTATTTAACACCATCCTTGCAATAATGTTGAAAGTTCCTTTCTTCCAATATTTTATACTTTTCCTATCATCAAGGTATGTGTACAACATCATATCACTAGTATCAATCTCCCATATATTTATTATAATTACATACCACTTCTGGTTTTATAATTTCTTTCTGCTGACCCTAGCGTTTAGTTGTGAAAGTTTTATCAGCAGCCCTACCTTCAATAGTCAGTAGAAGGACAGGATTCCTCTGAGACTTCTTTTCCCTATAGCCCATAGCTAACACAGGCCCTGACCTATCCCCAACACCAAACATTTGTTTCAAATATTGAGGCAATACTTTTCTGTTTCGTCTTACAGAACCTGTTATGAAAGTCCCCATTTTATACAAATCTTTGACTAATGGCACTGACATAAAGGAATTGTCAACAAACACATGGTAGGCCCTATGCTTTCTGTAAATAATTACCTATAGTGAGCAGGTGCAATGCCACACAGTACCCTAAACCATGCTTTGCAATATTGTCTTTATCTTCTTGAAATTTTGCACCTCCATACACATAAAATCCTAAGCAGTAATTCACTACTGAATCACATATCATCCAATGTTTTATGCCCCACCTATGATGGTGTTTATTTGGCAGGTATTGCATGAGTGTTGTGTGATTCTTTGTCCCCACCAAACTTTCATCAACAGATAGTTGCTGATGTGGAGTGAAATGGGACCTTGAAACACTATTGGCATGGTCAACAACAGGCTGGAATTTTCCACAGGTATCATAATTTGCTTCATTAGGGGCAGCAAGGCCTCTATTGTCTACAACATGAAAGAATTTCAACAGAAGGTGAAATCTATATCTGGAAAACACGTGCCTAAACCAAGGTGAACTTTGGGAGAATGAAGCTGGACAGTAACTAGCTATTGTAGGTTTTTTGTTCAGTCCCATGTTCAGCATGCAAGCCAAGAAAGCTTTCATTTCTTCCACTGTAGTGTTGTGCCAGCTGGATGCCCTTGATGCAGGTGAAAGCTTGTTCGGAACTATCTTTATAGTTTGTGAAGCATATCTGTTAGTCCCTGTTATTAATAGTGTCAGGAATGAAAGTGTAAAGAACAGATTGATATATTCTATGGGTGGAGCATCAAGTTGAGGTACATATTTTGGGCCTGAGATTTCATAAAATTGGTGGGGATGGACAACATTACATTCTGGGAATATGCATTCAGTCCAAGAATGATCTAATTCACTGTCACCATCATTTTCTTTAGCACTGCCACTATCATTTTCATTAACACTGTCACTATCATTGTCTGATATTGCAGGAGTTGTTGTAAGCCCATTAGTCAATGGCACGACTCCATCAATCTCTGGTGCACTATCTGAAGACTCAAAAACATCACAATCATCACTTTCACTAAAATTAGAATCGCTTACATCTTCAAAGCGATCCAAAAGTTCGTCAATTTCTTCTCCTGAAATAGGCCTACGTGACGACAGGCCTTGTTGTTATAAATGTAGTATTTACACCTTTGCTGGACATAAATAAATTGCTAATTAACTATAACTACAGTAGAAATAATTATAAGTTGTATATACTACGTTATGTGACTCAAAATCGTCAATTAGAACGTAAAATTATTTAAAACAAATCGCAACACGCGGACATAAACAAACAAGGAGGCTGCCATATTGGATCATAGGCGTCACGCGCTCACAGACCATACACTCACAATGAAAGTGTAAATTATAAAAAATAAAAGCTATGTCAATGCCATCTAATAACATAAGAAAAAATTACAAACATTCTACCTTCTTACTATCTGATTTATGGCGCAATCTAGCACCTTACTGCACAACTACACCACTTATAAGAGGTTGCCGATCGAATCGAGATCCTGGCATTTTTCGTACAGAATGTAAGTGCCGATGCATCGGCATCTTGGCACTGTAAGAGTTAAGCTAATCCATGCGGTTAGGTGTGCTCTCTTATGCTAATCTCCATTGCCCTACAGTACATCTCATCATTCTGATAATGCTTTTAGCTTTGAGCGACTATCCTTCCCCCGAGTTAGCCCTCCCATTTAATCACCCTTACGGCTAGCAGTATACCATTAATAAAATTCTACCCCTTCACCCTACTTCATAAAAGAATTCAGATCTAAGTAACATCAAGATAGTAGCGAGAGCTGACGTGACGTCAGCACTAACAAGCTTTGACCTGTAGCTGAGGACTCCCATTTCTCTCAAGTTAGGTGTCTTGTATCATAACAGTTTGTCAGCATTTCTTTACTACACCAGATGGAGAAAATACAGCTTAGCTCGCAAAGTCTTCTTTTTTTTTTTTTTTTTTCCTGCTGAGAAGTGCATGTCTCCACATTTACTGTAGGCCTAGTCAGTATAGCTTCATCGTGCGCACATTTCAATCAAAGTAAGGATATTTGAATTGCATATAAGCTCTTTAGTTTTGAGTTTATGTCAACTCCACGTTCAAATCCTTAGAAGTGACATTTACTCTGCTCCCTAGGGCTAAAGTGTCCTCCTAGAAGAGTTAGCCAAAGAAGATAGATAGACGACAGCTTAGCACACAACATGTCTAGACTCAGCTAAAAAACCCTACTTCACTAACGCAAAAACAACAACAGCATAGTTTGCTCGGCTACTACCTAAGGCAAGGGTGCCTCTGGAGGAGCTTTACTGTTATCGACCCCCACCACCTCGGAATAAAGAGTCCTACAAGAGTTAGCCAAGGAAAGTTAGATAGACAACAGCTTAGCATCCATCATACATAGACACAGCTAAAGACCCCGAGTTCGCTAACCCATGCTCTCTCAAGTCAGGCGCCGTTTTTAGTAACCTCTTTCGATAGTATTCCATAAGATGGCGACATCCTATTGTCTAAAGGTGTCCGAGGACGTAGCGCGTAGCTAGAGATGGAGTGCGCGTGGCGGCCATCTTGCGCAGTAGCCCTAGAACTAGATTGCGCGCGGCGGCCATCTTGCCCATTAGACCCTCGGCCAGCTCCCTACTAACAACCATAGGGACCACGTAGTCCAGAATGTGTTACTAACAACCATAGGGACCACGTAGTCCAGAATGTGTTACTAACAACCATAGGCAACACGTAGTCCGTACAGTGTTACTAACAACCATAGGAACCACGTAGTCTGTACAGTGTTACTAACAACCATAGGCACCACGTAAGTCCAGAAAGTTTACTAACAACTACAGGGACCACGTAGTCCGGAATGTGTTACTAACAACCATAGGGACCACGTAGTCCAGAATGCGTTACTAACAACCATAGGCAACACGTAGTCCAGAAAGTGTTATTAACAACCATAGGCACCACGTAGTCCTTACAGCGTTACTAACAACCATAGACACCACGTAGTCCAGAATGTGTTATTAACAACCATAGGCACCACGTAGTCCGTACAGTGTTACTAACAACCATAGGTACCACGTAGTCCATACAGTGTTACTAACAACCATAGGCAACACGTAGTCCAGAATGTGTTACTAACAACCATAGGCAACACGTAGTCCAGAATGTGTTATTAACAACCATAGGCACCACGTAGTCCGTACAGTGTTACTAACAACCATAGGCACCACGTAGTCCGTACAGTGTTACTAACAACCATAGGCAACACGTAGTCCGTACAGTGTTACTAACAACCATAGACACCACGTAGTCCAGAATGTGTTACTAACAACCATAGGCAACACGTAGTCCGTACAGTGTTACTAACAACCATAGGTACCACGTAGTCCGTACAGTGTTACTAACAACCATAGGCACCACGTAGTCCAGAATGTGTTACTAACAAACATAGGCAACACGTAGTCCATACAGTGTTACTAACAACCATAGGCACCACGTAGTCCGTACAGTGTTACTAACAACCATAGGGACCATGCAGTCCAGAATGTGTTACTAACAAACATAGGCAACACGTAGTCCGTACAGTGTTACTAACAACCATAGGTACCACGTAGTCCGTACAGTGTTACTAACAACCATACGCACCACGTAGTCCAGAATGTGTTACTAACAAACATAGGCAACACGTAGTCCGTACAGTGTTACTAACAACCATAGGCACCACGTAGTCCGTACAGTGTTACTAACAACCATAGGGACCACGCAGTCCAGAATGAGTTACTAACAAACATAGGCACCACATAGTCCAGAATGTGTTACTAACAACCATAGGCACCACGTAGTCCAGAACGTGTTACTAACAAACATAGGCACCACGTAGTCCAGAATGTGTTACTAACAACCATAGGGACCACGCAGTTCAGAATGTGTTACTAACAAACATAGGCACCACGTAGTCCAGAATGTGTTACTAACAACCATAGGGACCACGTAGTCCGTACAGTGTTACTAACAAACATAGGCACCACGTAGTCCAGAATGTGTTACTAACAACCATAGGGACCACGCAGTCCGTACAGTGTTACTAACAAACATAGGCACCACGCAGTCCAGAATGTGTTACTAACAAACATAGGCACCACGTAGTCCGTACAGTGTTACTAACAAACATAGGCACCACGTAGTCCAGAATGTGTTACTAACAACCATAGGGACCACGCAGTCCAGAATGTGTTACTAACAAACATAGGCACCACGTAGTCCAGAATGTATTACTAACAACCATAGGCAACATGTAGTCCAGAATGTGTTACTAACAACCATAGGGACCACGTAGTCCAGAATGTGTTACTAACAACCATAAACACCACGCAGTCCAGAATGTGTTACTAACAACCATAGGCACCACGTAGTCCGTACAGTGTTACTAACAACCATAGGCACCACGTAGTCCTTACAGCGTTACTAATAACCATAGGCACCACGTAGTCCAGAATGTGTTACTAACAACCATAGGGACCACGTAGTCCAGAATGTGTTACTAACAACCATAGGGACCACGTAGTCCAGAATGTGTTACTAACAACCATAGGGACCACGTAGTCCAGAATGTGTTACTAACAACCATAGGCACCACGTAGTCCAGAATGTGTTACTAACAACCATAGGCAACACGTAGTCCGTACAGTGTTACTAACAACCATAGGCAACACGTAGTCCGTACAGTGTTACTAACAACCATAGGCAACACGTAGTCCGTACAGTGTTACTAACAACCATAGGCAACACGTAGTCCAGACAGGGTTACTAAACAACCTAGGCACCACGTAGTCCAGAAAGTGTTATTAACACCATAGGCACCACGTAGTCCAGAATGTGTTACTAACAACCATAGGCACCACGTAGTCCAGAACGTGTTACTAACAAACATAGGCACAACGTAGTCCAGAATGTGTTATTAACAACCATAGGCACCACGTAGTCCTTACAGCGTTACTAACAACCATAGGCACCACGTAGTCCAGAATGTGTTATCAACAACCATAGGCACCACGTAGTCCTTACAGCGTTACTAACAACCATAGGCACCACGTAGTCCAGAATGTGTTACTAACAAACATAGGCACCACGTAGTCCAGAATGTGTTACTAACAACCATAGGAACCGCGTGGTTCAGGAAGTGTTATTAACAACCACAGGGACCTCGTAGTCCAAAAAGTGTTATTAACAACCATAGGCACCACGCAGTCCAGAATGTGTTACTAACAAACATAGGCACAACGTAGTCCAGAATGTGTTACTAACAAACACAGGCACAACGTAGTCCAGAATGTGTTACTAACAAACATAGGCACAACGTAGTCCAGAATGTGTTACTAACAAACATAGGCACAACGTAGTCCAGAATGTGTTACTAACAAACATAGGCACAACGTAGTCCAGAATGTGTTACTAACAAACATAGGCACAACGTAGTCCAGAATGTGTTACTAACAAACATAGGCACCACGTAGTCCGTAGAGTGTTACTAACAACCAAGACAAATGGTGTGCCCTCCAAACAGAGTAGTGCTTTTAATTTACTTCGAGGTCTGTGGATGATCCATAAGGAGGTTTCCTTCATCTTTTACTATATAACAATCACAGATTGCAATGTTAAAGTTCTGAGTGTGCCGCTCTTCTCCTCAATGTGTTTGTGAGGAGGTGAATGTCAATTTTCAATGATATTTTCCATTTCCAACACCTCAAGCTCCAGCCAGTTTAAGAATTTCGGTTTGGATCTCTCTTTTCTCCAGATTTTCTATTTCTTTAGCCATTTGTATTCAAGCACTAGCCTACTGCAATTAACAAACGCAAACTAAGAAAATGCAACAAACCGATTCTAACCTCCAATTGTATCAGCTGACTAATGAACTAATATTATGAGTGAAGCCTTTTTATTAGTCATATATAAATCTTTATGAAACAGAATGTGGTTAAATTATTATTATTTTTATCAGTTCTAATGAAATGAAAATCCACAGCTTATTTCCAGTCATTTGACCAGGTCAGGAATGGAATAAATGAAGCCCATCTAGCGGCGAGGATAGGAATTGTGCAGGCTGCTGAAGCCTGTTGCACTCCTCTGGGCAATGATTAATGAATGACAGATGAAATGAAAGGATATTGGAGAGTATTGCTGGAATGAAATATGACAGGGAAAACCAAAGTACTCAGAGAAAAACCTGTCTCGCTTCTGCTTTGTCCAGCACAAATCTCACATGGAGTGACCAGGATTTGAACCTCGGAACCCAGCAGTGAGAGGCCAGCGTGCTGCCACCTGAGCCACGGAGGCCCTTCATGAGTTCTAAAATTATTAGGTAATATTATTGGTTACTTTTATGAAATAGGCCCCAGAAAACAGAACACCTGGATTTTTCCAAACTCCAGGCTTGGTGAATTCCAAATTGACCGTGTAACCATTGCACAGAAAGCACAATGAGAGATTCAGAATGTAAAGGTTCTGAGAAATGCCAACATAGACTCGGATCACTACTTTTCGAAGATTAAGTTAGACTAATTCCAAGAAATACCAAGAAGATTACTCCAAGAAAAACTGTTAAGTTTGACAGAGACAAGCTAAGGAGCAACCAAGAATTCACCCACAAGTTGGAAATTTTAAATGCAGAGAACTGGGAACAATAACAGGAGGCTGTAGTCAAAACAGCTAAGGAGACTGTCCCACTCATGAAATCAAGAAAGTATGCTTGGTGGGATAATAAATGCGATGCAGCAATACAGCTAAGACAGGTTGCATGGCAGAAATGGAATTGCCACAAAAATGAAGTGAACAGGATCAACTTCCTAAACACGAGAAAATCTGCATATAAAACTATCCATGGCGTGAAATGTATGTTTAATAAGAAACAGTTGGTACAGATTGAGAGAGACTTCCAGAAAAATAACACACTTAACTTCTATAAAACCTTCAAGCACAATCTGAACAAATACAATCCCCCAAGTCTACAGCTTGAAGATTCCAACAGGAAACTAGCTCACAATGATGATGATAACTGTCAGATGCCAGCAAGTTATTTTTAAAGCCTTCTCAACTGTGAGGCTCCAGGGACTACATTCGTGTATGAAAAAAAATCCAAACTTCCACCCAGATTTGTCCCCACCTACGAAGGCAGAAATCAGGAAGATCATACAAGAGCTGAAGGACAACAAGGCACTGGGTGAAGATTTGATAATTGCTGAACTGTGGAAGCATGCAGGGGATAAGGCAATCGACAAGCTTGTTACAATTATTCAAGAAATCTGGGAAAGCGTAAAACTTCCATGTGGATGGACCTCTGCTGTAATTCATCCACTACATAACAAAGGGGAGATAACTGATGTGAACAACTACCGTGGCATCTCTCTTCTGTCAATAACTTACAAGATCCTATTTAAAGATAAAAATTTCATTGTTCCATATTGAAAAGTATCACAGTTAAATTGAAATAATAAATTTGGTAGTTCAATCTATTCAATACAAGTAAATAAGAGATGTAGAGATTACATTCTTATTTAATTTAAAGTGGAAATGGTACCGGTTTTGACCACAGTCTGGGTCATCATCAGTCGATTATAACTCGAAAAACAATGCATAAATAAGAAAGAAGTTAACGGTCAAGTCCACACAATATCAGTTGAAGAGGCGATATAAAAATGACAGGGGTAGGCACTGTCAAATTCAGACGAAGTGGAATGTACGTCACTTAAAAGAAGTAATGCGTAATCTTCCGAGCATCAGCACGGCACACGCAATGTTTGGCACTGTCTCATAACGTTCACGAAAAGCAGAGAACAGTTAAATGAGCCAGACTGCATACACCATCAGGCACAAAGTCACAATACAATCCAAATATGAAGATCTAAAGTCATGAAGAAGCCGAAGACAAGCAGCTCAACTGAAGTAACTTGCAAGCTCCAGAAGATCGGCGCGGTGTTTACAACATCAAGTGCTGTAGTTTCACATGCTGACGGAGATTGAAGGATAGATTAATGATCAAGTATTAGCTTAGTTCACGAAAATGTGCCTATCTTCTGGAGCTTGCAAGTTACTTCGGTTGAGCTGCTTGTCTTCGGCTTGTTCATGACTTTAGATCTTCATATTTGGATTGTGTTGTGACTTTGTGCCTGACGGTGTATGCAGTCTGGCTCATTTAACTGTTCTCTGCTTTTCGTGAACATTGTGAGACAGTGCCAAACATCACGTGTGCCGTGCTGATGCTCAGAAGATTACGCATTACTTCTTTTAAGTGACTTACATTCCACTTCGTCTGAATTTTACAGTGCCTACCCCCGTCATTTTTATATCGCCTCTTCAACTGATATTGTGTGGACTTGACCGTTAACTTCTTTCTTACTTATGCATTGTTTTTCGAGTTATAATCGGCTGATGATGACCCAGACTGGGGTCAAAACCGGTACCATTTCCACTTTTAATTAAATAAGAATATAATCTCTACATCTCTTATTTACTTGTATTGAATAGGTTGAACTACCATATTTATTATTTCAATTTAACTGTGATACAAGATAATCTCAAAGGCTCTATAAAACAACAAATCAATTCACAACTGGGCAAATACCAAGGAGGTTTCAGAAAGGGACGATCATGCGCTGAGCAGATTATGAATCTGAAGTCCATTCTTTCATATCTTAAACTCAGGAGCAGGGAATTTGTGGTGACCTTTGTTGATTTTAGGAAAGTGTATGACTCATTTGATCGAACCACCCTATTCCAAATTCTTGAAGAGTTTGGCTTAGATAACAGGACAAAAGCAATTATCCAGCAAACCCTGAGTAACACCACCTCCAAAGCGAAGTTCAGGGGAGAGATGTCTGATGCCTTTGAAATCAGGACAGAAGTGAGACAAGGAGACGGACTATCACCTCTTATCTTCAACTGTGTTGTAGAAAAGGTCATCCGAGAATGGCAGAAAAAGATGAAAAGTTCAGGGGTAGAAAATGGGGTAAGGCTAGGCTACAAGTATATGAATCTTACAATCGATTGTCTAGCCTCTGCAGATGATCTAGTGATCTCTTCAGACTCCATTGATACGGCAGAACAACAACTTAACCAACTGAAAACTCAAGTACTGAAGGGTGGGCTTCCAATCTCCTTTGAAAAGACGCACTTCATGACAAACATAAAATCAACACCAAAAGAACTGGAGGTCGGACTAGGAAAAATTAAGCAGGCAGAAAAGTTTAAATACCTCGGTGAATGGATAGAGCCTAAATCCAGTCAGGAAAATAAGCCTTCATGTCATGCATTAACAAAATGGAAATGGACTAACAACTAACTAAAAACATTTACAATAAGAGATCGATACCCATAAATGCCAAAATTAGGCATTACTGCATTGTTATTCAACCAGAGGCTCTGTATGCAGCAGAAACTCTTACAATGAACAAGAAAGATCTAATGGAAAAACTAGAGAGTAAAGAAAGGAAGATTTTGAAAAAAATCCTGGGTCCCATAAAAAAAAACCAGTGAGTACAGAAGGCGTCACAACTGTCAGCTATTCATGAGCACGTCTATCTACACAAAATAATAATAATACAATTAATAAAAATCTGCAATGAGCATGAACACTTAATAATAATAATAATAATAATAATAATAATAATAATAATAATAATAATATTAATAATAATAATAATAATAATAATAATAATAATAATAATAATAATAATAATAATAATAATAATAATAATAATAATAATAATAATGGTTCATGTTTGTGGGTTACTGTAGTCACGTCCTAGTTCGTGAACCATGGGCAACGGCTGAGTGGCCTAGTAAGTGCTCCTGAGAGTCGGGATACCATTGCTATGGAATGGGAGTGGGCATCTCGGACATATTCTGAGTCGTGGCCCTCCTTGTGCTCAGGCGACTAGGACTACACAATTCACCGGTGGTCCATAACCCGTTAGACGAGAGATCCTCACTTGGACTATGTGCAAGTAGGGCAGCATCCTGCTTCATGAATTTACCGAGCTCAGAACACTTTAAGCAAGCCTCGGACCTATGGGAGTAATGGAGTCCCACTCCCATTTGACAGGCGAGGGACTCCTTGGAAACAACTTGGCGAGCGAAATGAAATTCGATGGGGAGCTATCAATATTAATGGCGCTTATGGAAGAAAGAAGGTAGAACTTGCTGAGTCAGCAAAGAGGATGCATCTGGATGTGCTAGGAGTAAGTGATATTCGGGTAAGGGGAGATAAGGAGGAAGAGATAGGAGATTATAAAGTGTACTTGACGGGTGTTAGAAAGGGAAGGGCAGAGTCTGGGGCAGGGCTCTTTATCAGGAATACCATTGCACGCAACATAGTTTCTGTTAGGCACGTAAATGAGCGAATGATGTGGGTAGATTTGTCAGTGGGAGGAATTAGGACAAGAATTGTGTCCGTGTATTCACCATGTGAGGGTGCAGATGAGGATGAAGTTGACAAATTTTATGAAGCATTGAGTGACATCGTGGTCAGGGTCAACAGCAAGGATAGAATAGTGCTAATGGGCGATTTCAATGCGAGAGTTGGGAATAGAACTGAAGGATACGAAAGGGTGATTGGTAAATGTGGGGAAGATATGGAAGCTAATGGGAATGGGAAGCGTTTGCTGGACTTCTGTGCTAGTATGGGTTTAGCTGTTACGAACACATTCTTCAAGCATAAGGCTATTCACCGCTACACATGGGAGGCTAGGGGTACCAGATCCATAATAGACTATATCTTAACCAACTTCGAGTTCAGGAAGTCTGTTGTGAATATACATGTTTTTCGGGGATTTTTCGATGATACAGAGCACTATGTGATCTGTAGTGAACTAAGTATCTCTAGGCCTAGGGTAAAGAAAGTGAAATCTGTCTGCAAACGAATAAGGGTAGAAAATCTCCAGGACGAGGAAATTAGACAGAAGTACATGGATATGATTAGTGAGAAGTTTCGAACAGTAGACAGTAAGCAGGTTCAGGATATAGAAAGTGAATGGGTGGCATACAGGGATGCTGTAGTAGAAACAGCAAGGGAATGCCTAGGAACAACTGTGTGTAAAGATGGGAAGAGGCGAACATCTTGGTGGAATGATGAAGTGAGAGCAGCCTGTAAACGTAAAAAGAAGGCTTATCAGAAATGGCTCCAAACAAGGGCCGAGGCAGACAGGGATTTGTACGTAGATGAAAGAAACAGAGCGAAACAAAGAGTTGTTGAATCCAAAAAGAAGTCATGGGAAGATTTTGGTAATAACCTGGAAAGGCTAGGTCAAGCAGCAGGGAAAACTTTCTGGACAGTAATAAAGAATCTTAGGAAGGGAGGGAAAAAGGAAATGAACAGTGTTTTGAGTAATTCAGGTGAACTCATAACAGATCCCAAGGAATCACTGGAGAGGTGGAGGGAATATTTTGAACATCTTCTCAATGTAAAAGGAAATCATCATGGTGGTGTTGCAAACAGTCAAGCTCATGGGGAGGAGGAAAATGATGTTGGTGAAATTATGCTTGAGGAAGTGGAAAGGATAGTAAATAAACTCCATTGTCATAAGGCAGCAGGAATAGATGAAATTAGACCTGAAATGGTGAAGTATAGTGGGAAGGCAGGGATGAAATGGCTTCATAGAGTAGTCAAATTAGCATGGAGTGTTGGTAAGGTACCTTCAGATTCGACAAAAGCAGTAAATGCACCTATCTATAAGCAAGGGAACAGGAAGGATTGCAACAACTATCGAGGTATCTCATTGATTAGTATACCAGGCAAAGTATTCACAGGCATCTTGGAAGGGAGGGTGCGATCAGTCGTTGAGAGGAAGTTGGATGAAAACCAGTGTAGTTTCAGACCACAGAGAGGCTGTCAGGATCAGATTTTCAGTATGCGCCAGGTAATTGAAAAATGCTACGAGAGGAATAGGCAGTTGTGTTTATGTTTCGTAGATCTAGAGAAAGCATATGACAGGGTACCGAGGGAAAAGATGTTCTCGAAAGCGACTTTCAACCTATTAGGTCGTGTTACGTACATTTAGTACGTGATGAAGAGATGTTAAGTACAGAACAAAAATGGCCAACCAGACACCAGTGGGATCCGAACCCACAACCTCCCGATTTCGCGTGGGTTCGGATCCCACTGGTGTCTGGTTGGCCATTTTTGTTCTGTACTTAACATCTCTTCATCACGTACTAAATGTACGTAACACGACCTAATAGGTTGAAAGTCGCTTTCGATTACAATGTGGTCGTGAAAATTCAATATTCATTGAAAAGATGTTCGCTATGCTGGGGGACTATGGAATTAAAGGTAGATTATTAAAATCAATCAAAGGCATTTATGTTGACAATTGGGCTTCAGTGAGAATTGATGGTAGAATGAGTTCTTGGTTCAGGGTACTTACAGGAGTTAGACAAGGCTTTAATCTTTCACCTTTGCTGTTTGTGGTTTACATGGATCATATGCTGAAAGGTATAAAATGGCAGGGAGGGATTCAGTTAAGTGGAAATGTAGTAAGCAGCCTGGCCTATGCTGACGACTTGGTCTTAATGGCAGACTGTGCCGAAAGCCTGCAGTCTAACATCTTGGAACTTGAAAATAGGTGCAATGAGTATGGTATGAAAATTAGCCTCTCGAAGACTAAATTGATGTCAGTAGGTAAGAAATCCAACAGAATTAAATGTCAGATTGGTGATACAAAGCTAGAACAGGTCGATAATTTCAAGTATTTAGGTTGTGTGTTTTCCCAGGATGGTAATATAGTAAGTGAGATTGAATCAAGGTGTAGTAAAGCTAATACAGTGAGCTCACAGTTGCGATCAGCAGTATTCTGTAAGAAGGAAGTCAGCTCCCAGACGAAACTATCTTTACATCGGTCTGTTTTCAGACCAACTTTGCTTTATGGGAGCGAAAGTTGGGTGGACTCAGGATATCTTATTCATAAGTTAAAGTAACAGACATGAAAGTAGCAAGAATGATTGCTGGTACAAACAGGTGGGAACAATGGCAGGAGGGAACTCGGAATGAGGAGATAAAGGCTAATTTAGGAATGAACTTGATGGATGAAGCTGTACGCATAAACCGGCTTCGGTGGTGGGGTCATGTGAGGCGAATGGAGGAGGATAGGTTACCTAGGAGAATAATGGACTCTGTTATGGAGGGTAAGAGAAGTAGAGGTAGACCAAGACGACGATGGTTAGACTCTGTTTCTAACGATTTAAAGATAAGAGGTATAGAACTAAATGAAGCCACAACACTAGTTGCAAATCGAGGATTGTGGCGACGTTTAGTAAATTCTCAGAGGCTTGCAGACTGAACGCGGAAAGGCATAACAGTCTATAATGATAATGTATGTATGTATGTATAATAATAATAATAATAATAATAATATGAGAATGATAATAAAAATACAGGAAAACATGAATGTAGCGGTGGCTTCACATCACAGCCGGAAGATGAATGAGACGGTTGACTTACAAACATAACTTACAGGTCTAACAACGACAACTACGGAAGGGATTGTGGAACGTGAAGGGAACTCTAATGAGGCCATGGGAACGTATATCGTTGTGGGGGAAAGGGAAGCACGCATCGATTACCCTTGAGCTCAAATGTATTAAAATGAACAAAATACACAAAATCAAATAAACCAAAACAAAGACAAAGCTGATGACAAACACAACTAAAATAAAGATATTTAAATAAATTCACAAAACACAAGGTTTAACATAAAAGTTGATGCTGAATTACAGTAAGTTGCCGATAACAAGATGCAGTGACTGTCTGTTGAAAGCACAGTCATTCAGAAAAGCGAAATAGGTGAATGCAGGAATCTAGAGCAAACTCCGGCACGCTGAACTTAAATCATTGAAAGTTACATTGAAAGAGCAACGACCAAAACACAGAAAAGAATTAAATAAAATGAAACATAACAGAAATACCAAGAAAGGCTGGGGTTCTCAGAGGGGAACAGGCCCCGAGCGTGATTGCTCGCTCGGCCGGTCAGATGGAAAAGATGCAGACAACATACATCACACACGCGAAGCTGGCAGAGGGCCAGAAATGGACAGATCACAAATAACCAACAGGACACCGAATTTCTTTAGATACCCGTTTTCGCCAATTGGAAAGGTCATTATTCTGACCAATCCAAATGCATAACCATATATGGCCAGTTTCTAAACTGCTGATGCAATTAGAATTGCATCACCTATTTTCTCCACGTGTCAGTACCCACTGCACGCGTTTTACCAAGACAATATTACAATTCTCTTCCAATTACATTTAAAAAAATATTTTTTCTTCAAAGTCCATCAGTTCATATTCTTTACAATACTTAAAAAAATAACTCTCCCAATAAACATTTTGTAACACACAGAAATTCTTCAAACAATATTTTTTTTTTTTTTCTTGAGGCTTCCTGAAATTAATTTCAATAATACACAACTTTTTTCAAAATTCAATAAAACACAACTTCATGAAATTTAAAAACAAAGATCACTTCGAAAATAATTCTTGCAATTTTCATTTACACTTCCAAATAATTAAATCATTTCTTGATCTGTCCAGAAAAATAAAATGGTAAAACAACATATTAAACAATTCCACTTTCTTAAAATAAAAGGCAAATAGTTTACATGTCTGAACTTCGATGATATAATTTTACGAAACACAATCATTCCCAGTTTGCCGTCCCACCACAGGAGACAACAACCACGAATTACACAAGCACGTGGAGAAGATAAGTGGCACGATTCAAAAGAAGATTGCCTTTTATAGCCACGTGACATGAATGAGCCGAGGCTGGATATCTAAATGGATATTAACGTACTTTCAAGATAAGAAAACCAAACAGAAGTTGAGAAAATTCTATGTGAAATGGATATTTCTCTTAAAGATATCCAGGAGTTTATTCTGCTTAAGGAAAAACTACATATGCAGAAAGGTTTCCAGGAAAAGCTGAAGACAGGGAAGGCGTGGACCCTAGAGAGAAAAGATCAACACCGGAGAAGAATGCAGGAGCATTGGGTGGCAGTTAAAGCTCGAAAAATGAGACAGTTGAAGTGACGTGGTCCCTAGTTGGCCGAAGGAATAATAATAATTATTATTATAATTTTACGAATTGTGAAATGGGATATGTTGTAAGTGAATAATTGTAGATTACGATGGAATACATGAATGTCTGAGTTAAGGATGTGTGGTGTATGGCAATGGTAGTTCGTGATATGCTCTTACCTCAGCTTACAAATGTCCTTTTCATGGACAAATAAACTGCTTTCACAAATCATCTGTGGCATCATTGACTAATTTAGCAACTGTTATAGCGCGCCTGGTGGCCATGATCGGTATTAATCCTATATGGTCTGACACCAGTGGTGGCTGATGCTGAAAATCAGTCATGTGCTGTAACCCGTCCCCCCTCCAAAAAATAAATCTATTCAGAAACAAATGAAACACTCGCTCAGTGACGATAAACGAAGTCCATACATCGCTCCTTCTTGCTGGCGTTGAAACCATCTTCTTCTCAGCAGAGAGCACTTAACATGGTGATCCACTTCAGTGATGAGAAACGCCTCATGGCGTCCTCAGAAGCTCAGTTATCTTACAGTTTACTAGAAATATAAATTGCAGAAGTGGGACTGCCCTACCAATATTCTTAAAATCTGGCCTACAATACAGAACCGACAGTTCTCTTCTGAGACTTTTGTTTTTCAGCATGCTATAGGCCTGGACTTCTTTATCCGGATATGATTTGGAAAATCGTTGAAAGTTGGTGGACTCTTAACAATTTTGCTGCTACTTCCCGGTGAACCAAGGTTTGGAAGCGATCACGGGCCTCACACGTTATTCTATTGCACACTTTCTTGGCATCTTCTTCTTAAGCCGTCGTCTCCAAACAGAGGTGGACGATCCACACGGCCAGCTCCGATCTTGACGTTGCAGCCATGCCATGTGGATTTATTGGAATATCTCTCAGGATCTTTAATGCAGTGATTTCCCGTTGCCTTCTGCATCCTAATGCCGTTGACCAAACTGGTTCCTCCGCCTTTGGGAACAATTTCTTGTCCCCAGGACAATAGAGTGCCCTTACCCATACCCGCTCATCCACACTCAAAGAGACTGTTGGCACTTGGTATAGGGGATCTCCTTATACCGGGAGATAATTGGTCCCTTCATTCGTTAGCCGCCTGCATATAAAATATGATTTTTATATGCAGTCATTGCCCCCTCTCTACCACGGGGAGGTGAATGTCAGGATTTCACCGTCACTGAAACAAGGTGATTAGGACCAAATGGCATTTCCTTGTTTCTCTGGTACTTGGCATCAGTACGCCGAAATTATGGCTTTCTGCGCTTGTTTTCAGAAGCACACGTTTCTTCAGAAGTACTGGCAATGTTTTCTACCGATTCCCTTATGTTGTTTATCACTTGAATGAAGTGTGATTCAGCAGATTTTAATTTCACAGCATCAGCTGTTCTTGACTGCAACTGGCTGCACATAATGTCTACATGTGGCATCAATTTATGAAAAAACAACAGAGAAAAGAGGAATATTCTAAACTGTGACGAAGCATGTTTGCTTCAAGGCAAGTTTTATAGGATGGGGTTTTCTCCAACATTAATAAACACTCCCTTATGGCCTCACTTTGTTCATGCACCATATTTAGTGCGTGACCTGAAATTCTGTTTAGTCGCTGGTCCTCGAGCTTCCACTGCTTCTAAAGCAGACATCCGTTGCAGCGACCTTAAAAAGCAAACAGGCAACGCAGAAAGGTGAGCGTAGAACACCCTAGCAGACTGATTCTGTGAAGCAGTCTGTTCCATTGTTAGATTCAGCTGGTGTGCATAGCGTTGGGATAGGAGGCTTGCACTCCACCTTTACCAACACTCATGCCCCATCGTAGGTCTGCGCAATAACAGTGTGTGATGTACCTTTAAACATACATGATGCAAGAGCATACGCACCCTGACCTTCTGGTTTAAAGAAGGACAAAAATAGTTTGTATGGAATACCATTTCGTACTACCGAAATACCAACACTAACTGCGTCTGCTCTGAAGCATTAACAAGATCCGCTTGCTGTATTTATTCTGCCATCACAGGTTTCTAGCACGGCTCCTTCTGGATGGTTTTTGAGGTACCTTGCTCCTTTACTGCACTGACTCTGTCAGAAATTAAATCTACTAGGTCCAAGAAAAGGCCAGGATTGTCGGAACTGCACTTTCATCGTGTCCCCTTAAAGCTAATTCAAACGCACCACAAAACTTGATGCAATCTAGAATTCTTGAGAGCACATTCCTGTTCTTTTCTTCATGATAAGCACGGCTTGATAATGTTGCAATGTTAACCGTTCATAAAGTACTTAGGTTTAAATAATTATTAAAGTGTTTCTCACTGTCATTATGCTTCTTAATTAAAGCACCCACTGTTCCACAAGAAACACTATTGCCATAACACAAAAATGGAAAAGAGAAAAGGGCATTTCTTATTTCGTATCCACACACCCAATCGTTGATATAGATGTTTATTCTCATAGGGAACCTGAAATATTTGTCCCGAATAAGTAAATTTATAATACCAATATAGTTGGTTCTTTATTGGACATTATAAATTTTCCAGCTAACTCATTCCTGGTTGCCAGCGTTTTGCCCCAGTGTGTTATCTGGACTCAGCAATTGCTAAATAGCACACCTACCAAGACATATGGCCAGTGTGTTCTGTGGAGGCCACTGTGTGGACTACTTGGAGCCACCAGCAGTGCCAATCCACTATGAGAGACTTTGTCTAATTTTCAACAATTGATGTCTGCCTGGCCATCAGGTGATGCAGATGTCGATTCCCATAGGGCAGGCAGACAAAGACTCTCATAGTGCAAGTGACACTGCCGGTGGCTTCAAGTAGCCCACATAAGTGGCCTCCACGATATGCACAAGCCATGTATCTTGGTAGGTGTGCTATTTACCAACTGATAAGCCCAACTTAGCACACTGGGGTGAAACACTGGTAACCAGGAATGCGTTACCTGGAAAATTTATAATGTCCAATAAAGAACCAACTATATTGGTATTATACCTAATTGTTTTCGTACACTTTTCTATTAAATTTTCTAATGTATACAGATTTGTTAGAAGTGGCTCTCTGAGTAATATCTAAGTCTGGGGTAGGTCTACCTAACTTCTTTACCATAGATTTTTTTTCCCCTAGAGTTCTGATTGAAAATACAGTTCTCAAGAGGCTCTCCACTGAGTTTTCCATACTGAACAAAGACACAAACAACCCCAACCCATATACACATATCTCATACAAAACTAATTTTAAAAAACCACACACACATGCACACATGCACGCACACACACACACACACACACATTATTATTCGTTATGCCTTTCAGCATTCAGTCTGCAAGCCTCTGAATTTACTAAACGTCGCCACAATCCTCTATTTGCAACTAGTGTTGTGGCCTCATTTAGTTCTATACCTCTTATCTTTAAATCGTTAGAAACTGAGTCTAACCATCGTTGTCTTGGTCTCCCTCTACTCAGGGGCGTAGCCAGGGGGGGTTACTGGGGGTTAGAAAACCCCCCCCCCCATGGAACTTTCACAAAAAGAAAATAAATATAAACTGACAGTTAACAATAAACTAAATAAACATTGCTTAAAATAGATAGATAGTAGATAATAGATAATAGATAATAGATAATAGATAATAGATAATAGATAATAGATAATAGATAATAGATAATGTCTATTAACTGTTGGAATATGCAAAGTCAGTATGGAGGTGATTCAGTGTCTGCATGACTGTCGCGCCGGCTCTTTGGTCGTAGTGTGTGTGTGTTTCGAAACACCACCGGCTCAATCAGCTGTCTCGATGCCTCGACACCACAACGTTTCACCGTGTGTCGTGTGAACAGAAGCTCAGTCCTTCCGTACATGTCAGCTACATCGATGCTTTGAAACAGAAAAGATTTTTGAAATGGTGACGGTGGTTTGTTTATCTTCTCGCCTCAACAGAAACACTCCGATTGACATTGCCCTGAAGATGAACCGACACTCGTTAATAGACGCTTCATATTCCGCACCGCAAGTCAAGTTATTAAAAGAACAATGTATTCCGCATTGTAAGGTATTTGTTGTACATAGAAAAAGGACATTATTGTTCTCAAAGCAGGGTCATACTATGGCAGCAAGATGCTCTCATTTGTCAAGTGCAAACGTTTCGAAAATTATGTTTTTAAACTTCAAATTGAACTAGATTTTAAAGCTGGATTAGGCCAAATCTGTTACTGTACGACCAACCAGATGAAGTAGACAGAGAAAAGAAGTATATCTACCTGCCTACAGAGCCATATAACAAAAATAAATACGAGCTTGACGACGTAGAAGTGAGGGGTCTCATGATCGGTGCAAGAGAGACAATCCCCAAGAAGACGAGTTTCAGCATCAGTACCAAGGAGCTCAAAGCGCTCAGGGGTTCTCTTCTGATACTCATTCAGACACCACTTATATTTGCCAGACAAAGATCATGGATTTATCGTTTACAAAAGAAATTCCTTATATTTAACAAAGTTGTTATAGTGTATTCTCTTTCTTTACGCAGCCACCAAGTGGATTTTGAAAATAAAATAAAAATAATACCGATATTCAACTCTTCTTAGATTAATTATTCATTTTATAATCATTTAAATTAGTTCACTTAGTTGTTCTTACCATGCTTTCGTAACTACATGGTTACATGTACGTAAAACCGAGCGAGTTGGCCGTGCGGTTAGCTGTGATCTTGCATTTGGGAGATAGTGGGTTTGAACCCCACTGTCGGCAGCTCTGAAAATGGTTTTCCGTGGTTTCCCATTTTCACACCAGGCAAATACTGAGGCTATACCTTAATTAAGGCATGGTTGCTTCCTTCCCATGCTTCCCTGTCCCATCCATGTATCTACTTATCTACCTATCTACGTCTGTGCGACGAAAAGTAAATTGTAAGAAGAACCCGTAAAATTCCTATTTCGGACTCTTCTTAAATTTGGTTACTCATTTTATAATTCTTAAAGTTAGTTCACTTACTTAGACTACTATGCTTTTGTAACTGGATTAGATTAAGTTTGTTATTATACATAGAATACGGTATTTTGTATTCTTCCGAAATGTAATTAATCATTTCATAATTATTCAATAGAGTTACTGTTATGGTGTGCTTTTTACTGTAAACCGGACCCCATTTAGTATCATTGTAAGCACTTTGTGAAGAATAATGGTTCATATTTCACTACGTCATCGCGAAACACTGCTTTTCTTGTAGTCCGAGACGGAAGAGCGCCGTGTGTCGACATCAGAGCTGAGAAGTGAAATATTCGATACCTCAAGGTTACACTCGTCTCCGTGGCAACGAACAAACCCCTCGTCCATGCTTTGTTTTCACTTATCAGCTCTGGAGTAGAAACGTAACTGGTTACTGGACGACAGTATTAGGTCTTAGCGAGTGTCTCAAAGTGCATTTAAAGTAGTAACGTGTTTTGTTTGGTGTTAGCTATTGTTTTACCACATCAGATTCACCAAAATACGATTATGGATCCACCAGTACGCGAAAGGCAATCTAGCTTAGTCACGTTTTTCCAAAAGAAATCCAAAACGGAGGAAAGTGAACAGAATATTTCAACGGAATGTATACAACCTGAATCATCTGCTGAAGCTGAAACAGAACCGATTAAAAATCTATGCTCACCAACAAAAGGTCATCAAAGCTTGGACTTACCATCTGCATCCACTTCTAGTGCCAGTGAATTGTATGCAAATGCAAGGGACAGAGCAAACTTTGTGGGAAAATCTGCTAAGGTAAGACATCACACACACAGTATTACTATTATCAAAATAGTGCAGCAGGTCGAACTACAACCCTGAACTGCTGGTGGGTACATTTTTAGACGTACGGAAGTGGTTATTATTATCAGTTGTTACACTTTGATGATTAGTTCCATAATTATAAGTATTTTATCATTATCGTATAGTTACAAATAAAGTAGAAAAATTTACATTCACTTATGTACATTTTTCAGATGGACGTTGAAACTAGGCACAATGTTCTGACTGATGTTTGGGTGCCAGATTACAACTTCAAGTTTCCAGGTAATGGCAAGAGGAACTTAAAATTTCAACTCCATTGGTTAAATAGATGGAAGTGGATAACATATTCTCAAATCGACGATGGTGCTTATTGTAGATACTGTGTGCTCTTTTCTTCTCATGGAGCTGGAGTACAACCCTTGGGAAGACTTGTTAAAGCTAAAGTCAATATGTGGAAAGATGCTGTTGAAAAGTTCAATAGGCAAGAAAAACCGAGTACCAGAAGAATTGTGTATTACGGGCGAGCCAATTCAAACTTGTGGCTGAGAATAAGCAAGACCCGATTGACATACAAATCGACAAGAACGTGAAAAAGGAAATTGAAGACAACAGAAAGAAGATTATTCCTATTATTGAAACTATAATTTTGTGTGGCCGCCAAGGTTTACCCCTTAGAGGACATAGAGACGATGGACCCATTATATTGAATGATGAAGAGCCTACTGAAAATGATGGAAATTTTAGTACTATTCTTCATTTTCATGCAAGAAATGGGGATGAGAATTTAAAAACTCATTTGCTTACAAGCAGCCACAATGCTATGTACATTAGCCCACAAACTCAAAACGAGATCATTCACATATGCAATGACTTTATCGTTGAAAACATCGTGCGCAGAGTGAACAGATCACAGTGTTTCACTATACTGGCCGATGAGACAAGTGACATTTCTCGAATGGAACAAATGTCACGTTGTGTTCGGTATGTCAACCCTGACTCTCAGACTCTCAGGGAGGATTTCCTCCAGTTTGTACCGATCACTGAAGCCTCTGGAAGAGGTTTGGCTGCCAAAATAATTGATGTGCTTCAGAAGATAGGAGTCACCTTAAATTATTTAAGAGGACAAGGATATGATGGAACTAACGCTATGAGTAGGCAGTTTAATGGCGTCCAAGCGATAATAAGGGAGACCTACCCGTTGGCTTTGTACGTGCACTGCAGCTCACATGTTCTCAATCTTGCTATAACCCATGCATGCTCAATCCAAGCAATCAGAAACTGTTTGGGTACTGTGGGGAATATTTGTTCATTTCTTAGGTGTCCTAAAAGGTTAAATGCATTTAAAGAATCGATAGATGCCACTGTTCCTGAAAGTGACAAAACGAGGCTTAAAGCATTGTGTCTAACAAGATGGGTGGAGCGCCATGACTCAATTGCAGTATTTCTAGAACTGTTTGATGCCGTCGTTGCAGTTCTTGAAAATATAATACAATGGAATAATAAAGAAGCCTGCACTAATGCTCAACGTATACTAAATAAAGTATTTAATGTAAGTGCTCTTCTTAGCAGATTTTTTCAAAGTGAAGAGTTGGACATTGCAAAAGCATTTTCATATTCTAATGTTGTGGAGGACAGAATTATCAAGATCAGAGGAAACGCAGAAGAGTTCATAAACATATTTATGCAAGCAAGCAAGAAAGCTTCTCAATTGGACACACAAATTACCATTCCTCGTATAGCAAAGCGCCAAAGGTAATGAAGGTATCGGCCAAAGGAAGACAAGGGCCACGAAGGGCGTGAAAATGAAAGACTCCCTAGCCCTCGCAAACCTAATAGCGTCGGGGTTGGAAAAGAACAAGAGTTGACCAAGAGAGGTCGGATAGGATAGATGAAAGTGAGGAGCCTGGCACAAGTAAGTGGAAGCAATGCCAGGACTCAGCTAAGGGCCCCGTGGTCGCCAACCCACGCTCCAAAGTTCAGAGCCCTTGGGGCGTATCCTTATGACAGTCATACATGCGCGTACCAGACACGCACAAGCAGTTTCATTATGTTATATCTTAATTTTGTAACTGTAACCCCCCAATTGGGCGATCCTAGCTACGCTACTGCCTCTACTTCTCTTACCCTCCATAACAGAGTCCATTATTCTCCTAGGTAACCTATCCTCCTCCATTTGCCTCACATGACCCCACCAACGAAGCCGGTTTATGTGTACAGCATCATCCATTGAGTTCATTCCTAAATTAGCCTTTATCTCCTCATTCCAATTGCCCTCCTCCCATTGTTCTCACCTGTTTGTACCAGCAATCATTCTTGCTACCTTCATGTCTGTTACTTGTAACTTCTGAACAAGATATCTTGAGTCAACCCAGCTTTCGCTCCCGTAAAGCAAAGTTGGTCTGAAAATAGACCAATGTAAAGATAGTTTCATACGGAAACTTACTTCCTTCTTACAGAATACTGTTGTTCGTAACTGCAAGCTCACTACATTAGCTTTACTACACCTTGATTCAATCTCACTTACTATATTACCATCCTGGGAGAACACACAACCTTCATACTTAAACTTTTCTACCTGTTCCAGGTTTGTATCACCAATATGACATTTAATTCTGTTGAATTTTTTACCTACTGACATCAATTTAGTCTTTGAGAGGCTAATTTTCATACCATACTCTTTGCACCTATTTTCATGTTCCAGGCTTTCAGCACAATCTGCCATTAAGACCAAGTCATCAGCATAGGCCAAACTGCTTACTACATTTCCACCTAACTGAATACCTCCCTGCCACTTTATACCTTTCAGCATATGATCCATGTAAACTACGAACAACAAAGGTGAAAGATTACAGCCTTGTCTAACCCCTGTAAGTATCCTGAACCAAGAACTCGTTCTACCATCAATTCTCACTGAAGCCCAATTGTCAACATAAATGCCTTTGATTGATTTTAATAATCTACCTTTAATTCCATAGTCCCCCAGTACAGCGAACATCTCTTCCCTCGGTACCCTGTCATATGCTTTCTCTAGATCTACAAAACATAAACACAATTGTCTATTCCTCTTGTAGCATTTTTCAATTACCTGGCGCATACTGAAAATCTGATCCTGACAGCCTCTCTGTGGTCTGAAATCACACTGGTTTTCATCCAGCTTCCTCTCAACGACTGATCGCACCCTCCCTTCCAAGAAGCCAGTGAATACTTTGCCCAGTATACTAATCAACGAGATACCTCGATAATTGTTGCAATCTTTCCTGTTCCCTTGCTTATAGATAGGTGCAGTTACTGCTTTTGTCCAATCTGAAGGTACCTTACCAAAACTCTACGCTAATTTTACTACTCTATGAAGCCATTTCATCCCTGCCTTCCCACTATACTTCACCATTTCAGGTCTAATTTCATCTATTCCTGCTGCTTTATGACAATGGAGTTTATTTACTATCCTTTCCACTTCCTCAAGTGTAATTTCACCAACATCATTTTCCTCCTCCCCATGAGCTTGGCTGTTCGCAACACCACCAGGATGATTTCCTTTTACGTTGAGAAGATTTTCAAAGTATTCCCTCCACCTCTCCCGTGATTCCCTGGGATTTGTTATGATTTCACCTGAATTACTCAAAACACTGTTCATTTCCTTTTTCTCTCCCTTCCTAATATACTTTATTACTGTCCAGAAAGGTTTCCCTGCTGCTTGACCTAGCCTTTCCAGGTTATTACCAAAATCTTTCCATGACTTCTTTTTGGATTCAACAACTATTTGTTTCGCTCTGTTTCTTTCATCTGTGTACAATTCCCTGTCTGCTGTGGCCCTTGTTTGGAGCCATTTCTGATAAGCCTTCTTTTTACGTTTACAAGCTGCTCTCATTTCATCATTCCACCAAGATGTTTGCTTTTTCCTGTCTTTACACACAGTTGTTCCTAGGCATTCCCTTGCTGTTTCTACTACAGCATCCCTGTATGCCACCCATTCACTTTCTATATCCTGAACCTGCTTACTGTCCACTGTTTGTAACTTCTCACTAATCATATCCATGTACTTCTGTCTAATTTCCTCGTCCTGCAGATTTTCTACCCTTATTCGTTTGCAGACAGATTTCACTTTCTTTACCCTAGGCCTAGAGATACTTAGTTCACTACAGATCACATAGTGCTCTGTATCATCGAAAAATCCCCGAAAAACATGTTCATTCATAACAGACTTCCTGAACTCGAAGTTGGTTAAGATATAGTCTATTATGGATCTGGTACCCCTAGCCTCCCATGTGTAGTGGTGAATAGCCTTATGCTTGAAGAATGTATTCGTAACTGCTAAACCCAAACTAGCACAGAAATCCAGCAAATGCTTCCCATTCCCATTAGCTTCCATATCTTCCCCACATTTACCAACCACCTTTTCGTATCCTTCAGTTCTATTTCCAACTCTCACATTGAAATTGCCCATTAGCACTATCCTATCATTGTTGTTCACCCTGACTAGGCTATCACTCAATGCTTCATAAAACTTGTCAACTTCATCCACATCTGCATCCTCATCCTAATTCCTCCAACTGCCTAATCTACCCACATCATTCGTTCGTTTAAGTGCCTAACAGAAACTATGTTGCATGCAATAGTATTCCTGATAAACAGTCCTACCCCATACTCTGCCCTTCCCTTTCTAACACCCGTCAAGTACACTTTATAATCTCCTATCTTTTCCTCGTTATCTCCCCTTACCCGAATATCACTTACTCCTAGTACATCCAGATGCATCCTCTTTGCTGACTCATCCAGTTCTACTTTCTTTCTTCCATAAGCCCCATTAATATTGATAGCTCCCCATCGAATCCCATTTCATTCGCCAAGTTGTTTCCAAGGAGTCCCTCGCCTGTCAAATGAGAGTGGGACTCCGTTACTCCCATAGGTCCAAGGCTTACTTAAAATGTTCTGAGCTCGGTAAATTCATGAAGCAGGATGCTACCCTACTTGCACACAGTCCAAGTGAGGATCTCTCCTCTAACGGGTTATGGACCACCGGTGAATTGTATAGTCCTAGCCGCCTGAGCACAAGAAGGGCCACGACTCAGAATATGTCCGAGATGCCCACTCCCATTCCATAGCAACTGGTATCCCGACTCTCAGGACCACTTACTAGGCCACTCAGCCGTTGCCCATGGTTCACGAACTAGGACGTGATTACAGTAACCTACTACACCATGAACTCGGAAACATTTGGTGTGAGCGCGCTAAGATAGAACTTCTCAATGTTATCAAAATCATTGAAATAAAAACCAGCAACGCCATAAAGCAAAATTACATGTTAGGTTGCTATAGTGAAATTTATAAACTATACAATTTGTAATTACAGAAAATCGCACTATTATGTCCTTATTTTGACAACATAAAAAGTATAATTTTTATAGTTCATCAACTTACAAATGTGGCTATGGAATAGGCAAGTTGGGAGTATTAAAAGACCTGGCGGGAACCTCTGATGGCTTCTGCTACAGTATTTTGTTTTTCCGTTTGCTATGAGCGATCCCCTCTTAAATACTACCTTTGGGTCCACATTCTGAATTTGGTCAAAATGTAAGTGTGACCAGTGCTGCCTCTCTGCGGTCGAACAAAGAATCACTGTGAAGTGATGTCTTGGTTGTTGTTTCCACAGCAAATCGGAAAAGTTGGGCACAAATGTGCAAAAGACAGATTCCTGCTTTCTGACAAGAAAACTTAAGAAATTCTTGGTGAGCTGTGATCTGCAGAACACCCGGTGTGGAGCACATGACTACTTACCTGGTAGTGAGGGGAGTTGAATGATTTCCTATTCTTCGGCTGACATCTTTTAAACAATGTGCTGCAGACCCCTGTTTGACACCGTGGTTACCCTGTTGTTGGCCGGCCGGGAGGGTAGGAGAGGCGGTTGAAAGCCTCATTGCAGTTCTCATTTGGAGTAGAGCGTATGACGCTGTGGATGGTGATTTGTCTGTCGACGTAAAGCTTTGAGCAGATTCCTTGGTGTTATTCCACAGGAGTAGGCTAGATGCCAACCTTCTCCCTATCTCATTATTGTTACTGTCATAGGTTATTTCAGTCAACAGTGTCACAACAGTCAAATATCAGAGACTGAATTAGTTGTACTTTACTGAGAATACATAACATAACTGTTTCAATGGGTACAAACATTTATATATTTCATTAGATGTGCTTATCACCTGTTGCATCAAATTTAGGGTCACTGTCATACTTACTGAAGTAGAGTAGCGAATGATTTAACTTTTAACATTATTGGAGATATGTCCATTGCTTGAGGGAATATAGGTTTATATTGGTCTGGCAATAATAACTTGAGTTTTATTCAGGTTCATTAATAACCTGTTTTTATGTGCACAGTCACTAAGATGTTGTAGGTCAGAATCACTCAGTTCTGAATAATAGTAAATCTGAACATCATCTGCATTCACCTGGAATTTTCAAACTTTGAGAGCTTTTGATATATCATTAATTTGGATGACAAATAACAGTGGTTCACGGACTGACCCCTGAGGGAGACACAGGGACTTGGTTTGCAATCCTGCAATCCTGAACTCACATTTCCCACTGTCACACGTTGCCTATGAATTTTAAAATGAGAGGAATAGAACCGAAATGATATTCTATTAAAATTTAGTTCTCAAAGTATCTTCAGTAGTACCTGAGGGCTGCCAGTGTTGAGATCTAATAATGTCAGTACAGTCATGTCCCATTGGATCACTGCACGTCTGATATCATCTATCACTCATAATTAAGCTGTCACATTGCTACGTCCTAAATGAAAGGGTTTGAGAAAGGAATGCTTGGTAAGGAATTCAGTAACTTGAGTGAGAAGCACCTTGGATAAGGGTGGTAGGATGCATACTGAATGATAATTTGGAGGAGAATCTAACTTGTAGCTCTTTGGGATGGGTCTAATTAGTGCATCTTTCCAGACACTTGAGAACACTCCGCTTGCCAGGCAGTAGTTAAATATATGAGTTAGTATTGGCAGAACAGTTCCTAAGCTGTAGAAATTTCATCATTACCTGTGACATTTGATGAAACAGAGTAGATCATAACTTCATTCGTACTGATATTTATAAAAAAAGAATATCTCATACATGGAATGTTGTTGAAACGTTGGTAGTAAATTTTAGGTTGTGCAAAATGATAATTTCAATGCTCTAGTAATATGTTTGGCTTTACCTATAACTAATGTACATAATTTACTCCAGTTTTGTCTCGGACTGTTATTTATCATCAGTTCCTGAAAGTATTTATATTTGTAATTTCTAATGAACTGCTTGGTTCTGTTTCTCAGAGCCCTGTACCGCTCAAAATAATCTGTGTTATGCATCTACAGAGCAAAGTGTGAAATTTTATAGCATTTCACCATGATCTCAATAATGGATTTGAAAAGACAGTAGACAGAAATAGGCCTACATTATGCAATATCAATAGCTCACAGAAATACCGTATTATTCAAATGCGTAAATGAGTGTCCTCATCCTGAGCTGGTGCAGATATTTTCAGTTACATCCCTAAAGGAAGCATGTACCATTTTAACCACATTCCAGCCCTCAAGTCAATCTTAAATTTCTAGCAGTACTGGGGGTCAAACCCAAGGGCTCTCAGAAACATAATAAAAGAACTTGTGCAAACTGTACACTCACAAAGTAATTTAAACTCATTACAAGCAAATTTAAAAAAAAAAAAGTTTAATATAGACTAGAAAATGTGTTCAAAGTGATTTTCCAAATAATATTTGCATTTATAGACTGGTGAAACTTTAGAACTTTGCCACATTTTATTGGGTTGATGGTACTTTTGTGGATGTTTTCAAAATCATTTAGCATATGCAGTGAGTGATGCCAACAGGAACAGACTTTCTCAACAAGAAGAGAAGTGAAAATCGAAATTCAATCATTTCAACACGGCATATATTGGGTCCTAGTGGCCACGACAGCTCATGCAGAAACTCAAACAAAAATCGTGGCACCGAAAGCAATTTTTGAACATTAAACCTAGGCTTGGCCTGATTCACGATATGCAGTTTTAGTTCAATCCCTCATGTGGCTGGTGTAAGCACAGACATTTTAAAAGTATTCCTAAACTTATTTTTTTGTTTTTTATTTGTCTTTAGTAGTGGCAAAGTTAGAACTCATGGTCCTCTCTTACACTTAACCAAGTCATTGTACAAAATAATTGTGGAGAATACTCAATATTTTAAAAGAAACTAATTTGTAACATAAATTCAAAATAAATGTGACATAATAATTATATCTCACTTAATTTACAAAATGTATACGAGTCTAACCTAGTCAGCGCTCGGTGACAGACGTATTGTGTGGAGGTGCCAGGAGAGTCAGCGTGGAATGTGAACGGTGTGTGGTAAAATAATTCGAGTGGGAAGAGGAAGATGATTGGAGTGGATCAATATCGTGCAGCTATTGGGAGATGGCAGAGGAAAGGGGGAAAGGAGATACCTAGAAATAAAGGAGGTATAATGGAAGCAAGAATGATGGACGAGATGATATTAGCGGCAGCGGTGATATTGGTACTACTAACTATAGGAGGTGTAGAGGTAAACCCTGGCCCGACTTCTAGTGGCAACATGAACTGGGAAGACGTGGAGGTCATAAAAAAAGTGGTGAAAGAAGTGGTGGAAGAAGTATGCCCGTTTGAGCAGATTAAGAATATGATGAAGGAGCAAATGAAGGAATTTGAGCATATACGACGGTGGATACAGGGAAAAACAGACGAGATAATGAGCAAAGTGGAATCCAACGAGAGAGAGATTATAACACTCAAGACAAGAATAAGGGAGATGGAAGGAGAGGTGGTGAAGCTGCGATCGGAAATTGAAGACTGTAACCGAGAACAGAGGAAGAAACACCTATTTATATATGGAGTACCGGAAGATAAAGCAGAAGATAAAGTACTGACAACTTACAAAGTAGTGGAGATTATCCAGAAAATGATGAGAATTAACTTTAGTGAAGTTGACATTGATGATGTGGAAAGAATAGGCAAAAAAAGGGGTGACAGACCGATAAAACTGAAGCTGTTTTCCACCTTGATGGCGGAAGCAGTGTTAAAAGGTGCAGACAACATACGTAGAACAAAAATTTGGATCAAAGAAGACATTGGCAGAGAAGGGGTAAAGAACATTATCACACTGAAGAAACATTTGGCCAGGGCTAAATTACAAGGGTTGAGAGCCTATATTAAGGGTCAAAAATTAGTTGTGACTAACGGTATATCGACCAGAGTGTGGACTGCGAAGAAATTACGAGAGATGGAAAATGACAGCAAAGACGAAATGGTAGTGGGGAAAAGTGTGGAAGTAAGACAGGCCAGAGACAGTAAAGTGGGCGAAGACGGACATGGAGGTAAAGAAAGAACCAAGGACAATAAAGCACCGGTCCAAGCTCGCAGCAAGAAAGAAAGAAAGAAAGAAAGGGATGGATGCGATAGCTGAAGCATTCGAAGTAGCGAACAGGGAGGTATTAGCAGAGATGAGGAGGGAAATAAGGGAGACCAAGGCAATATGGAAGGAGTCCAGAATGGAGGCCAGTGGGAAAGAAGAAAGAAGAAAACAGGGAGCGATTGTGGGAGCAGAAACGCAGGATGTAACAAGAGCACGCAAACGAAGCGAAAATACGACTGGGAGTCAGGAAGAAGAAGCAAGAGGTGCCCTAGTGAAAGGGAGAAGTTTGAACCTAAGAGAGATGTGGGGCAAAAAGAACAGAGAAGACGAAGGCATAGTGACAAGAAGTAAAAAAGGTAATCTGTAGTTGGAAGTAAATTGCTGCGTACTGGAGAATAGTGGAGTGTGTGCATGTTATACATAGCCATGACAAGAGCGGTTAAATGACAAGTGGGTCTGAAGAGGCATGATACCAGATGGTGAAGTGTGTAGTGAATGAGGAAGAGAGTGTGTGTAACTAGGACAGGTGCTAAGGAGAAAGTGAATATATGGAGATGGTTGGAATATGAGCTGGGGCTCTAGTAGCCTAGTGATATGTGAGTTAATATGGTTTCATCTTAGTTGACAAATTGCTTGGGCTTTAAAGATAACTAATATAGTGAAATACTAGGTGCTGAAGTGTGATTACCAGTAGAGAATCTTAAGGTGTAGTAAATGGCACTCAGGCATTACAGTGGAGGTAACACGTAGTCAGGTGTGCAACATAAGTAGAATATAAGAAAGGTCAGTGTTCAAGAGAGAATGCGCTGAATGAGATCCCGGCCGGAAGCGATATACTCTGTGGCCTAAGTGCTGATTCAGCCCGACACAGCATTGTACTCTGCCCAGTTATATGTTGCCAGTTTTAGTTTCCCATTACTAGTATTGCCATATTGTCAAATAGATGGAATTACCTTATGGCAGTAGTTATATTAGTTTTCGTTTTATCCCTTTTTATTAATAGCAATATTGAGATCGTTGATACCTGAAAAGACATCAGTGATGCATTGACATTTGATTATTATTATTTTCAGTACTATCAGTTTTCGTTTTATCCCTGTTCTTAACAGCAATATTGAGATTTTTTGAGGTTTGGTTTATATATGAAAAGACAACAGTGACTTATTGACAATTGATTATTATCATTTCCAGTAACTTTTTTTTTTTTTTTTTTTTTTTTTTTTTTTTTTTTTTACTATACGAGCTTTATGATATGTGTACAGCAACTTAAGCAGACTAGGCTAGGCATTATTATTTTTCTTCCGTAAAGGATCAATAAGGCTTCATTGCTGTAGATCTGGTAGAAAAATAAAGATTACGATTACGATTACAAAAGGTATACATTTATTATTCAACCTATTCAATACATACACTGTATGTGTAGATCGCTATTTTCAATACGGACCAAAATGAAAGTAATGACTTGTAATAATAATTATACCAATATGTACATATCATTTGTCAAACTATTAAATGAAATTTAATAACAATACGTTTAAATTAATTTAAAGAAAATTAACTCAATGATATACACTCACATACACACTCATCAAGATTCACACTGTTGGTTTATGAATCTAAGAGGTACTTTCTGTAGGAAGACTTGAAAGATCCTGGTGTGGATGCTATGTGGAACAGAGTTCCATAATCTGGTTCCCGTTGCAGTAAATGATTGATTATAGGCAGCCGACCTGCAAGTGTAGTAGTAGAGCATGCATTATGCTGGTGAAAATAGGAAGGATACTGGGATGTTCTCTCAGTTAGCAGTCTGAACACCATGAAGATTTCTGAGTTCTTCAAATTTCAGGAGGGAAAGTTGCTTGTAATAAGGTGTGATATAAATGTCATAGCGTAATGAAAATATAAGTCTGATGCAGGAATTCATGGTCCTTTGTATCTTCCTAATTTGTTCTTTCATAGCATCTATGAATACAGTATCACAATGGCAGAATAAAGGGAGAACTAATAAGCCTGACTTTCATATTTAACGGTAAACTGTTATGGTGGTATCAGTGAGGCATATACTCTGTTACAGATACTATTTAGGTTTCCATTTATAACAACACCCAGATTATTTACCGAACTTTTGGTACCAGATAGAGAGAGTGAAGGGATGTCTAAGGTCTTTGTCCAACTATAATAGCTTTTGTCTTGGAGGGATTTATTGTTTTCACATGCATACAAATTGTTCACATTTCTGTGAATAGACAGGCACACAGTTTAGTGCAGAGTTGGTAACAGTTATACGTTATTACATTTTAAAAATAAGAATTTTATTGGTCATTTTTGTACCACGTTTGATCCGAATCAATGACTTTCCTATTTGGTAAAATATTGCGAGTGTGTCTGAATCCCCATACGCCGTCTCGTAGTTGGTGTGAATAAGAAGTAGGACAACAACAGGTATGGACAGCTTTGCACATAATTTAGTCGATAAACTTGAAAAGGGAAAAAGATTCAGTTTTGTTTTGTGAAGCAGAAGATCTTTGTATGCGCCAAGGATCAAAGAACGTGAAGGAGCAATGTCAATCCAGCCTTCTGGTTGTTAGTGTTAAAATAAGGACAGACTGGGTTGCCACACTTCGCACATACCTGTCAAGAAGTCCCTCATTTAACAGCACATTAATAATTTTGTTATAGTCTGTAAAGTTGTAACTTTTGCAATAATTATGAATAATTTTAGCATGAATTTAATTTATGCAACAATGCACATTTGAACTTTTACTCAACCGGAACAAGTTTGTGAAACAAGCCTGAAGCTTCATAGCACTAGGTAAAAGGCAGTCTCCTGAATCCTCGAGTGTGACTTTGTGCAAGTTTTAAATTCTCAGAATAGAAAAATAAAACTTGTTGAAAATGTCAAGTTATACAAACGTTTCATACACGCAGAACTGCGACATGCTGCTGAACGCCTTAACGTTAGCAGAACACAGACAGTCTGCAATTCTTTCATGAGAGTATCTAGTCATGAAGGGCTGAAACATTTCTTGGATGAATCATGCAAACACTGAATGGGATAAACAAGGTGGTGCACGCCATACCAGGCAGATCCAAAGACGGCAACCACCGTAGACGATGCCGTGAGATTGCCCATTTGATGAATGCCTATGGAACACCAGACACCATCACATCCGGTCTTCCTTGGCCGATCCGCTTCGTAGAAAAGGGTACCTAGTACACAAAGAAATCCACGGCCTCGCAAGACAAACGAACATGATCGCCTTTAAACCCCAGAGCAAAAAAACAGTTTCAATCTCGATCCGACAGTGAATCACATGGACAACAGCCCGCTGAACTCGATGAAGAGGATATATTCACCAACCATTCAATAAGTAGGTTATCGAGGTGGTGTGCCGAATGTGCTGGGGCTTCTTCATTTTTTCCACATTATCAATATTATTATCATTTTGTAAATAAATTAGGTACTAAATTTATGTTGTATATTCTTTGTCAGTTTGGCAACCTCAATCATTTGAGGAACAATAAATATTATTATTATTTAAATATTATTTAAATAATCTAGTTAATTATACAGAAGACTTTTGGGTTTCCTATCAGCCCAATATTTCTTCATTCTGAGAGTTGCTGCCTTCCTTTCTTCAATTGAAAACACCCTCCCTTAGACCTGTTATTGATTTTGGTCTATTGTTTTATGTGTGTGTCTTGAAGTATCTTAATTATGTTGTTTTTTGTTTGTTTTTTTGCTAGTGGCTTTATGTCACACTGACACAGACCGGTCTTATGGCGACGATGGGATGGGAAAGGGCTCGGAGGGGAAAGGAAGTGTCTGTAGCCTTAATTAAGGTATATATTTGCCTGGTATGAAAATGGGAAAGCACGAAAAACCATTTTCAGCACTGCTGACAGTTGGATTGGAACCCACTATCTCCCAGATGCAAGCTCACAGCTGCGCACCCCTAACCGCACAGCAAACTCGCCCACTGTGTTTTGTTTTCAAGATCATCTATTGTTATTTCGAGTTCTTCAATATCATCCTTTATTTTTGTAATCCACTTAATGTTGGTCTTGCTATTCCATAATCTTTCAATTATTCTTCTGCTAATTCTGGTGTCAGGTGTTCTGATAAGACGTCTAAAGAATTATATATGTTTTTTGTTTTTGTTTTGTATTTTTTTAATCATACTCAATACCAGTTCAATGTCCTTATAAAATGTTTTATTTGATGCTATTCTCTTGATACTGTTTAATTATTTCAGTTTGACTAGCATAAGTTACTGTAGTTTTGGCTGTTTGCTATCAGTAAGTTTTTTGTATTCTTGGTAATGTAATTTGCTTCGTTCAGTTTATTTATTCCGTTATGCCAACCTGATTTCTCATTACGATTATAAGTCATAATTATTCCTAAATACTTAAATTTATCAACATTTCATTTCTTGTCCATCAATTGGACGGTGTTATGCATGGCTTGACCAAGCGCCAAATTGTCATTTAGAGATATTGTCGTGAACGCGTTTGTTAGCATATAAATTCGAGTCTTGAATGAATTGGCAGATTTTTTTCACCATAAGAAGGACTAAGTTCAGTTCTATTTATAGACCAATCACCAACTGCATAGCAAGTCATTAAGTGTCTGATTATCCATAAAATGTCGCTTAGTCAATTTTAATTTTCTGAAGTAAGTCATTTTTTCTATTTCGCATCAACTGACCAAGTGAAAATTTTGTCCCTTGGTCATATGATGCATATTAATGTTACGCTTTTACTTATGTTTTACATTGGGGATTTTTACTACGAAAGGGTAATAATCTAGGTAAACAGACGTATAAACAGTTTTATGAGTAATGTTGAACAAAACTTCTGTTTATTATTCTACAATACCATTACCATACATACAAAGAAACATATTATCCATACTATTACATACTGATATTTTACAGATGGGTTTCACTTATGCCGGTGTATCTACTTGATACCACTAATAACAGAAATTGAAATAAACTTCAGAATGTTCAATCTGACACAGAGTGGGAAGTATCATCAGCTTCATCTAAGTTTCATCTTCAACAATGAAATCAAGTTGCTGGCAATCGAATCCATCATTATCGTCTTCAATACCTGGATGACTGCAGACTTTACGATAAAAATCAGAAGCATCTTTTGGAACAAGTGACATCAAAGAGCGTATGTCGCTGAGCTTCACTTTTGAAATGGGTTTTCCATTCGGCTACAGAGGTGTGAACACATTGCTAAAATAGTGGGTCACGCCATTTTGTGAAGGACGACCAGCAGCTTTCTTCTTCTGAATGTTTATTTCAACTGGCTGTCCTTTATATTCCTGCTTGAAGAAGATGCTAAATGGTTTGTCTTTATGTAACTCTATCTCTTTTACTTTCAGCCAGTTTATCTTCTCTCTCAAATTATTTGTCTTCCGATTCACGATTTGTTTCTCAAGTAAATGTGTACTTTTAAAATCCTCAGACTTCATTCTGTGAACAACTAAGGGATTCCTCTTCCTACACAATTTCATCATAATGATGTAGTCCTCTGCTGTATACAACCTTTGCTGATGTTTCAGTGTACACTTTATGTCCCTGAAATCACTGTCATTGGGGAGAAAGCTGTGTCCTGGAACAAGGAAACGTTGAGTGATTTTTTTCACTGTGGGATGCTGTTCTAAGATAGCTTTTAACATCAAAACTATTTTTATGTTTCGGTTCTGTCCTCCACAGGAATATGACCACAAGATTGCTTCTTCAACAGATGGTAGCTGTTCCATTGAATATTTCATCAGGCATGAGGATACCTCCTGTGAACCTCGGCCTGCCTCACCCTCTAACCAGACATAGCAGTGTCCTCTTTCATCCTTACCGCTGCGTATATCTAAGTTACAAAGCCATAACTGTCTTTTATAAAAGACTTTATTTGTACGAATTCTAGGCAATGGCAAGGTTTTCTCTAGGTCAAAGCAAAGAACTTCCAGGGTGCCATCTTGTTTTGCCTTCGACATGTCCGATGATCTCATATCCTGCAAAATTTTGGCTTGTTCAAGATGATTTTCTTTTTTTGTTTTTAAATTTTCGGCTTCGCATCCAGTTGTGTTTTTGATCTGAACTTCCAAGGTGTCACAAACATTACATGTGTCTTGTCAGTGGTTTCCTTTTGATGTTGAACTTCATGAGGAATATCTTCTTATAACTTGCTTTTGATACAGGATTTGAAACCTCGTCCTTGTACATATCATACATGACATTGACCGTTATTTCTGCTTGTATCTCGCTTCTCCTATAGTGAGATTTGTAACGTGGAAACTTCTTTATGTGGTCTATGACTTCTTTCAGTTTATTTTCAGGGAGTTTATTCCTTCCACCAGCCGATCCACGATGATCCACAATGCTCCTTGGTGACTGTATCTTCTTATTTGCCAGATGAACCTTTCCACTGGAGATCCTAAATGTTTCCAAGAAGAAACTTTTGCATACTTTGACACCACGGATGGTGTAAGTTCTTGTGGCTGTTCTTTTGTTGGAGTCCTTCACTCCCTTCCGTTTGACATCTTGTGTTGTTACCATGGCACAAATAAGAGCTGTTTGTGCATCATGTGATGTAGTACTATAGAAGTTTTTAAACTCTTCTTTCAGTGCATCAATTCCTATCTTGTTCAGACATTTACACGAACAAATGTATTCTCTAAATTCTTTGGGTTCTTTAAGATTTCCCTGCTGTGTGATATAGGTTTCATTTTGAACACATTTCATCTTCCTAATTCTTCGATTCTGAAACGGATATTTTATTTTCCGACCTTTTCTTGGTCTCCCTTCTCCCAGAAAATCATTGTTTTGAGCTTCCAATATCCGAGATGCTTCATTCATCGGCTGAGGTGTTGAACAATGGGTCTGGCTAGCTGCATAATTAGAGATGCTGGAGTCTAAAACAACATGTTCATTAGTAGCATTACTATCATCGGAACTAACGTCTGTATGGGAATGAGAGAAGTGATGTTCGTTCAATAATACAGGAACGGACTGCTGCTGATCGTCAGACTGTGTATATTCCTGTAAAACAGCAATACTATATTATGGAGTAAGAATGTATTTCTTCCTAGAAAAAATCTTACCCGATTCTGATCTACCGTATCTGTCTGACAATGCTATAGGATATGGTGATGTTTCTTTTCCATTAACTAAATTGTACTTATCTTCAACAATGTTGTTGCGTCCATTCTGCCCTCAACAAAGTTTGAATCACTAGATCATTTCAGATCTAAATCTGAATAATCATTCTGAAGATTGCTAGTTGTGGCTGTATTACACCTCAGAACAGTACTTCGGGTAGTATGACAGCATTTCATTGGACTCAGCTCTGTCTGACTGCTGGAAAAAATTACATCTTTTGGGAATTCGTGAACGGGTGTCGCAATAGCTGGTGTCTGTGGATGTAAATCCGGCTCATCTTCCTGCATAATGAGAAGAGAATATAGAATGGTGAAACTATTTGAAAAACAATCCATAAGTAACATGCATTTGTCATGTATGCTAGTGGTACTGTGCTATAGACTGAACAACTAACCTGTAATAATGTTTGCAAGTAGATTTCCTTCCTTGCTAACTCGACGATTCGTTGGGCTCTTGAGGAAGACCTAAAGTGATCCATTCCAAAACAGACGTGAATAGTGTTAATAGGCACTCACTAAATAATTTTGTTGATATGAAGACGGTAGACAATCACGGAGAAACTTCAGTGTTGTCACAGAAATAAAAAAGCGGGAAAGAGCAATACGCATAGCATGACCAAGCGACCGCCAAATGTCGTTTAGTCAGGTGATGCAAAATTCAACTGCATGAGAATTTCTTTGGTCAGTTGATGCAGAAATATCTTCAGGCGATATTTAGAATGGTGCATGGTCCTAATCGATTTATTTTCAATATAAAGGATGTTCGAGAGTACGAATATTTTTTTCCATGTAGTTTGAAGCCTCAGCTACCAGGTGGTGTAGATATCTGGAAAATTGAAAATTGGCGCTTGGTCAGGTGATGCATAACACAGTCCACTTGTTTCTGCACTTGAAAAGGCATGTACGGGTAGAAGATCAGTGCCACGATGATGATGACCAAAAAACGACCGTGTTGCAGTGGCTGACACATCAGGCGGCAGATTTCTATGAGGATGGAATTCAGAAGCTGGTTTCATGATATGTCAAGTGCCGTAATATGCTTTGAACTTATGTTGAGAATTAGTTTAAGATACACGCTTATATATACAAAAATAATTTTTGAAGAATTGCACTACTTTTTTTTTCTATTACAAAACGGTACTTACTTTAAAAACATGCATCGTAGATTAAGCAAATGTGAAATAGAAGAATTTATTAACTTACTGAAATTTGTTTTAAATAATAATTATTTTACCTTTAACAAAAAGATTTACCATCAAACGTGCTTAGCAATGGGTGACCCCATGTCGGGCATACTGGCTGATATATACAGGGTGAATTTTAATAAAACCGACAAACTGCAGGGACTTATTCCTGACTGTAAATGGAGGAAAAAATGTCCTATGAACATGAGTCCAGAAATGCATCGTTGCGATGGTAGAGGGCACGGACGAATTAAATTTTCTCTGACTACTTGCAGTGTGTTTCTTCTGTTGCAGATAGTGTGATTGAAGCAGCATACTGTTGGAAGCAGAATGGTCTCGTATTCATGTCGGGAACAAGCCGAGATGGTGTTTGTGTACGGCCAAGCCAATGGAAACGGTTGAGAGGCAGTACGGCTGTACCAAAACAAGTACCCTCACAGACACCAACCGCATCACACAACGTTTCAAGCCATTTTTGGGCGTTTGCGTGATCATGGGACCTTTCAGACAGACGAACGTGCAGGGAGGCGGCGAACTGTGCGTACACCAGATCTGGAGGAACAGGTTCTACAGGACATTGAGATGAACCCTAGTACAAGCTCCAGGCAAGTGGCCCGCCAACTTGGGGTAAGCCAGACTACTATAATGTGTATCCTGCATGACAACCGCTATTATTCCTATCACCTGCAATGAGTGCAAGGATTATCAGCAGCAGATTTCCCTCTACGGGAAGGATTTTGTTGATGGTTTTTGCACCAGGCCATCACAGTTTTGGGATTTCTGTCATCAGTCCTCTTTACCACTGAAGCTACCTTTACCAGAATCAGTCTGCATAATCGTCATCTGTGGGCTACAGAAAATCCCCGGGGAATGATTGAAGCATCTCATCAGCATCGGTTCAGCATCAATGTTTGGGCAGGGATTCCTGGCAACGACATACTTGGACCAGTTATTATTCCACAATGCCTTAACAGAGGAACGGACCTGAACTTCCTGCAGAATACTCTGCCTGGATTGCTTGAGAATGTGCCTTTGACAATAAGACAGGTCATGTGGTTTCTGCATGATGGAGCACCACCCCACTTTCACGTTACAGTTCGCCAACACCTCAATAACATCTTCCCCTGGCACTGGATAGAACGCAGAGGCCCTGTTGCATGGCCTCCTAGATCACCAGACTTAAAGCCCCTGGATTTTTTCCTCTGGGGACATCTGAAAAGCGTTTTGTATACTGTACCAGTTCCTGATGAGCACACCCTTCAACAGCGTGTTCTCGACGCCTGTGACACTATTCGGCGAGAGGCCGGAACGTGCGAAAGAGTGAGGCAATCCATGATACGTCTGAACGTGTGCATTGCAGCCCATGGAGGCCACTTTGAATATCTGCTGTGATAATAATAATAATAATAATAATAATAATAATAATAATAATAATAATAATAATAATAATAATAATAATAATAATAATAATAATAATCGTATGGCCTCAGCTACCGTGTGCAGACATTGCAATTTGATGCCATCTGATGTGGATGTAATACAGCTATGTACTGTGCTCCGGGACTATTTGTTGTCGTTGCATGCACACCGTCCATTTCGGGACACATGTTCATAGGACATTTTTTCCTCCATTTCCAGTCAGGAATCAGTCCCTGCAGTTTGTCAGTTTTATTAAAGTTCACCCTGTATATGGACCATTTGGAGCAAAACAAAACAAACATAAAAGGACTTTCTCTTTGGGTCAGATATGCAGATGACACCTTTGTCATAACAGATAGTCAACAAAACGACAGTGAAAAAATCCTAGATTTTTTAAATAATATTGACCCAAATTTAAAATTCACGAAAGAGGACGAATCTAACAACTCAATAAACTTTCTAGACATTAGTGTAACATGATTAGGTGACAAATTTGACTTTAAAATATTTAGAAAACTAACATATGCTCCGTTAACAATAAAAAATGACTCACTCTACCCAAAATCACATAAACAGGCGGCTTTCATTAGCTTGATTTACAGAGCTTTCAAAATTCCCCTTTCAGATACTAACCTAAAAAAGGAACTTATATTCATAAAAGATTTGGCTTCAATTAATGGCTACAAAATGGATATGGTCAATTGTATCATTAATAAAGTAAAACACAAATTAGCAACTTACTCCTGACAATGCTAAGAAATCCAAAATTGCAACATTCACATTCACCAATCCAGCCATTTATAAAATAACTAATTCTATTAAGAAACAAAATGTTAACATAGCATTCAAGACACAAAACCCAAACCAAAACATTTTTTTCAACCACAATACTGTAAATTCAAGCAATAACTCTTATCTAAATTCCGGTATTTATCGAATAATATGTGTAGTATGTAATTTTTAATACACTGACCAAACTGGCCATAGATTTCTTACAAGATACCTTGAACATGTCAACGCTGCAAAACACAATAAACATTCTGCTATGAGTGTTCACATGAGAGAATCAGGCCACCATTTTACAACTATAGAGAAAGACTTAAAAATCATCAAAAAAACAGAAAAGGGAAAATTAATGACAGAATTAGAAAATATTTAAGTACCGGGCGGTACACCTCCACGCCGCTAATTTAAAATGTGCGCCAGTTGAAACTCCTCTGCTGGAGGAAGTCTGAACTTTGTCGACGGTATTAATTTTCAAGTTTCTCAGAAGATGTCACTACTTGGAAAGTTTGGAGTTTTTGAACTGTGCCACTTTTGATGTATTTTTGTTTTACCGGTAGTAAGAAGTGTGAACTTTCTCTTCTAGAGGACACTACTGAAAAACTACAATGGTGCACCCTAGTGCGATGTGAAAGAACTGTTTTTTGGAGAAATTTTTATTTCAAAAGTTTGTTTCTTGTTAAAAAATTTTTCTGTTATTGTCTAAGTTGGCTGTATACCCCTCTCTTTCCCCTTGTTTTGTATTTAGCCAATCCCGAATTTCTTTAATTAATTTCTGACCAATCTGATGTATCTTCCCCCAACTTGAATATGCTGCTTATCCCTAACCAATAAAGTGATTGTGGGCGGGTGTTTTCTTCCCTAAAACGCCTCGAACTTTCCGCGAGAGTATGTAAACTGCTGATTTTTGGGTCTCTGCGCCACTTCTGTTCCATCTTTCAGTGTGTAAAGTACATAGCAGGGGGCGGGAAGCACCTCTTTCTTCGGGGAGCAGTTCTACACCAAGGTAATGGCCTTTTAATAACTTCTTTTCTTGCTAGCTCAGCAGTTTAACTCTCTATCATGTAACCTTTTCCTAAAATGTAACTACTCTTAGCATCTATTATCTTTTAAAGCTACATAATGGGATAGAGAGTGCTTAACCCTCTCGAGCTCCCACTCATATTGTTTTGAGGTGAACTTATTTTTTCTCAACCTATTCTTCTTTAACGTAATGTAAATTGTTTCTTTCTTAAGTCACCTCTTTAGTATGGGATTAGCCCTTGTATTAACGGCCTAGTGCCAAGTAGGTTTTAAACAAAGTGTATTAGGAGCGCAAGTTTGCCTCCTCTCAAATTGTTATTTTAGAGGTCATGTAATTAATCTTTTTCTCACTTAATAGACCTCAGTAGGTTGGGTATTTTACCCCTGTGTCTATGTCCTGAGAGGACAACTTGAAGGTGGAGTTTGGTGTGGCCTTTGAGAGGCTTAAAGTTTGAGAGCGAGTGGCTCTTTCTTGAAAATTGAGTGTTGTATGCCTCGAGGAGGCTTTTCTGTGTAATTTGGAGCAAGTGCTCCTGAGCATGAATGGGGTTTTCTGCCCCTCTGTTAAAACTTATTTTGGAGTAAGGTTGGGCTGATTGCGAAGCCCAAATCCGGTAAATATTGTAACTAGACTTTGTTGCCTTACTGCTCTGTACCTGCCATGCTTGTTATTTCTTTATTTTGAAAAGAAAATATAACCTTGTTAATTTTACATGAACTCTAATTTCGTAGCTTGAGACCCGTTCACACCCGCACCTTCTTTCACCTCTAACTACCGCAAAAACACGGTAACAAGTGGTAGCAGAGCGTGGTTGAATGGGTCTCAATTTAGCCCCTTTTGACGGCTAAACATTGTTTGTTCCGAACTCTAACAATTTTCTCAGTTGCTGGAATTTTCTGATTTTTTCAAAATTGTTCTGTCATCATGCCCGGCCCTCGCGATGTTCTCCATCTTAACTATTTGCGCAAGGAGGAGTTGATCTATGAGTTAACTATCAGAAATGTGCAATCTGGAGGCACGGTTGCGATAGACACCAACAAGCTTAGAGAGTCCCTTGATTTGCCCATTTCCATCCCCAATTTGGGAGAGAAAGAAATTGACGACTCTCTTTCCACGATCACCGAGAATACTACTGGGCTAGCATCGGTAGTTAGTTTTTTTGACGAAAATGATCCTTCTCCTAATCAAATTAAGCGTGTGCAAGCCAGGCTATATCATTTTTCAAATAGAGTTAACGATCTGTTGTCTCTGAAGTTGAATGACGTTCAGAGGAAGGAAGCTAGTACGTTGCTTGAAAGTATTTCTGAATTATCTAGCAAGGTCACTCAATTGTTAACTGGGGAAGTTCCTCCCAAAATTGATCAACCCACCACGATGAATGTAGGTAGCGAGAAAGAGCCTCCTAAGGGAGAAGCCAATAGGATAACCGTTGCTGCTCAAACTATCTCTGCCCCATTGGACAACGAGTCTGAACGCCGTGCATCGTTGAATAATATACGTTCTGAATTAACTTCCTTGCCACTGAAACCTTTACCTACTATGTCACCCGGGTTTAGCAGCTTGCCTCATCCATTGGCAATGTTGCTCAGAGGTATCTCTAAGTTTTCCGTTAATACCACCAGTGACGTAATTTCATTTTTAAGATTTTTAGTTGAATTTCAGGATCATGCCCTTGTGTTTTCTCTTTCCCCATGTCAGATTTTGCAAATCATCTATCCCTATGCAATTGGTATTCTCTCAGACAAAATAGTAAGAGCCATTGCCGAGCAATCATCTATTGAGGATTTCCACGCCCATTTGCTAGCTAACTTCATCCCGGCTAGGGCCAGGTCCTCCCTTATTCAGAAGTACTATTATCGTGTACAGCGTTTGGATGAAAACTTAGCAGACTTCATCCAAGATATTAAATTCTATACTAGGGTGTTTGCCCTTCATTTTCCTGAAGATCAGATTGTACAGGCTATTGTAGAAGGAATTTCACCATCCTATAGGTCATATTTGTGTTTCGCGGCGTGCCCGCAAACCTTCTCTGAACTTGAAGCATTGGCAGTCTCAGCGGAAGGAGTTAGATACGCCGATTCTTTGCGTGTCGCGAAAGAACCTCCTCCTTCTTTTGGTAATCCTCGGCCTCCTCCTCCTCGCCGACCAGTCACACCTCGTAAATGCTATGCTTGCGGGTCGCCCGACCATCTTCGGAACAAGTGCCCATTGCTCAAATCTAGTGGGACAAGGAATGGAACTGGTTCATCACAAGGCTGTTTTAAATGTGGGGCTTTCTCACATATCGCCAAGAATTGTCCCAATTCGAATAGCACCCCCTCCTGCTCAACTTCAGGTGCAACTTCCAACAACAACCAAAAGTGACTAGTGGCTTCGGCTGAGTCGACTAATCCATCTTCCCGAGGCTCAGCCCTTGGCAAACAGGTCGTAAATTCAGGGAATGTTCAATCTGCAAATCTATCTTTTGAATGCCCCAAAGAGTGTCTTAGGATTGCGGCGGATACCCCCGCACCAGTCCCTTTTCTCAAACTTGAGTTAAATAATGAACCTGTAACAGCTCTTTTAGATTCAGGCAGTGTTTGTTCGATTATTTCGGCTGAATGGTATTCTAAATTGAAATCTGTTTGTAAACTACCTGACTATGTCTCATCTCCTGTTCAATATGTTTCGGCTAATTCATCTCCATTGGAAATCCTAGGTTCTGTAAATGTCAAAATTCGTATTTTTAAATTTACATGGAAAATCAAATTGTTTGTGGCTAAGCACCTCTCTTGCCCCATCATATTGGGAGCTGACTTCATCTCTCACACTGGTCTTGTGCTCGATCTTCAGAGTAAGTCGTGCACATTCAAATTTGCGTCCAATTGTAAAATTCCCTTGTTAAAGTGTAATTCTGTATCATGTTCATCTATTTCGCCTACCCAGGATGAGATGTTGTTAGACCTTAGACATCTACCTGAGGAGCAGGCTGATAGTATTCGTAAATTATGTCAGTCATTTCCAGAGGTGTTCTCTGATACTCTTGGTGTTACTGACCTTATTGAATACAAAATTGAGGTCACGGATTCAATTCCTGTCCGTTTTCCACCTTATAGGCTATCTCCACCTAAAATGAAGGCTCTGAAAGAAATCATCGATCAGATGTTGAAGGATGGTATTATTAGGCCCTCTAAGTCGGCGTATTCGTCACCTATTTTTCTAGTCCCGAAACCCCAGGGGGGCTTCAGGCCTGTCATTGATTATAGGGCTCTCAATCGGAAGGTGGTGTTACAATCTGTGCCCCTTCCCGACCTTCATTCTTGTTTTTCATGGTTCCGTAAGGCCAAGTTCTTCACCATCTTGGATTTGAATCAAGCCTACAATCAAATTCCCCTTGCAGAAGAGTCTAAACATCTTACAGCGTTTGCCACGGACTGGAATTTATACGAATACAACCGCGTGCCTTTCGGGCTCCCCACGGGAGCAGCTGTACTCACTAGGCTGCTAGATAGGGTCTTCTCCGACATCAAATTTGAGTACTTGTATCACTACTTGGATGATGTCGTCGTATTTTCGGAGAACTTTGAAGAACATCTAGATAATCTGCGAGAAGTTCTCAATCGCCTTCGTAAGGCTGGGTTAACTGTCAAGTTGTCCAAGGTTGCCTTTGCTAAGCCCTCTATGTCATTCCTAGAGCATATTGTGTCACCTGATGGTGTTGCAGTCGATCATTCTAGAACACAGGCCATCCGTGATTTTAAACCTCCCAAGGACATCAAAGGTATTGCCAGGTTCATTGGTATGGTGAATTTCTTCAGGAAGTTCATTCCTAACTTCGCTAATAGAGGCGGCGCCCTTGAACCTTCTTCGTAGGAAAGGCATCAAATTCGAGTGGGGGCCTTCTCAACAAGCCGCTTTTGAAGATCTTAAATTAGCTCTCTGTAATGCCCCTGTACTTGCTATGCCTGATTTCTCGAAGAAATTCATCGTCCAAACCGACGCGTCGTCGTCAGCAGTAGCTGCAGTCCTTCTTCAAGAGACTGAACTAGGGAGGGGACCCATCGCCTATGCATCTAGGACCTTGTCGGCTCAAGAAGCCAAGTATTCCATCTATGAGCTCGAAGGTTTGGCAGTCTTATTCGCCTTAGAAAAGTTCCGTCTCTATCTGGAACATGTCAAATTCGACCTGGAGACAGATAATCAAGCCTTAAGCTGGGTCTTAGGTAGGCCGCGTCGTACTGGTCGTATAGCCCGTTGGGCCATCCGAATTTCTGCCTTCCAATTCGATGTCAGGCATATCAGAGGTACCGAAAATGTTGTTGCTGATGGACTCAGCTGTATGTTTTCCAACGACGTTGAGACCCACGAACCGGTCGACAGTTCATCACCTCCCGAGTCCATACTATCTGGTGTTAATGCCATCTTAACAGATGCTCCCATGCTCTTTAGGGATATCGAGAAATACCAACGTGAAGATCCGACTCTGGCTCCGATAATGGAAACCCTTTCTTCTGGGGAACATGTTGTCCCTTATGTTCTGAGGAATGGTGTTCTATGTTGCCCTTCGAGGCATGATAAGATGATGAAGGTTGTCGTTCCAGCTGTTCTTGTGCCTATAATCTTCAAGTATTATCATGAAACCCCACTAGGAGGGCACCTAGGCATCTTTAAAACTCGTGAAAAGATTCGTGAAATGTTCATCTGGAAGGGTATGGACGGTGACATCCGTGAACTAGTAAAGGCTTGTAAATCCTGTTTGCTTAGTAAACCAACCATGTCCACCAAGGTAGGCCTTTTGTCTTCTCATCAAGCGTCGCGCCCCATGAAACGCCTGTATATTGATTATGTAGGACCCTTCCCCCAGTCAAAGGGAAATGCCAACAAGTTCATCCTTGTATGCGTAGATGGTTTTACAAGATTTTCCTGGTTATTTCCGACTAAACTGGCTACCGCTCAGTCCACCATTACTTGCTTAAATTCTATTTTTGCCTCTTTTGGTCCGTGCCAATATATTGTGTCTGATAATGCTAAGGCGTTTACATCAAATCTTTTTCATAAATTCTGCTCTGACCTGTCCATCTCTCATGTGACTACTTCTGCTTATTACCCTCAACCATCTCTGGCTGAACGGGTTAACCGTAATCTCAGGTCCGGGCTTATTGCCTATCATCATGAAGATCATTCCAGGTGGGACACGTCCCTGCATTGGTTAGCTTTTGCTTTGAATTCGGCGGTTCATGAATCACATAAATTTACTCCAGCCTCTTTGATGTTCAAGTTTGTTCCCAACACGCCGCTCTCTAACCTCTGGTCTCTGAGTGACATTCTACCTGAGACAATAGATCCGGTCAACATTAAAGATCTTTGTAAGAAGGCTAAAGCCAATCTTAAAGTGTCTCATGAAAAGGTTAGGGAAAAGTATGATCGTGGACGGAGACCCACCCATTTGAAGGTAGGTGACCAGGTAATGGTCAAGAATTTTGTTCCCGCGGGCAAGCTTGCCCCCAGATTTCATGGGCCGTCTGTCATTATTAAAAATAGGAGAGGATTTCCACCAATCAATACTTATTTATTGTATATATTAAATTACAGGACCGGTTTCGACCTCATATTCAAGGTCATCTTCAGCTGAACCATACATACATATTTATATAATGAAGCTTTGATTAAGATTGTGGTGTTGAAGGAATGCCATATGATGATGATGTACATTTAGTTACATACAAATGGGGCACGTCTTAGCGTGAACTGGCGTATATGTCATTCTGTACAATATTGCAACTGTATGTCTAAAATGTTGAAGGTCTTAAAACTAGTGTATAAAACACGTCTTTTCCTAAACTAACTTATATATATGTACAAGATAAAAACAATATATAAAAACACTTCATGCATATGAACATTCGTTCTTGCTTGGTGGTCAATACATCGACTAACTTCCGTATTTAAGTCTTAATGTAGGTACATTACAAGCTCGCACGTCAAACACAACTCAGCTACACCAACAACAATAAACATAACATCATTGCACAGCTACAAATGGGAAAGGAGCCACTACTTTGAAACCAATATCATCCTCATTTACGGACGCCAAAAAGACAACATGAATTGGTTCTAATAAAAGGGCAACACACACAGCAGAGCTGAACATATTTTACTTGAATTTCATCCATACATTTGGCACCTATTTTAAATTGAAAGTGTTTTATCTCACATACGCACAGGAAGACAAAACTTTTATCCATGCAATTTTACAAACTCTAAGAATAGCAGCTGAAGTGCCATATGCCATTTCATTTCATTGTAAGTGAGATTGATTGAGGGTGCAGTAAAGCTAATGCAGTGAGCTTGCAGTTGCGATCAACAGTATTCTGTAAGAAGGAAGTCAGCTCCCAGATGAAACTATCTTTACATGGTTCTGTTTTCAGACCAAGTTGGCTTTACAGGAGTGAAAGCTGCGTGGATGCAGGATATCTTATTCGTAAGTTAGAAGTAACAGACATGAAAGTAGCAAGAATAATTGTTGGTACAAACAGGTGGGAACAATGGCAGGAGGGTACTCAGAATGAGGAGATAAAGGCTACATTAGGAATGAACTCGATGGATGAAGCTGTACACATAAACTGGCTTTGGTGGTAGGGTCATGTGAGGCGAATGGAGGAGGATAGCTTACCTAGCAGAAAAATGAACTCTGTTATTGTGGGTAAGAGGAGTAGAGGAAGACCAAGACGACGATGGTTAGACTCAGTTTCTAATGATTTAAAGATAAGAGGTATACAACTAAACAAGGCCACAGAACTGGCAAAAAATAGAGGACTTTGGTGGCAAATAGTAAATGCTGAAAGGCATAACAGTGTATAATGAAGTTGTATATATGATGTAGCATATTTTTATTTAAAAAGACATAATTTTGTATCTTCAGAGGCAATCGGCTTCTCAGGTAAGAGACCTAGGTGTTATAATAGACTGTAAACTAACCTTCTCTGCTCACATTCACTCTATAAAATCCCGTGCTATGCGTACTCTAGGCATTCTTTACAGGTTTACTGAAATTAATGGTATTAACGCCTTAAAATTATACTTTGTCTCGTATGTTCTCCCCATTATTGACTTTTGTTCCCCTATTTGGTCCTCATCTGCTGTCACAAACATATCTCAACTAAATAGTATTTTTAACTTTTTCACTTTCATTGTTAAGACTCGCAATCCTGTTTTTAAGAACAAAACTAAATCTGACATTATGAACTATCTGGGTATACTTGACCTGAGAAGCCGTTTACAGTTCTCTGATCTATGTTACCTCCACAAAATAATCAATGGCTACACCGAATGTAATACTCTTCCGGCATACTTCTCTATACATGTTACTCCCCGCCCTACACGCAACCGGCGCACCCATCATGTGTACCATCCGCGCCTAACTTTACAACAAAGCTCTATCTTCCACCGTCTCCCTACTCTTGGTAACTCACTACCCGATACTGACATATTCTCACCTTTCGCATCCTTCAAACAAAAAATTAGAAGATTCCTCTAAGTCCTCCCCAGGTTTTCACTTTCTTCCGTCCCTCCAACCCTCAACCTTTCTTCTTCCTAATTTCAGTAACTGACCCTTGCCAGTTACCGTTGTCATTGTTGTTACATTGTTACTGTTAAAATTGTTAATTTATTGTTGTTACTTAATATTGTTGTTTATACCTTTGTTATCTTTTATACGTATTTAAACTTATTATTATTATTAGTGTAAAATGGCCCTCCATTGGCTGTATCTAATAATTAATTAAATAAATAAAAATAAATAAATAAATAAAGATCATAAAGTGAAAATGAGACTACAAGGTTTAAAATTGGTTGCATTGTCTTTTGGATCATAATAATTGTTCTTTTTATACCATGTAATTTCTCAGTTAAAGAACACCGGATGATATTTCAACACTTAGCTGATGAGTTATTATTCTAGATGTTCTAATGTTAAGTTTGAAGTTAGGCTTAAATCAGGTGGAACTTCTCTCAAAATATAAAGGTTGAAATGCCGGGTTGGTCTAATTGATGGAGAAGTTATAAAGATAGAGAAGTCTATGAAAGAATTACAAAAGATCTGAAAAGAATGGAATTTGCGACTGACAATACCGTCAGAGTACTTACTCCTCCGCATGTCTCTCCCTGGCCCAATCGACCTGCGTGCAACCTTGTGTTGGACTATGGACAGCTGGTCGTCTGCTGTGAGCAGAGGCAAAACTGTGAGGAAACTGAAAGGCCAGGAAGAGTGGAAATGTTGCGGTAGTTTTAACAGCCTTCCTGATGGACAGTCTAGAATTTCTTCTGATGATGCAGAGCAAAGCTCTCTGCGAAACATAAAGAATTTCACCTCATTTTCTTGACACGGCATAAGCCCAAAAGTCTATATCATGTCTATAAGGACGGGCCGTGAAAGCATCAATGGCAACAACAAAAAATCTGTTAATGATTTCCTCAAAAAGAATATTGAGTGTTTCTGAAATTTCATTGAGGTTACTATTTGGATTACTTCTTTGATCTATGTTAATAAAAATGTGTCCATATATATTTAACTGAACACCTTTCCTGGCTATTTTGAGAATGGACAAGGCTTGTTCTATAGTAGAAAAAGAATGATAATGCTCCTGGTAACGGGTTAGAAAACTATGTCCTCTTTGAAGTATGTAACTGCTTGGCATTGTGTACAGTTGAACTTATAGACTGCAGAATTTATAATTTTTGCACAGCAAAATCAAAGTCATCTCCATGCAGGCCATGAAGGCCCTTGGAGGAGTGGAAGGTAAAGGCTTTCCACCATTCGTAACCTCGGCACGTGATGGGGTAGAGTGGTTAACCCTATGCCTGGCCGCCTTTGCCCCCAGGAATTAACCTGGTGCTCATTTTTGGTGTAGGCTGAGTGAACCTCAGGGCCATGTGCACCTCTGGAAGTGGAAATTTCATTTCTTAAATTTTACGACTTCCTGACGAGTAATCAAGAAGTCCTTCCTGGCGAACCGAGCACGCCTTTACCGCCTTGGCCAGGCAGCCCCTATAATTTTTGACCTGGTATTAATGGTGTGATGATTGTGAAATATGGTAGAGTTATTGTTAAATGCTACATTAAGATTCTGCTTCTAGAATATATATTGTGACCTGATAAGTATTTTCAATGTTGAAATTGACGTAGCTTCCTTTTTTTTTTTTTTTTTTTTTTTTTTTTTGGGCTTCCTATAAGGATGGGTGAAGGTTATTTTTTGATTCTGTTGACTATTTTGTCAACAATGACTTTTTAAATCCATTACTCTTAGCCAAGCTGTAAATTGTGTTCATTTCCTTTTTTAAATTACTGGCTCCAGAATGAAGAGAGTCCTGTTTTATTGTGTTGGCTTTCTAAACGTGTCATAAACGAGTTTGTTAACTCTGTTAATGGTTAAGGTCCATGATTTGATTGATCCAGAATTAGGTCACTGTAGAGGTGTTTTGATCAACTATTGCAAAGACATCGCCAGCATAGCAGAATTTTCTTTTACGCTATTGAAAATGTTGTTCTCTTCCAAGTGATCAATGTAAATTTTGGCAAGCATTCCCGAGGCAGGAGTGCCCATTGTAAGACCTTCTTGTTGATAAATAGAATTATTAAATGAGAAATAATTATTGGATGAAACATATTTCAGAATGATTACAAATCCATCCATTTCATGTTTGGTCAGTTTGCTGTATTTACAAAGATTATCTTTAATTGTGCCATTTGACTTGAGTTCTCAGTGTATAACATAATAAGTTTAGATACCGTACAGCAGTCATTATGCTAAGGCCCACGAGAGTTGGAGTCTGACATTTAGCGCCACCAGAGAGAAAAAGTTGACTAATGATGCTCGAAATGGCCTGTTGTTATGGCAATGATAACAGCAATGCAACATTTAAGGAAGCTACTGCTCTGTGTGTTGGCTTGCTCTCCGTTGCTTTTGTGATATTATTCGGAGTGGAGCTGTGTTAGCTGTTTCTGCTTTATGTATTTATATGTTTGTTTTCTGAATATTATTTTCGTTGTTAGTTATTTTTTGCAAGTCAATCAGTGACTAGTTGTACTGTTCTATTCTGTATTTAACATGTGCATTTGTCGAGCTAATTGTCAGGAACATGATTTTGTTAGTGATTATGAAATCTCATATTTATCAGCAATGAGTTTAGGAATGGGTCAAAGTTTATTGAATGGCATTAGGCCTACACGTTTTATGCCTCCCTACGACAACACAGCATACTTCGTAGTTATTGTTTTCGCGGCTCATGGGCCCAACTATAGAAATTCATGTGTATCTTGACTATAGTTTTGCTCTTTTGCTGAAAATGTCTCCTAAAGAGAGATGAAACATGTCCCTTTGATGCTGTTCTGAAAAGGAATAAAATTTTAAATATTGTAAAGATGGAATTTATCCTCAAAAAGTCCTTAATTTGTTTTACGTTGCACCAACACAGATAGGTCTTATGGGGATGATGTGATAGGAAAGGGAAGGAAGTGCAAATGTATTGCCCCAGCATTTGCCTGATGTGAAAATGGGAAACCACAGAAAACCATCTTCAGGAGTGCCGAACCCACCCCCAGCTGTGCACCCCTAACCGCAAGGCCAACTCGCTCAGTTATAGAATCTATTTTTTTTTAAATCACTATAAATCCTGTTCCAAAGTAGGGAACTCCTAGGTCAGATACCCCATTATTAATTCTGTAACAGTGTGATTCAAAAGGTTCTTCCATCGGTTTCTCATTTTTGCAGGCCACTATTAACATTGTTTGTTTATCTAATTAATCTGTAAAATTCTTAAGTTTAAGATCAACTTGTAGGATTCCAGTGAGATAAAATCTTGGATTCAGGATCAAGTGGACTGTACAATGATTGACCTACCTAAGACATTTGATAGGGTGGATCATGGGAGACTACTGGCAAAAAATGAGTGGAACTGGACTCGACAAAAGTGACTGAATGGGTGGCTATTTCTAGAAAATAGAACTCAGAGAATTGGAGTAGGTGAAGCTTTATCTGACCCTGTAATAATTAGCAGGGGAATTCCTCAAGGCAGTATTATCGGACCTTTATGTTTTCTTATATATATAAATGATATGAGTAAAGAAGTGGAATCAGAGATAATGCTTTTTATGGATGATGTTATTCTGTACAGAGTAATAAATAAGTTACAAGATTGTGAGAAACTGCAAAATGACCTCGATAATGTTGTGAGATGGAGAGTAGGCATTGCTATTATGATAAACAGGTTTAAAAGTCAGACTGCGAATTTCACAAATAGGAAAAGTCCTCTCAGTTTTAATTATTGTGTTGATGGGTGAAAGTTCCTTTTGGGGATCATTCTAAGTATCTACGTGTTTAATATAAGGAAAGATCTTCATTGGTGTAATCACATAAATATGATTGTAAGTAAAGGATACATATCTCTGCACATGGTTATGAGGGTATTTAAGGGTTGTAGTAAGGATGTAAGTAGCCTCCGTGGCTCAGGCGGCCTCTCATCGCTGGATACCGTGGTTCAAATCCCGGTCACTCCATGTGAGATATGTGCTGGACAAAGCGGAAGCGGGACAGGTTTTCCTCTGGGAACTCCGGTTTTCCCTGTCATCTTTCATTCCAGCAATATTCTCCAATACTATTTCATTTCATCTGTCAGTCATTAATCATTGCCCCAGAGGAGTGCGAAAGGCTTTGGCAGCCAGCACAATTCCTATCCTTGCTGCAAGTTAGGGGCTTCATTCATCCCATCCCCGACCCGGTCATTGACTGGAAAACAGATTGTAGGTTTTCATTTTCAGTAAGGATGTAAACGAGAGGGCACGTAAGTCTCTGATAAGACCCCAACTAGAGTATGGTTCCAGTGTATGGGATCCTCACTAGGATTACTTCATTCAAGAACTGAAAAAATCCAAAGAAAAATGGCTGGATTTGTTATGGGTGATTTCTGACAAAAGAGTAGCATTACAAAGATGTTATAAAGTTTGGGCTGGGAAGACTTGGGAGAAAGGAGACAAGCTTTTCGACTAAGTGGAATGATACCAATATAATGGTCCGTTATTGGACATTATAAATTTTCCAGCTAACTCATTCTTGGTTGCCTGCATTTTGCCCTCGTGTGCTAAGTTGGGTTCATCAGTTGGTACTTAGCACACCAACCAAGACGCATGACTAGTGCATACCATGGAGGCCACTACATAGGCTACTTGAAGCCACCAGCAGTGCCAATGCACTATGAGAGACCGAGTCTCATTTCCAAAAATTGATGCCTGCCTGGCCGTCAGATTCCCTATGGGAATCAACATCTATTTCATAAGTGGAAATGAGTTAGCTGGAAAATTTATAATGTCCAATAATGGACCATTTTTATTGGAATTATGAATTTACTCATTTGGGACAAATATTTCAGGCATCAGCAGGCCTTGAATCAAGATCAGGTGTAGATGTGCTGATAAATATATAAATTTATTAAGATGTACTGCCTCAGTTGTGGTTCTAGGAGCAATTTGTGATCTATCTATATGTGCTGTCTATGTGTTAGTGTTTTCTTGTGGCTACAATCTGTTACAAGTATTATTAAGATCATATTTTTTCTATATTTGTGTGCCCTAAGTGTCCGACATATTGAATTTCTACAATCAATCCATAGTAAACATCAGTTAGATGGGCAATTTATTACTTTCCCTCGTCAATCATTCTGCCCTAATTGTTGGCCATTTTACATAACCATGGAAACAACGAAACAGATGGTGACTCTACTCTCCATGTTATGCATTATCTAGGCCACAGAGTTTAAATTATTTATCTACACCTTCTGCCCTAACTTAGTCAGCCATCTTTAGGGCAGGTAAACTGGCCAGAGTCTTGATCTGCTATGGTATGGAGTAGACCGTACAGCCAACGACGCCAGGGACTTTAAGAACTTCAGTACTGTCTTTGGATTTTAGACAATTAAGACCTTTGGTAGAGGGACCATAAATTGCTTTGGTAGCACTGAAGAAGGCACTAGTGTTGTTGGAGGCGATTAAATTCTCCAGTTCCTTTGATTTACCTATCCACCATTCATTCTTGATCATCCTGCATCTCTTCTACACTTCTGTTTTGAGTTGTTGATATCTATGTTTCTTGGGAAATGAATTTGGATCATTTTGCCATGCGTTGTAGGCTTTCCGCTTTTCATCAATTAGGTCACATATTTCTTTGTTGTTCTCGTCAAACCAATCCTGATGTTTCCTCTCATTAACACCAACTGCTTCTTTGCCAGCTGCTATAGTAGCTGATTTTAATAACGACCAGTGCTGCTCAATATCTTCTGGGTATTCATTTGGAAGTTTATCAGCCAATAGTTCTTGATAGGCAGATTTGATACTGTTGTTCCTAAGTTGTTCAGTATTTAGTTAGTGTTTTATCGCCTTCCCCTGAATCCGCCATTTTGAAGGAACCTGTATAGCCATCACAGATCGAACTAAGTGGTGGTCGGTCCAGCAATCATCAGCACCGGTCATAATTTTGGTTATATGAACATCGCGCCTATCTCTGGCGCGGACAATAATGTAGTCGATTAAGTGCCAGTGCTTTGATCTGGGATGTTGCCATGTTGTTTTAAATCTATCCTTCTGGCGGAAGAGTGTATTTGTAATGACAAGATCATATTCAGAACACTTAGTGAGTAGAAGGGTTCCATTGGCGTTGATTTTGCCTACACCCTCTTTACCAATAGTTCCAGGCCAAAGTGATGATTCTCTGCCAACCCGAGCATTAAAGTCTCCCAGCAGAATAAGCTTATCTGACTTGGGTACATTCGACAGGAGTTCATCAAGTTGGTTACAGAATGCTTCTTTTTGATCATCTTCTGACTTCAGTGTTGGGGCATATGCACTAATTATCGTAGCTCTTTGGTTGTTCTTGAGTTTCAGACGGAGTGTCACGAGTCTTTCATTAATTCCAGATGGGAACTCATCAAGATTGTGAATGAGCTTATTTTTTATTGCAAAACCTACTCCATGAATTCTTAATTCGTTTTCATCTTTTCCTTTCCAGAAAAATGTATAGCCACCGCCATGTTCCTTGAGTTGTCCTTCTCCAGCGCACCTAGTTTCACTAAGAGCAGCGATATCAATGTTGTATTTCTTCAACTCACGAATTATTATTGCTGTGCGTTGTTCTGGACGGTTATCTACATCAGTGTCCATCAGAGTACGAATATTCCAGGTAGCTATATTCATGTTGCAAATCTTTCCTTTGTTTCTACCGCGAATTGGTGTACCCACTGAATGCGGTAATCCAGTCAGGTGAGAAGTTAGATTGCCTATTTTTAGGGCACCTTTTATAGCCCCTCCCCATTAAGGGTGAGCAGAGGGGATCCTAAATAGGACTGCTCAGTCATGGGTGTAGCACACGAGTTGGTCTACAGTCTGTCCTTGAGCAAAACGGCGATCACACACTCGCCGCCTACGTGCCGACTCATCACTAGAAGATTCCAGATTACAATACCCTGCCCCCGTCGCAGCTTGCCGATCACCGCAGGACTTTAATATTGAGCAGATGATGTTGGTCTCCAAATGACGCCTGTGCATGAAATCTTTTTACGTGGGAATGCTGGTGCACATCAACAGTCACACGGCACTTAACAGTTTCGGGACGCTGGCCCAGTGGCATAGAGTCTATGACGACTGGAGATCCAAAAACTGCTGAGGTTGTTAGACCTCATGGACATAATAAGGTGTAGTTGGAGTTGTACCTTATTCGACATTTGGAGATTAAGATGGTATCCTCCAGGAGCGTCTTTCTAGTTGCCGACTATCTCTGATTGCGCTCCTATGGCTACAAGCAGTACAGCATGCCATATATGCCATAGTAATCACGACACTTTAGTGGATGATAGAGTGGTGATCCTCCCGCACTGATCTGCTCACTGACCCAGTTTCCCGCTGGGGTTGGATACCCAACCTTCCACTGGGTTGCTCAGTTTAACAAGGGCTCCTCTTGTAGGTTACGTGCTTGGAGTTGGAGTAAGAGAAGCTAGAGAACTCAAACTTGCCGAGTTCTTATATTATCGTTGCTACATGGACTGCAACAATGCATGTTACTCCCATTATTGTATTATCACAGACCACCAAGATGGCTCCCAGCAGTAGGCAAAGATCTGTTGCCTTAGAAACACCTCAATGGAAGAGTGGAGTTATATATCTAATATATAAGTAATAATAATAACAACGTAAACGTTTCCACCTTTTCAATACTAAAATATATTCACAGAATTATAAATTACACGGTACTAGTTTCGACCCATCTAGGGGTCATCATCAGCCGTATTGGAGCAAAGATCACTTTTGGCGAAATCCTAAGAAAATGTTATTTTAAAGAATAACAAGTGAAATGAGATGTTATTATGGTAATAGTTAATAATACAAGGAATATACATACTAAGAGGTTTTTAACAAAGAATAAAGTATAAATGGGGTGTTGAAAAATTATAATCATGGAAATCAGTAAGTTCTTGTATTGAAATTAAATATGGCTTAGGAAGAGGGCTTAAGGTGGGGCTGAAGGGTGTGGGAGAAAGTGTAATTGTCTTGGAAAAGTACCTTTGATTAAATTTAGGATTGAGTTTAGGTTGGCTGCATTATTTTTTCTGAGGAAAGTGATAAATAGATCGAAGAGTATGTTGGGTTTCTCTGAAATTTCATTGAGATTGTGACTGGCATTAAAGTATTGGTCTAGGTGTATGTAGTAATTTTCCATTATGTTGAGTAAAGGGCCCTTGTTTGCTAATACGAGGATGTCCATGTCTTGTTCAATATTGGTGAAATTATGGTTATAATCTTGCATGTGTTGGCCGATGGCTGAAAACCTGTTGTATTTTATTGCGTTAGTGTGCTCGTGGTATCTGATAATGAAGTTTCTCCCGGTTTGCCCGATGTAGGTTTTCTTACAGGTGGTATATTTGATCCTATAAACTCCTGATTTTAAAAAACTGCTGGTCTTGTTGATGTGTGAAATATTGTATAAAACGTTCATGTTCTTATTGTTGGTTTTGAAGGCTATTTTAACGCCTTGTTTCTTAAAGATGTTGGTTAACTTGTAGATATCATTGTTGAACGTGAAGGTGGAAAATGTTAGAGGTTTGGTTATTTCTTTTTTTAGGGTAGTTTTTGGGCGATGTTTGTGTTTATTGATTATCCTTTCTATAAAATGATTGCTGAAGCCGTTGAATTTTGCGATTCCGCGGATTGTGTTGAGTTCGTTTTTTAGATCTTTATTGGACATAGGTATGCTGAAGGCTCGGTGAACTAGGCTTGTAATCATGAATGAGAAATCAATTAACGCACCCACCACCCTCTTAAGTCTCAACAATATTGATCCTCATATCAAATTCACACTAGAATCTGAATCAAATCAAAAAATCAACTTTCTAGATTTAACCATCACTAGAAACTCAGATTCTTTCAGTTATGAAATTTTCAGAAAACCCACTCAAACAGCCTCCACCATTCGCCAAGATTCAGTGCACCCCCAGTCCCACAAACGAGCCACATACAACAGCCTAGTTCACCGAGCCTTCAGCATACCTATGTCCAATAAAGATCTAAAAAACGAACTCAACACAATCCGCGGAATCGCAAAATTCAACGGCTTCAGCAATCATTTTATAGAAAGGATAATCAATAAACACAAACATCGCCCAAAAACTATCCTCAAAAAAGAAATAACCAAACCTCTAACATTTTCCACCTTCACGTTCAACAATGATATCTACAAGTTAACCAAAATCTTTAAGAAACAAGGCGTTAAAATAGCCTTCAAAACCAACAATAAGAACATGAACGTTTTATACAATACTTCACACATCAACAAGACCAGCAGTTTTTTAAAATCAGGAGTTTATAGGATCAAATGTACCACCTGTAAAAAAACCTACATCGGGCAAACCGGGAGAAACTTCATTATCAGATACCACGAGCACACTAACGCAATAAAATACAACAGGTTTTCAGCCATCGGCCAACACATGCAAGATTATAACCATAATTTCACCAATATTGAACAAGACATGGACATCCTCGTATTAGCAAACAAGGGCCCTTTACTCAACATAATGGAAAATTACTACATACACCTAGACCAATACTTTAATGCCAGTCACAATCTCAATGAAATTTCAGAGAAACCCAACATACTCTTCGATCTATTTATCACTTTCCTCAGAAACAATAATGCAGCCAACCTAAACTCAATCCTAAATTTAATCAAAGGTACTTTTCCAAGACAACTACACTTTCTCCCGCACCCTTCAGCCCCACCTTAAGCCCTCTTCCTAAGCCATATTTCATTTCAATACAAGAACTTACTGATTTCCATGATTACAATTTTTACAACACCCCATTTATACTTTATTCTTTGTTAAAAACCTCTTAGTATGTATATTCCTTGTATTATTAACTATTACCATAATAACATCTCATTTCACTTGTTATTCTTTAAAATAACATTTTCTTAGGATTTCGCCAAAAGTGATCTTTGCTCCAATATATTTTAGTATTGAAAAGGTGGAAACGTTTACGTTGTTATTATTATTACTTATATATTATTCTCAGTTCAATACGGACCAAAAACATGAAATTCATAACCATTAATGATGTAGCTTACCAGGCAAAACAGAAAGCCTTTCAATATCTAGGCCTAAAATTAAAGATAGCCAAATTACGCAAAGACATCGATTTCCTAAAGCAATGTATATCACTTAACTTGACACCTAATTTTCTAAGAAGCAATAAAAAGAAACATCAGACTTCACCTCAAACCATCAAAACTCAAAACAAAACAAACAAAATATGGTTAAGAGACGAAATTAAATTCTTGTACAGGAAGAAATCTTTTTTGAATCAGAAATTATGCGACACTCACCTCGCAGCGACTAAACTACTTTCAAACGCACAATGGACACTATTCTATCAAGAAGTAGAGAACAAATTATTCTACGAACTAGCCAAAAAACAGTCAAATTTGGAGAATAAACTCAACAGGCTAAAAACTGCCAACTACATAACCAACAAACTAGAAACTCCAATAGTAACACGTTCGATCGTACGCAGTTTCATCCAGCTGTTGTAAATCTATCTAACACGCCCTTAAGTGAAAGTGAACACTTAACTTTATCCAAAGGACCGAAACACAACTGGCCAAACTTGAACAGCCTCAACACAGCCGCTACTATGATCACAGAATCAGAGCTAGCCATCAGCAAAATGCCGGAAGACACGCAAAATGAGGTTAGAACCGATGTTAAAAGGAAACTGACTGATATCCTCCCCAATTTAACCAACCCCGCAAATAACCTCAATAATAGAGAAAAAATTGCTGAACAAAAGCGCATATAAGCCCTCAAGAAGAAAATTAAAGACAACGAACTCATCGTAACCAAAGCTGACAAAGGCAACGCAACAGTTATCATGGATAAAAAAGTATATATTGAAAAAACAAAAAACTTTTTCACAGACAGCTCATTTTCCATAATCAAAAAAGACCCCACCAAAAAAATTCAAAAACGACTTAAACAAACTCTTAAAAACACTTCATTTTTATTTACCGAACAGGAAAATCCAAACTCATACATATGAACCCAGGACTCCCCACTGCTAAAGCTCTTCCCAAAATTCACAAAACCGGAATTCCCATCCGGCCAATTATCAACTATAGACCGAGTCCCTTATACAAAATATCACAATTCATCCAATGTTTCTTAAGAAAAAATTATCAATTCTTATCCAAAAAGTCTATTAAAACACATCTGAGCTAGTAGATAAACTAAACAAGTTCAATTTGCAACCGGATCACTCCATCCACTCTTTCGATATTGTAAACATGTACCCAAGCATACAAGTATCAAAATTAATTCCAATAATTATAAACAATTTAAACAAAAACAGCCACTTAAGCAAACTAGAGATACAAGACTTTATCACAATATTAAAACTTATCATCGACAATAACTTCTTCACTTTTGACAATGTCATATATCAACAAAATGGTTTGGCAATGGGGTCACCGGCCTCAGGTATCTTAGCAGAAATATACCTGGACTTCCTCGAATACACCAAAATTGACAACGAATTCGAAAACATTCTCTTTTGGGCCAGATATGTCGACGATGTCTTTGTAATCATGAATGAGAAATCAATTAACGCACCCACCACCCTCTTAAGACTCAACAATATTGACCCTCATATCAAATTCACACTAGAATCCGAATCAAATCAAAAAATCAACTTTCTAGATTTAACCATCACTAGAAACTCAGATTCTTTCAGTTATAAAATTTTCAGAAAACCCACTCAAACAGCCTCCACCATTCGCCAAGATTCAGTGCACCCCCAGTCCCACAAACGAGCCACATACAACAGCCTAGTTCACCGAGCCTTCAGCATACCTATGTCCAATAAAGATCTAAACAACGAACTCAACACAATCCGCGGAATCGCAAAATTCAACGGCTTCAGCAATCATTTTATAGAAAGGATAATCAATAAACACAAACATCGCCCAAAAACTACCCTCAAAAAAGAAATAACCAAACCTCTAACATTTTCCACCTTCACGTTCAACAATGATATCTACAAGTTAACCAACATCTTTAAGAAACAAGGCGTTACAATAGCCTTCAAAACCAACAATAAGAACATGAACGTTTTATACAATACTTCACACATCAACAAGACCAGCAGGTTTTTAAAATCGGGAGTTTATAGGATCAAATGTACCACCTGTAAAAAAACCTACATCGGGCAAACCGGGAGAAACTTCATTATCAGATACCACGAGCACACTAACGCAATAAAATACAACAGGTTTTCAGCCATCGGCCAACACATGCAAGATTATAACCATAATTTCACCAATATTGAACAAGACATGGACATCCTCGTATTAGCAAACAAGGGCCCTTTACTCAACATAATGGAAAATTACTACATAGGCCTACACCTAGACCAATACTTTAATGCCAGTCACAATCTCAATGAAATTTCAGAGAAACCCAACATACTCTTCGATCTATTTATCACTTTCCTCAGAAACAATAATGCAGCCAACCTAAACTCAATCCTAAATTTAATCAAAGGTACTTTTCCAAGACAATTACACTTTCTCCCGCACCCTTCAGCCCCACCTTAAGCCCTCTTCCTAAGCCATATTTAATTTCAATACAAGAACTTACTGATTTCCATGATTACAATTTTTACAACACCCCATTTATACATTATTCTTTGTTAAAAACCTCTTAGTATGTATATTCCTTGTATTATTAACTATTACCATAAAAACATCTCATTTCACTTGTTATTCTTTAAAATAACATTTTCTTAGGATTTCGCCAAAAGTGATCTTTGCTCCAATATATTTTAGTATTGAAAAGGTGGAAACGTTTACGTTGTTATTATTATTACTTATATATTATTCTCAGTTCAATACGGACCAAAAACATGAAATTCATAACCATTAATGATGTAGCTTACCAGGCAAAACAGAAAGCCTTTCAATATCTAGGCCTAAAATTAAAGATAGCCAAATTACGCAAAGACATCGATTTCCTAAAGCAATGTATATCACTTAACTTGACACCTAATTTTCTAAGAAGCAATAAAAAGAAACATCGGACTTCACCTCAAACCATCAAAACTCAAAACAAAACAAACAAAATATGGTTAAGAGACGAAATTAAATTCTTGTACAGGAAGAAATCTTTTTTGAATCAGAAATTATACGACACTCACCTCGCAGCGACTAAACTACTTTCAAACGCACAATGGACACTATTCTATCAAGAAGTAGAGAACAAATTATTCTACGAACTAGCCAAAAAACAGTCAAATTTGGAGAATAAACTCAACAGGCTAAAAACTGCCAACTACATAACCAACAAACTAGAAACTCCAATAGTAACACGTTCGATCGTACGCAGTTTCATCCAGCTGTTGTAAATCTATCTAACACGCCCTTAAGTGAAAGTGAACACTTAACTTTATCCAAAGGACCGAAACACAACTGGCCAAACTTGAACAGCCTCGACATAGCCGCTACTATGATCACAGAATCAGAGCTAGCCATCAGCAAAATGCCGGAAGACACGCAAAATGAGGTTAGAACCGATGTTAAAAGGAAACTGACTGATATCCTCCCCAATTTAACCAACCCCGCAAATAACCTCAATAATAGAGAAATAATTGCTGAACAAAAGCGCATATACGCCCTCAAGAAGAAAATTAAAGACAACGAACTCATCGTAACCAAAGCTGACAAAGGCAATGCAACAGTTATCATGGATAAAAAAAAGTATATTATTATTGTTATTATTAATCGATACGGCCACCTGTGGACCACGTTTACACAATCTTCCTTCTGTCACGCAGACTGATACCCTTCTCTTTACACTCTCGCCAAAGATTCTTGAGTCTTTGACTTCTTCTTGCTCGTTCTTCCACCGAGATGTTCCGTGGCTTCGCATGTTGCTCTTCAGACGCATCCCTCAATCCCGCAACCTTCTTCCTAAATGATGTCCTTTCTTTTATATCCTCCTCCTTGATACCTATTTCTGCCAAGTCATTGTGGACGTGTGTAAGCCATCCCGGTTGTTTTTTTTCCACCTTTCCTGCAGAAGAAGTATCCTGTTGGTCAATCTCTCAGGGTTCTGCCCCCAGGGGCTCTGAACTTTGGAGCGTGGGGTGGCGACCACGGGGCCCTCAGCTGAGTCTTGGCATTGCTTCCACTTACTTGTGTCAGGCTCCTCACTTTCATCTATTCTGTCTGACCTCCCTTGGTCAACTCTTGTTCTTTTCCGACCCCGACGCTATTAGGTTTGCGAGGGCTAGGGAGTCTTTCATTTTCACGCCCTTCGTGGCTCTTGTCTTTCTTTGGCCGATATCTTCATTTTTCAAAGTGTCGGATCCCTTCCATTTTTCCCTCTGATTAGTGTTATATAGAGGATGGTTGCCCAGTTGTACTTCCTCTTAAAACAATAATCACCACCACCACTCTCAGGGTTCATTCTTTTGATATGTCCATAAAACGTCAGTCTCCTTTTTCTCATCACAGTCGTGATTCTTTCTACTGTCTTGTAGAGCTCCAAATTCGATCTTAACCGGAATGTGTTTGGGTCACTCGTCGACTTTCTAGGGCCTAAGATTTTTCGCAAGAATCTTCTTTCTCTTTTTTCAAGGACTGGGTCAGCCATCCTCGTCAAGGTTTCTGCTCCATAAAGGCACTCTGTTCTAACCACTGTGCAGTAATGTTTTAACTTGGCCTGAATTGAGAGAGACTTGGACTTATAGGTGTCATGACATAGTCTGAATGCCAGCTCCATCCTTCTCACCCTCTCCTTTAATCCCTCCTTTTCATCTCCATTGGGGTGAGTATTTCTCCCAGGTATTTAAATTTTTGCACACGCTGGATATCCCCATACAATGTAACAAGTCTGTCCGTGTCGCCTTTTTTTATAGAATCCATGAATGCTGTTTTCTCGAAAGAGATTCTTAACCCTGTTTTGACTGCAACATTTTGTAGTTCTTCGACTTGTTTCTTGGCTGTTTGACGGTTGTCTGTAATAAGAACGACATCGTCTGCGAAGGCAAGGCAATCCAACATCATCGCATTTTTTCCACAACCTATCTTTACCCCATTCTTCATTCCATTTTCAGTCATTCTCAGCCTCCATTGCCTAATAACTTTTTCTAAAATGCAATTAAAGAGTAGTGGAGAAAGGCTGTCTCCTTGCCTCAAACCCGTTTTTATCTCAAATGGATTTGAGAGTTTGCCCATAAATTTGACTTGAGAAAAAGTGTTTGTAAGAGATTGCCGAATTATGGCCAGAGATTTCTCATCCACTCCAAACTCCTGCAGAACGTTCATGAGCACTCCACGATCTATGGAATCATATGCCTTTTTGAAATCAACGAAGGTTATGATTGTCCTCTTCTGATTTCTCATAGATCTTATTTTTATAAGTGATTTTAGAATATAAATCTGCTCACCACATGAACGCCCTTTCCTGAACCCTGCCTGGTATTCACCAATTTGTTTATCTAGATGTGTTTCAAGCCTCCGCTGCAATGCTTTGGATAGAATTTTGTATGCTATAGGAAGAAGAGAGATACCTCTGTAGTTGTTGACGTTAGTTTGGTCCCCTTTTTTGTGTAAAGGATGAATGAGTGCATTTTTCCAATCACTTGGTATTTCTTCTTTTTCCCAAATAAAAGCGAATAATTCCTCTAGTTTTTCCACTATATTTTTACCTGCAAATTTGAATAACTCTGCAGTAATTGAATCTTTCCCAGGAGCTTTGTTGTTTTTTAGTTGCTTAATGATGTCCCTAATTTCTTCCTTATTTGGTGGTAATGAATCCTTTAACTTGAATTGAGGCTCTCCAAATAGCAATCCATCTTCGGGAGGTTCACAGTTCAGAAGATTCTGGAAATAGTTGGCCAGATACTCGCAGTTCTTCTTGTCACCAATAATGAGTTTCCCTTGTTCACTTTTAAAACATAGATTACCAGGGGAGAATTTTTTGATTTTGTTTTTAAACCTTCTATAGAAATCTCTTGTGTTGTTTCTCTTGAAATCTTCTTCTATGTTGTGCAGCTGTTCTTTCTCGTACTTTCTTTTCGTATTCCGAAGAATTTTTGCTGTGTGTTTCTGTTGTTCCTTGAAGTCTTTGAAATTCTTGTGATTAGTACACCATTTATTCCACGTTTTAGACCTTTCCCGTAAGGCTACTTCACAATCGTCATTCCACCATGGATGTTTCTTCTTTTTGGCGATCATTATAGTCTTTTCAGCTGCTTCTTGTATCCTCCTTGCCATTTCGTCCCAATTCGAAGATTCCAAGACCTCAAGCTCTCGTTTATAGTTCTCAACAATCTCTTGGTTTATCTTGAGTTCATCAGTTCGATATTTCTTGATTTTGGGTGAAGGTCTCTTGAAGGACTTTGGAATAAGTCTTATCTTGACTCTAACAAGGTAGTGGTCAGAATCTATGTTTGCACCTTTTTGCACTTTAACGTTCAAAATCTCTGCAGGGTTCGATGTGGCTACATGGTCTATTTGGAACTCCCCTAACATGGGATTTGGTGAATGCCATGTCATTAATTTCTTCCTTTCTTTCTTGAATTGGATGGACATTAACCTGAGGTTGAATGCTTCACACACTTCAATAAGCCTTTCCCCATTTCTATTGGTTCTTATATGCCCAGGATAACTGCCAACTATTTTTCTGTATTTTCTTTCCTTGCCAACTTGAGCATTAAAATCACCCATTAATATTTTAATCATATGTTCCGGAGTTTCCAACAACTCTTTTTCCAGGAGAGACCAGAATTCTTCAACTTTATCTGGATTTTTCTTGTTGTCCTCATTAATAGGTGCATGCACATTGAAGATAGCATATGATTTGTTTCCACTCTTCAAGGTTAAGATGGAAAGCCTAGGGGAAGGTGATCGAAAATCAATGATTGCATCTATAATTGAATTGTGAACAAAAAATGCTGTTCCTAGAATTGAAGGTGATTTTCTTTTATTACCCATTTTATATTCCCTGATCGCTGGTTGACCCTTTATTATCTTGTACTTGCCCATCATAGATACTTCATTAGATGGGAATCTTGTTTCCTGTACAGTGAGTAGCTTGATCTGATATCTCTCCAGTTCTTTGATAAGTTCCATCTGTTTACCGACTCTTAGGAGGGTATTGACATTCATTGTACCAAAGAAGTATTTTTTCTTGGTCCTGATCTTGCGGGGTGAGGGATCCTCCGACTGATCCCAACATGATGGTGCAGGGCCCCCAGAATCCAATGCCCTGTTTAGACCAGACTCTAACTGGCCCCGGATTTTACCGGCTGGGGTAGTTTCCGATGTGCGTTGTACCATCATGGTAGATTGTGTGAATCATTTCACATGAGGGTGGAACCCGTAGGTCCCACAACAATTAGAACCAGATTGGTAAGACCTGGAGCATGCTTAAACAGCCGACCCTGACCTGGATACAGACGCTGACCACAACACCGCCCGCTGCGGGATCAGACATGTGTGGATTTACATTTCAAAGATAGTTCTTCCACCTTCTTCACCGTTGGGATCCAAATTCCTCATTCGCTGCTGAAGCTGTTGACTATCTTCATGAATGCTTTTTATTACTATCCCAAAAAGCAAGGATGCCTCTTCCGCCAGTTCCGCCGTACCAATGATCTTCATCTCCGCCTTCACTGCCGTTGAGGTCTTCACCCGTAACCCTGAGCTGGGACCCTTACCAGATGATACACACCGGGTCAGTGTGCTCTGGGACTCACATAGGCAGGGGCGCCACTCCCTGGGTAGGGCTGCCTCCGAAGAGGGTCCCTAGTTGACCGAGTCCCTTATACAAAATATCACAATTCATCCAATGTTTCTTAAGAAAAAATTATCAATTCTTATCCAAAAAGTCTATTAAAAACACATCTGAGCTAGTAGATAAACTAAACAAGTTCAATTTGCAACCGGATCACTCCATCCACTCTTTCGATATTGTAAACAAGTACCCAAGCATACAAGTATCAAAATTAATTCCAATAATTATAAACAATTTAAACAAAAACAGCCACTTAAGCAAACTAGAGATACAAGACTTTATCACAATATTAAAACTTATCATCGACAATAACTTCTTCACTTTTGACAATGTCATATATCAACAAAATGGTTTGGCAATGGGGTCACCGGCCTCAGGTATCTTAGCAGAAATATACCTGGACTTCCTCGAATACACCAAAATTGACAACGAATTCGAAAACATTCTCTTTTGGGCCAGATATGTCGACGATGTCTTTGTAATCATGAATGAGAAATCAATTAACGCACCCACCACCCTCTTAAGACTCAACAATATTGATCCTCATATCAAATTCACACTAGAATCTGAATCAAATCAAAAAATCAACTTTCTAGATTTAACCATCACTAGAAACTCAGATTCTTTCAGTTATAAAATTTTCAGAAAACCCACTCAAAGAGCCTCCACCATTCGCCAAGATTCAGTGCAACCCCAGTCCCACAAACGAGCCACATACAACAGCCTAGTTCACCGAGCCTTCAGCATACCTATGTCCAATAAAGATCTAAAAAACGAACTCAACACAATCCGCGAAATCGCAAAATTCAACGGCTTCAGCAATCATTTTATAGAAAGGATAATCAATAAACACAAACATCGCCCAAAAACTATCCTCAAAAAAGAAATAACCAAACCTCTAACATTTTCCACCTTCACGTTCAACAATGATATCTACAAGTTAACCAACATCTTTTAGAAACAAGGCGTTAAAATAGCCTTCAAAACCAACAATAAGAACATGAACGTTTTATACAATACTTCACACATCAACAAGACCAGCAGTTTTTTAAAATCAGGAGTTTATAGGATCAAATGTACCACCTGTAAGAAAACCTACATCGGGCAAACCGGGAGAAACTTCATTATCAGATACCACGAGCACACTAACGCAATAAAATACAACAGGTTTTCAGCCATCGGCCAACACATGCAAGATTATAACCATAATTTCACCAATATTGAACAAGATATGGACATCCTCGTATTAGCAAACAAGGGCCCTTTACTCAACATAATGGAAAATTACTACATAGGCCTACACCTAGACCAATACTTTAATGCCAGTCACAATCTCAATGAAATTTCAGAGAAACCCAACATACTCTTCGATCTATTTATCACTTTCCTCAGAAACAATAATGCAGCCAACCTAAACTCAATCCTAAATTTAATCAAAGGTACTTTTCCAAGACAATTACACTTTCTCCCGCACCCTTCAGCCCCACCTTAAGCCCTCTTCCTAAGCCATATTTCATTTCAATACAAGAACTTACTGATTTCCATGATTATAATTTTTACAACACCCCATTTATACTTTATTCTTTGTTAAAAACCTCTTAGTATGTATATTCCTTGTATTATTAATTATTTCCATAATAACATCTCATTTCACTTGTTATTCTTTAAAATAACATTTTCTTAGGATTTCGCCAAAAGTGATCTTTGCTCCAATACGGCTGATGATGACCCCTAGATGGGTCGAAACTAGTACGGTGTAATTTATAATTCTGTGAATATATTTTAGTATTGAAAAGGTGGAAACGTTTACGTTATTATTATTACTTATATATTATTCTCAGTTCAATACGGACCAAAAACATGAAATTCATTACCATTAGTTATATATCTAGTTGGTAGTATCTATGGAGACCAAGAAAATTAGCGAGTGGGTGGTTGTTAAGGAAAGGTTAGCAACCAAAATACAGTCTTAGTAATTTATCTATGGAGCAATTGTAGCAAAATCCAGCATGAAGGCACTTAGGGCAATAAAATGAAATAAAATTATGCCCTCAAATCAATTAAAACAAGCTCTAGACTCTTAGGATAACACGTTCACACAACCACCGCACCAATTAAATGCTCAAATACTCCCTGATACCCACTTACACTACACAGAACGTGAGATAAGATGTTAAGATCGCGGAGCTCCACTACATATGATCTCTTCCAATGAGTAGTCATGCAAGCCAAATCAACATCATTCAGGTTTATGCCCCACAACAGCGGATGCGTCTGATGAAATAATCGACCGCTTCTATCAAGATCTTGATGCTACTGTTTCAGCTTTTCCAAGCAGAGAAATAACTATTGTTATGGGAGACTTCAATGCCAAAATTGGTTCAACACAACATGATGAGCATGTCAGAACATCGATAGGAAGATACGGAATTGGAGAAAGAAATGAATGGGGGAACAGGCTTCTTGAGTTTGCAATTCAAAACAGGTTCACGATAACTAATACAGTCCTCAAGCATCACATACGACACATGTAGCCTACACATGGACTTCGCCTGATACTCAATATAAAAATCAGATTGACTACATCTTGATCAGTTCAAGATGGAGGTCTTCTGTAATGGACACCAAAACCTGTCCAGGTGCAGTATGTGGACTGCGGCAGTGATCATCAGCTTCTTAGAACAGAAATAAGAATAAAACTTCAAACACCAGTTAAAAGATCACACAAGATACCACAAGTAGTTAATATGTCGTCATTCACGGAATCATTGGCGCGAAGAGCCTCCATATTACAGGACCCAGTAACAACTGCAGAAGGGCTGTGGAATGTGACTAAAAACTGGACAGAGTCCTCTTTGAATGAATCTCGAGTACCAAATACTAGAAGGCAACAGTGGATCTCTGACTTGACCCTTCAGCTTGTAGAAGAAAGTAAGTGCCTTAAAAAATCTGGCATTCACACTAAAGAAAAAAAAGCAAATGTTTGATCTTGATCGAAGGATTCAGTCTTCTTGCAGAAGAGATATGAATAATTTCCTTAGTAACAGACCGTGCAAATCAAAACCACAGCAAGGATCTTTTTGACAAAATTAGAATAATCACTCAAGATTTCAAGCCATATTCCTGGAATATACAGAACTCACAGGGTGGTGATGTTGCAGATATAGAGAATGTTCTGGAAACATGGAGATTGTACTGCCAGGATCTGTACAGTGAACAATGTAATGCACAAGACCAAGTGAAGATAGACAAGCAGTCAGATCCTGAACCTGACATCCTCCGAGATGAAGTAGAAATGGCTTAGAAAATGCTGAGAACTGGAAAAGCGTGTGGACCTGATGGAATAAGTGCTGAAGTCTTGAAAGCTACAGACGATGCTGGAATTGAAATGCTGTTGAAAATCTGCCAAGCAATATCGAATTCTAGAAGATGGCTCGAGGAATGGGTACAGTCAATCTTTGTCCCAATCCACAAGAAAGGATCGAGGAAAAAATGTGGAAATTATCGCTTAATTGCTTTGATTTCACATGCCAGTAGAGTTATGCTTCATATCCTGCTTAAGAGACTCCGGGCATTCCTAGAGTATCAAATTCCTGAAGTCCAGACTGGATTAATGAAAGGAAAAGACACTCGAGAACAGATCTTAAGAATAAGACAAATCATAGAAAAGGCTACAGAATTCAATGTTCCAGTATACCTGTGCTTTATTGACTACCAAAAGGCCTTCGATACTGTCAAATGGAACCACCTTTGGAAAATTTTGGATGACATGGGTTTGCCACTCCATTTGATTGATCTCCTCAAGTCCTTGTATAAGGAAAATACAGCCACTGTGAAGATTCAAAGCAAACAGTCACAGCAGTTTCATACGAGGGCTGGAGTCCGTCAGGGATGTATCCTGTCACTGTTAATTTTCAATCTCTATGGTGAATATGCAATGAGAACTGCATTAGATGGCTGGGACAAAGGATTTTCCATTGGGGGATGCAAGATCAACAACTTGAGATTTGCTGATGACACCACCTTGATAGCATCATCTGAAGAGGAGTTGACAGAGCTAATCAAGAGAGTAGAGTAAGCAAGCCTAGAAATCTGATTACGCCTAAATCAACAGAAAACCAAAGTCATGATTGTTGATCGTAAGAACAACAACAATCCACATATCAAACAGATTGGAGGGTGTGAAGTTGTACATCAGTATGTATATCTAGGCTCCTTACTATCCAATTCTGGTGGTTTCAAAGATGAAATAAAGCAAAGAATTGAAATAGCGAAGGTAGTTGCAGAAGATATGGAAAGATAATAACATCACCATCAATACAAAAAAGAAGCTCGTTGAATCCCTAGTCTTCTTGTATGGCGCAGAGACGTGGACCATCCTCAAACGCGATCATGAACGGATGGAAAGCTTTGAAATGTGGTGCTGGAGGAAAATGTTGAGGATTCCTTGGACAGCTCATCGCACAAACGCATCAATCCTGAGCCAACTTCAGATAAAAGTTTGTCTATCGTGTAAGGTCTCCCAGCAGATCATACGCTACTTTGGACATATAATGCTCCGAGATGGTAGTCTTCGAAAGTTGATTGTTGAGGGCAAAGTCCAGGGAACCAGACAATGAGGACGAGTACCAAAACCATGGATGGACATGGTGGACAGCCCCTATAGAGTTCCCTCGGAGCAACCACATTGAAAGCTTTAAATAGGGATGAATGGCGGAGTATGGTTCATCGGCTAGATGGCTGAATATTATGATAGTCACGACGCCTCAGTCATGAGGCAAAATGAAGAAGATGAAGAAGAAGAAGATGGTAATCAACATCTATATCATAAGTGGTATGTTCCGAGCTGTCAATGGAGAGATGGCTTGGAATTTCATTAGTAGACGAATAAGTTTGCTAGGGGGGGCTTTACATCGCGCCGACACAGATAAGTCTTATGGCAACGATGGGATAGGAAAGGCCTAGGAGTTGGAAGGAAGCGGCCATGGCCTTAATTAAGGTACAGCCCCAGCATTTGCCTGGTGTGAAAATGGGAAACCACGGAAAACCATTTTCAGGGCTGCCGATAGTGGGATTCGAACCTACTATCTCCCGGATGCAAGCTCACAGCCGCGTGCCTCTACGCGCATGGCCAACTCGCCCGGTGAATAAGTTTGAGTGGTGTCTTTAAAAGTAGGCTAGGGGCTTTACGTCGCACCGACACAGATAAGTCTTATGGCGACGATGGGATGGGAAAGGCCTAGGAGTTGGAAGGAAGCGGCCGTGGCCTTAATTAAGGTACAGCCCCAGCATTTGCCTGGTGTGAAAATGGGAAACCACGGAAAACCATCTTCAGGGCTGCCGATAGTGGGATTCGAACCTACTATCTCCCGGATGCAAGCTCACAGCCGCGCACCTCTACGCGCACGGCCAACTAGCCCGGTTTTAAAAGTAGGAAAGATGACAAACTGAAGATAAAGATGAAATTCAAGAGAAAAATTGGGGCAAATATTTGTTTAAAGAAGAGTAGTTAGGGATTGGAATAACTTCCCAAGGGAGGTGTTTAATAAATTTCCAATTTCTTTGCAATCATTTAAAGAGATGGCTAGCCACCTGGGTGACCTAAATGCAGATCAGTAGTGAGTAATGATTAATATTTTGCATTGCAATATAGTTCATTTTTTGATGGTTAATCCTCGGAAGTTTAGTTGGTTGCAAATGCATGTCTGTCTCCCAATTGGCTATTGAATCCAAAGTAGCCATCTCCTGAAGCCTGATTGGACAGGAAGGTGGAATTATTTTCCTAAAAGACCTTTCCATATTGACTATCAAAAGTAATGAACCTTAACTGGAGCAAGTTTTGAATTACAACCACAGAGGTTGTTGTTGTGTGTTTGGTCTGCAAGAGCTATTTTATTTCACTTAAGTCGGATGGCAAGCTGGTGAGACCCCTATCTGCCACCTGGAACGTGCTACATCGGAGTATCACCCTTTTGCCTGCTATGCATTGCAGTAGGTTATGGGTTTTACGTCCCACTAACTATTTTTATGGTTTTTGGAGACGCCGACGTGCAAGAATTTTGTCCCGCAGGAGTTCTTTTATGTGCCAGTAAATCTACAAACACGAGCCTGACGTACTTGAGCGCTTTCAAACACCACCGGACTGAGCCAGAACTGAACCTACCGAGCTCGGCTCTACATTCGAGCCACTCAGCTCAGCTTCATGATAAGAACATCCAGCATTTGCCTGGTGTGAAAATGGGAAACCACGGGAAACCATCTTCAGGGCTGCCGACAGTGGGGTTCGAACCCACTATCTCCCGATTACTGGATACTGGCTGCACTTAAGCGACTGCAGCTATCCAGCTCGGTGATACGACATGGTGAACCAAGTGGGACGTACTGCAACAAGTTCCCATAAACCCTAAGAAAAGACAAGGCTCGATAGCAGAGTCAGTAGAGAATGATATGAAGACAGAAAATATCAGATTAGTGTTGAATGAAGTGAACGTTAACAGGTCAGTTTGTTGTGTGTACTCACTATTGTGTGTTTGTGTGTCATGAGAAAGGGCTTGCGGTACCAGTGCATATTACAGGATGATTAATTTGAAAGTGCAGAGCGGGATGCCGAGGATTAGGCACGCTGGGAAGCGGAGAGAGTGAGCGCAGTGCCCGCCATGACAAGCAGGCATAGTCAGCTCAAAGAAGCGGCATGATTACACCTATAGAAACTGAACGAAACTGAACTCAGCGGCTACATAGATGCTCTGGACAAATAAGTAAATGAATAAACAAATAAATAAATCAACTAGGAAATTAAACTGAACTCACCAGTAATAAATAAATATATAAATAAATAAATATATCAACTAGGAAATTAAACTCAACTCACCAGTATTTACAGACGATGCTGAAAGTGATCTCCTTCAGCTGCAATGCAAGCTTCACATCTTGTAATGAGATTTCGAAACACACTTTGTAGTTCATGGCCACTGATAGAACGCACAATGTTTCTAATTTCAGTTTTTAATTCTTCTGCAGTTTGAGGATTATTCCTGTAAACTTTTCCTTTCAGATTTCCCCACAGATAAAAATCACACATGCTTAAATCAGGCGAACGAGGGGGCCATAAGCCTTTACTGATGATCTGATCATCATCGAACATTTCCCGTAACCGCTGGATAGAGCTACGCGCCGTATGGGCCGTTGCACCATTCTCTTCTTCAGTCAGTTCAGCAAAAAATGGTTCCAGAATGTTGTGAATATAATGGTCAGAAGTAATAGTGTCCTGAAAAAATATCGGGCCGATAATTCGTCGGGCACTGATAGCGCACCGCACACCCACCTTCACATCGTGCAGAGGTCTCGGCTGTAAAATGTGCAGGTTGTCTGTATTCCAGATTCTACTGTTCTGTGAATTGACATATCCACTCAAATGAAACCAGGCTTCGTTGCTCATAAAAAGAAAGTTCAGATCCACAATACTGTCGTCGACACTATTTATTAGCCAATTGCAAAATCGTATTCTTGCATTGAAATCTGTAGGCAGTATGTTATGGACTGAATGAGTCCGATAAGATCATAAACGTAACAATTTTGTTGCATTACGTGCTGAAGAAGGTGAAATACCACTTTCCTGAGCTACTCTCTGAAGCGACTTATGTGGACTGACCTGGAGTCTTGCCTGTATATCTTGTAACCTCTCCCGTGTGAGAGCTGTTCTCCTTCGCTTCATTTTTTTTTTTATTGCTTACAGAACCAGTACTACGCCACTTGTAAACGAGCTGATGCACGTAACGTTTTGATGGTACTGTCGCACCGGGAAATTGTCTACGGAATTTTCGAAGGCACCTTTTAACTGGTTTCTTCCCTTGTGCAAATATTCTTTGCTCTATAGTGTATTTAACCATCGTGATAATAAACCACACACCACACCTTAAAAGTCCAATATTTTCTAACTCGCTGAGGGACAGAGTGCTAAACAGATGCGTGCTGCAGTGAACACTTCTTATCTCGCCGTGTTGACAGAAGCCATATGGTGCTCACTCGGGACTTCCCACAGCATGCGAGAAGAAGTCTGAACACTTAAATTATTCTCCCTGTACTATGCACATTGAAAAAAAAAAAAGTGTACACAAATTTTTCAACACGGAAATGTGTTCGTTGCTTCTTGTTTAAAGGGGCCTAACATCTAGGTCATCGGCACCAATATGTGTTTGTAATAGTGAAGATGAAAGCAATGAATACTACAACTTCTGGGGAATGGCACTACATGTTCATGTTTTTCTGTATTTTTATGCTCCAAAGTGAATTATTACAAAAGTTGGGTTTCATAAATGTATGAGGACAGCCTGTACAGATTTTTAATATGCATTTCAAGACCTACACTGTGTAAACAACAGAACCTATGAATAATGACGTATTGTAAATAAAACCGGTACTTATGTGGGGATGTTCACCAGACGACGACGATGGGTAAGGGAAAAAGACCAGTGAGTGGACATAGAGAAAAATGGACTGATTCATTGGAGAGAGGACAAGATTGAGAGAGAGGTGCTCAGAGTGGTGGTTTTGGTTATTGTTTTAAGAGGAAGTACAACTGGGCAACCATCCTCTATATAACACTAATCAGAGAGATAAAAATGGAAGAGGTCCGACACTTCGAAAAATGAAGGTATCAGCCAAAGGAAGACAAGGGCCACGAAGGGCATGAAAATGAAAGACTCACTAGGCCTCCATACGTAATACCATTGGGGTCTGAAAAGAACAAGAGTTGACCAAGGGAGGTTGGATAGGATAGATGAAAGTGAGGAGCCAGGCACAAGTAAGTAGGAGCAATGCCAGGACTCAGCTGAGGGTCCCGTGGTCGCCAACCCACGCTCCAAAGTTCAGAGCCCCTGGGGCCCCTTTTAGCTGCCTCTTACGACAGGCAGGGTGTAATTCTACCGCCCCCACCCACAGGGGATGAGTTGTTCAGAGGCAGAGATGGAGAAACATGTACGATGTAACATTGACATGGTGAATTCCTTGATTCACTATAGTAATATTTTAATTTTTGAAACATCTTTGTACATTGTGTAAGACGCGTCTTAACAGTGAACATTGAAAAATAAAAATAAATCGTGAATTAGGTATTTTCTGCTAACAATGTGAATACAGTACGTGTCAGAATGCTGTAACGGCATACCCCATACTTGTATGCTAAGTTTGGCAGTTTTCAGAGCATAGAAATCTGATTTCTACTCATTCATAAAGTCAGAAATTGTTGTTTGAGCCATCAGTCCATAGACTGGTTTAACGCAGCCCTCCATGCCACCCTATCCTGTGCTAACCTTTTCATTCCTACATTAACGCTCCATCCTACATCTGCTCTGATCTCCTTCTCATATTCATACCTTAGTCTACCCCTACAGTTCTCAACCTCTACACTTCCCTCAAAACTGCATTGAATATGTCCTAGGTGTCTTAACATATGTCCTATCATTCTATCAAGCTCCACCAAGGAAAGGAGGAGGGTTAGCTGGCTTGGCAACCAGCTGTAAAAACAGCCAATGCCGAGTGTCGAGCTGCGGTAAATATCTCGAAGCCCCATAGGGGCCAACGTCTTTGGTGGGATGAGCCCCTTTGGGTGGGGTGATGGTCCCCTCAGTTTAGGAAATGATACTGGAACCCATCATCTGTGCCCTTGGCCCAAGGGAAAAATGGACGGAGGAACCTCCTTTTTGTGGTTCTCATCGGTCGTGGAGGCAGATGAGGTCATGCCAGATCTGTGAAGGCACAACTCAATGGTATTTCGATTCTGCCGCAGTCTGTTGCAGTAGTGGTACTAGAACCTGCATGTCGCATTTCATTTGTGCAGCAGGGTATAGTTCCGAGATCATAGTGCGTGGGTCACTTCCTTGTAAGGTGCGATCCACCTTAAACAAAATCCTGTTCGTGGCACTTTTTCCTGCTGTCACTCCCTTCAGCTCAAGTCCAACGGCGATGGGATAAGGATGGTGGAGGCAGGTTTTCGGGTGAAACTGGAAGCCTCTAGTTCGGACCTGCACGTTGGCAGCAGATGTGTAATGGTCGTCTCTCTGAGACCCTGTGACTACTCAGGAATTCGGTCCTGCATCTGTGTTTGGGCAGGCCTATTTAGGATCACCACTGCCCACCTTGAATGGGGAAGGCCCTAGCAAATGTGGGCTAAACATCGGTAGTCACACTCACAGCTGGTGGGAGGCAGCACCCAGTAGGTTACCCCTTATACGGTCGAAAAATGAAGATTACCAAAACTTTGATTATAGGAACCTGGAATGTTCGAACCCTACTTGATTTGAAAGACGATAACAGACCTGAGAGAAGAACAGTGCTTGTCACCCATGAGCTTGGACGAATGAACATTGATATTGCTGCCTTAAGTGAAACCAGACTGTCCAGCGAAGTTCAGCTCAGGCTACACAATCTTCTGGAAGGGAAAAGATGAAGGACGACACCGCATTCATGGTGAATGCATTCGCATTCGCTGTGAAGACCACATTGGTGAATGATTATCAGCTCACTCCAACCGCACTCAGTGAAAGAATTATGGCTCTCTGAATCCCACTCTCTTGAGCCAAATCTATGACACTCATCTTTGCATATGCCTCCACCTTGCTAAAGACCAATTCTACAACTTACTGAGCACTACCATCACCAAAGTACCACCAAGAGACAAACTCTTAGTACTTGGCGATTTCAACGCCAGAGTTGGTAAAGATCACCAATTATCGGGCAATGTGATGGGAAAACATGGACTTGGCAACTGTAATGCTCCTTGGTTTATGTGCTGAACATGAACCCTTCCTTAGTAATACTCAGTTCCGCCTGCCTAATCGCTACAAGATCCCTCGGGTGCCTCCTCGCTCAAAGCACTGGTGCATCCTTGATTATATAATCACCAGGCAAGGTGATAAAAAAGATGTCCTCGTTACAAGGACCGCAAGAAATGTAGATGACTGCTGGACAGATCATAAGCTCCTCTTTTGCCAGTTGAGAATCTCAATCTGTCGCAAAACCAAAAAGATCCATCCACAACCTGCCCAGAAAGAAATTTGATACTTCTAAACTTCAAATTGAATCTGTTGCTACAGATTACAGAAATGCGATCTCAAACAAACTGGCTAGTCATCCAGTCAGCAGTGATAGTACAAATCAGGAATGGGCCACACTTCAGAAGGTCATCACTGAGTCAGCTGAGGAAAGAATTGGTTTTGTGAAGAAAAAAGACAGGACTGGTTGGATGTAAATAATGAAGAAATTAAATGTCTGATCTATGCCAAACGAGAAGCCCACCTATCCTATCTTCAAGATCCGTCTTCCAATGTGAAGAAATCACATTGTTTGGAACTTAAAGGAAAATGTCAGGCACAAATTAGGGAAATTAAGAATAATTGGTGGCAACAAAAAGCTGAAGAACTGCGAAGACTATCTAATGCCTGTGACCTGTAAAACTTCTATGCTGGCATAAAGGAGATATATGGCCCAATTTGATCTTCATCGGGGTCATTGAAGACTGCTGGCAACTCCATCATTTTAACTGATAATGGAGAAATTTTACAGTGTTCGAAGGAACATTTCTCTTCACTTCTAAATCGTGTCTCCAATGTTGCTGAGGACGTTCTTCGTAAAGTCGCTCAGCAGCCCCAACAACCATGGATGGCAGTTCCACATACATACAGAGACTTCACCGAAGCACTCAATCAACTAAAACCAAGAAAGGCTCCTGGTCCTGATAACATCCCTCTGGAACTGATACAAAATGGAGGTACCCTCGAAGACTAGACTTTTCACACCCATCCTCTTGATTTGGGAAACTCAAGAAGTACCTGACGACTTGAAGAATGGTACCATCATCAGTCATCACTATCTTCAAGAAAGGCGATCGTAGTGTATGTGGGAACTACCGTGGTATATCGCTTTTGTCAATTGCAGGTAAAATTCTTGTAAGAATTCTATTAAACTGGCTCCGAGTTATCTCAGAGAGGATTTTGCCTGAGTCTCATTGTGGTTTCCAAACCTCCAGAGGCACAACAGATATGATCTTCTGTGCTATACAACTACAGGAAAAATACAGAGAACAACAGCAGCCTCTGTATTTAGTTTTCTATGATCTGGAAAATGCCTTTGATTCAGTACCAAGATCTGCTATGTGGAAAGTATTGAGACATTTTGGATGTCCTGAACGTTATGTGGAATTGGTTCAAGCTCTTCATGATGGCATGTCTGGACAGATTCTTCATGATAATTCAGTATCAGATTCGTTCCCAATCACTCATGGATTGAAACAAGGCTGTGTGCTTGCTCCTACACTCTTTGCACTGCACATGGCTGGCATGATGCATGAATTATCTGCAATCAACTTAGGCATGGAGATTAAATTTCGTTTTGATGGAGACCTTTTCAAGCTGGCAAGACTTCGCTCACAAAGACGTACTCCGGTTACCCGGGTGACAGAACTGCAGTATGCCGATGACACCGCATCTCTTACTCTAACACCTGCAGAACTACAACAGTCAGTCAACTGCTTTAAAACTGCATGTGATCGCTTTGGTCTTGCCGTTAATGCAAAAAAAAAAATGAAGGTACTTGCACAATAATTGAAATTAATAAGCATCCTCCTATTCAATACAAAGACATTTATTAATGTGAATCAATCACATGTCGTTCACATGGGGTACTAGTTTCGGCACTAAACTTGTGCCATCATCAGCCAACGAGTCAAATCAGGCAAACACAATAACAAACAAACAAAAAACTTTAAAACACACTGTAACACCTGCAGAGATGGTACATGATGCTATTGCACTTGGGTCTAACCAAGTCCATCACATGCACGTTTATTTTTCGGAACCAAACCACAGATCAAACAAAGTGTTAACTTCACATGACATTAAACTCTGCAGCGTAATTTCAACAAGATCAAAGAACTAAAGACAAACCACCATATGTACAAAACAACGGAGTCATTGTCATTTTAAAAAAGGATTTTATACTAAAGTGCAATATCATCATGTACCATCTCTGCAGGTGTTACAGTGTGTTTTAAAGTTTTTTTTGTTTGTTTGTTATTGTGTTTGCCTGATTAGACTCGTTGGCTGATGATGGCACAAGTTTAGTACCTCATGTGAACCACATGTGATTGATTTACATTAATAAATGTTCTTGTATTGAATAGGAGGACCCTTATTAATTTCAATTACTGTAATCCCATTTCAAAACGGATCATGAAATTTCTAAATATCAATGAAATGGTACTTGCACAACCTGCCCCAGGATTAACACTTCCTGAGTTCAGTATTTCCATCTTAGACACAACACCGGAACAGGTTGATCACTTTTCATATCTTGGAAGAATCTTGTCTAAATGGTGTACCTGTGAACAAGACGTTGGGGCTCATCATGAAGCAATGCCCAGAGTCTTCATGAGTAACGAGCTAAAACTGCAGACCAAACTCTAGGTGTACAAAGCTGTTGTCATTTCCACGCTGCTGAATGGCTGTGAAACTCGGACACACTATCGCCATGATATTAAAAAACGTGAGCGCTTTCACCACAGAAAATGAGATTCATCTCGATTATTAAGTGGGAGGACTATGTAACCAACACGGCAGTTCTCGACAAAGCGCATCTAGCATTGAGGCACCAATCATCGCTCATCAACTGAGATGGTTAGGCCATGTTCACCACATGGGTGATACCAGGCTTCCCTGCTAAATTCTTTATGGTGAACTTTGCTTCGGCAGCAGACCTGATGGAGCTCCTCTTAAGCGTTTTAAGGACCAGCTGAAACACATCATGAAGACAACTGGTATAGTAATACAGACATGGCAAGAACGTGCTGTGGACTGCTCTCTGTGGCAGAACACTACATCCACCGCTGTCAACTTGTTTGAAAGAGAACGCCGCAGACATTAAGAGGCCAAGCGTCAAGCAAGAAAACTCCATCAATTTACAACCCTGCCCTCCTCCAGCTATCCAGTGTGATTTGTGTAGGCGTATGTTTTATGCCAGGATTGGTCAGTTTAGTCATCGTAAACACATCCATAAACTGAGTTGAACTGGCCAATATATGCAGGAAGAAGTTATATATACTTGGATCGAGTTACAGCCGACGAATCATTCTATCTCTTCTTTTTTCAAATTGACTCATCAGTGACTTGGTATGTTTCCTGAGTTTTTCTATTGCAGTAAGCAGTAATCTCAGCCTTCAAACTGAAAATCTTTCTCTCACTGCATGCTGAATGATCTCCTCTCACCAATTCGATCAAGTATCTCTTCATCTCACCTTCAGCATTCTTCTGTAACACCACATTTTCAAAAGTTTATATTCTCTTTCTTTCTTTTTGAGCAACCTATCAATCCATGTTTCACATCCATACAATGCCACGCTCCACGCGAAAGTCTTCAAAAACATCTTTCTAATTCCGATATCAATGTTTGAAGTGAGCAAACTTCTTTTCTTAAGAAAGCTCTTCCTTGCTTGTGCTAGTCCTTACTTCTGCCATCGTTAGTTATTTTACTACCCAAGTAACAATATTCATCTACTTCCCTTAAGACTTAATTTCCTAATCTAATATTTCCTGCATCACCTGAGTTCATATGACTGCACTCCATTACTTTTGTTTTGGACTTATTTATTTTCATCTCGTACTCCTTCCCCAAGACTTTGTCCATACCTTTCAGCAATTTCTCCAGATTTCCTGCAGTCTCAGATAAAATAAGATCGGCAAATCCCAACGTTTTGATTTCCTCTTGTTGGATTGTGATTCCCTTTCCAAATTCCTCTTTCATTTCCTTTACTGCCTGTTCTATGTAAACATTGAAAAGGAGGGGGACAAACTGCAACCTTGCCTCACTCCTTTCTGGATTGCTCCTTCTTTTTCACAGCCCTCGATTCTTATCACTGCAGACTGATTTTTATACAGATTGTAGATAATTCTTCGTTCTCGGTACGTGATCCCGATCACCTTCGGAATCTCAAATAGCTTGGTCCGATCAACATTATCGAATGCCTTTTCTAGATCTACGAACGCCATGTACGTGGGCTTGTCCTTCTTGATTCGATCCTCTAAGATCAGACGTAAAGTCAGGATTGCTTCATGTGTTCCTACATTTCTTCTGAAGTCAAATTGATCTTTTCCCAGTTTCAGGTTCTAGATTGCGGCAAACATAGGAATGAACGTCACGGATGAAGCTGTATACATAAACTAACTTCATGTAAGGAAAATTTCTTTACTATGATTTGTTTTACATGGCAATGACACAGATGGGTCTTATGGTGAAATCCTTGTGCTACAGTTACCTAGGTAAACCCTCAAAGCAGACCACTAGATTGCCCACAACATGTATTAATTAAGTGGGAGTCATACTAATGACTTATTTGCCCTTAGATCTGAATCTCTATTTACAACCTCATTAATGTGGTACTTACACCACACCAAAAGATGAAACTTACCACCTGACTTTTCACCCGGTTTGGCATAGGAATAGGAAGGAAGTGGCCATGGCCTTAAGGTACATTTGCCTCGTGTGAAAATGGGAAACCACAGAAAACCATATTACCTAGGAGAATAATGGAGTTAGGCATGGAAGGTAAGTGAAGTACAGGGAACTAAACAAGGTCACACAGAGCTAGAGGACTGTGGAGGCATGTTTAGCCATTTTGTATGTATGTATGTTTGTATGTTTCCTGGGTTTTTCTATTGCAGTAAGCTTGAAGAACAATCAGCCTTCAAGCTGAAAATCTTTCTCTCACTACTTGCTGAAGAAAATAACACTGAAGCAAAGTCTCTCTCTCATTTTCAGAATACAGAAATAATAATGTAAATACAAGGGTGCGTGGGATCTACCACACACAAATGGTGCTGTGGAATGCTGACAAAGTTTACCAGTTGTAGGACAGACAGCAAAGAAATCCTTGTGCTACATTTACCTAGGTAAACCCTCAAAGCAGACCACTAGATTGCCCACAACATGCTGCCAACGATGCCAGTCGCCTCATCAAGTGGGAATTTTGCATTCTGATGTTTCACAGTGTTGGCAATGTTCTCCTGTATCACAAACCGTCTCGCACACAACGGTTCTTTCACATTGGGGATGAGGTCAAAATCACACAGAGACAACTCCAGTGAGTAAGGCAGGTGTTGCCTCGTCACATCCCATCACCCCGTGCAATGCGAGGAAAAAACATTTGCCATGACTTACGCCCCAACATACAGGCAGTGTGTTCTTATCTCCCCTGCAAGCTTGAAAACTGGTTAATCATGAATATCATCATTTACTTAGTATGGCAGTGTAAGAGAACACCATAAGCAACCAGCTTGCTGAATAATGTTCCGCCCACTTTTCATGGTTCACCGACATCATCATTTATGACTGATCTGTCGCTCAGGTGGCAAATTTCTTAAATATCTCCCTTGGTAAACTATTCATCATCATCATCATCATCATCGGTTTGCCCTTCCAGCGAGCCGGGTAGAAAACGAGCGTCTTCCAAAGTTGCCCATTCAAAAACAGATTCCCAATTCCATCCTCTTCTCTCCACGCCTTCCCTCAGTTGGTCCATCCATCTTCTTCTTCTTCTTGGTCTTCTACCTGTTATTCTCTTTTCCAAATAAGTACATGGTAACCTTGTGCTATTCATTCATTTAACATGCCCAAACCATTTATTCTAGATGACCTAAATCTTTCCTCCATTGATTCATTTAGACCTAGGTTAGATCAGATCTCATAATTTTTCACATGATCAAGTTGGGTCTTTTGGAGGGCAGTTCTAAGAAATTTCATTTCACATGCTTGAATCCTACTACAATCCTTTGATGTTAGTGTGCAGGTTTCCAGAGAATATGTAAGGATGGGAATGAAATATGACTTGTACAGGGTCACTCTTGTTCTTTGTGGGACCTTCTCATCCCATACTGTACAAGTTAGAGCCTTTGGTTACTCTGTTTGTTATTTCTACCTCAGCTACATTATTACTAGCCATTACACTTCCTAAATATCTGAATTGGTGTACTACTTCAGCTTGGTGGTCCTGTATTTTTATGTTGCATTTTGTCTGTTGGTTTTCAATGCTACTGTTTTTGATGGGTTCAATTTCATTCCATAATCATCAAACTTCTTACACCATGCATTCAGATTATTTTGCACTCCCTCCTCTGTTTCATCCCATATTGCCACATCATTTGCAAACATCACAGCCTGAAGATCTTTATTACCTTTTCCTTTTAGTTCCTTTAAAATGGTATCCATAACTGCTATGAACAGAAGAGGTGATAAGGCACTTCCCTGTTGTACTCCTTTGGTTGTATTGAACCATTCAGAGTGACGCATCTCCAATTCTGACACAGCTTTTGCAATTAGTATATAACATTTGGATCTTCCTAATAAGGTACTCCGGTACACCAAGTTTTCTAAGACTTTTCCAAATAGTTGATCTAGGAACATTATCATACGCCTTTTCAAGGTCCATAAACACAATAATTAGGTCTTTTCCTCTTTCCCAGTGTTTCTCTGCCAACATCCTCAAAGCAAATATCAGATCTGTTGTGCTTCTTCCAGTCCTAAAGCCATGTTGTTCCTCTTCTAAGATAGGCTCTAGTATATCCCTTACTCTGGCTTCAATGATCTTCTCCATAATTTTAAGGCCGTGTGATAAGAGGGTAATGCCTCTGTAATTTTCATTTTTCCTTCTACTTCCTTTCTTAAAGATCTTCAGGTATTTCGTTATCCTTCCATATTGTTCTGAGAACTCTGTACAGATTCCTGGCAGACCAGCAGGTTTAATCATGTCAGCTGTAATTTCATCAGCTCCTGCTGACTTACCACTTCTCATCCTCTGGAGAGCTTGCTCTACTTCTGTCCATGTAATTGGGATATCTGCCTCTATTATTTTCTATCCTACATCCTCAACAGAGATCTCTTTAGGGCCGTTTAGGAGCTTGTCAAAATACTGCCCCATTGTATCTGTGATATCTTTCATATTGCGAACTATATTCCCATCTGCTGTCTCCAGAGCTGTAATTGCTTCTTTATCTGGTCTTTTACTTTTTACTATTCCATATATCATTTTCATATTCTTTTTACTGTCTTCTTCCAGTTTAGTTGTAAATTCTTCCCAACTTTTCTCTTTTTCTTTCCGTACAATTCTCTTGACTTCCAACTTCCTGTATCTATATTCTTTTGCCATCTCTTCCAATTTATTGTTGTCTATTCAGTCACTGTTGATTCTTCTGTCAGACTTAGCCACTTCAAGAGCTTTTTTGGATTTACTCCTTTTCATTATGGCTTCTTTCACTTTATCATTCCACCAAGATGTTCCTTTCTCTCTAACTCTTCTGCTTGTTCTTCCACATATTTTATCTGCGCTACCAACCAGACTAGCCTTAAAATCATTCCATTCTTCATTACCTTTCTTTGTGTCTGTTATTGGTATTTTAGCTCTGATTTCCTCTTGAAACTGCTGTTTGACTTCCAGATCTTTCATTTTCCAGTCTTTAATTTGTGGTTCTTTCTTCTTGTTTACTTTAATAATAGGTTTGGTGACTCTTAGGTCTGCAATGAGGAGTCTATGGTCACTATCAAGTCTCTCACTAGGTATCACTTTTACATCATGCACTTTTTCTCCACTTGGTCTCTCTGTGATGATAAGGTCTGTCAATGATCTATACTGACCATCCCTGCTGTACCTCGTTATCTTGTGGCAATCCCGTTTCTGAAACCATGAGTTCTTCACCAGAAGTTGGTTTCGTGTACATAGATCAAGCGTAAGTTCACCCTCCTCATTTCTATTACCAAATCCCCAGTTATCATTATGTTCTCTTCATCAATGATGTCCTCTAGTTTTTCTAGGAAGCTTGCTTTTTGGTTATCGCTACAACCCTGCTGGGGAGCATAAACTTGGATTACAGTTTGAGTTTCTCCATTTAGGCATATTTTAGCTTTGATTAATCTCTCATTGATGAAGGAGACATCTGTTACACTATCAATGTCTTTATGGAGTATAAAACCAACTCCATTCCTCGCCACTGCAGGATTACCACTCCAGTATAATTTATATCCGTCCTCTAACATTCTTGTGTTGCAACCTTTACATTTGGTTTCACTTAGCCCTAGGATGTGAATATGCCTACGGTTCATTAAATCCGTTATTTCGCTGAATTTTCCTGTTAGAGTCATAACATTTTAAGGTTCCAATCCGAAGCTTGTTTCTATGATCGGTTCTTCTTGTGCATCTTGAATGAACATCGGACATGACGTCGTCATTAGTTCCAAGAGTACTTGAAGTATTGTCGACATTCAGAATATGTTTCTTTCCGAGGCTCGTTTCCATTTTGAAAGCAACTGCATTGTACTCCTATACTGACTTGCTAGGCCTAACGTACTAGTTGATTTTCTTTCAGGGTGGTCTCCCTTAGCCTTTGGCAGTCCCCTACCTCACTGCAAGGCAGCAGCTGATGAATTTACGTGTTATTTCCCAAACAAAGGTCTCATCTTATCCAACCTTCTAAGGGAAAACTCGTCTGCTCGCACCTATTGGTTTTCCCTTAGTTTGCCTGGTTTGGTATCGGCCACCAGACCCTCGGCCAGACAGTTGCAGGTAGTACCGTCTACTGTCGTATACGATAGCAGAATATATTCTAATTCCTCTTCGTATGCAAGAAAATACTTCTGACCTTCCTGTCCAAGGAAGAAAACCAAAGGGAAGGCCAAGGAAATGCTAGATAAGCACAGTGAAATCAGATGTGGAGGAGAGAGGTGTCAGATGGGAACATGTCCTGGACCAGAAGATGTACGCAGACAGGAAGAGACACCACACCCTGGAAACTGGAGTTGGAAAATGATGATGAACAAGTACTTACCCCAATTAGTGATGCTTTCCTTTAAATCTTTTCCAGTTCTTCAACCAGTTAACCCTGGTGAGAGTCTGGGAGTCAGGAGATGAAACTCACCACCCGGTTTGTTGCTGTATAATATCATCAGCAAAAAGTTATTCCAGTTCTTTACTCGTACAAACGTTATGGCACTTACAGATTACCTGAAGTAAATTCAGTTTCATGTGTTGGTAGTACTGTATAAAGTTGCCGCATCATTGGTATCTGAAGATCCAACCAGCCTCTGTTTCCATTGACGTAGTTTGGTTTGGTCAAGCTAGTATCAGTGATGACTCTGCAATATTCTTTTTGGGGTTGAAAGAAAGACAGCTGAGTACGGAACGCAAAATGTAGACGTAGCCTATGACAGCACTGGACAACAATCTAATAGTGTTAAACTAATGTATTATTAAGGTTCACCTTTTCAATACAAAATGTATCAGCCTAAAGCAAAACCAGGCAAAACGTAAAGCCTATTTATACTTAGGTTTATGTTTTAATTTTGCTTTGGGCTGATACATTTTGTATTGAAAAGGTGGACCTTAATAATACATTAGTTGAACTCTATTGTAATCTAATCACAGTTCAATACGGATCTATCATAATGAAACTTATTTCATTTAACAACAATCTAATGTAAACAACGTGAAATTAGGGTACGTAGGTCGTGTAGACTTCAGATCCAGATAAAAATCCCCAAACCCGGAGTCTCCAGGTAAGAGGCGGGACCGGCATTCTTACAGCCAATCAACGCTATTTAATATGGAATCAATGAAAATATTTGTCCAGCAATATTCTGGCAACCTGGAAACACTATTTTTTTTTTTTTTGCTAGGGGCTTTACGTCGCACCGACACGGATAGGTCTTATGGCGACGATGGGATAGGAGAGACCTAGGAGTTGGAAGGAAGCGGCCGTGGCCTTAATTAAGGTACAGCCCCAGCATTTGCCTGGTGTGAAAATGGGAAACCACGGAAAACCATCTTCAGGGCTGCCGATAGTGGGATTCGAACCTACTATCTCCCGGATGCAAGCTCACAGCCGTGCGCCTCTACGCGCACGGCCAACTCGCCCGGTGGAAACACTATTACCCATTCCTCGTGTCCTTATTATACTACTACAGTAGGTAGCCTGCTTGCCATAAAAAAATGTTGCTAACAATGATGCAAATGACAATTCATATCCTTCATATCATCTCGGCTTTTTGGACCGGAGCCGCTATCTCACCATCAGATGGGTACGTAGGCTGTGTAGACCTCAGATCTAGATACAAGAGTCTCCAGGTAAGAGGCGGGACCAGCATTCTTACAGCCAATCAACACTGCCCTCCTGACCATTTAAAATAAGGCAAACACATCTAGCCAACTTTGGAAATAATCCTTGAGAACGGAACTGCTAAACTGAGTAGAAATTGAGAATGCTGCTATTTAAATTCATCAGCGTTTTTCCATCCCTTATCACGTACATTTCACTTGGCATGTTGTCATCTCTCAAGCTTTTTCGCTCCCCTCCTAGCCACTTGTGGGACGGTGTTTCTACAGACTGTCAGCCTGTCAGTGATTTTGTCCTGTTTTTGAATTGTCATCAAACTAAAAAAATGGTTATTCTAAGAGGTCCGCAACGTCACTTTTAGCACTTATTGTTTCGTTTCCATCTGTTATCTTTTATTTTATTTTCTTCTTAGGTTTAGCACATTTTTTGGATTCAATTATGTTTTATTTTAACCCTTTTATCCCAGGAGTTATTTATTGCTTCATCTAGTGATGTAAATATTATATATTGTTATTGTTTTTATTTCCATCTGTCTCTTTTGTTTTTCATTTGTTCTTTCATTATGTTTTTAGCACATTTTAATCTTGTGTTATGTAGATTACTTTAACCCCCCTTATTACAATGAAGATGGCTCAAACATGCCGAAACATGTTTGAATTTTATTGCTCCATCTAATGATGCAATTATGATGATACATTTAATTTTTTCCTTTGCTAATTTCATATCCTGTTAAAAATTAAATAATTGAAAAGGAGGTCAACCTATTCAATTGAATAATTTCAATACGGAACAATGAAATTTTTATCTTTAAATTTCATATCCTCTCGGCAATTACAAAAAGAACATTTATACCCATTGATACTCCTCTGAGTAAGTAGAGTTCAATGCCTGCAAGAATTTCAACTTTTATTTAAAATTAAAGAAAGTAATATTTCTCATTTTGCAAATATAAAACTTTTGCAAAACAGCTTCCAAGAAACTTAAATCTTGGGGCATTACATCGCTTACATCAAGGAACAATTATGGTGACAATGGTTCTCAACAAGAAGCAATATTTTACAGTACAATGACCATTAAGGGTACCTGGGGATGCAAAATCATCAGAAATAGACATTTTGCTTCTTCACTTTTTTGAATCCTGAATACAAAATGTTCCAGCGTGGCAGCATCCCACTACATTTCTGAAACTTCGTTAGGGTAATATAGTTTCGTTGGAAGCACAAAATAGAATTATTAATCCATTTTCAGTGAAAATTGTACATAAAATTGTGGCACAAATTAGAATTTTTAACTGAGTCCGAGTGGATGAACATTCGCGCACGTAATTGCATCGCTACACTTGTTAATGAACACAAGTTGGTCACATGAAGGGATACTGTTCTGTTGGCAAGTAGCAGGTGGCAGAAGAAGTTCCGGCTCCTTGCTGAACAATACTGGTTGCTGTGGACAAATTTTGGCATGAACGAGCAATCAGTCTTCTTCAACGAATGGTGTAAGCCAAGGAATTGTGGATGTTATGAATACCTTGGACGGAAGAAAGATCTAACTCCTCCACAATTGAAGACTCCTGTTAGATAGAAAACCCTGCAGATTTTTGGACATAAAGAGAGAAAATAGCCTTGAAAATAAAGTTGTCCAAACAACTTTCATTTGGTGTTGATATTGCTTAGCCTGGTCAACTAATATCAGGACAGATGCACATCCCCACTCATCTGTGATTATAGACAACAGTTTTACAATATTTTAAAATGCTCATCTTTCTACATTCAATAGTGTAACTGGGCATGAAGATCAAAAGTACATGCTATGTTTCTTCTGTCAGTATAATGATATTAATAAAGTAGTGTGCTTCATCTGTATCCAATTCGGGCTCATCAGTTGATAACTAGCACACCTACTAAGATGGATGGCTAGTGCAAACCGTGGAGGTCACTGTGAAATGCTGCCAACCAAGAATGAGTTAGCTGGAAAATTTATAATGTGCAATAACGGACCAATTATATTGGAACTATGAATTAACTCATTTAGGACAAATATTTCTGATTCCCTATGGAAATCACTATTTGTATAACCCTCCTCACCTTCTGATGTAATTATCATGCGCTAACACAGAACTGGTCCTTCAGTTCAGGCTATTTCTTTATCCTAGTTGGGAGGGATTGTTGTTGATGCATGTTGTCATTGGCCCGGATTGTTGTTAGCAGAAATAATAATACAATTTTCTTGAAAGTGTAAAAATGAAATAAATGGCGTATGGCTTTTAGTGCCGGGGAGTGTCCGAGGACAAGTTCGGTTCGCCACATGCAGGGCTTTTGATTTGACGTCCGTAGGCGACCTGAGCACTGTGAAGAGAAAGAAATGATGAACACGACACATACACCCAGCCCCCGTGCCAGCAAAATTAACCAATTATGGTTAAAATTCCTGACCCTGCCAGGAATCAAACCTGGGACCCTTGTGACCATTCAGCCATGGAACCTAAGCCCTTACCAGAATCCAGGACTGATTCTCTCACCTCACACACTCACTGGCCATCGTCCTCTCAGTTTCTGCCCCTCTACGAAATCTGCCCAATTTCAAATTGCTGCTGATGCCAACTCCAGCAGCGCCTTCAGAACAAAGACAGTTATCCATTTCCAAATGGTATCAAGCCTTCCTTAAATAGTTTCAAGAACCCATCTATTATTGACTCTACCACCTAAAAATCCCCTTCAAATAGCATCTAAATCCCTCTTAACTAGTCCATCTGACCCCAAATTCCTAGCCTCTTTTTCTACACAACACAACCTGACAAAACACGAATTCCATGCTCCAAGAGGACTACAAACAACCTGGACATCAATATTTTTCCCGTCAACAAGCGATTGGCCACTGACATCAACATTCTTCCCGTCAACAAACGATAGGCCACAGCTGTCATGAATCACCAAAATTATGACCATTAGGTCCTATGTCAACTCTCTGACACAACCACGTATGTCCGCTTCAACCAAGGCCCCACACAGGTTAACAATCTTCACTTAGCCACTTACATCAAACTCTGTAGACCTTACAATAGAGTTAAACTAATGTATTACAGTCGAACCTGCCCTAATGGACACCCTTATTCAGCGGACACGTCCCTAACGGACAATTTTCCTTGGAACCGATTTTATTTTACATAAGACAAGTGTTAAATTGGCCTCATTTAAGCGGACACCTTGAACTACGGACAGCGGACAGCGCCATTTGTCCCGTCCACTTGACTTAAGCGGACACTTTACACGTTGCAGGACAATTTATTACGCCGGACCACATGTCATCCTTTCTTTTAAAACCATTCTTCAGACATAAGGAAATCTCTTTTGAATGTTTGTACTGTTTCGAGTGCGAGGGGAGAGAGTGTACATCGGAATGCAGTTCTACCTAGTGGTGTATAGGCCTATTCCGAGAATTCTAACTGCCCAGAAATGCTGCCAGAGACTGTGACTCACAAGTTACCTGGGGATTTTCGTCCTTTCTTGCATCATTCTATTCATAACTTGGATTGTCGCTGATAAGGTTGAGCTCAGGTAGTCAACTTGAGAAGGAAAAGACAATACAGGCACTAATTAGTGAGACAGAAATACTGTAGCAGTTCAGTTGTCTGTTAAACATGAGTAACAAGGGACGATCGTGTTTAGATCTCGAGGCAAGAAGAAATGTAATTATAGAAAGTGACAAGGGACTTTCAGTGAGAAAGCTTGCCGAAAAATTCAACTGCGGGAAAACTCAAATAAACACTATTGTGAAGAACAGAACTGAAATTTTAAAGGAGTGGGAGGAAAATAGGAATCGAGGAGTGAAAAGAAAGCGGGATTCAGTTTTTTCAGAAGTGAACGTTGCGGTATATGAGTGGTTCAAGTGTGCTTGAGTGAATAAACTGTTTGTGAGTGAACCAATGTTACAAGAAAAAGCTCGAGAAATCGCAAATAATCTGAAAGTTGAGAATTTTGTAGCTAGCAATGGTTGGTTAGATTGTTTTAGAAAACGTCATAACGTTACTTTCAAAACAGTCTGTGGAGAAGGTGGTGATGTGTCTGCGACTGAAGTAGCGGATTGGAAAGATAGGTTACCAGACATTTTGAATAGTTACGAACTGAAAGACATTTTGAATGTTGATGAAACTGGTCTGTTCTTTAGGGCGATCCCGAAGAAGTCACTGACTTTGCCGAATGAAAGTTGCAAGGGTGAGAAAATGTCAAAAGAAAGAATCACCATCATGTTTTGTTGTAACGCATTTTGTGAAAAGGAAAATCCTGTAATAATCGGTAAATCCTTGAGACCCAGGTGCTTTAAAAACATGGAATTAAATTGTCTTGGTGTCGAATGGCATGCGAATAAAAAGGCATGGATGACGTCAGCAATATTCGAGAATTGGCTCCTAGCTTTGGATTCCAAGATGAAGGCCAGAAACCGTAACGTGATCTTATTGTTAGATAATGCTACGTGCCATCCAGAAATACGGCTTTCAAATGTAAAACTCTTGTTCCTTCCACCCAATACCACTTCTCATCTTCAGCCATTGGATCAAAGAATCATTCAAGCATTCAAATTAGACTATCGTAAGAGGGTTTTACGGTCGTTAGTGGCACACATGGATGAAGCAGACTCAGCTTTTGATTTGATGAAGAAGATCAATGTTGGCGATGCAGTTTCGTGGACAAAGGCAGCTTGGAATGCAGTCAGCGAAACCACAATCAGGAAATGCTTTGCAAAATGCGGCATCGTTAATTCTACAGTTGAAGAACAAGCAGAGGTAGAGGTTCAAAATGAATATGATGAACTTCAGACTTTAGCAACGACAGGTGGATTGACGTATGATATTGAAGCCGAAGAAGAGAATATTCCTTGCTGTGATGATTTCGAGGGCGACTGGCAGTCCCGACTCCAGGACACAGTTTACGGTAAGCTTTCTGTGTTATCAAGTTACACAGTAATTGTGTGTTGCATGTATCGTAAGGTCCATGTTTGCTTGCACCTCAACTCCTCATTCATTTTCTTATAGTGATAGACAGCTTTTAATTCTTTTAAGCTAAATTTTCAGTTTTCATTTAATTCACTGCACTTCGCAAATATTTCTAGCTGTCCATAGCAGCCTTCATTAGTCATACAAAAGGACCATTTTGAATAAAACTTTTTATTATTTTACAGAGCCCGAATCAGGAACGAAAAGTGACGATGACGGTGAGGCGGTAGAAGAACAAGAAGTTCTGACAATGAAGCAGGGACTAAATATGCTTAAACAGATAAAGAATTTGTGTATCACGCTGGACCGCGAGTACGGCGAGAACACTATGGAACCATTTAACAGACTTTATTCCGTTTTCTATAATATCGCAGTTAAGAAAACTTGTGCTAAATTTACACAGACGAAGCTTCACGATTACTTCACGAAGCTGTAATGTTTATAAATGATGTAAAATCACTTATAATAACTCTCTATGAAATACTAACACAGAAATGACTTAGAATAATAAAAATAAAGATCTGTATGCTTATATTTAAGGTGGATGTTCTTTGCCGTTAAAATGTTTGATTAATTTTACAAACTTATTTTAGCAGACACCTCTCGTAACGGACATTTTTCCTCGGAACCGACAGTGTCCGCAGAAGGGAGGTTCGACTTGTATTAAGGTCCACCTTTTCAATACAAAATGTACAGAGTTTAAATTACATAAATGATTAGGGACTAGTTTCGACCTAATAGTAGGTCATCATCAGCCTAAAGCAAAATTGAAACACAAATAACGAAGAAATTAAACAATGTAAAGACACATAAGGTTTCGTAAATGTACATACCATGTGAGATATTGAGAAAAGAATTATAGAGACGTGCAGCACTATGTTAAAAAATAACTCTATGACAGAGATTCATAAAAAGTCCAGTGCGAATTAAAAAGATGTTAAAGATAGGAATCCTTGAGTTGTTGGATAAGGAGAGTAGCATATGCTGGCTGCTTTAAGATGCCGAAGTCATGTTTATTTACGATTAAAGTCCAGTGCGCCGTACAGCATTAAAAAGTTGTTGGGGATGGAAATCTTTAAGTTGCAGGTCAAGGAATTCAATATTATGCTGGCTCCTTAAATGTGCTGTTATACATTTGAAAAATGACGTGTTTTTCAAGATATTCATAGACGTTTAAAAAAATGACGTAACTTCGTCTCAGTTGTTCTTCGAATGTATAACAGCACATTTAAGGAGCCAGCATATATTGAATTCCTTGACCTGCAACTTAAAGATTTCCATCCCCAACAACTTTTTAATGCTGTACGGCGCACTGGACTTTAATCGTAAAAAACATGACTTTGGCATCTTAAAGGAGCCAGCATATGCTACTCTCCTTATCCAGCAACTCAAGGATTCCTATCCTTAACATCTTTTTAATGCTCACTGGACTTTTTATGAATCTCTGTCATGGAGTTATTTTTTAACATAGTGCTACACGTCTCTATAACTCTTTTCTCAATATCTCACATGTATGTACATTTATGAGACCTTATGTGTCTTTACATCGTTTAATTTCTTCGTTATTTATGTTTTAATTTTGCTTTAGGCTGACGATGACCTATTACTAGGTCGAAACTAGTCCCTAATCATTTATGTAATTTTACATTCTGTATTGAAAAGGTGGACCTTAATAATACATTAGTTTAACTCTATTGTAATCACAGTTCAATACGGATCTATCATAATGAAACTTATTTCATTTAATCTGTAGACCTTGTAACGGTCTATCTGAATCCTCTATTAGTCTCTTCATCTCAAACAAACCCCGTATTCCCAAGTTCCACTACATCATTTTTTCCAGCCAAAGTTCTTTAACAGAACCCATTTCAGTATTGGCTGACCAACATCTTCAACCCTTTGTGCGTTCCCTTGACTCTTACATTCGTCTTGCTACTCTTCCCAAACCCCTCCCCTCAGACTGCCTTCTAGTTTCTACTGACATCTGACATCACTTCGCTTTACACCAAGATCCTTCATGTGCAAGGACTTGGGCCTTTGTGTCCTTCTTGAACTACACAACAACCCAATGGCCTGCCCCGTACTTCCCTCCTTGTCTACCTCACAACTTTTCCAACTTCAAGCCTTATTTGCGGCGTGATATGGGCACCAGGATGGCTCAATGCTGTACCAACCTCTTCATGGGGAAACTTGAGAAGGATTTCCTCACTATTGAGCCTCTCCAGCCCCTAGTTTGTTCACTGAAGCTATATTTCTCCTCTGGCACCATGAAGTAAGAATACTTTACTCATTCCTGCATTGCCTCAACTTCAGTTACAGAGTCCATCTCGCTTGGCAGATTTTGCATTGACATCCACCTCGAGGATGACAGTATTTCCATATCGCACCTGACCGCCAGATCTTGGGATCATGGACTCTGTCCCCAGCCTCTCTAAGCAGCCTGGTTTACACAAACTCAATCAGGTCTCTCATCCTTGCCATACACTTGTGATCTTCTTCCACAGTGACGACTGCTCTTTCCCTTGTGAATACAGCTGCTGTAAGAGCTACACCAGCAGCTTCACTAACTTCCCATCCTCTTGCCCTTTGAGATTCCAATGGTGCTCAGGTCTGGAGAAGCACCCTGTCATCCCACTCCCTTTACCTCACGTAGCGACTACTTGCCAACAATGACCATTACGATTCTTCACAGACAAAGACTCCAGCCAGAGTAATGTATCCACACTGCTCTCATGTGTTTCCTATTTTACTCCTGCTAGCATTACGTGTGTAAGAACGTAGTGTTCACTCTGCAAGTCAGCCTCATGTGTGCTGTTCAACACTTAATTCAGAAGCAGACTACACTGCTGTATTATCACACTGTATGGAAACTTATCACAGACTAGCTGAGATCATGACATCACGTGATGAATCTCATACTTGGTTCTATACTGACTTAATTTTTAATGCAATGAAATGAAATGGCATATGGCTTTTGGTGCCAGGAGTGTTTGAAGACAGGTTCGGCTCGCCAGGTGCGGGTCTTTTGATTTGACACCCGTAGGCGACCTGTGCGTCGTGATGAGGATGAAATGATGATGAAGACAACACAGTTTAATACAGTTCTTTATAAGAATGTGTTGCATCACATAAAGTCCAAACAGTTCTTTTTAATTTGTGCACACGAATAGTTTATTTTTTTTGAAATTGTAACATTATGTCTATCCTTGTGGTCACACACAATACAATGTTGATACAAACCCTTTATGGATCATCTTCAGCTAGTACACACGAAATAAGGACATAGTAAAATTTCCAAACCGAAATACGTGGATGTTTGATGGAAAAGCTTAATTCATTATAGAGAACATATAAATGAAAATACACAAACATATTTTTTCTGTGATGGGTGAACACATGAGTTCATTCATTTTCTTCTATAAATCAAGGTTTATACATTATTCACGCAGCCAAACATATTGTTCACCTTGATAAAAAATAAATATTATTTTCAATCTTAATGAAATCAAGGAAAAAAACAAACATACCCTTTGATGAAATAAAAAAAATCGATTGATATCAACAACACGTAATATGCGAGCACCTGATTGAAAAGCTCAAGGCAATCGCCAGTTAGCGCTCATTCAGACATCAACACAACACAAGAAGCGGGAGGAAAGAGAGTGGTAGTGTGACTAGTTTTTCGACATCACAATGTTTCTCAGTCTCATTCTTCTTGTAGTCAGGCTCCATGGCTAAATGGTTAGCGTGCTGGCCTTTGGTCACAGGGGTCCCGGGTTCGATTCCCGGCAGGGTCGGGAATTTTAACCTTAATTGGTTAATTTCGCTGGCACGGGGGCTGGGTGTATGTGTCGTCTTCATCATCATTTCATCCTCATCACGACGCGCAGGTCACCTACGGGTATCAAATCGAAAGACCTGCATCTGGCGAGCCGAACTTGTCCTCGGACACTCCCGGCACTAAAAGCCATACGCCATTTCATTTTTTTATTCTTCTTGTTTTTTATTTCTCATTAGTTATATTTCACCTTTCATAGAAGAAGAATACAAATTTCACACTGATGTTCCATATTGACGCCCAATTAAAAAAAAAATTTTTTTTGCTATTTTGCTTAACTTCGCACCGACACAGATATGTCTTATAGTGACGATGGGATAGGAAAGGTCTAGGAAGCTGAAGGAAGCGGCCGTGGCCTTAATTAAGGTACAGCCCCGCCATTTGCCTGGTGTGAAAATGGGAAACAAGGGAAAACCATCTTCAGGGCTGCCGACAGTGGGGCTCGAACCCACTATCTCCCGATTACTGGATACTGGCCGCACTTAAGCAACTGCAGCTATCGAGCTCGGTGACGCCCATATTTTACCACATACTCTGTTTACACAAGAAACAACTCCTCCAGCCATGGTAATTAAGTATTCAACTGCAGCCACTTGACCATAACGATCAAAACAATCCCTTTCTTCTCACTTTAGAAAACTGTGAAAAACAATGCATTTTAAAAACGTTCAGTGTGCAAACACTGGACTTTTCCATCAATCATGTTTTTTTATTCACATATTTCACTTTGGAATTTTTAAGATGTCTTCATTTCATGCACATCCATGAAGGGTTGAAACATGTTTTACACCATTTACTTTTAAAGGCCGGTCTCCACTGATTAACATTTAACAACAACATGTTAAATGTTAACTGGTGGCACCATCAACATGTCAAATGTTAAATGTTGAATACTGTTTCATTTAACATTGTGTCCATACTTAATAAACATGTTAAACTTAACTTTCTTTGTTTATATGTAGGTAGTTAATCATATCAGTTTGCGGTAATAAATTTAGGTGGTGTATAGTATTTTCAAACAAGGACAATGGACTCAGATGAAAAAGATTTGGCCTTTGTTATTGCCACTGTTGCTTCTTGTTATGATTTACAAATGAAGTTTTATTAGACACATTTCCTCCCCTCATCCTGCTCATTGCTTCAAAAGCAAAACACTATGAAGTATAAACTTCGTCCGGTCCCGCCCCCCCGACTTCAGACTTTTTCTGATTTTTTGCAATACTCAACTGTACTGGGAGCAGAGGTACGCTAGGTTCTTTTTTGATGCACTCGCGGGAATAATTATAATATAGAGTTCCTGGAAACTGTCGGCTTTCTTCGCTTTGTCTCTGTATTCCTTTGATGAGACATCCCACAAACAAGGCCTTTCTATTATATCATTAATTAAGCCCAAAGGAATCTTGCTCCACTCCATTTCTGACTATAAATTTTAGTATAGTGCAGACAGAACGACACGCGTACGCGTACTGGTACTGGTACTGTATTTGTAGCTTATAACAAAGAGAATGAGTGTTGCAGAGCATTGTAACTATAATCCTACTTCACGAGAAGCATGTTGTTGCGTCGTTTGGCTATCTGTTGACAAGGAAACGGCAAGGAAGTTGCCGAAGCTGTGCCAACATCTCACGAACAACGAATTGACTTGACATGTTTTCCACTTGGAGCGGAAAACACGCCAACATGTTAAAAGTGTTAACCTCAACATTCTGAGTTAACATGTAAAGTCAATTGGAAGACACAAACACAATATACATGTCAATTGTAACATGTTAAATTTAACATGTTGGTGTTAAATGTTAATCAGTGGAGACCAGCCTTAAGATCATCACTGTATTGAACAGACAGACCAATTCTTCTACAGAATTGTATTACGAACACTGGGTCATCCATTCACCCACAAACAACACAGGGAATAACCAACAACCTGACTGTATAAGCACTGAGTGAGCTATATCAGTCATCCATTCACCCACAAACAACACAGGGAATAACCAACAACCTGACTGTATAAGCACTGGGTCAGCTATATGGGTCGTCAACTCACCCTCAAACAACACAGGGAATAAGCAACAACCTGACTGTATAAGCACTGGGTGAGCTATATCGGTCATCCATTCACCCACAAACAACACAGGGAATAACCAACAACCTGACTGTATAAGCACTGGGTGAGATATATGGGTCGTCAACTCACCCTCAAACAACACAGGAAAAAAACAACAACCCGACTGTACAAGCATTGGGTGTGTGATGTGTGTAGGTGTTTTTGAAATTCAAAACATATTCGTACATTGGATTAGCCGTCTATAGGGTCTTCATTACTTGTGCCATGTATAACTTATTACCTATTAGGCTGGAGTATTGCCCATCTCGTGGACTTCAAGCCAGTTGTTCCATGTAGCTTCATGATAGTAGATAGTGCAGTAGCAATGGTCATAGTAAATATGGTTTGTTTGTTGTGGCAGGTTTTTATGACCGAATGCCCTTCCTGATATCAATCTCATCAGAGGAGTTAACGAGATGAAATGAATGACGTGATATAGGACAGTAGTAAATACGGTATTATAATTTAAATATTAAATACTTAATTAAAATGGTATCAGTAAAACATTATTAAATTACTCATATAATTATTAAATGCCATGTTTAATCGTTAACTCCTCTGATGAGTTTGACGTCAGGAAGGGCATCCAATCATTAAAACATGATACGAAGATTCACCTCACTTCATACACAACACCGTAGAGAAACAGGACAATGTAGGAAAATACATACATACTCATTAATAGTACTTTACTAGTTATTCAAAATTAATGAACTATTAAAATTATATCCTCTGTCAGTTTGTTACATCTGCTTCAAGCTATTGTGTATGATGGAACAACAGCCAATGGGATTCATGGTAAAAGAGGATAGTAATGTTACACAGTCATTCTTGAAACATAATTTTTCGTGTGTACAAATGTTTTTTAAAAATGCTCCAGAGAGGACTTTACTTACAGTGCACCAACAGAGATAGGTCATACGGCAACGATGGCATAGGAAAGAGGCTAAGAGTGAGAAAGAAGCGACCATGGCTTCAATTAAGGTACAGCCTCAGGATTGGTGTGAAAATGGGAAACCACGGAAAACCATTTCAGGGCTGCCAACAGTGACCCAAACCGTATAGCCTCGTGCCCAGAGAAGACTACAGAGGCAAACCTGTTTTCTCATGGGTAATTTGTGTGCAATAAATAAATATTTTTGTTTTGCTTTTTGCTAGAAGGTTAATCTTGCACTAACACGTCGAATGAAAGGATGGGAAGGTAGCGTCCATCGCCTTTATTAAAGTACAGCATTAGCATTTGCCTGGTGTGAAAATGGGAAACCAGAAGGCTTAAGGGCTGCTGAATGGAAGCACACAGCTTCGCAGCCCTAAAGGCACAGCGCACAAGTGTGTGTTATGTCTATGTGAAGAAAGCAAGAAATTGAATGTTCCACTGGCTATAACTGTTAAGGTACTGCAAACTCTCGACATCTCAGACAAAAGTTTCATGCCTGCTCGTAGGCAAGTAGCAAAATGAAAGGAACTCGTGGACCGAGATAGTACAGACGAGGAGGAGCAATTACAGCTATCTAGTGTTCATGAACTTCTAGATAACTTATACTTATTGGTAGAGATCCATGAATTTACAAGGTGCAAAAAGGAATTTTTTCCAATTATACTTTGAATATTAACCTCATAACTTACTTATCTGATTACAAAAGTACATTTTTGAATTGCAGCATTGGTGATTAATGCAGAAACCTAAGACTGGTGTTATGGTATATTAATGCGTAAGTGAATTCAGCTTGGAGGGTTTTTATGTGAACAATAATCAATACTGATGTGCAAATTTTGTGTCAAAAGGCTTGTAAAAATGGGACACAGTGATGAAACATATCACTAGTAGTGGTAATGTTAAAAGAACCGTTCTGACAGTTAACGTAAGAGGGAGGACCTACTGTGGTGCATTTCTTTCTCCTTCTTGCTTTCCTGTTCGTTCCGTTGAAGCATGGGGAAACATGTGAATGAGAAGTGAAAGGTTTGGCAACACCATGCAAACAGCAGGTGAGCAGAGTGGGTCCACCCACGAAGTCAGTAAACGGACCCTCCCTTCGCTATAAGTCAGAATGCTTCTTTTAATATTATGACTATAGTGATAATGTGAACTGGAATATGTTAATGAAGATTATGACTAGTGTTGGTCTAGATTTCAGAGATAGACGAATAGTATATGAACTCTATAACAACCAATAACGGACCATTATATTGGTATTATTAACCAAAGAGGCATCAAAAAACATAAATGGTGAAGTATGGGAGGCTTATATAAAGAAAGGAGTACGACAGGGATGTAATTTGTCACCAGTGTTGTTCAACCTGTATATTGAGAAATGCATTAAGGAAAGTAAAGAGGAAATGGAAGGGATAAAGATAAATGGAGTAGAAATCAAAATGATAATATTTGCTGATGACATAGTTGTCATAGAGGAGAACGAAGAGAAACTACAAAGTGCATTAATAAAAATGAATAAGATATTGAGAGATAAATATAACATAAAAATTAATACAAAAAAGACCAAAATTATGGTATGCAACCACCAACATATTGCAGTCGACATCAGAATTAGTGATATACCACTCAGGCAAGTAAATGTCTTTACCTATTTAGGAAGTAAAATCACTCCAGATGGCAAAAGTTCAGTCGACATAAAGAGCAGAATTGCCCAAGCAAAGATTGCTTATTACAAGAAAAGGATACTACTTTACATCAAGGAATTTAAATGTGGAGACTAAGAAGACATTTATTAAGTGCTATGTATGGAGTGTGGCCTTGTATGGCTCAGAAACGTGGACTATTAATGCATGTGATAAGAAACGTCTGGAAGCATTTGAGATGTGGTGCTGGCGGAGGATGGAAAAGATCTCGTGGACAGCAAAACTCACAAATGAAGAAGTTCTTCGACGTATAGATGAAAAAAGATCCTTTTTAGCAACAATAAGAAAGAGAAGAGACCAATTAATTGGCCATCTTTATAGGCACAATGATTTCATAGTTAATGTCATGGAAGGAATGATTCAAGGTAAAAGAGGAAGAGGAAGACCTAGACTGCAATATGCAAGACAGATCAGAGATGACGTAGGAGCAGGCTCATATGTGGAAATGAAGAGATTAGCGGATTACAGACAAGAGTAGAGAAGATGAATTGCTGTCAACCAATCTTAGGATTGAGAATTAAGAAGAAGATAGTGATAACCACAAGCACAGCAAACAGAAGGGATCACTGAAGCGATAGTTACTCGTGGGAGAATCGCTCACACTGCCGAAAGCCAAACAAGATAAAAACTGAAATGCTCTTGCATACTGAGAAGTTGGACAAATCCAAGATGCAGGAGTGGTTATGCAAGTACATAACAAAAAAAGATAAACTTAAATTTCTCTGCTACAAGGAAAAGTACAGAATCATGGAAGATGAAAGCGAGAGTCTCTCACGACATCCAGGGGATAAATCGAAAGAAATCATCATCTACGTCGAGTAGACAACATTCACATTAAATGTCAGGAGATCTACTTCCAGCAAAATGGTTGCTGATTCGCAAGATACATATTCTGCTGCCTTCGGTGATGCTATTCTGGGTAAGAGGCTTTGCTGTGACCTAGATGAAAACCCAATAAAAGACAGTGGAAACTCACACGGCGTCATTTATACCTAATATATATAAAGGAGGTATAATTTAAGATTCATAGCAGAGCACCGAGGAACAGGAGCGCAATGGCAAGCGGACATCATTGTCTCACCTATAGAAACTAAATGACACTGAACTCACCAGTCATACATTCTCAGGACAAATAAATACATTTTTTAAAATGAATAAATAAATAATTTAATGTATAGATAAACTAGTAAATGAAACTGAACTCAACACTGAATGACTCCGTTAAGATGGTAAATGCGAAATACCAGTTTCCTAAGCGACTTATGAGGAGAGCTCTTCTCCCGAGTTACAGAACCGGTACTGTACGTAATGTTTCGATGGTACTGTAGAATCGGCACCTTTCTTGTGCAAATAACACTTGACTGTGCTGTGGTGTATTTAACCATCGTGATAATAACTGCTGCGTCAGCTGTCAAGACTCCCTGTAGAAGGAACACACAGTAATAATGTGAGGAAGAAGATGATGAACACTAGTTACCATGATGTTTGTCTTCTGTCCATGTGATCCTAATTGCAGATAGCCCCCAGCGACATTAAATGCTAGATCCTGAGAAGGCAAATGGGAAGGGAAGTACAAGGGAAAAGAAGAGTAGATTATTGAAAACAATCAAAGGCTGCTAACAAATGGACTATAATGAGAACCGAAAGTAGAATGACTTCTTTGTTCAAGGCAGGGACGGATTCACTTAGGTGGAAATGTAGTAAGCAATTTGACCTCTGGTGATGACTTAGTTTTAATGGCAGGCTGTGCTGAAAGCCTTGGAAATTGAAAATACTTTCAGTGAAAATTAGCCATTCCAAGATTAAAGTGATATCAGTAGGGAAGAAACCTAAGAGAATAGAATGTCAGGTTGCGAATAAAAAACTGGAACAGGTAGGAGTATTTACAACGCATGTACAGAAACGAGATAAAGCCTGAATATACATTCTCTCAGGATAATAGGGGAGAGGTGCAACAAAGCTAATGCAGTGAGTTTGCAGTTCCAATCAACAGTATTTTATAAAAAGAAGTTAACTCCCTGTTTCCAAACCAACCATTTTGTAGAGGAGTAAAAGCTTGGTAGACTCAGGGTGTCTTATTCACTTTAGTGATGTCAGTAGGAAAGTAGCGAGAATGATCGCTGTGACAAACAGGTGGGAACAATGGAAAGAAGTACTCAGAATGAGGATATGAAGGCTAAATTAGCAATGAACTCGATGGTATGCATAAACCGGCTTTGGCAGTGCAGTCAAGTGAGGCAAATGGAAGAGAGAATAACAGAGGTAGAGGGAGAGCAAGAGAACGATGGTACAGAACTAAACAAGGCCACAGAGACTTGCAGACTGAGATTCGAAAGACATAACAGACTATGATGAAGATGTATTTATGACAATGAACGACAGGGTTGTGACTTTCCATTTTTTTAAATCTCACAATTCATTTACCAGGGTTCGAACCACAACAGCCATGGTGAGAAGCTAGCACAGTCTCAGGCTCACCTCAGATGATCATAGTTTAGTACCTGAAAACATGATTATCTTTGCAGTCATTCACCCTTCTTTTTTATTTTTACTATTTCATTTTCTTTCTAATATACTGAAACTTCCTCCCCCGCGAACCATGTGACCTTGCCACGGTGGGGAGGCTTGCGTGTCCAAATGAAGCAGATAGCCGAGCCGCAGGTGCAACCATATCGGATGGGTATCTGTTGAGAGACCTGACTAACGAATGGTTCATCGAAAGTGGGGTAGTAGCCTTTCGGTAGTTGCAAGGGCGGCAGTCTAGATGATTGACTGATACAGCCTGATACATGGCCTAGCTGTGTTGATACTGCTACACGGCTGAAAGCAACGGGAAACTACAGCCGTAACTAACTCCCGAGGACATGCAGCTCTCTCTGTATGAATGATGTACTGATAATGGCTTCCTCCCGGGTAAAATATTCCGGAGGTAAACTAGTCCCCCATTCGGATCTCCGGGTGGGGACTACACGAGAGGGGGCGATCATCAGGAAGATGGATGCTGACATTCTGCGAGTTGAGAGCGTGGAATGTTAGAACTTTGAATCGTTGTGGTAGGTTAGAGAATATGAAAAGGGGGATGGATAGGCTAAAGTTAGATGTAGTTGGTATAAGTGAAGTGCGTTGGCAAGAAGAACAGGATTTTTGGTCAGGCGAATACCAAATTATCAACACAAAATCAAACAGGTGAAATGCAGGAGTTGGTTTAATAATGAATAAGAAAATAGGGCAACGGGTAAGCTACTACGACCAGCATAGTGAAAGAATTATTGTCGTCAAGATAGACACCAAAACAATGCCCACCACAATAGTGCAGGCCTATATGCCTACTAGCACAGCGGATGATGAGGAAACCGAAAGAATATATGAAGAGATAGAAGATTTAATATACTATGTAAAAGGTGACGAGAATCTAATTGTGATGAGAGACTGGAATGCAGTGGTAGGCCAAAGAAGAGAAGAAAATACAGTAGGAGAATTCAAATTGGGACAAAGGAACGAAAGAGGAAGTCGGCTGGTTGTATTCTGCACTGATCATAATTTAGTCCTTGCCAATACTTGGTTCAAACACCACAAACGACAGCTGTATACGTGGATGAGACCCGGAGACACTGGAAGGTATCAAGTAGACTTCATTATGTTTATGCAGAGATTCAGAAACCAGGTATTGGATTGCAAAACATTCCCAGGAGCAGACGTGGACTCTGACCACAACTTGCTGGTCATGAAATGTCATCTGAAGTTGAAGAAAGGAAAGAATGCAAAAAGATGGGATCTAGACAAATTGAAAGAAAAGAGTGTGAGGCATTGTTTCAAGGAACATGTTGCACAAGGGTAAATGAAAAGGCTGAAGGAAACACAATAGAGGAAGAGTGGATAGTCATGAAAAATGAAGTCAGTAGGGTTGCTGAAAAAATGTTAGGAAGAAAATATCAACTAAGAATCAATAGATAACTCAGGAGATACTAGACTTGATTGATGAATGACAAAATGAAGAGGGCAGAAAAGAATACAGGTGATGAAAGAATCAAGTGGATAGAAAGTGCAAGGTAGCTAAGGAAGAATGGCTGAAGGAGAAGTGCAAGGATGTCGAAGGTTGTATGGTCCTGGGAAAGGTAGATGCTGCATACAGGAAAATCAAGGAAACCTTTGGGGAAAGGAAATTTAGGGGTATGAATATTAAGAGCTCAGATGGAAAGCCACTTCTAGGGGAAGAAGACAAAGCAGAAAGATGGCAGGAACATATCCAACAGTTGTATCAAGGTAAAGATGTAAATAATTTGGTTCCAGAACATGAAGAGGCTGTTGATGCTGATGAAATGAGAGACCCAATTTTGAGGTCAGAGTTTGACAAAGCTGTGAGTGACCTAAATAGGAACAAGGCACCTGGAATTGATGACATTCCCTCTGAATTACTGACTGCCTTAGGAGAAACCAGCATGGCAAGGTTATTTCATTTAGTGTGCAAGATGTATGAGACAGGAGAAGTCCCATCCGATTTTCAGCAGAATGTTGTTATACCTATTCCCAAGAAAGCCGGTGCCGACAGGTGTGAAAACTACCGCACCATTAGTTTAGTATCTCATGCCTGCAAAATTTTAACACGTATTATTTACAGAAGAATGGAAAAACGAGTTGAATCTGAGTTGGGAGATCAATTTGGCTTCAGAAGAAATGTAGGAACACATGAAGCAATCCTGACTTTACGTCTGATCTTAGAGGATCGAATCACGAAGGACAAGTCCACGTACATTGCATTCGTAAATCTAGAAAAGGCATTCGATAATGTTGATTGGACCAAGCTATTTAACATTCTGAAGGTGATTGGGATCAGATACCGAGAACGAAGAATTATCTACAATCTGTATAAAAATCAATCTGCAGTGATATGAATCGAGTGCTTTGAAAAAGAAGCAGCAATCCAGAAAGGAGTGAGGCAAGGCTGCAGTTTGTCCCCCTCCTTTTCAATGTTTACATAGAACAGGCAGTAAAGGAAATTAAAGAGGAATTTGGAAATGGAATCACAATGCAAGGAGAGGAAATCAAAACCTTGAAATTTGCCGGTGATATTGTTATTTTATCAGAGACTGCAGAAGATCTCGAGAAGTTGCTGAATGGTATGGACGAAGTCTTGGGTAAGCAGTACAAGATGAAAATAAATAAGTCCAAACAAAAGTAATGGAGTGCAGTCGAACGATGGCAGGTGATGCAGGAAATATTAGATTAGGAAATGAAGTCTTAAAGGAAGTAGATGAATATTGTTACCTGGGTAGTAAAATAACTAACGATGGCAGAAGTAAGGAGGACATAAAATGCAGATTAGCACAAGTAAGGAAGAGCTTTCTTAAGAACAGAAATTTGCTCACTTCAAACACTGATACAGGAATTAGAAAGATGTTTTCAAAGACATGTGTGTGGAGCGTGGCATTGTATGGAAGTGAAACATGGGCGATAACTAGCTCAGAAAGAAAGATAATAGAAGCTTTTGAAATGTGGTGTTACAGAAGAATGCTGAAGGTGAGATGGATAGATCGAATCACGAATGAAGAGATACTGAATCGAATTGGTGAGAGATCGATTTGGCTAAATTTGACGAGAAGAAGAGATAGAATGATAGGACACATCTTAAGATACCCAGGGCTTGCTCAGTTGGTTTTTGAATTGAAGGAAGTGTAGGTGGTAAGAACAGTAGGGGTAGACCAAGGTATGAATATGTCAAGCAGATTAGAGCAGATGTAGGATGCAATAGTTACAAAGAAATGAAAAGGTTAGCACACAATAGGGTGGCATGGAGAACTGCATCAAACCAGTTTATGGACTGATGACTCAAACAACAACATTGAAACTTAGCAGAAACTTTAGGCAAATGGAACCTCAAAATTAATACAAGGAAAACAAAAACCATGACAATATGTAAATACAAGAAAACACGTATAACCCACTTCAAAACTGGCCCTGATAAAATTGAACAAGTGAAACAGTTTTGCTACCTAGGAACCCAGTTCACAAGTGATCATCGGAGCATATCAGAAGTTACGAAGAGGATAGCAATGGCAAAGAGAGCATTCCAAGATAAAAAGCATCTGCTAGCCAACAAACATATAGATATTCAAACTCGGAAGGCCTTTGTATGGACCGTGCTTCTGTATGGTTGCGAAAGCTGGATTAGGAATGCATGAAAAGAAAAAACTAGAGGCAATTGAAATGTGGATCTGGAGAAGAATGCAGAGGATAAGTTGGACTGAAATGAAGAGCAATAACGAAGTCCTTAGAGAGATGGGAGAAGAACGGAATATGATAACTGAAACTGAAAACTGGAAAATAAAATTTATTGGTCACAATCTGCAGCATGAGGAGTTCCTTTGTAACATCGTTGAAGGAAGAACTGCTGGGAAAAGAGGAAGAGGACGACGCAGAGTCTTATTTCAAGAACTTGCTTCTGAGTTGAAAAGACTGACTCAAGATAGACATCTGTGACTGCAGCGACAAGGCTTAGCCTTTAGAATATGATGATGATGATGACTATTTGTTTTACATTGCATGAAGACAGACACGTCTCATGGTGACAATAGGATAGGAAAGCGACCATGGGCTTGCCTAGTGTGAAAATGAGAAACCAGAGGGCTTCAGGGCTGTTCAAACCGACTACTGCCGATAGCTATGTGATGCAAACTGCGTAGCCATTCTCTCAGGAAAGAAAAGTTTCCTGGCTTTACATACATTCATGGTATAGGCCTATCACCTGTTTATGACCAGAAGATATCTTCATCCTTCACCCTTCCGCACTTTAACCTGACACGGCAACGCTACAGCTGAAAACGCTTAAGGTTTGACACTCCCCTGCAGCTCCAACAAGTAACATGACACAATTAATTGTATTCACATATAATATTTTGCACTAACATTTGTAGAGTACAGAAAACAACAAAAAAAAGCAACAATAAGGACAACTATTTACACAATACTGGATGGAATTTAGAAACAGAAAGAATAATACAAAAATATGACTCGGTGACACAAACAGAGAATTAATTTTCAAATCTCATGATTGACTTCAATAATCTTAACTTCAACAATAAAATTACAATAATACAGAAATAAGATCATTTCCAAATTCTATAACAGAGAAAACTAAGCTTATATGACAGAAAAATTACTTCAAAGACTTTGATCCAAAAACAGTACAACAGTACACACTGATTATCAAAATTTGAGGAGTACCAACCTTACTATTTACAGTAACATGATTGCCAGTAGCCAAGGGGTGCCGTCAGAAATTAATCATTTTCTCTAGCTGGTTCATCAAAGGAACTCGAGAATAGTGGGAGGATAATGAAGATATTATTAATTGGTGACAAAGCATTTTCTTTCCTGTTTATATCAGTTCAAACTAGAGGGAAAATTATATTTCCTCATTCAAACCATGCAGAGGCAACTTAGTTGAATTACTGAAGAGAGCAAAGATCGTAATGATGTCAGCCGAGGTGGTGTACACAGTAGCTGAACTCACCAGACAGCAGCCTACTGTAGCTCTATGATGTGATATAGCTCAGCTCAGACATTCCGATCTGACACCTTTTAGGCTGTGCACATTCATCTCTACCAGATGTATGGACGAAATTTAGTTAATATTATAGGATAGGCACCAAATGTATCACTAAAGATCTATCTTTATTATACGATAACAATCTACTACGTAGATTGTCAGATGGAACATTTTCTGCCCTTCAGAAATACGACTACCTCAGCTAGGTTTGAACCAGAAGCCTACACTCCACCACTGATCAACAGCAGGGAGTTTGAAAGTCAGTGAACCACCAATTGTCGCTGACAGTTAGGCCTGTGAACAGCATACATGCTAAGCAAAGGCTGGTGAAGCATGTGCCATGTTTCATCGTAAACACTCCAACGACAGACACATTACTCTGCTCTCCATTCTCTGTTCAAAACTTATGAACCCCAGACTTATCAGTAAGTTCAGAAGTATTAAAAGCACTTTATTTTACCTTCAAATACACTGGAGAACACTAAAGAATTATTACACTGAATTATTTATCATTCACATCCAGTTCTTCATACCCTAAGAAACACCCTAAATGTGGTAAGAACATGCAAGCAATTTTAACAACTCATATTATGTCAGGTGTGAGGTGGACCACGGAACAGAATGTGGTCGAATCTGAAGAGAATCCAAGTGGGAACACCAGCACCTTACTTTACCAACAACAACATGCAAATAAAATCATTACATTTTTTTAAACAATTTTTGAAAAAAATTCAAAGGTTTCACCTTCAGGCACCCCTGGCTGTTCAACTTTAAGAGATACCATATTATTTTGGATGTTATTTTCCTCCCATCCCCATCAAGTTTCCAAGTCCACCAGCAGCACCCTGCTGGAGCTGTCTCATCATGTTCTGGAGTCCAGACATGCCTCCCATGCTGTGCAGAACCCGAGGATCCATCATCTTGGCCATTTGTTGGTTCAGCTTCATCATCTGTGTCTGGTTCACGTTCTTTGCTATATCACCCCCTTTGAACAGACCCTTAATACCACCCATTTTCTTCACTACATTAGCAAACTTTGTATATTGAGAAATCAAGTCCTTTACCTCCTTTTCTGTAACACCGGCTCCCTGAGCCACACGAACCACACGCCCGGACTGCTTTGAAAATAACTTTGCACCGTCACGATTGTCTAGTTCTCCATCGTTCATGCTGTCCATTATTGTCATGAGACGCTTCAGTCTAGCCATTGATTCTTGTTCACTACCCTTTGATAAGAAATCTTGACTGAATCCTGGAATCATTCCCATAATCTGTGAAAAAGGACCCATCTTCATGATGTTTTGGAATTGTTCATACATGTCACGTAATGTAAACTGCCCATGTTTTATCTTTTCGATGAGCTCTTCATTGTCGTCAAGTTTTAGCTCATTTACTTTGTCTATGAGACCTTCAATATCACCCATTCCCAACAATTTGCTCACAAAAGGCTTTGTCTTAAAAGGCTCGAAGTCATCAATGTGCTCTCCTGTACCGATGAATATTATAGGACTTTGTGTTGCAGCGACAGCACTGAGGGCACCTCCACCTTTTGCATGTCCATCTAGTTTGGTGACGATAACAGATCCTACATCTACTTTCTCCTTGAATGCTCTAGCCTGAGCCTCACAAGCCTGCCCAATAGTAGCATCCATAACGAAGATGATATTGTCAGGCCTGACTGCATTGGAAACTTGCAACATTTCTTCAAATAGAGACTCCTCCTGTTTGTGGCGACCACTGGTATCTACAATTATAATCTCAAAGCCTTCTTTTTTGAACATTTCCACACCATCCTGAGCAATAACAACTGGATCTACTTCTGTATAGCTACCATAAAACGGAATTCTAGCCTTCGTAGCATTTTGCTTCAACTGATCATACGCACCAGCCCGAAATGTATCTGCGCAAACCAAGCATGCCTTCCAGTTTTTCTTTAAGTAATGATAAGCTAATTTCGTACATGTGGTTGTCTTACCGGAACCCTGGAGACCAACAAACATGATGATATTAGGCTTTCCTTTCACAGGTTGGTAAGCTTTTACACCAGGATCCACAAGTTTCACCAATTCCTTGAAAACTGCTGTTTGAATCATCCTCCGTTTGTTAAGCCCACCAGCCATTTCATCAAAATCGATGACAGCACGCACATTTTCTCGCAGTTTCTTAACAAGTCTTATATTCACATCAGCTTCCAATAAAGCTGTGCATATTTCCTTAAGCATAGAATTCAACACTTCTTCATTGATGACTGTAGCATTACTTAACGCCCGCAAAGCGGTCGTTATTTTGCGGCCCAAGTCTGCTAAAACCATTCTGAATAATTTGTGATAGTAACTAACGTACGAAGTATTTCCAACTTAAAACATATGTTTCATCACAAAACAAAACATACGTTCCACGTTTCAATGACAAAACAAGACAACCCCGCATATGTATGGAGATAAACCACTCGTTTGCACAATGCGGTATACATCAAGTATAATACATATCTTCCTTGTGAACTGCCTAAATCATAGAATGCCAGTCTACTTTAACACAAAATACCCAGCCAGGGAATTATTAATAATGAGGTACAGTATATTAAAAGGAACTGAAAATGATATTTGAAGCTTCCTAATTAGTCAATATTATTAAATGAGCGCTTTTCTTATACCAAGGAAAGCAAGAATTGTAATATGTTATACTTAAAAGAAATTCATCAAGATTGGTATGAATTAATTATGTTGGCTACACATGTGAACGAACTGTGCATCTACGGACGACGGGTGACAACTGTGATGACAAATGCGCTTAATACTTTAAAGAGGCTGTGATCCCGTTATGTAAAATCGCAGATTTTTAAAATTATTTACATCTGTCAAACTGTAGAATAGAATCGTAATAATCTTCTCGTTATAGTACAGTTTATGTAGTCTTTATGAAGAGACGTTTCTGTATACTGTATTGTACTGCAAATGATGTATTCTGAGAATATGAAAAGTCCTTTCTTTTGAACTGTAAAAATATATTTTGTAACCGTGCGAGGAACATCTTACGTGTTAAAATCATGCAGCGCAAAAGTGATTAACGTGTGATATATTATCATAACCTTTAAATATGGCGGAGTGTCAAAAGAATACAGGTCAGCGTAAATCGAAGAAGAAAGGAACATCTCGATGTGACAGAAGTGTGCTGGATTTATCGCAGGTAAACAACGGTGTTAAAAAAGAATCTAGGAATGACTCTGTTAAGACTGAGAACACGGAGTACAAACCACATGCCATCTCTCCCCACTCCTATAAGTATGTTGTAAATACATCCTACACAAAGAATAGGTCTAAAAGAGAACCCAAGAACGCAGTTCCTGTGAACAAAGGTAGTACAACTCATTGTGGACCATCTCAACCTGTCAGACATAGACCAGGTTTGCTAGGTGACCGTCCATATTCAGGATTACATCAACCAGTAGGTCAGATGACAAGTGCTGGTGATCCATACTCAGGATTACATCATCGAACAAGATTTAGGTCTATGTCTGATTTGTTGGATGATAAATCACACGCAGGACCATCTCAGGGCATGAAGCATACGCCTGGTTTATTAAGTGATAAATCACGTTTAGGACGGACTCAACCCGAGAAACTTACAGCAAATTTTGCACGATATCCTCTGCATGACGGACCACTTCAGCACAAAGGTCATATGTCGGGTTTGTTAAGCCAGGCACATTTTGTTGGAGCAGCTTGTCCTAATAGGCAAAACAGATCAGACTTGTCAAGTAAACGGAACTCTTCTACAAAGGAACCAAAATCTGAAAATGGTGCCACAGGGGTCCCTTCTGAAGATAGTAAACCAAGTTTAGCATCATTTGTCCCGCCTCTTACAAAGAAAAATAACAAAAAGGAAACAAAAGTTGAAGTTGTGCTCAACACCAAAGGCAAAAGAACTAAAAAGTCCAAATGTCCAGCAAAGAAAGAGAATTTACCATCTGAAGCCTTGGTGGAGAAGCAAGAGCCAGTGAGCATTAGCAGTATTCCTCCAGTACGAGGCTCCCAGTCGGCATGGCAATTGATACTAAACCTAGATGAAGCGATCAAAGCATGTGAAGTGAAACGTGGAACACAAACAGTATCTTACGCATCACATTTCCAGCAGAAGACCTGTTGGCCTAAGTTAGGAGAACAGAAAAAAAAGAATTTATTGGATGTTAAAGCAGAGGAAACTGTTCATGAGTTATCGTTACAAGGCAACGTGGAGTGTGATGGGACTACAATAGAGAAAGAAGGATGTGGGGAAAAAGCAGTAAAAGAGCAAAGAGATGACATGGATTTTAAGTCGGAACCAAAAGAGCATTGCAAAATAGAGGAAGGTACTAAAGTTGACAGCATAGCTCTGAAAGAACAACTCAGTGTTGATAAAGTTGACAAAATAGTTGCTGTGCCAGAGGAGGCAGAGCAATGCAAAGTGGAGGAAATGACAGCCGTTGATGATGTGGCTGCAAAATTAGCACTGAAGGAACGTCGAAAAATGAAGCAAGCCAAGAAAAGAGAAGAGAAGCGAAGGAAGCGGGAAGAAGAGTTTAGGAAACGACTGCTTGCTCCCAAGGACCAGAAGGTCACATTAATTGAGCAAAATGTTATTGACAGGTTTCTTGGCAGGCCACACTTCAGGACGCAATCTGTGACTCCTACCGACAGTGTCTCTGAGTTCCCTGCTCTCGGCATTAAGAAGCGGACCGTGTTGGCTCCTAAGCAATTGAGCATGTTGGAGGCACCTGCTGAACCATTACCTCTTGCTGCCTCCTCCAAGAAACCAAAGAGGAAGGACCCTATTACTATTGATATTCTACAGGCTATTAAGGTATGTATTGGATCCTTCTTAAAGGGTGTTTTTATAACTTTTTGTTCACCTTTATGACAATATGACAACTTCTGTGCTGGGTACTTGGTGCAGTTGAGATCCACCTGTGCATTCTACAGTATGGAGTGCTGTCAGGGTAGCATGTTACGAGCAAGGTGTGGGGGGAGGCTGAGAAGCAATAATTCCTTTAGTGTTTAACAGTGATGCGCTAACTAGCCCTTAGAAGTATTCTTAGTTGTATAAAGGAATTAAAACGGAGACCATGTCAGTTTGTGAAATGTGATCATTTTCTCTGTTCCTGTTGTCTCCAATACAGCTCGCATCATATGTGGCCCATGGTTGCGACATTCCATGAGAATAATGAAACCATGAAGTTTGAAAGTGACGTCTCATGGCTTTTGCCAGATGCAACCGCGGTAGAAATTCAGTAAGACGTACCTTAGTTTTATAGCATGATAAGGATGTAATATTTAAAGATAAAAATTTCATGATGTTCCGTATTGAACTGTATCACAATTAAATTGAAATAACAAGTAACGTAGTTCAACCTATTCAGTACAAATAAATATGAAATGTAGTGTTACATTCCTATTTAATTATAAGCGGAAGCAGTACCGGTTCCGACGCCAATCTGGGTCATCATCAGCCGAATAAAGTGCAAAAACAATGCATAGGTAAATAAGAAATTGAAGAATGAGTCTTTCACAAAACAGTTGAAGAGGCAATATAAGATAATGGGGATTGGCACTGTGCGATTTTAAATCGTAAAATCTAGAAGAAATAGAAGGTCAGTCACTTATAAGAAGTAAGGTGCAATCTTCTGAATAGTAGCACAACACACGTAAAGTTCGGCACTGTCTCAAAATATTTACGAGAAGAGGTGAACAGTTAAGTGAGCCAGCCTGCATATACAATCAGGTGCGAAGTCACAACACAATTTAATAAATATGAAGTCCCAAAATGGTGTAAAAGTTGAAGACGAGTCGCTTGATTAATCAATCAATTTTGGGACAATTTATCACGCGCCATAGCCCATCGCCTAACTATGTACCAGCATTTCCATTGGATGAGACACAATGGGATATGACGTCACTCCCAGTAATAAAATAGGTGAATTCCGTTACCAACTCGTGCACAAGAAATACACAGCTGCACAATAAATACACAAGCGAATGCAGTCTGTAAAGAAAGAACTCTATTCAACTCACCTTAATGTAGGGGAGGGTACAGCACGCTTGCAGCTTTAAAAAACTTGTGCACCCTCGTGTCAGCAGGAAAGTTTGTCTTAAACAGGAACTCTGCTAAGTAGCTGACCAATGGCCTAACCAATCCAGACCAGTGGCTTAGTCACTAACCTACCCTAACCAATCCAGACCAATGGAGGTGTCACGCGGGATACTAGAGGCCTAGGGCCGCTTCGTGGCTTCTAACCTGGGGGCTTACACCCCCGGACCCCCTTTGCTTGATCCATACCAATGGCTTTGTCACTAACCTACCCTAACCAATCCAGACCAATGGAGGTGTCACGCGGGATACTAGAGGCCTAGGGCCACTTCGTGGCTTCTAATCCTTTGCTCGATCCAGACCAATGGCCTAACCAATCCAGACCAATGGCTTTGTCACGAGATTCGTAAATTCAAAAGTAGCGCTGCTACACTAGGACTAGTTCTTTATATGAACAGTTGGCAGCTCTGTCCACCACATGATCAAGCCCTTCGCGAGACGCAAGCGAGAAAGAAACAAATGACAGTGCATTCGCGCCTAGATGCATGCGCTGGAAAATGTAAGTTGTTCTGAATTTTTGCCGCAACTGCTGTAACTGTGATGTTAATACATTAAGCTCACAACAAGTAAAATTCAGCGATTTTTTAAATTAGTCATGGGTTAATTAAGCAATCAAGTAAAGGTAAATTCATGCCCTCGTTTCGAGGTTGTGCAACTCTTTTCAGGCACTCCCTGAATGGATGCAAGCTGCAATTGAATCATTGTAGTGTTTGTGGCAGAGATCCGCAGTGTAAAGTGTGGTGAAGTAAGTTAATTTTCGTGTGCTAGAAATGTGCGTGCAAGTTCGAGCACTCAGCCAGGAAGAGTGCGTTTTTAGTGGGGAACCCTTTTATCCCATATCATACAATAAAAATTTCATGGCGACCTGTTTTGACAGTTGTGACACTTTATAAGGTGAAATGGGTCCACAAGACCTTGTATTGAATAGGTAGACCCATTTTACCTTTTATGTTTCATAGCCAAACAATACTCAGGAAACTGGAACTATAAAATGATGACAGTGATGTTTCATAGCCTTATAGTTACTGGGAACAAGTCCCATTTGAATTTCTACTAGCAGCGAGCACCATAGTGTTGGAAGTTTTGTCCACTGTTGAACATGGAATTTACTGAGCGGGGGATAGCAGTAGAGGCTCATGGGCTGCTGTGTGGGGCCTTATGCCCCAGACCCGTGCTCTTATCACTAGCTGCACCGAAGTTGGCAGCCTTGTAAAGCAGTTATGACATCGTTCAAGCCACGCCATGTTGGATTCCTAACCTCTCCTTTGCACCCCAACTGGGCTGCCATCAAGTCTAGTCACAAACAGTAGGTTATTAGTAGGAACCCAACCCTCCACTGTCTGGTTCCTTGACGCACTGGTTAGGGTAGTGGAGTTCAGTGCCCAGGCAGATCTTAAATGATTAATTCCCTTGGTTTGGGGACTGGATATGTACCTCACACGATATGCTCCTCCTCGTTATCACAGTTTCACATGCAAGGCACCGTCGTCAGAGGATCTGCACCAGGCTTGCTGACAGTAATAAGCAGGTGACGGCATTAAGGTCACTGCATGACGTAACCAAACTCTAAGTCCATCATCAGCAGTGTTCTCCAGTGAACCGGAATCTATCTTCCACAGATGGTAACCATTGGAGGATATGAGTAACAGTAACGTTTGTTCACAGTACAGTTAGTGTGTTCTGTTGGCAGCCATGTAAAACCATCGTCCATCAGCATGCCGGGTAGAGAATAGCGAAGTGAGGAGAGAGTGCTAGGGAAGAGACATGATGTCAGCGTTATTCCTATGTTACATTGTAGAACCTGAAATGCTCCCTTTAGCCGTTTCTCTCCGCATGCCCTCAACATGTCTGTGTGGATAAGTAAGCAACTCGTACTGCAATTTTCAGCTACGTACTTGTGTTCTGTTTCTGCACAAACATTTTATCTAAATTTGTTCCTTTTATAAACGTGTCAAAACTAATAATTAAATTGTGAATATTTTCATTAGGGATTATGAAACATGATTTCATATAACCTGTTGGAGGTCACCCTGTAAATGAAGAGACCACTAGCTTGTAACTGATAATGTTTAATTCCCTAGTTGATCAAATATATTTTAAAACCCCAGTGTGTTTCAAGTTTTAATTCTCTGTTTTTGGAAGGAATAGGCATATAGACCTAGTTCCAGTATCACAGTTGGACCTGTCTCATGGAAATCATTTGCCCCAGTTTATCATGATCATCATTCAAGGATATTTTGTGTCCTGATTTAGCAATTATTTTGTCACTAATCTCATTTATTTTAATTTTTGTTAGCCTACCTGTATATTCTTATAGGAAAGCTGTGCCAAAAGTTTTTAGCAGTGTATGAGAAAAAATGTATTTGCAGAACAACAGTTACAACTTTTCAAAATACTCTCCATTAGCACGTATACATTTTTCCATTCTCTGAAACCACTTAAGAAAATGTCTCGATCCTAGCTTCTTTCGGGATGTCACTTAGTACACTCTTGTACAGTGCAATGGCCTGTTCATGTGACGAAAAACGCTGCCCACAAATTTAGCTTTGGTCTTAGGGAACAGCATGAGGCCAGGTCAGGTGAATAGTGGGGGGATGACGTAACATTCACACTTTTTCCTTTTCCAGAAAGTCCATTGTTCTGGCAGCCCTGTGCGCAGATGTATTGTCATAATGCAGCAGAAGGTACCCACACTTGGACTTCGGGTGGTGTGACCTCCATGTGGCGAGGACTTTGGGAAGACAGTCATTCACGTACCATTCAGAATTGACTGTATGTGTGCCCAAGGTCACAGAGGTGAGATGCCCCATTTTCGTATTTAAAAAAAAGGTTGCCACCATCTTTCCTGAGCTCTGACTTGGTCGAACTTTTGTGGGTGGTTCCTCCCCTGGAAAGTACCACACAGAAAACCATCTCTTCGTTTCAGGGTCATAATGGTAGACCCATGTTTCATCACCTGTGACGATATTGTAGGTGCCTTGGGACTGCCCTCCATTGAATTTTTCTAGCATGAAACGACACCAGTCCACTCTTCGCCTCCTTTTGGCTTTCTGTCAGGGAATGTGGCACCCAATGGGCACATCTCTTGGTAAGGCCTAAATAATTGTGAACGATGGTCTGCACTGCTGTTGACCCAATATTTAGGGTCCCTTCAGTGTCACAAAATGTAAGATGTGGATCTTCTTTGATCATTTTCCTCACAGCATCAATGTTTTCCTGAGTCACAGCGTTTGCTGGGTGACCAGGACGAGGTTCATCTTCAATTGACTATCGACCCCTTGAAAACTCGCGAACCACTGTCCGACTGTGGCCCTAGAAGTGGAAGCCTCATGAAAAACATGCAGCAAAGAAGAATGGCATTCTTCGGCACTTAAATTCTTTTTATAATCATAAAAAATCATTATGCGAAAATCACGGCACAACAGATCCATCTTGCACTGTGCCTGACTCAGCACTCCCTGTGTTTTCTTCCCACACTGTGGAGGAACCACCGTTGGGCGTGGTTGCACGCGCATGTTCCAAGGTTGAGAAACATAGCTCTTTCAAATGAAAAGAATCCCATTGTCGTCAGAATTATCGTTTACAGGCTGCTAAAAACTTTTGGCATAGCCTTCGTAATGGTAGAACTTCATTATACGCACCTCAGCATGAATGATCTTATTTAAAAAGGTAAATTGTACCTTGCATTATTTGTAGGAGAGTAATATGCTCATTGCCAAAGTTAGGGGCCCACCAAAGCATCCCAAAAATCATTATATTTACTTTATATACCTTCAGTATACTACACTAAACATGGAGGATGATGCTCTGTTGCTGTTAGCAGCTGCATCACTTGCTTGGTAAATTCTGGGAGAGATTGGTCTGCTCATATCTTGGCTAGTCACAAAACACCATTGGTCTAATTTCTCAGCTGTGCTTAACAGATTGCCTCTCTAAGTGAGTGGACTGTTTATTGCATTTATACAGGCCATTTGGGCCTATAGCAGAAGACAAAATGTTAGAAGCATGACAAGATATGTATGATAGTTCACATCACAGATGTTGGTCCGTTTACTTCTGTCTCGTGCATCTTCGATGTTGACTGTTAGTTCGACTTGTTCCAGTGTTATCTGTACTCTGTCTTTCCACCTTGTCCTTGGGTGACCTCTTGGACGTCTTTCAGTTGGTTGATTAGTAAATGGTCAAAAGCATATCCTAACCACTGCAATCTTTTGCACGTCGTCATCCTCCAGTTATCGGTTTTCTTAAACTGTTGGTACAGTTCTTTCTTGTGTCTTTTTTCCCCATCTTCTGATCTCCGAGTTCTAGTTTGAACCAGAATCGCTTTCAAATGCACAAAACATCTCTAGAGTTGACCACATCTCATGATTATGATAGCAAACACTCGTAATCGAGTAGATTTATGTCTTCCAGACAGGATGCTTCTTTATCTATGTGTTCGGAGGTGACTATATAGTCCAATGCGGGAGTTACACGGTTTGCCACAGTGATGATAGGTAGTCCCAGTTGGAGCACGTTGTTTCTATTCTCCTCAGCACTTCTTTTTCTTTCCTACATTGCCTCTTTATAAGTTATAAACTTCATTTTTCCATATTGACCTCAGATTCACAATTGGAATTGAGGAAAAGTTCAACCTATTCAATACAAAGTATGTCGTATAAGATGTTTACAAGATGTTATTTATTAGTCTAAAGTACTGGTTTCGACGCATTGTAGCGTCATCTTCAGCTTGAAGTTACAAGATGGGCAGGATACATACTATCTTACTGTGTAAAATAAACATGCAATGCAAAGTACAAATGGTTACAATTTTACATTTAGGACTAAATAAACAATAGATAAAATATGATGGAGTGATGTAACGCATTACAGGTGTTATAGTCTAGTATGGTACATGGGTGTTGTAGGCCTATAATAAAAGTTGGTGAATGAGAGTAAAGATCTACCGAGCTCGATAGCTGCAGTCGCTTAAGTGCAGCCAGTATCCAGTAATCGGGAGATAGTGGGTTCGAACCCCACTGTCGGCAGCCCTGAAGATGGTTTTCCGTGGTTTCCCCTTTTCACTCCAGGCAAATGCTGGGGCTGTATCTTAATTAAGGCCACGGCCGCTTCCTTCCCATTCCTAGGCCTTTCCCATCCCATCGTCATCATAAGACCTATCTGTGTCAACCGACGTAAAGCAAATAGCAAATAGCGAGAGTAAAAATCTTGATGTATATGATAATGAAATAAAATTAATGCCCACGCTTAATATCAATGGAGATATATATCAAAGTCCAATATGATGTATGATTGACAAGGCCATCTGATATTTGTTTTTAGCCGGTACACCTTAAGTTAAAAGTTGGTGAATAGTGTAAATCGTATATGATGATGAAATAAAATTAATGTTCACACTTCTGTTAATATCAGTGGAGATATAAGTCAAGGTCCAGTATAATGTGTGGTTGACAAGGCCATCTAATATTTGTTTTTAGCCGGTACACCTTAAGTTGGGTGGCTGAATGAGGTTGAATTTAAATTAAAGTTGTCTCAGCTCAATATAGTTAGTGAAGCCTAAAAAGAAAGAAAAACTAAGTTAGTAAAGCAGATTGCTTGAAATTGGGATAAAGCAAATTCGTGGCCGCATATGACGAAGTATGGGACTCACCTTGTTCAGCGTACTTGTTGTATGGTGTGAGAAGAGGTGTGGACTGAGTGTGAATGGACGTGAGTGAGTTGGGTGTGTGGTAGAGGGGCGGTGGAAGGGGAAGGAGAGGGGGGGGAAGGGGAGGATGGGAGGTGACGGCGGGTCAGGGGGATGGAATGGTGGTGGTGTGCGGCGTAGGAGAGTGTTGTGCAGAGCGTAAAAGATCGATTTCTTATTCGTGGATTTAATGTCTCTAAAGACTTGGATTAAGAAGTCAAAAAGAATGTTAGGTTTTTCTGATGTTTCGTTGAGGTTTAGATTGGGATTGAAAAATTGGTCTAAATGAATAAAACAGTTTTCTGTAACGTTGAGCAAAGGGCCTTTGTTTATGTTCTTAAGAATTTCTAGGTCTTGTTCTATGGTACTAAAATTGTGTTTTGAGTCATGGATGTGTTGGCCTATTGCCAAAAACCTATTATACTTGATGGCATTGACGTGTTCAAGGTCTCTAATTTTAACCAACTTTTAACTTAAGGTGTACCGGCTAAAAACAAATATCAGATGGCCTTGTCAATCATACATCATACTGGACTTTGATATATATCTCCATTGATATTAACAGAAGTGTGGACATTAATTTTATTTCATTACCATATACATTGTTGTATGGTCCTAGGAAAGGTAGATGCTGCATACAGGAAAATCAAGGAAATCTTTGGAGAAAGGAAATCTAGGTGTATAAATATTAAGAGCTCAGATGGAAAGCCACGTCTAGGGAAAGAAGACAAAAGAAAGATGGCAGGAACATAGCGAACAGTTGTATCAAGGTGAAGATGTAGATAATTTGGTTCTGGAACAAGAAGAGGCTGTTGATGCTGATGAAATGGGAGACCCAATTTTGAGGTCAGAGATTAACAGAGCTGTGAGCGACGTAAATAGGAACAAGGCACCTGGAATTAATGACATTCCCTCTGAATTACTGACTGCCTTAGGAGAAACCAGCATGGTAAGGTTATTCCATTTAGTGTGCAAGATGTATGAGACAGGAGAAGTCCCATCTGATTTTCGGCAGAATGTTGTTATACCTATTTCCAAGATAGCCGGTGCTGACAGGTGTGAACACTACCGCACCATTAGTTTAGTATCTCGTGCCTGCAAAATTTTAACATGTATTATTTACAGAAGAATGGAAAAACAAGTTGAAACTGAGTTGGGAGAAGATCAGTTTGGCTTCAGAAGAAATGTAGGAACACGTGAAGCAATCCTGACTTACGTCTGATCTTAGAGGATCGAATCAAGAAGGACAAGTCCACGTACATGGCATTCGTAGATCTAGAAAAGGCATTCGATAATGTTGATTGGACCAAGCTATTTAAGATTCTGAAGGTGATTGGGATCAGATACCGAGAACGAAGAATTATCTACAATCTGTATAAAAATCAGTCTGCAGTGATAAGAATCGAGGGCTTTGGAAAAGAAGCAGCAATCCAGAAAGGAGTGAGGCAAGGCTGCAGCTTGTCCCCTCTCCTTTTCATTGTTTACATAGAACAGGCAGTTAAGAAGGAATTTGGAAAGGAAATCATAATCCAATGAGAGGAAATCAAAACCTTGAGATTTGCCGATGATATTGTTATTTTATCTGAGACTGCAGAAGATTTAAAGTTAAAAATTTCATGATTGTTCTGTATTGAATAGAGAAATATACAATATCAAACAGAAGGAAGGATACACCTTTCAATACTCTGTTGTTAAGTTGAACCAAATAGAGGTTACAACCTGTTCATTTGGGACCGGTTTCAACACTTTTGAAGTGTCATCATCAGCCAATTAGCAAAGCAGTGCAAAAATTAAGTCATAAAGGTCTAAAAACAACTAACACAGTGATCACAGGCAAAAAATGAACACTATTTCGTGCTGAAGCAGTTCCAGTTGATGTTCATAATACAATGATCATAGTCAAAAGAGTAAAAAGACCACCACTATTTCGTGCTGAAACAAATGCAGTTGAAGTTCATAAGCAGGTCTAGTACAATCGCTTCCTCTGACGGCCTACACAGCGTTTACCTTCTGATATCTCAGAGTAAAGCACTTGTTTGGGAATGCGATTATTGGTCATGCGAACTACATTCCCTCGTAGCTGGTGTCTTAAAACCATCAATTCTATACTGGTGGTGTGTGCCTCATCAAGAACGCTGATATTTGTGCGGCTGTCTTGCCAAGTTATTTGCAGTATTCTCCTCAAGCAATGTTGATGATATTGTTCCAGCTTCTTAAGGTGTCGACTGTAGCATGTCCATATCGCGGTACTGATCAAACTAGATTTCATTTTGCTGGGACACCATTCGTGATGTATCGACAAGGTGGAAAATAAAGAATACTTATTTGTGAATGATTTATATAGAAGAAGTAAGTATAAATAACCACCTAATCGATACTTTATTAATGCCTCAGGCAAAATTGAATAAAATTAAACTTACAGGACATGTTTCGACCACTTAATGGTCCTCTTCAGCTGTATAAATAAAGAACTGAAAAGAAAAACATTGACAATAAGCACAAATAAAAGTTCTTTGGAGACTCCTTTGATAAAAATGGAGATCGTCAGAATAGGTCATCTTGCCTTTCGTTCTTGTTTGGAAAAGATGTTTATTCTGCGCTGTCTAGAGGGTCTGTCTTTGAGCGCGACCTGGTGAAGTAACGATGTGATACAGTTTGACAGTTCATGGAAAGCTCTGGAGAGAAGGGAAGTAGAGTTTCATCGTCATCTAAAATAACATGTGAGGGAGAAGGGAGATTGGGCTGTGCTTCTGCGATGTCGTGTTTGATTATATCTCTTGTTCGTCTAGTCTGTTTCATGTCTACCCATTCTAAGTATTTGCTAATATTCTCATATAAGATGTTTTTATGCTCGTTTTCGTTGAAATTCTCTTCACCGTTTTCCAATTTATCAAGAACGATGTGGATGTTTTCCAGGTTGTTCATAAGATTACCTTTATTAATCATACAGATAATTTGAAGGTCCTGTTTTATATTGGTGAATTTGTGGTTGGACTCTTTCATATGGGATCCCATGGCAGAGAATCTTTTGTATCTTTCAGCATTGACGTGTTCTTGATATCTAATTGAGAAGTTCCTTCCAGATTGTCCCACGTAAGTTTTTTTACATTGAGCACAAGTCAGCTTATAAATACCCGATTCCTGGAATTCGTCATCTTTAAGTTTATTAGCTTTATTATGACTAAAGAACCTATGTTTCGTGTTGTTGTTTGTAGAGAAGGCTACCTTGGTATTGTGTTTCTTGAATAAGTTGGTGATTTCGTAAATCTTCGGGTTATTAAAGGTGAATTTTACATATCCTTTTTCTTTTTCTGAATGCTGTTTAAGTTTAATTTGTTGTTGGTATTTGCATTTAGTGATGATTTTATTGATGAATTTCAAACTGAAACCATTATGTAGAGCCTGTTGACGAATGAAAGAAAGTTCCTTTTTTCTGTCTGTTTCTGTTAGCGGAATTTCAAAGGCTCTGTTGACGAAACTATAATAAGCTGATTTCTTTTGCGAGATGGGATGTAAAGAATCACTTTTGATTGTAGTCGGGGTAAAAGTGGATTTCCTGTATATTTTAAATTGGAAATGGTCGTCTTTACGAATTGTTTGGATATCCAGAAAATTGAGTATGCCCTTCTCTTCTTCTTCAGCTGTAAATTTTATGTTTGGGTCTAAATTATTCAAAGTATTAAGGATACTGTGACTATCATTTATTTCCTTGTTAATTATGGCATAGGCATTCAGAAAAAGAAAAAGGATATGTAAAATTCACCTTTAATAACCCGAAGATTTACGAAATCACCAACTTATTCAAGAAACACAATACCAAGGTAGCCTTCTCTACAAACAACAACACGAAACATAGGTTCTTTAGTCATAATAAAGCTAATAAACTTAAAGATGACGAATTCCAGGAATCGGGTATTTATAAGCTGACTTGTGCTCAATGTAAAAAAACTTACGTGGGACAATCTGGAAGGAACTTCTCGATTAGATATCAAGAACACGTCAATGCTGAAAGATACAAAAGATTCTCTGCCATGGGATCCCATATGAAAGAGTCCAACCACAAATTCACCAATATAAAACAGGACCTTCAAATTATCTGTATGATTAATAAAGGTAATCTTATGAACAACCTGGAAAACATCCACATCGTTCTTGATAAATTGGAAAACGGTGAAGAGAATCTCAACGAAAACAACGAGCATAAAAACATCTTATATGAGAATATTAGCAAATACTTAGAATGGGTAGACATGAAACAGACTAGACGAACAAGAGATATAATCAAACACGACATCGCAGAAGCACAGCCCAATCTCCCTCCTCCCTCACATGTTATTTTAGATGATGATGAAACTCTACTTCCCTTCTCTCCAGAGCTTTCCATGAACTGTCAAACTGTATCACATCGTTACTTCACCAGGTCGCGCTCAAAGACAGACCCTCTAGACAGCGCAGAATAAACATCTTTTCCAAACAAGAACGAAAGGCAAGATGACCTATTCTGACGACCTCCATTTTTATCAAAGGAGTCTCCAAAGAACTTTTATTTGTGCTTATTGTCAATGTTTTTCTTTTCAGTTCTTTATTTATACAGCTGAAGAGGACCACTAAGTGGTCGAAACATGTCCTGTAAGTTTTAATTTTATTCAATTTTGCCTGAGGCATTAATAAAGTATCGATTAGGTGGTTATTTATACTTACTTCTTGATTAAACATCGATACGGTCATGAAATGGACAACTTGTAATGATTTATATAGGTCGATTTACATTCATTATCCTTTGTTGAACTTCCTTCTCGATCTCACCTTTGTTTGGCAATACTGAGCCCATGTACTGAAATATTATGGTCATTGATGTTGATGGTGCCCAAATCAGATTGACAGTGAGATATTACCTCATACTTTGTTTTCTCCTCATTGACCAGCAGCCCTACCTTGCTTTCCTTGAGCAAGGATTAACCTGGATCCACCTAGATTTTATTTTTTGAGAATCAACTTGTAACTTTTAACATTGGATAATGTGCTTATGAAGATCCCAGAAAAGCTTTAATTTTATTTATTCGACATGTAACTTCAGAGAAAAGGCCCGTATCATATATGGCACACTGTGTGGTAGTGTTATCCTCTGTTTCTTATACAGGAATTAGGATGTTATTCTGCATTTGGCTTATTGATAAGCTTTCATCCAATACCTTCTTTTGTAAATCATCAGTAGGCCTATACATGTTTTTCTTCAATATTTGCCTATATTACAAAAATAATGTTGTTCCAGAACTATTAAAAATACCTAAATGATTGATTTTTGGTGCTAGGTATGATTTTATAGGTGTTGTAAATGACCTGAGTTGTTAATTGTATGAAGAAAGGAATTTATATTTTTAAAGTAATAATGCTAAAATGTCACGAGCTACCTAAATCACTTATTACATCGTAAGGCAATCAGACAGTCTGTATGAGGAATTAAGCAGTAGTATGTACTGCACTAAAGGCAAGTACACACTACTTATTACCTTTGCACGTATGATAATCAGTAAAACAGTCTACGCATAATTGTACATTGCACTTGGTACACTGGGTTCTAGGTCTAGCAAGTCAATTTTCTGACGTACATCTTCTCTTCGCTCCTGGAATTGTAGAAGGCCAGAGATGCATTCCATTGTACCGAAGTTCCTGCACTGCATTATGTCCAAAACAATGAGACGTGCTGAACAAAGGAGCAGCTTTGTAGCGTGTGAGAGAGGTCTGGACAATTGCTTGTTGAAAATCAAGGTATTTTATTTATTCGTGTCAGAGGTACAAATATATAAAAAATTCAATTCAAATTCAATTAAAAAATTAAATAATAAAAATATGAAGTATGTTAATCACTCAAAATGAAAGACATATGAACAAATTAATTGTAAAAATAAAAAAGGAGAAAGGAAGTATTACATGGAAATATCAAGGTGAGAAATGCCTTCTCCAGACATGTGCTTTAGCTGCCATGCGTTATGCATTCCTACATTGACAATCTAGGCAAATATTGCCCACTATCACTTTTTTTCTCGTGTTCTGACTCGCACGGAGCCTCCGTGGCTCAGGTGGCAGCACACCAGCCTCTCACTGCTGGGTTCTATGGTTCAAATCCTAGTCACTCCATGTGAGATTTGTGCTGGACAAAGCGGAGGCGGGACAGGTTTTTCTCCGGGTACTCTGGTTTTCCGTGTCGTATTTCATTCCAGCAACACACTCCAATATAATTTCATTTCATCAGTCATTCATTAATCGTTGCCCCAGAGCAGTGCGACAGGCTTCGGTAGCCGGGACAATTCGTTTCTTTGCCACTAGATGGGGGCTTCATTCTGTTCCTGACCCGGTTGAATGACTGGAAACAGGCTGTGGATTTTCATTAATTCTGACTCGCACGTCTGTCAAGTTACGACTCATACGATCAGTACCTCCCGTACCCATATTGTACTGAGAAATCATGTATGGCTGAGATACTTGGACTTTTCCACCTCTAGCCTGTCCTTTTCCTTCACATAACGAGATACCTGTTTTTCAGTGTGCACTCCATAACATGTAAATCCTACGGTTACTACTGAATTATCCACCCAACGGCAAACCTGAACAACTTTCTCCAAGCTCTTTAGGTAATCATATGTACCCCGTTTTTCTTTCTTCATGATAGCAGATGATTTCAGATTACAATCCTTAGGAATGCGATTTTCTCGAAGTGTGCCTGTAGCACCATATCCCCATGCACCAAGATGTGTTAGCAATCCCAGTCTAGTGACCAGATTGTCTCAGTGTAATTTGAAGGGCAAAATTTTCAGATCCGTTTGAAGATTATCCAGCATTGTTACAAGGGGGGCTGCACACTTCCCAAATTCTGCTTCATACTGGGCATTCGCATTACGATTTTTTCCTTGGTATAATTCAAAATCTATAAGATATCCATGATGAGTGTTTAGACACCATACCTTGAAAAAAAAAAAAAAATAGGTTTTCCTCTTATGAATTGTTTGCAGGAATGCCTCCCGAAATGTAGCACCATACTCTCATCACATGACAAGTGCTCCTCAGATCGAAAGTTTTCTATGAAACGAGCATGTAGAAGGTCAATGAGAGGTTTCAGCTTCCACATTTTGTCATTGAAATTTGGGTTCGTGTTATCAACACAGAGAATGAAACAGCAAATTTCAAGAAACACGTTTCGCCCTCATAGCACTTGCCACCACAGAATGGTGCACATCACACGCATCCTTCCATTATGATCTCTTCGAAGGAACGGTATTATATCCAGATAAATCAGAATGCAATGAAAACTTTTATTTCTTGCCGAGTAATATTCGGGGAAGGACAGGTCAAAAAGCTGACATATTTGTTAGATTCAGAAACTAAGTGAACAAAAATGTCATCCGTAAAACTTGACTCAAACAGTTCAACCCACGATTTTTCTTGAAGTTCGGTGAAGTCATTGTTGGGAAATATTCCTGAATGTGTGCTAAGGTTTTGCTTTTCCCATTTTACAGGAATTCGATGTACTTTTCTGGGTCTTTCTTGTAGTAACTCAGGTTGATCCACTTCAACAGGCACATGTTCAAAGTCTTGGTAGTCAGTTGGAGTTTCATGGGTCACTAATTCTGCGTTCGCTTGAAGCTGGCTACCAGGTAAATTCTCGGCGAAGCCATCTCCATCATCATCCCTGCTGTCTTCGTCCAACAAAACTGCAGCGTCTGGAGGCTCGATGATACCTTTTCTACGTCAGGAAGTTCATCATTTTCCAACAAGTCGAGTACTTCTCATAACAAAATTCTCCTAGAAAAATGTATGACCCATAAATGTGAAGCACGTGAAAAGACAGGATGAATAACTGCATTAAAGATACATTTCAACAAGAAAACCGCAATGCAGTGTCAATTCTATGTGAAAATTTTACTCTGTGTGATTGAAAATGGTTAAATTAAAACATATCACTTAGAGCCTACACTATTCTGCATTGCTAGGTTGATAAAGAAGAATGAAATGAGTGGAAATGAACATCAGAACTATAACAATTATAGGCTGAGTTGTGCCGGGTAGAAAGACAACACATGCAGCCAGCTTGCCAGATAAGTACGACCAAACTTCTACTTCAAATGAAACAACAACCAGTCATCACCAAGACATAGTCTGCCTTCGTAGCATAACGGTTAGTGTAATTAGCTGCCGTCCTCGGGGGGCCCGGGTTCGATTCCCAGTACTGCCAGAAATTTAAGAATGGCAGGAAGGCTGGTATGTGGTTGAAATGGTACATGCAGCTCACCTCCATTGGGGGTGTGCCTGAAAAGAGCTGCACCACCTCGGGATGAGGACACGAGTTTACTTTACCAAGACATACATATAAACACCTTAGAGAAAAATAAAGCACAACAGGGTCCATATAAATAACTATAGAAGTAAAACAGGAAAATTACTTACTTCAAACGTGCAGCCAGTACTGGCACTAGTGAAAAGAAGACTTCTTTTTATGTAGCTATACCATACCAATGAGCACGATATACTAAAACAAACCACGTAAGATGTTAGGCTGGACTTCTCTGAATATGACACTATCGTAGTAAACAATACACTGCACGTGATTTCAATAATAACAGTCCAAGGAGACGGTGTAGTTTGCCGTGCCATATATGGCATGCTGGGTGGATCCAGGTTAAAACCTGCTGTCAGTAAATGCTTCTTGCAAAACTTGTCAACAGGAAGAAATAACGAGATGATTTCTTTGATTCTATCAATAGCTGTTTGATGTGTTATTGATTCTTTCTTCTAATGATCTTCTCTCCATCGTGTGTGCTGTCCTTGTAGCTTTAGCCATTCTATTCTTTTTTGCTACCGTACATTTTTCTTCACCGCCTCTTCACATTCATCATCAAACCATGGCTTTTTCACAGCTCCTCACTTGTACTCTGAATTATGGCCTCTCACAACAATGACCATTTCCTTTCAACACCGTCCTTGGTCTCCAAGGAAAGGCGATCAATGACTTTGTCACTTTAAAGAAATTAACATTAAACTGTTCAAAGTTGACAGTACGGGCTAAACATGTTGTATATTACTTGTAACTGACTTAGTCTTGATACTACTGTTTTACTTGTTCATTTCTGAGTCACTGTGTGACTTCTTTTCTTCTCCTTCACATAGTGTGAAGTCATTCATTGCTTACATCTTCTCATTGTTTATAGCTGAAAATGGGAGTAAAACAATGCTGAATTGTATCAGCCAATACCAGTGACCTGTCTACTTTCAAAAATATTGATAGTTTTATGATATTTTACAATAACAGTGGAGTTACTGTACTTCTTGGGGCGGGTTGGTGGGTCCCCAGCAGTTGGAGTCATATGTGGTAATTTCTTTCTTTTTTTTTTTTTCTGCTAGTTGCTTTACGTCGCACCAACACAGATAGATCTTATGGCAACGATGGGACAGGAAAGGGCTAGGAGTGGGAATGAAGTGGCCGTCGCCTTAATTAAGGTACAGCCCCAGCATTTGCCTGGTGTGAAAATGGGAAACCACGGAAAACCATTTTCAGGGCTGCCGACAGTGGGGTTCGAACCTACTATCTCCCGAATGCTGGATACTGACCACACTTAAAGCGACTGCAGCTATCGAGCTCAGTGAGGTAAAATTTATAAGATTCTGCATCCTAAGTTATATATTACAACTTTATTTATTTAATCGTATGGTGATTATAACTACAAATTTATAAGTCCAGGTCCAAGTGTTACAGCCACTCTACAGCACTTTCTGAAAGATGAAACAGGTCGTTGGGGCTTCCGGAGTAGGCATGAAAAGGGCAGCGCAGGATGACATGGTCCATGGTCTGCTCCTCTTCATTGCATTCACACATTGGAGAATCCATCCAACCCCACTTATGGCATAAGAAATTGCAGCGTCCATGCCCAGTTCTCAGTCTGTCGGGGCGACACCATAGTTTTCTTGGGGGGTCGAATCCCTTCATTTTCAGGGTTGGATTTAGGTCATGAGCATTTGTTCCAGATGTTGAAATTGACCATTCTCAGGACAGCCGACAACGGGGACCAACCCCTCTCCACCTCCTGAATACAGGGGCGTAGAGCCACCCCTCCTTTGGCCGTCAGACCACGGATCAGCCCCTCTCCGTCTCCTGATTACAGGGGCCTAGAGCCACCCCTCCTCTGCTCGGTTGGCCTTCGGACCACGGACCAGCCCCTCTCCGTCTCCCGAATACAGGGGCGTAGAGCCACCCCTCCTCTGCTCGGTTGGCCGTCGGACCACGGACCAGCCCTTCTCCGTCTCCCGAATACAGGGGCGTAAAGCCACCCCTCCTCTGCTCGGTTGGCCGTCGGACCACGGACCAGCCCCTCTCCGTCTCCCGAATACAGGGGCGCACAGTGCGTAATTTCAGAAATCTAGCTGGCCAAAAATCATATCTCGGAAACTAATGGACCGATTTACATAAAACTTAGTATGTAACTGCTATTATTGGAGATAATTAAGTGTGTGGTCAATCACATACAAAGAACAAATCACTACTCCAGGAATAGAATTAGTAATCTTTGTAATATTAATCATTTTTTGTTATAGCTTTAAGAAATTAAATACATGTTAATAGTGGGATATGCTGTTTAGAATGTTTAAAAACAGACACATGGATACATGTACTTAGTCATTAGATGCAGTTACATCAGAATCGCTAACTTCACTGTCATTATCTCCTTCGGCAGAACTAGATACAGGAGATACAGATAGTAAGTTGAGCACTTCTCGTGAAAGCGGAATCAACTTTCTCTTCCCTGATTTCCTTAATATGGTAATGTAAGGGTCCGATGATATAAGCAGCGTAGGGAAAAGGTCAGTATTTGTGTCCTTTCTGGAAGGTTTCCTGTTATCTTTATTCCTGGTCTCCTGGGCTTCCATGGAGATTTGTCCAATAGGTATAACACAGTGCCTAATTACCTCCTCTCGATGAACCAAGAGTTTGTGCAAAGTTACAGGCATGTAGTACGATTTCTATTTTTGTAAGTATAATTGTATAGTTTGTGTACATTCCAAGTGTCACTTTATCAATGGCATACCCACACAAAAGAGTTTCTAATATGACATGTAGATGGTTTATTAAATTTAGATCTACTCAAGTAATATCCGCAGAAGTGGATGCCTCTCTGAAGAATCTTCTAGCGGATTCCATCATTGGTATTGCCAGCACTTTGCTTCAGATATCAACCAATGGACCAGTTTCCTCTCTGAACCGAACCTGTATATTCTTCTTTCTTCAACCAGTTTCTTCTCTTCGGCATCTCTTATTTGCGACTTTCTTACGTCAAGTCTGTATGCTATATGCAAAAGGCATTCCAAACATCGAATCCATGGATGAAGTGGTCATAAGCCAAACGTAAGTGTTGTTGGGTTAATTACTCTTTCAGTCACTTCAGGAATATTATTCATCCCTTTAGGGGAAGCGCCACATATATAGCACCTTTGGGAAGACTGATAGGTAGACAATGCACTGCAGACTTTTCCATCCACCACAGTGAAGTGTAACTCATATTCAACCGCTCTGTGAACCGCTGGCATCTCACTTCTGTAGTGAAGTCATCTACAGTATTTATTTATTGCGTGTGTATTTTAGGCTTTAAATCAGTGCGTAATTGTATTGTGTTGAGTGAGAGTTACGCTATAAGCCTACGTGTGTGATTTCTTTCTTTAACATTAATACTGTGATTTTTTATAGTCATCTGCAGTGTTTATTTATTGCGTCTTTTTTTCTAGCTTTTATTTTCTGGATAAATTTATTAAATGCGATTAAATACATCCCCCGCCCCTCGAGACCATAAAATTGTTTGTCTATTTTCTCCCTCAATTTGCCTTATATTTCAGGGCTTTTGTGCCGTAGTTTTCCTCTGATTCTGTACAGACCAAAAGTGGACCCCTGTAAACCCCGCGTCCCCTTTAGTTCATAAAAATAACTTGTAGCTTGGTTTCTTCAGCTTTTTGTCTTGAACTTAAGTACTGAAAATCACAAATTTGTGTGCTGCCGTTTTCCCGTGATGGCGTTGAGAAAAGCCGTTCAAAAAGGTAACCCTGTTGTCATAAGATCAATACTGTTTTCTTAATATGGAATGAGCTATAGTACTGACAGGCTCATCCTGACATTGTTGTGATGCACGTCCTTCTACAAGGCTGATTCTCTGGTCGAACCAACTTTTATTGTACTTCATCAATTTGTCCCTTTTTCTACTGTATTTTGTCCAGGATGATCGAATTTTACCACACAAAACACTGACAGATTTCCTCATTGACTTGGATATATCCTCGGAACAATCCTCAAAGCTTACATGTTCAATTACAACATTCGCAATATCATCATTCCGCTTATATTCCCTGCTGTTTCTCAACAGCTCAAAAACCGACCTCCGGGTTACAGAGTGCATGGCTTCTGAAAAAAAATTAATTACTCTCATGGTCGCGCCTGGTCGCAGCAAAAAGTCACAGTTTTCTATTCACTAAAGTATAGATAACTCCTCCAAATACTTTAATTGTGGAAATCAAAGGCAATCCATTTTGAAAGTCAGCTCAAATTTGTATAATTAGATAGCGCTTGGACACCTTGTATCTGCATTTTAAGTGCATATTCTGGACAAAAATATAGTAATTTTCAGAAAATGCTACATACTATATAAAATACATACCTTCATCTATTATAATCACATTGCAAGCTAAAGAAATATTTAGTTATGACGTCCTTACTGAGCCCTCACGATATATTAACTACGTGCTTGCCTCGCCAGAATATGATGAACTAACGGAAGAGGGCCACTTTACGGCTTCGGTGAGATTAGATAATCAGTCGGCGCGACTTTTTAATACTTAATTACTGTACCCAAGCCACCAAAGACAAGGGTTGAAAATCTTATTTTTGGCCGGCTGGATGCTAGAAATTACCCACTGTGGGGCATAGAGCCACCCCTCCTCTGCTTGGTTGGCCGTTGGACCACGGACCAGCCCCTCTCCATCTCCCGAATGCAGGGGCGTAGAGCCACCCCTCCTCTGCTCGGTTGGCCGTTGGACCACGGACCAGCCCCTCTCCGTCTCCCGAATACAGGGGCGTAGAGCCACCCCTCCTCTGCTCGGTTGGCCGTCGGACCACGGACCAGCCCCTCTCCATCTCCCGAATGCAGGGGCGTAGAGCCACCCCTCCTCTGCTCGGTTGGCCGTCGGACCACGGACCAGCCCCTTTCCTTCTCCCGAATGCAGGGGCGTAGAGCCACCCCTCCTCTGCTCGGTTGGCCGTCGGACCACGGACCAGCCCCTCTCCGTCTCCCGAATACAGGGGCGTAGAGCCACCCCTCCTCTGCTCGGTTGGTCGTCGGACCACGGACCAGCCCCTCTCCGTCTCCCGAATACAGGGGCGTAGAGCCACCCCTCCTCTGCTCGGTTGGCCGTCGGGCCACGGACCAGCCCCTCTCCTTCTCCCGAATACAGGGGCGTAGAGCCACCCTTCCTCTGCTCGGTTGGCCGTCGGACCACGGACCAGCCCCTCTCCTTCTCCCGAATACAGGGGCGTAGAGCCACCCCTCCTCTGCTCGGTTGGCCGTCGGACCACGGACCAGCCCCTCTCCTTCTCCCGAATGCAGGGGCGTAGAGCCACCCCTTCTCTGCTTGGTTGACCGTCGGGCCACGGACCAGCCCCTCTCCGTCTCCCGAATACAGGGGCTTAGAGCCACCCCTCCTCTGCCCGGTTGGCCGTCGTACCACAGACCAGCTCCTCTCTGTCTCCCAAATACAGAGGCGTAGAGCCACCCCTCCTCTGCTCGGTCAGACCACGGACCAGCCCCTCTCCATCTCGCGAATACACGGGTGTAGAGCCACTCCTCCTCTGCTCGGTTGGCCGTCCGACCACGGACCAGCCATGGCTACTTGTGGGCTGAGACCCACTCTGCATCCGCCAACCCAAGAAAGGACCGAAAATGATTTTAAATGAAACCATTGCTGAAAATATTCCATTTAAAACTGTGACATGATGTTTGAATCACAGGCCGCTTACTGGCACGCGACACTAGACCAGATTACATAAAATCAGCTTCATGGTCCGTATCGCACTTCAATAGATTCACAATTAAGTATTTATTTATTTTCCACCTAGTCTATACAATGATTGCTTAAGGCAATTTTTAATGGTCAAAAGTGGTACATGTTTCGTATATTATCAACATCTTCAGCCACATAACACTGTTTAGATGAAAAATATATAAAATTGACAAAGTAATTCAGCACTGAATAACCTGGGTTCTTCTGCAGTACACTAGACCACTTGTCTCTTATTTTATCAATTGTATATATTTTTCATCTAAACAGTGTTATGTGGCTGAAGATGTTGATAATATACGAAACATGTACCACTTTTGACCATTAAAAATTGCCTTAAGCAATCATTGTATCGACTAGGTGGAAAATAAATAAATAAATACTTAATTGTGAAACTAGACCAGATGTTCCACTCGGGATGAAGTCCCATACGGACAAATTCTGAAATATTTCCGTTTATTGCGATCATGAATTCGCTTTATGTTATCACTAGACCTCGGATTTTAGGCTCTAAAAAAAATAAGTTTTAGGTGCCTAAAATAGGTTTTTAAAACAAGTAAATAGGCTTTTAAAAGAGAAAATAGGCACTTAAAATATGTTTTTAAAATGCGTGGATAGGCAGGAAATAGACTTTAAAATATTACAATATACACTTAAACTGTAACGTGATACTTTTTTACTTTAACAAACGTGGTATCCCTATTCGCAATAAATCGAAATAACTGCAAAATTAAGACAGAATAAAAAATACATTTATAAAAAACAATATAAAATGTCATGTGTCAAAAAGAGTTATGGATTATATGATATATCGTTAGCAGCACTGATCTAAAACCTTAATACTAAAATCACTGTACATAATTACAGCACTGTAGGCATCCAATAACGGTGTAAATGCGAATGGAGTATGTGTTTATTATTTGTGAGGAACATTCCTACAGTACTTTAATTCATAGTTTGCTTTACAGTCCATAACAATAATCTTCTCCAAATTTTCCACAGTCAGGCTATGTCTTTTGTCTGTTAAGATCATTTTGAAAGCAGAAGAAGAGCGCTCCACACTCACAGATGTTAGAGGGGCGTGGGAAAATTTACAGTACCTACATTTTTCAATGCAATTTCACTTGGTACGTCCTTTTCCCTATCCATTACCTGATGTACCCTTTTCAGCACTGAATAACCTGGGTTCTTCTGCAGTACACTAGACCACTTGTCTCTTATTTTATCCCCTACCTTAACCCTAGCACTTTGTCAGTTATTCTCAGCTTCCTCGGTTACAGAAAATTGCTGTTTGAGACTGTTTCTTTTTTTTCCTCCGTCTTTGTAATGGTGACTGGAAGAAACGAAAAAAATGCCTGAATGTACGCATGGCTCTCTGAACACTGAAACAATCATTTAACAGATCTATGACAGACGACACACATGCAGAGTTGTCCGTTAAAGGCAAATTGTCTATCACAGTCATGGTTTCCTCCAACGGGTGATGATTGGCTGTGGTGGAAGGGTATAGAGGGGAGTTTCTCTCGAAAGATGGCTATTCTTGATGGAGCCTTACAGAACACTTTCTTCATTGTTGAAATGAAAGTATTTACTGCAGGAAACTCGGCCCTAACTGTTTCTGCGAGTCTATGCAAGGCATGCGCCATGCAAGTGACATGAATTAAAGAAGGATATCGTCGCCATAAGACCTATCTGTGTCGGTGCGACGTAAAGCCCCTAGCAAAAAAAAAAAAAAAAAAAAAAAAAAGGATAGAAAGTTTTAGGAGAGGTGCAGTGGCAATCATGTAGGAAGCAGCATCGGAGATAAGGAGAAGGACTTTAGAATCATCGACACTCCCAGGATACAACAGTTGCAACCCCTTGTTGATGAAGTATGCAATGCTTTGGCTATTGACTTTCTCAAGCTGTTTAGAGCAAAGAAGGTGAGCGGTAGATGCCTGATTGGGTTCCGGTTTTCCTACTATAAGGTTAGCAATGTACCTGCCCACAGAGTCGGTAGATTCGTCCACACACAACCGTATGCAAGACTCAACAATATCCTCCTTGATTGACTAAATGACCGCATTGTAACAAATATCTAAGTAGTTTTTCTTTAATGTAGATGCTGATGGGATGTGCTACTTGGTGTATTTCTGTAAAAAAAAAAAAAAAAAAAATCTCTGAAAACCAGATTATGCACAGTATTCCAGGGGATATTTGCTTCAACTAGGGCTCTACACATATCAGCATAGAAACCATCATCGGTTGTAGGAGATATAGTTTGTGTGAGCAGAGTCTGTCTAATGTTACTTTTCATGGCTGCTTTCGCTTTGCGACTGGCAGTATCTGTATGCTGCTGAAGGTGGCATTTTTTCTCATGTGAAATCTAAAACACAATAAAGTGATGTCGATTAGAGACTAAGATGAGGAATAGAAAAGGTGAGGTATTGAATAAAATTCGTAATTTTGAACTATTTAAATTAAGCCATTATTACTCTAAAGTTAGTTAAGAACAGGAACACTACAGTCCCCGAAGGGCCTTGGCTTTCAATAACGGTTGCTGCCCAGCTCACGGCCTGCAGATATTGGGTTGCATGTGGTCAGCGTGATACATCCCTCAGCCGTATTGCCTTGCCTCCATGACCCCTGCCCACTGTAGCTTCTCAATTGTCCTCACGATGCTGGGTGAACCGTTCCAGACCTCATAGATTTCTAAATTACAGCCGGTACTGGAAATCGAACCCAGGTCGCCTGGACTAGGTCTCTACAATTAATTAGAGGAGCCAAAATCAAAATCTTAGTTTTAGATTAATATAAAATTTCAGATATATGCACATACCTGTTTATTGCAGTACTGGCAGAAAATAATCTTGCCATCAAAAGTCATCCGTGGAAATTGTACAAACCATTGTTGTATAAGCGCACTCTTAGATGATTTCATGTTAGGCATAATGAACTATATTTACTTAAAAAGATGTTCTTTCACTGGCTACTTGACACAGTATGTCCCTTCTTACTACCTGCTCATTGTTCTTCCTAGATAATCCTCCCCATCACCCCGTCACAAGACACAGTACGTCCTTTACTACCTGCTCGTTGTTCTTCTGAGCTAATCCTCCACCTCCAAACTTCACTCAGTATTCCTTTGGTGACAGTTGTCTGGGAAGAGCACATTTCTGTGAAAAACCCACCCTCTTCTGTTCTGTTTGTTCCAGGGATGTCCATTGTGTGATTGTAAAAATTACAGAAGTTTAATTTTAAATGTAGAAAATAGGCAATTTTAGGCACTAAAATAGTAAAATAGGCTCTAAAGGGCCAAATAGGCATTTTAGGGCACTATAAAACTCTATTAATGTAAGGGATTTGTCATAAAACGTCAACATATTTTTTTAAAATCATGTTATTTCGTAAGGAACGAAATAGGCATTTGCCTTAAAATCCCAGGTCTAGTTATCACATTTGTTTTCAATATTTTCATTCTCAAGTATGCGAGTAGAGTGCATAGAAAGAAAACGCTCCCAACCTTTAAAAACCTGTTTTTACACTGCCTGCCTTCCAGGCCACATTCCCGTCTTATCTTTTTTAGCAAGTGTACAGTAGAATGCCGGTCAGCGCAGGTAGTAACCCTCCCGCATACATTTTCTCTTTTGTTTCTTTCTTTACGGTAGTTTAGCCAAGAACCACTCACTCGAGTCTTACTAAAGTTTTCGCACTGTGAAGTTCTTAGTGTTATAGTGCAGTGATGGCTAGTATGAAAAGCAAATTTAAAGACTTTACCGTTAAAGAGAAACTTTCAATTATAGAATGTTATGACAAACTGCCTACAATGAGTCAATGCAAAACTGCTGTGGAGTTACGAAATTCACAACCTCTTCTGTGCAAGCTATTGAAAAATCAAGACAGTATTCTTAAGGCAGGAAAAGAAAACAAAAACTTCTACTGTAAGTGAAATCATGGTGGAAAAGACGGTCAATTTGAATCAGCTCTAAATCTTTGCTTCTTAAAGGTTCGTGAGAAAGATGCTCATTTTGACGGTCCTGTGATGTGGCAAAAGGCCAAAGAACTTGCAGAAAAATTGGGAAAAATAAATTCATGGCAGCGGAAGGATGGTTTCACGATTGGAAGAAACGAGAAAATTAGTGTACAAACGAACGCATGGTGAGCAGAAGGATGCTGTTGAGAGGTGGACAGAAGAGGAGTGGCCTAAAATTGCTTCTGTATTCCCTACCAAGTGTGTGTATAATGCTAATGAGACTGCACTGTGCCTTGCCTGAACACACTTACTTGTTCAAAAAGACTGTTAGTGATTGGGAAAAATAAGAACCCACTTTGCTCTAAGTACAGTTCCAACTCTAATGCATGGATGATTGTCATGATTTTCAAAGGATGGCTACTGAAGTTGGATATTAGGCTGGACCGTAAAATAGTTTTGCTGGTTGACAACTGTACAGCATTCATTGTGAATTATGAACTCAAGAACATCAGTGTGGTTTTCTTACCGGCGAATACAAGTTCATTATTTCAACCATGCAATCAAGGAATCGTTCCCACCATGGAAGCGTATTATCGCTTTGAAATGCGTTTAAGATTCTTAGAAAACATGGAGGTCTCACATAAAACTAGCGCCAAAACAACCAGCATTCCCAATGCCCTGCATCTTCTAACCATGTCATGGGATAATGTTCCAGCACAAACAATAAGGAACTGTTTCCGGCATGGGGATTTTTAAGAGAGTTACCAGAAGTAGCGGAGAATGTAGAACAGGCTTAACGGAAGATGAATTTCAGGAATGGATGAACAATGATGAGGGCTTCATTACTGATGCGAAACAGACAGGAGACGACATATGTGAGGTAGTTACTTCTACAGAATCGGATACGAGAGGTGCAAAACACGGAGCACAAGGTTGTGATACTGATGATGACGAAGTTGCCGCAATTTCCCGAACACCAGTGAATGCTGAAATGCGGCAGGTGATAGATATCTTGCGATGAGGTGTTCAGCGTACGTCAGTGGACTTCCAAAAACATTATGAATATGAAACATTCATTAATGGACTTTTGAGAGACAAGCAGAAGCAAACAACAATTAGAGACTATTTTACATAGCTGAAAATAGTTAACTGTATTGCAGTGTTGTGTACCGGTATCTGTTTCATTGTAGGTTAATACAGTAGGCTACCTATCGCTGTTATCGGTGACCCAGAGTGATCGTAATAACCAGCGTCCATTGTATATGGTATCTTAATTTAAATGTAATAATTTTCAATCAAAATTATTTGTAACAGGCAACATTCTTTCCTTCTTGCTTTCTTTCTTTCTTTCTTTCTTTCTTTCTTTCTTTTACAGACAAAACCATTCTGGTCGCCAATTTTATTCAGAGCATTTTATGTGGATATTGTAGATGCTTTAGAAATGTTTGAGAAACTTTAAATGTAAATATTATGTATTCCAAAAACCGGTTTTAATAAAGTAATGAGATTTGTGCTGATCTTTTCTTTTATTATACCAATATAAGGGACCATTATTGGATATTATAAATGTTCAGGCTAACTCATTCCTTTTGCCAGCATTTTGCACCAGTGTGCTAATTTGGGCTCGTTAGTTGTTAAATAGCACACCCACCGAGACGCGTGGCTCGTGGATGTGTGGAGGCCACTGCGTAGGCTATTTGAAGCTACTGGCAGAGCCACTGCACTATGAGAGACTTTGTCTCTTTTGCAAAAGTTGAAGCTTACCAGGCTATCAATTGATATAAATACAAATTTATAAATATAAATTTACTCATTTTGGACAAATAACTGAAGTTCCCTAAGGGAATCTATATTTATTTCAACTAAGTTATTCTTTTAAGCCTATTGTATTTTGAATCATTGGCACTGTTTTAAATATGGCTTTGTCATTTTATGATGACTGTGTATCTAACTATTAAATATAATATATCGATTTGTTTGTTCCCAGACATCTGAGTTGAAGCAACATCAGCAACAGCATGACTCTGTCATGGAAAAGAAAGTTGAGCAGCAACACTACGGTGGGAACCCTCTGGACTCGGACAACCCTGAGAGGAAGCGTGGCAAGTGCCGAGAGAACCGTCCTAAGAAGCCCACTAAATTGAAGGCTCTCATCTTGGCAGAGCGCGTGATGAAAAAGAACGCTATAAGGACTGCGATACTCCAGAAACTGTCTATTGTAAGAACCCCCAACTACTCGTTTCTGGAGGAGAAGTTGAGTGGGGAACATGGTGCTGTGGTAGAAAGTGGCACTGCTGACTGTAAAGGCACTTCAGAGGAGAGTAGCACTCCTGTACATAGGACTATAGAATTGAGCGAGACAGGTGTGGAGTCGGGACGAACTCGTCTGGTCATACCAGAAGAAGAATGGCAACAGCTTGGGATTGGATCACGTAAAATTCACAGTCGCCGGTTCAGAGAGTAAGTATAACATATGCTGAGTTCTTCCAGCTTACACTCCCATATGGCAAACAGATTGATATAAAGATCCAACTTTAGTGATGGGATGTTCCATTCATTTTATACCGTTCACGTTACTGAATTGATGCAGTGATCCGATACACGGCACATTAGAGTCACCAATCCCTATAACATCTTTGTGTACTAGTAGGCAGCGGTAACAACATTCAATGCTCACTGATGCCTTCTGGTATTCATTCTATGAACTGCTTACCTATGCATGTCATCCCGTCTTTAAAGTCAGGTTTCTCCTACAACCACCTTTTTGAATCAAGTTCTGATGTTACAAAGCCTTTTCCCCCCACAGCAACAGCTCCATTAAATATACAGATTTAAATGTAAAATTATCTGTCCACATGCACTCGGTGATCTCGTGATTTGACGATTAATGTTTTGTACAACGATGAGTCATACAAACTGAGAGAATCCTGGCCAGTTCTTCCCAGTGTGCCAACCTCCCCCCTGGGCCCTCATAACTATCCCTAGAATAAATCAGTGATTCATACAACATCGACGTTAACACATTCATAGGGAATAATTCGAGGCATGGATTTTCGATTAGGAAAGGCGCAAACACGGCCCTGAGCTGGAAACGCCCCTCGTAGTTGGTAAACAAGGGATAAAACTATAACTAATAGCAATAAAGAAAAAAATTACTTAAAACTATGGTTTATTAATAAAATTTAAAAAAACAACCATTAAGACGAGGAACCCATAAGTAAAATCAATAGAGCAAAATAATTGTAATAAACATGGACGTACCTTGCATAAATAAACATCTCGGTATCGTGGCGTGAGCTCAACACTGACACTGATATGTATACATTATCACACATTTTAAAACGCTCAGCGCCTCTCAACTTCCATTTTTCGTTACATCATTGCAGTGTAATGACTGTATTCACATCACAATCAGGTCACCCGTTTTACGATAAACCCATTCATTTGAGACACGGCCTTTCATACACCATTATGTAATCAACAATGTATAGCTCTCTCAACAATCCGCCCATCACGGAGAACAAAGCAGATAAGATGAACGGAGATACCGGCATGAGGCTAAGACCAGCCTCCATGGACCAAAAACAAAGAATGATAGATCAAAGAATACTACAGGTATGCCCCATGCATAAATACACAGCCAACATGGCGGCTACTGGATCGAGAGTCAGCCACGGATAAAACAAATAAACAGATCTGTACCGAGAACAAAATATGGCACAGATACAAACAGGACAATAAAACAGGTCGACTGACATACCTCCTTTTCTCTCCCTCACACATTAATACACATACATCCAGCATTCACACTCACACATGAGGGTATCGGGGAATAAAAATGCGAACAGCCGTTCGGACAACATAGTCAAATACATACCATAAATTATGACCCCACGGTCATCAGCAACAGGTCTCACATATTCAAAGCATTTGCGTGCATCGAGCAATTATATATTTTCAGGCCAATACGAACCAACACTTTATTCAAATCTATGAACATGACGCGCTCGAGCGACCTGAATGTCCATGGTCGAGACGAGAGGCATATTACAGGGATTACGAAGTATGAAAGCACTCAGTGCACCAAAATGTAGCCACACAGAGACCCTTTTTACCATCATCTCAAGATTACAGTCACACCCACACGAAACATATCATACAACGGAGCGAAAAAGGTGCATGTTAATCAACCGTGACAGTTGGAAATGAACCGTCACCAAAAACAACTATTGGAAAAAGTACCAACATACCTGTAATTATAGTAGTTATAATTAAAAATAATAAGCATTAAAGACCCAATCTTGAAGACGTTAAGTGAATATTTATGACACAAAAACGCTACTTCAAACATCGTGGCTTCCATTGTTGTTATCTGCCACATATACACAGAGAAGATGAGCTCCAAAGAAAAGAAATCGCCGCCCTCTCAGTTTAAACACAGTAGGTGCTGTGCTCTACTGTACAATACTTGACATATATAGGTAAATATGGGAAGATGAGGCTGATAGAAGCCATTTGCATTAAGATGTGTCAAATAAATGAACATGCAACAAGCATGGTTCAAACATCCAGCTGTCCCCTTTTAAAATGCGTTTTAGCTGGTTGGTCAAACGAGCGGACGCATTTTAAACGAGGTCCAAAAGCTTAAAACTACGAGCGTGCGCTCAAATTAACCTAGAACTTATAATCTACTTATTGCTATATTTTTACAGACACATGAAATGCTTAAGTTGGTTGCAATAGTACACAGTTAAAAGATATCAGTCTGCCTCACGAGAGGTCTGTATTTGCTTGATACATATAACGCTGAATCAAATCAGTCCATTTATACACAATTCATTCCACGTATTCACAGGTCGAAAATCAGGCATACAAGAGAAACAGAACAGTCAGGCATGACATTCTCATATAGTCAGGGATTCGGAATTTAATTCAGTTTATCTCCAGCGAACCAATCCTTTTTCCCTTCCATCCTCATTCATTTAGAATGATTTCTACCTGAAAGAAAAAGCAGTTTAGAAAATAAGGGAATTTGACAAAGACAAGGTTTACCTCTGTTGACTTGAGTTCAAGTTTTTGGCAGGTCCCTCTCAGAAAAGAAGACAGGCCATTGACAGCCTTTTTACATTGTGGGAAGCTGTACCAATTTTGCCGCGTATCATTTGGCACTAAGACATCGTCTTCGGCCTTGATACGAGCATCAGATATCTATATCAACTAATGAGTTCACGACGACTTACAGTGAGGACTTAGTAATTGCTTCTAGAACATTTGAGGAACATTTAGAAAACTTGTTTACTGTTTTTAGTAAATTGTTGAGATCTGGCTTCACCTTGAAATTGAGCAAATCTAAATTTTGCACCCATAGTGTTACGTTTCTGGGGCATAAGATCACACCTGAAGGTGTGACACCTGAGATAACTAGGCTTGACAAGATCTTTCAGCTAAGACACCTAGGAACGCGAAACAGTTGAGATCATTGCTAGGTATGTAACTATTTCAGGCGATTCGTGATTAAGTACTCATATCTCACAGAACCGTTTAGAGAGGTACTAAAGCAGAATGCTCAATGGAAATGGACGAAAAGGCACGATGAAGCGTTAGAGGCTTTGAAGAAAGGGTTTCACGAGGCAGTCATATTGCGGTACCCTAAGCCAGCGCTGGGCTTTTATGTGATGACAGATGCATCTGATTTAGGCATAGCAACAGCGTTATGTCAACCTGACGAGGGAAGTAATTTTGGTGTAGTTTCTGTGGCCAGTAGAGGGCTTAACCCTGCTAAGAAAAGATACACTGTTAGTGAGAAGGGATTGCTTCTTCTTCTTCTTCTTCTTCTTCTTATTATTATTATTATTATTATTATTACTACTACTACTACTACTACTACTACTACTACTTCCCCCATGCGGAGGCTGCCACAAGGACAAAGTATGTCGACAACACGGTATTTTGTTTTCTAAGTTACTGTTGACTTTGCTACTGTGCCAGGTAGAAAAATCACAAGGCTCAGGCATACCTGCCAACTTTCCCGATTTAGGCGGGAGACTCCCGATTTTCGACAGTTTTTCCCGCCTCCCGATTATTCTATTATTTCTCCCGCTTTTAGCTTATTGTTTGGTTTTTTATTTTATTTTTATTTATTTTATTTTTTTTTGTTTTCAAATCCCGCCATTTCAGCTTTGTACGCCAGTGGCCGGAAGTCCTTCGCTCATTGGCCACTTTCAAATGAAATATCGACGTTCATTAATGCGAGAAGTACGCGCGAATGTGTTATGCTTATTGAAACCTGTATAACGCGACGCGTATATCGATTGTAAATCTCTCGTTCTCGCGTGCTATGTCCGTGTTCGTTCACATCAGTCTAGTTGATTCTAGAGACTAGTCGCTAGATTTTGAGTCTATTTTAGTAATTTAGTGTCATAATTTCAAAGATAGCGACTAATGACTTTTCTAGAGATTTTAGGAGCCATTTGGAGACAACTCTGGTGAATTTTAATTTATTGCTTGATAAAAATAGCATTGCCCTTCGCATAATCGCGCAGGCGCGTGATGCAATATATTAATCTATGCATTTGCTAAGTAATAGCATCTAAGTGCATGACTGACACATGTGGAACATGAGTTCATACTACTTACGGAAGGCTTATCAGAAACCGATCATCTCACTCGCACACTTCCTGTAAGGAATAAAGATGTGTAATTTTTTGCCTTGTAGCTCGTACAGCAACAGTCGGTTTTTGAGACAGTAAATGTTATACCATGGTACTTCTGCATTGCGCAAGACATGTAGAATAAGCAGTTTTGATCAATTTTATCTCCTGATTTTCCCCGATTTTCATATCAAAATCTCCTGATTTTTGGTTTTGTAAAGTTGGCATGTGTGCTCAGGAATAAATTTGCAATATTGTTGTTCAAATGCTATATAGATGATTGCGGAGTATGGTCACTGAACCTCGTATTGCGGCGATAGCGATGTCGTGAAGTCGTGTCCGGCTGAGGCCGAGAGAATCCCATAGCTGTACAAGAAATTTAGGGATTGTGCCTCGAGCTCCGATCATGAGTCCATGGATGGAAATATTGTCTAGGTGATATTTATCTTTATAGTAGTTTACAGTTGGCTGGTAATTTGACTTCTTTTCGGCGTCCACCTCTTCGGCCTGGCCAACATGTGACTCAAAGCGTATTGTGGGATCTAAGATTAGTCCTTGCTTGCTAGCTGGTTGAAAGGCTGTTACTCCCGTCAGTAGCTAGGCCAGAGACCTCTTCGTGCACCGTGAAACCGTGATCCCTCAGCGAGGTCGCAATCATGTGTCGTATTGTATGATGGCGGAAATTTCTCAATATCTCCCCGTAAGGGCAGGCTCCCAGGACATGGGCAAGAGTTTCGTGCGCTCTGTGACAATGCCGACAGAGGGTGTTGTCCTGGGACCTTCCTGGCATGGAGTGAACGGCGCACACATTCGCTGTCATCTCGATGGCTTTTCTCCATTCCGCACAGGATAAGCCTTCGAGATCTCTTATCCATTTGTTCCCTGGCGTGTATTCCTGGAAGAGTCCAACGCCCTTTCCTTTGTGCGGCAACTTTGTCCATGACTGAACTTCTCTGTCTCGTAGTATCTGTCGGACCTTCCTTACATTGGGAAGATGGCTACTTTTGGACATAACTCGATCATTAATTTCTAAGCCTAGATCTTGTTCCAAGTTCCTAGTTGCATTAATGTAGCCATTATTTGCATCGATAATTTATTACAGATGTTAATATGCTGTAGTTTAGCTTCCCAAGTGGCGCGAAACAAACCGAGGCCTTTATACTTCCTTTCGGTGTATACCATGTGATCCAGAACGTCTGCTGGTAGTTGTAATAATTCTTTCGTTCCACTCTTTAATATTTTATCTGTATCTGATAGAAAAGTTTGAGGTATATTGTTTAGGGGAGTAACTTCGAGTGGGTAAATAAGAGTAGGTGATATTGAACTATTTAAAATTGAAAATTTCTGGTCAGATTGCAGCAATGGTGAGCTAACAAGGGTGTCAATCTTGTTTCGAGTCTTGTCAAGTACGACTTGTGGATCCAGTTTAAGTTCATTGATGAAATTCACACCTAAGTAACGATGGCACTTCCATTGCACTGCGATTTAATTTCACAGTCGTCATTAATGATGATATTCTCCTCCGTTAGCTGACCTTTCTTGATAGAAAGACAAGCTGATTTTGAAACACTGATGTCCAGGCCGAGTTCCTTAAATCTTTCTATGGTGATCCTTGCTAGTTCGGCAGCAGATTCAGTGTTTTTCCCAAATATTACCGTATTGTCGGCAAAACACATTATAGTGAGGTTGGGCTCCTTGTTTGCAATCGAGTAACCGTAATTCCTTGCTAAAGAATCTTCAGATAGTTCTTCCACAATATGATTGGTAGCGTTGTTAAATAATGCCGGTGACAAAGGGGAGCCTTGAAGCACACCGCGATTAATTTTGATGGGTTTTGTTCCCTGTTTTCGTGTCTGTATCTGTGTTATGTTTCCCTATTGTAGAGCAATTAGCAGTCTCGTCAGTTTTTCGGGCACTCCGACCAACTCCAGTGTGCTCTGGAGGTGCGCATGTCCGACGTTATCAAAAACTTTGTGAACGTCGAGAAATATAATGCATGCATTGTTCTTTTCTTGCCTAGTGTGCTGTAAAGCGGCTTCCAAAATTGAGGAATTTATATAAGTACCGGGTGTATTGGTGAAACCCCTCTGATTGTCATGAAACACAATGTAGTTCCGAAGCTGTTTATCAAGAACTTTCTTGATGACCTGTCTAATAACTGAGCATGTAGTAATTGGACGCCAGTTACTGCGATAATTTACATCACCTCCTTTATGAACCAGAATTGTACGGGCTTTCTTGAAAGTCGATGGTACTAACCCTGTTGTTAGCATTCTAGTGGTGATGATTGCAATTATCTCTGAAATCGTGCTGTTTTTAATAGCTCAGACGATTGCGTGGTCAGGACCGCTTGTGGTGTCTATCTTGATTTTCTGTGTTGCCTGAATAATGTCTTCTGTAGATATGACCAGATTGTATAGGTCGTTAGTCTCCATGAGTTCACTCTCAGTGCCTTTTTGAGGGTATTCAGGTCTTTTGTGGTTGTTCGGCCTAGAAAATATGTCCGAAAAGTATGTGTGCAGTACATCTTCTTTCAGGCTGCAAATTGGTTGTTCGTTTGTAAAAATATTGCGTATGGCTTTTCGCCGCTGATTGTAATAGTAGAACTGAGTGGATTCATGCATGTACTTCCTTCTTCTCTTTTCTCTTCCCCTTTTCGTTGATCTTTCAGGGTTTGAAGAGGTCCTATATGAACGTTGGGCAGAATTAAGTTGGCCTTTCCTTCTCAGTTTATAATATTTCTGGGCGGGGTGTTTCGGCCCGGGAAGAATATGTGGTACTGAAGCTAAGAATTGGACAAAGTCATTAACGGCCTCGTCGAAGTGGTCGTCAGTTAAGTTTTCAGAAAACTTTGATTTCCATTTAATCAGATTGCGGTTGTACTCATCCATATTCGGAGCTGGAGTAGTAGTGGTATTGGTTGTGGTTTCATTGGACTGACGATTCTCTGGGGAATTTCGTAAAATGCTGATTTTACTCTGCTTCTTGACCAGCGTATCTCTGTGCACTGCAGGGTGAGTTCTGCTAACGTGTATGCTTACGCCCTATCGGATCGATAATATTTTCCACAGTGCATGCATTGTACACCGTGTGATTGTTGTTCGTCGGAAAGATTATTAGCAATATTATGAACATGTATATGTGACCATATAACTTACGATTGAAATATTCTTGTCATGCGCTGTTATCCAGAAAAGAATATGAAACAAGCCACGTGATCTTCTAACATCACTGCCGTGTCGACTTGATTTTCTGAATGAGGCAACAGAATACTAGAATATATGACAATCGCATAACAGGCGACATGTATAAAAGTTAACCATACTAAACTTATCAACTATCAAAAATCTACACCACACGAAAGAATTAAAGACTATATACATTACGTCCATTATAATGGCACCGAGAAGTATAAATTCCATGACTTACGCAACACTGGTGAGTGCATGTAGAGTGCCTGTCTTCATGGTTTCCATGGCAGGGAGGCAAATAAAAGAAGATGGCTGACACTTAGGGCAAATATAGTATACACGTAAACCGAGTGTCTCAAGTTTCTCTCTAAGTAGCGTTATCTATGGACTGTCGACGAAACAAGATGGCTGACACTCAGAGCACAAAAGGCACAAAACATTTGTATCAAAAACCAACATTAAATGATCCCAGATCTACCAGGTAACATCAGCATACACTCAACACATGCCACATCATCACAAACACTGCCAGGAAGCCACAAATGGAGTACAGTTCCCTTCCTCAAACAGAGATACGATGGGCGAAATCAACCATGGCCGACATGTCCAACTACAACAGAGTTTATTTGTTAGGAAGGAAATTTACGATCTACACAGATCATCATGCTTTTGCTTTCATTAGGACCTGTAAATTGATTTCGGGTCGCTTGTCGCGGTGGATACTGGCAATCGAAGTGGTTCATATGGCAGGGAGCCAGAATGCCTTTGCACACTATGTGAGTAGACACCGAGCTGACAGGCAAGGGGAGGTAAGAAATTAAGAGAAGTAGGGAATACTCATATGTAGCATGAGGACGGAAGATAGTAAGCAAGAAAAATTAAGACTCTTAAAGATGAGAGAAGAACAGCTCAAGGACAAAGAATTGAGAGAGATTAAACTAGAATTGGAAGTGGAAGGAGAAGGAAAAGACATACTTCGGGGAAGTAAGAAATATAAGTTAATAGGGGACTTGGTGTCGAGAGGATTTTAAGGGGCGTTGGAAGGTGGTAGTACCACAGTCCCTCAGGGTCAGATATAATTTGGTTTTACCACATCGAGCTGGGCACTTTGGAGCAGACAAGGTACTGAATGCCATACAGGAGAATTTCATTTGGAAGAATATGGGGAGAGACATTAGAAAGACTTTGGTAAAGTGTGATTCCTGTCAAAGAAGTAAACACCCTAACCGTTATCTGGAGGGCCCAAGGCAAGCGGTAGTGATGGATGGACCTGGAGAGTTGGTTTGTATAGATTTGTATGGTCCTCTTCTCAAAACTAAGTATGCACATCAGTACATATTTGTTGTTATTGACTCATTCACAAAGTATGTCAAATTATACCTATTACGTAAGGCAACTGCGAGGGCCTGTGTGGGGAAAATTCTGGACAGATACATACCGGAGTTCGGTAAACCGAAAAGAATCTTGTCGGCTCATGGATCCCAGTTTACTTCACGGATATGGAGGGACGGACTGAGTGATATTGGGGTTAGCGTACATTACTCTTCCATACAATATCCTCAGGGAAATATGTCTGAGAGGGTAATGCGTGAGCTAGGCTGCATGTTTCGCACATACATTAGTGAAAATCACGATTCTTGGTTTAACTACTTGGAAGATGTGAAACACTGGTGCAATGTAACGAGACATGACAGCACTGGATTGGCACCAATTGAGCTGCAGTTGGGTCATAAGCCTGAATGAGAATTGGCTAGGATTCTAGGTCTTTCCACAGGCGAAGATGTGACAATAAGGAAATTCATAAGCTTTTTAAATTGTATCGGGGACCTTACACAATAGGTAAGAAACTTGGCAAGTGTGCTTATCACCCGTTGAATAACAAAGGTGACATGATTGGTACACACAATATTCACAATCTTAAGAGGTATGTAAGGTGAAGTATTTTAAGTTCAGTTGTTCTGTGTATGTCAACAAGAATGTTTAAAGTTTCTTTAATATCTTGAGTGAATTTGACTGGCTGTGTATACTTCTTTTCTGGGAAGACTGTGATTTGCTCAGATGTATTGCAATCTACTCTTTGGGAACTTGCTCCGTAGTACATTTGCGTATTTGATCGGCGACTTCTTCATAATTTTTGGATCTATCGACAGGCAGTGCTATTCCCTAAAATTATACAGTGTCTCATAAACTTCAGTTGAAATCTCCAAGAATTTGTTCAGTACTATATTTGGATACGTATTTGATTATGGACTTCTTACCGTACATTGCTCTCTAACACTTATGTCTTACCAACGTTCATGATTGACGCGCAGTATCCTTAAAATTGTACAGTGCCTTATAAACTGCAGCTGATTATTTATTATTTATTTATTTAGTCTGATCCAGGACACCCTAGATTTGCCATAAGACACAGAATAATACACAATAACAATTTTGAGGGAAGATAAAAAGATTAATGTTTAAAAAATGATAGGTTACAATTAACCATGTTAAATGGCATGAACTCCATATAAATGGTGACGAAGAATCGAAACGGAGTACTTGATGAGTGAGACGACTATCTCATCTTGTAGGCTTCTCGCTAGTTTTTATTTTTGTCGCCATGTGACGAAAGATTTGGGAATTGTTCCCCTCGCGCCAAAGAAAAGTCCAGTCACCGTAAATTTTTTTTTTTTTTTTTTTAAGGTTATACGACTCAAGAAAGAAAGGGATGGTTGGATAGGTGTGTTATAATGCTTCATAAACTGCATCTGACAGTATCATCTAAACTTCATATTTTTACCTGTGCATCTTTCAACGCACAGTACTCCCTAAAGATTTTAGTGCTTCACTATCAGCAACCTACAGAATTCTTTATACTTTGCAATTTATTTATCTGTGTATTGTTTTACACCTATTTGTGATCGGTTTTTGATGACCAAAAATACTGGTCGAAACCGGTACCAATTTTAATTATATAGGAATGTAAACTTACATTTCTTATTTTAATAGTATTGAAAGGTTGAACCATTTTGTACTTTCTTTTATTAACTGTAATTCATCCCAATTACTTTTGTTTTGTAATTTTCCCATCACTGGAAAGCAACTGCACTAATCATGGCGATTATGAGGTGTTATTTGTGAAGGACTTTCCTAGATCTGGTTGTATTTTGAAGGTGTATCCTCCTTGCTTGAGGCCCGTACCTAGATGCCACTGATAGAGAGAAATTCGCTTCATTTTCAGGTATTGTGACCATTCCGTTACGGTCGAGCTGAACACGGCTGTTGAGGCGCTGCTCAGGGACATTGTCAAGTTCCATGACGCTCAGTATCATCGCAACCCAGTGAAAGCGAATGCCCGACGCCGTCATGTCACAGGACTCAAAGAAGTCAAGAAGCAGCTGGGCCTCAAGAAATTAAAATTGGTGATCATCGTTCCTGATCTAGAGAAGGTTCAGACCAAAGGTACTGGGTTGCATTTAGATAAGTTAAAAGAAAAAAATTGTGTTTTCAGTATTTCGCTCACCGAGCGAGTTGGCCATGCGGTTCGTGTTGCCCAACTGTGAGCTTGCATTCGGTGCACAGTGGGTTCGAATCCCACCGTTGGCTCTCGTGAAGATGATTTTCTGTTGTTTCCCATTTTTATGCCAGGCCTTACTTAAGGCCACAGCCACTAGCTTTACAATCCTATTGAAGTGACAGGGAAGGGAACTACCTACGTAAATAGTTAATGGCTCTCAATTGATAGCCAGTTTCCCTGTTGAAATTGTTAGGAATTTTACATATTTCCACAGCTTCCCATGTAATCCTAGACCTGTGTGGGTAAGAGCTCGAACATATTGGAACACGACTTGCCTGGCTGGTTATTTCGGTGTTTTCCACATTCGTACGAGGCTGTGTGAGTACAATCCCCCCATTCATCAGTTCTGTTCTATTGTATCCTGGCTGTCATTTGTTGCACATTTGTCTGGTGTGACACATGAGCATGACCAGATTTCATAATGTGGCTCGTATTACTACCGTAATTCCTAGTTGTCAATTCCTTTTAAACCTTCTTTCCTCTGGAACAGTATCTCCTGTCATTTTTTTACGTTCTTGTCTGGTGTAGTAGTGATGATGGATTTCTTCATTTCGACAATTACTTATCAGTGATTTTTTCTAATTTAATTTATAAATTGGCCTTTTTTCATGAACTTTTTAAGAAAAGAATAATCATTAGGACATATTCTCTATGGATTATTATACAAGTGTTTCCTTGTCAGCTGCGTTCAATTGTAGAAAGATTTATATAATTTTTCTGAAGTATTTTGTTTTTAATATTGTCAATCTTCTTATGTTAATTTTAAGGACATTTCCTCTAAAGCATTGATACTTTGTCAATATATGAATGTTTAATCTAAACAGTGTTATGTGGCTGAAGATGTTGATAATAAACGAAACATGTTCCACTTTTAACCAATAGGTTGCCTTAAGCAATTTAGTGTATCGATAAGGTGGAAAATAAAAAATACTTAGTTGTGAATCTATCAGCTCTGATGTCGCAATCCCCTTGAGTTTGGAGTACAAACGTAACTGGTTACTGGACGACAGTATTAGGTCTTAGCGAGTGACTCAAAGTGCATTTAAAGTGGTAACGTGTTGAGTTTAGTGTTAGCTATTGTTTTACCACATCAGAATCACCAAAATACGATTATGGATCCACCGGTACGCAAAAGGCAATCTAGTTTAGTCACATTTTTTCCAAAAGAAATCCAAAATGGAGGAAAGTGAATAGAATATTTCAACGGAATGTACACAACCTGAATCATCTGCTGAAGCTGAAACAGAACCAATTAAAAATCTGTGCTCACCAACTAAAGGCCATCAGATCTTGGACTTACCATCCACATCCACTTCTAGTGCCAGTGAATTGTATGCAAATGCAAGGGACATAGCAAACTTTGTGGGAAAATCTGCTAAGGTAAGACATCACACACACAGTATTAGTACTATTATCAAAATAGTGCAGCAGGTCGAACTACAACCCTGAACTGCTGTTGGGTACATTTTTGTACGTTCAGAAGTGGTTATTATTATCAGCTGTTGCACTTTTATGATTAATTCCATAATTATAAGTTTTTTTATCATTATCGAATAGTTACAAATAAAGTAGAAAAATTGACATTCACTTATGTAAATTTTTCAGATGGACGTTGAAACTAGGCACAATGTTCTGACTGATGTTTAGGTGCCAGATTACAACTTCAAGTTTCCAGGTAGTGGCAAGAGGAACTTAAAATTTCAACTCCATTGGTTAAATAGATGGAAGTGGCTAACAAATTCTCAAATCGACGATGGTGCTTATTGTAGACTAGCTGTAGTACCCGTCATTGTCCGGGTAGCTTTTGAATGTTTACCTTTAGTATATGTATTACCAGTTAGTTAAGTGTGAAGTAGATGCTTATTTATTTATTTTTGAGATGTTGATTTTACGACATATTATGTAGTTTTAAAGTTATTTAGATGTATCTGATTTCAAGTTTTAGATTATTTAATTTTCGAGTAAAACCTTGTTCTTCTGGAAGATAGAATAGACTGGGAAGTATTAGATTCTTTCCAACAAAAAACAAAAAAAAAAAACAAAAAAAAGAAAGTAATAATTATATGTATTTACCAATATCTAAATAATGATGTACGCAATTTCGGCAGTCATTGAGACTGTCACAATCAACCTAGTGACCCCAAAAGCAGTGGATTCAACACTAATCTCTGTCATTTTATACTATATACTTTTAAGCCCTTCTCAGCTCTTGTCTCAATGGATACTGAACGTGGACTTAAACGGTATCAAGAGCATCACAGCTCGTATAAGAGACGCATAAACAATGGATTTCGACATTAATATCGGTTATTTTCCATTTTTGCACGTCAGCCCCTCTCATTCCCCACCACCAGCGGAGGCTGTGATTTTTAATCTCCATACTATTTTTTCGTGGTTCATGTTTGTGGGTTACTGTAGTCACGTCCTAGTTCGTGAACCATGGGCAACAGCTGAGTGGCCTAGTAAGTGGTCCTGAGAGTCGGGATACCAGTTGCTATGGAATGGGAGTGGGCATCTCGGACATATTCTGAGTCGTGGCCCTCCTTGTGCTCAGGCGACTAGGACTACACAATTCACCGGTGGTCCATAACCCGTTAGACGAGAGATCCTCACTTGGACTATGTGCAAGTAGGGCAGCATCCTGCTTCATGAATTTACCGAGCTCAGAACACTTTAAGCAAGCCTCGGACCTATGGGAGTAATGGAGTCCCACTCCCATTTGACAGGCGAGGGACTCCTTGGAAACAACTTGGCGAGCGAAATGGAATTCGATGGGGAGCTATCAATATTAATGGCGCTTATGGAAGAAAGAAGGTAGAACTTGCTGAGTCAGCAAAGAGGATGCATCTGGATGTGCTAGGAGTAAGTGATATTCGGGTAAGGGGAGATAAGGAGGAAGAGATAGGAGATTATAAAGTGTACTTGACGGGTGTTAGAAAGGGAAGGGCAGAGTCTGGGGCAGGGCTCTTTATCAGGAATACCATTGCACGCAACATAGTTTCTGTTAGGCACGTAAATGAGCGAATGATGTGGGTAGATTTGTCAGTGGGAGGAATTAGGACAAGAATTGTGTCCGTGTATTCACCATGTGAGGGTGCAGATGAGGATGAAGTTGACAAATTTTATGAAGCATTGAGTGACATCGTGGTCAGGGTCAACAGCAAGGATAGAATAGTGCTAATGGGCGATTTCAATGCGAGAGTTGGGAATAGAACTGAAGGATACGAAAGGGTGATTGGTAAATGTGGGGAAGATATGGAAGCTAATGGGAATGGGAAGCGTTTGCTGGACTTCTGTGCTAGTATGGGTTTAGCTGTTACGAACACATTCTTCAAGCATAAGGCTATTCACCGCTACACATGGGAGGCTAGGGGTACCAGATCCATAATAGACTATATCTTAACCAACTTCGAGTTCAGGAAGTCTGTTGTGAATATACATGTTTTTCGGGGATTTTTCGATGATACAGAGCACTATGTGATCTGTAGTGAACTAAGTATCTCTAGGCCTAGGGTAAAGAAAGTGAAATCTGTCTGCAAACGAATAAGGGTAGAAAATCTCCAGGACGAGGAAATTAGACAGAAGTACATGGATATGATTAGTGAGAAGTTTCGAACAGTAGACAGTAAGCAGGTTCAGGATATAGAAAGTGAATGGGTGGCATACAGGGATGCTGTAGTAGAAACAGCAAGGGAATGCCTAGGAACAACTGTGTGTAAAGATGGGAAGAGGCGAACATCTTGGTGGAATGATGAAGTGAGAGCAGCCCGTAAACGTAAAAAGAAGGCTTATCAGAAATGGCTCCAAACAAGGGCCGAGGCAGACAGGGATTTGTACGTAGATGAAAGAAACAGAGCGAAACAAATAGTTGTTGGATCCAAAAAGAAGTCATGGGAAGATTTTGGTAACAACCTGGAAAGGCTAGGTCAAGCAGCAGGGAAACCTTTCTGGACAGTAATAAAGAATCTTAGGAAGGGAGGGAAAAAGGAAATGAACAGTGTTTTGAGTTATTCAGGTGAACTCATGACAGATCCCAGGGAATCACTGGAGAGGTGGAGGGAATATTTTGAACATCTTCTCAATGTAAAAGGAAATCATCATGGTGGTGTTGCAAACAGTCAAGCTCATGGGGAGGAGGAAAATGATGTTGGTGAAATTATGCTTGAGGAAGTGGAAAGGATAGTAAATAAACTCCATTGTCATAAGGCAGCAGGAATAGATGAAATTAGACCTGAAATGGTGAAGTATAGTGGGAAGGCAGGGATGAAATGGCTTCATAGAGTAGTCAAAGTAGCGTGGAGTGTTGGTAAGGTGCCTTCAGATTGGACAAAAGCAGTAATTGCACCTATCTATAAGCAAGGGAACAGGAAGGATTGCAACAACTATCGAGGTATCTCATTGATTAGTATACCAGGCAAAGTATTCACAGGCATCTTGGAAGGGAGGGTGCGATCAGTCGTTGAGAGGAAGTTGGATGAAAACCAGTGTGGTTTCAGACCACAGAGAGGCTGTCAGGATCAGATTTTCAGTATGCGCCAGGTAATTGAAAAATGCTACGAGAGGAATAGGCAGTTGTGTTTATGTTTCGTAGATCTAGAGAAAGCATATGACAGGGTACCGAGGGAAAAGATGTTCGCTATACTGGGGGACTATGGAATTAAAGGTAGATTATTAAAATCAATCAAAAGCATTTATGTTGACAATTGGGCTTCAGTGAGAATTGATGGTAGAATGAGTTCTTGGTTCAGGGTACTTACAGGAGTTAGACAAGGCTGTAATCTTTCACCTTTGCTGTTTGTAGTTTACATGGATCATATGCTGAAAGGTATAAAATGGCAGGGAGGGATTCAGTTAGGTGGAAATGTAGTAAGCAGCCTGGCCTATGCTGACGACTTGGTCTTAATTGCAGATTGTGCCGAAAGCCTGCAGTCTAACATCTTGGAACTTGAAAATAAGTGCAATGAGTATGGTATGAAAATTAGCCTCTCGAAGACTAAATTGATGTCAGTAGGTAAAAAATCCAACAGAATTAAATGTCAGATTGGTGATACAAAGCTAGAACAGGTCGATAATTTCAAGTATTTAGGTTGTGTGTTTTCCCAGGATGGTAATATAGTAAGTGAGATTGAATCAAGGTGTCGTAAAGCTAATGCAGTGAGCTCGCAGTTGCGATCAACAGTATTCTGTAAGAAGGAAGTGAGCTCCCAGACGAAACTATCTTTACATCGGGTTGTTTTCAGACCAACTTTGCTTTACGGGAGCGAAAGCTGGGTGGACTCAGGATATCTTATTCATAAGTTAGAAGTAACAGACATGAAAGTAGCGAGAATGATTGCTGGTATAAACAGGTGGGAACAATGGCAGGAGGGTACTCGGAATGAGGAGATAAAGGCTAATTTAGGAATGAACTTGATGGATGAAGCTGTACGCATGAACCGTCTTCGGTGGTGGGGTCATGTGAGGCGAATGGAGGAGGATAGGTTACCTAGGAGAATAATGGACTCTGTTATAGAGGGTAAGAGAAGGAGAGGGAGACCAAGACGACGATGGTTAGACTCTGTTTCTAACGATTTAAGGATAAGAGGTATAGAACTAAATGAGGCCACACTAGTTGCAAATCGAGGATTGTGGCGACGTTTAGTAAATTCTCAGAGGCTTGCAGACTGAACGCTGAAAGGCATAACAGTCTATAATGATAATGTATGTATGTATGTATGTATGTATGTATGTATGTATGTACTATTTTTTCTAAGATGGTAAGTCATATGTGTACCAAGTTTCGTTGAGAGCAATTCTGGAACATACCCACATACAGTACATCCATAATATCCGTTATACTGTATTTACATTCATTTTTACCTCCTCTCAACCTCCATACCGATTTCGGCTGAAGTATGACTTAACCATTCAGTGTGTCACAGATCAACTCTGTGACCTCGTAAAGATGTATTCGACATTAATATCAGTAAAAAATCATTTTTATTTTTATATTTCATTACCTCCCCTAGGTGTGCTAGGGGTGTTTTACCGCAACAATATTTTTTTCAAATAGTAAGCCATACGTGTACCAATTTTATGTGAGGGCTAGAGGGCTATGCTGGATGAAAAATACACTCGTATTTTTGGTCATTCTGAACATTTTCCTTTCCACCCCTTCTAATATCCATGCCGATAGGGGCTGAACAACGACAACCGGAGTGTCATTATTCACCTCAGCGACGTCGAAAAGTATGGACTGTACACGAATATTTGTCGTTATCTATTATTTTTTTATATTTCACCCATCTTTCTGTGATTTTTATCATTTACCCTCGCTCTTAGGGGTGCTAGCTGTATCTGACCCCCACAGTAATGTTTCCTGTATAGTAAGTCATGTGTATACCAAGTTTGATTGAGAGGTATGCTAGAGCATACACACATATGTCTTTAAACTCTGTCCCTTTGGACATTTTGTTTTCTTTACCGGTTCTATCTCGCCTGCCGATTAGGACTAAACTTAACCTTAAGCGGCATCCAGAGTTCCACAGTTCATCTCAGCGATCCTCAAAACTTTGGATTAGACACAGTTATCAGTCGTTTTCGTTTAATGTTAACATTTCAGCTCTATTCTAGTAGCAAGGGTCCTCTTACCCCAAAGGTATTTTTTTCCGGACAGTAGGTCCAATTTTGGTTGAGAATTATGCTGGAATATACACATATACGTCCATTATCTCGGTCATTTTGGAAATTTTGTTTTTCACTTCTTCTCACCGCTATGCGAAAGGAGGCAGAACTGCTTCTTCTAAAAAATTTGGAGCATTACTATTCATCTCAGCGACCCCAAAAAGACTGTATTCGACACTATTTTCGATTATTTCTACATCTCACCCCCTCGTGGGTGTGCTTAGCGTTGTCATACCTCCACGCACTTCGTCTCCTGATAATAAGTCATAAATGACTAAGTTTGTGTGAAATCGCTCCCGTAGTCCCGAAAAGTATGGATTCAACACTAATATTGTTATATTACGTCCCCTTGTCTAAGGCTTCTAGGGGTGTCTTTCCCCAACAATATTTTTTTAGATAGTAGGTAATATTTGTACCAAGTTCAGCTGACAATTATATTGGAACGTACACACACACATCCTTAAACTCGGTCATTTGGATATTTTCTTTTCTTCACTTCTTCTCACCCGCCTGCCAATTGGGTATCAACTTGGACTTAAACGACAACCGGAGTGTCAGTATTCATTTCAGCGACCCCAAAAACAATTTTGATGTGACCCTATTTTCGATTATTTTTATATCTCACCCTTTCCAAAACCTACCCCTAGGGGTGGTAATTTGTCATAACCCCACGCAATTTATCTCCTGATAGTAATTCATAAGTGTACCAGGTGTTTTTGAATCGCTCCAGTAGTCCGGAAAAGTATTATTGTTCGCTTTTAGTTACATATATAAGTCACCCCTCCTCTAGAGGTTCCAGGGGTGTCTTATCGTAAACAGTACTTTCTCCAGATAGTAAGTCATACTCGTCTTCATAAAAGGAAAGAAAAATTCCACCTAATCAATACATTTATTTTCTTGTAAAGTATTACAATCTAGAACCGGTTTCGACCCTTCATAGGTCATCCTCAGCTATATCAGAATCACATTTGCATTTCTATCTTATACCTCTGAAAGACCTTCATGATATATTGTTTCATAATTTTCAGTGAAAACTTATCTTAAAAACTTACAAATTTCTAAGCGTTGTGTTAAAATTAAAAATTAAAATTACAAAACTTTGTCTATTATATACATGCCCTTGGGCTGACAGAATGCATCCTTGAGTTGATTAAGCATCTATCTTAGGTATTGTTGCTTATTCTGTTGAATCGAATCCCTTTTATACTTATGTACAATCGTGAATAGACTATCAGTAAAATTTGATAAATAAAGCTTGCGTGATAATTATAATAAAATATCATGTTACATCTTTATACCTTATTGCAGCATATCAAAGTATGATTTATAGAACATTTAATATACCGATGTCAAAAGCAGATCTCAAAGATGAACTACAACTAATTCACGAAATAGCTCAAAAAAATGGTTATAGAAAAGAAATGGTTAATTCCATCATTCGTAAGTTCAAATCACGACCCAACACCACTCTGACGAAAACAGATCAACCCAGAAAAAATTACGCAACTTTCACTTTCAATAATACGGGCGTATATTCACTAACCAATGTTCTGAGGAAGCATAACATTAAAATAGCATTTAAGACTACACAAAATAATAGGCATGTCTTATATAATAGCAAATCAGTAAATAATAGTAACAAATATCTTCAATCAGGAGTCTACCGAATGGAATGTAACAACTGCTTAACAAGTTATGTGGGGCGTACGGGCAGGAATTTCACGACTAGATATAATGAGCACGTAAACGCAATTAGGCATAATCATTTCTCGGCAATAGGGCAACATATGCATGAATATAAGCACAATTTTACGGATATAAATAACGATTTAAAAATATTAAATGTAGAACCTAAAGGTCCTTTGCTTAATATAAGTGAAGAATTATATATAACACTAGATCAGTATGCAAATCCTAATTATAACATAAATGAGTTATCTGAAAAAACTAATATTTTGTTCAATAAAATCGTTCCTATCTTAAAAAACGACTACGTCTAAATAGTCAACAGACGACGTCATACACAAGCTACGGCGCAGACAGCGAACCTCAGTGACTCCGCCCATACACACGTAACAACTCCCCTACTTATCCCTCCCCCCCTCTCACAACAGACAACACTAGAAGCATCAGTACGAGGTACATTACTCGTCAAACGGCCAAGAAACTTGCATTTCAAACATCCAGCAGTAAGTAAATTAATTCAGGCTTTACAAATTCACACAATATTACACTTCTATTGAAATCTAACTCACTTCATTCATTTTGGCTTACAGACTTTACCAGCCTTAAAAAAGGGAAAGGAACCACCACAGTCTTACGGCATTTGATGGGAGAAAACTCCAGAAGTTAGGCCAGAACTGAATCACACATATATTCCATAATTTAACACGCATCAAGCTTATATTGATCCATTTCACAATTATAGGAAAGTGCTGTTATTTACAAATGGAATCTATAAAGATCAACATTCGACATATATAAAAAAAGGCAAATTATGGAAATATAACGCAAGAATCAAGGCCAACACGTTTCAGTGTCACTAAACACACTGACTATATTACTAGACATTCAAGTGTTTTTAAAACTTCTGTAGTAAATGATAAGCATTCAATTTAATAGACATTTATGTTTTATACAATACATAATCAACATAATATGAAACTTGTAATTTTATGCAAGAAGGAACTGACATTTAATCATTAGATTTAAAAGCCAACCATACACGGCATATTTAAATATTATCAATATCTGATGTTATATAAGACAAATTGTTATAATATTTTACCACGTAACAACGCAAGATCCAAGCAATAACTATTTTAGACTTTAAAGTACAATGATTAGACTTTAAAATACATTAGTGTGTTTATGTAAAAATATTTTATAGAGGTCAACACGCATTTATATTTTGCCTAAAATAATATCACTCCAGCAATAAGGTATAAAGATGTAACATGATATTTTATTATAATTATCACGCAAGCTTTATTTATCAAATTTTACTGATAGTCTATTCACGATTGTACATAAGTATAAAAGGGATTCGATTCAACAGAATAAGCAACAATACCTAAGATAGATGCTTAATCAACTCAAGGATGCATTCTGTCAGCCCAAGGGCATGTATATAATAGACAAAGTTTTGTAATTTTAATTTTTAATTTTAACACAACGCTTAGAAATTTGTAAGTTTTTAAGATAAGTTTTCACTGAAAATTATGAAACAATATATCATGAAGGTCTTTCAGAGGTATAAGATAGAAATGCAAATGTGATTCTGATATAGCTGAGGATGACCTATGAAGGGTCGAAACCGGTTCTAGATTGTAATACTTTACAAGAAAATAAATGTATTGATTAGGTGGAATTTTTCTTTCCTTTTATGAAGATTGGTAAATGTCAATACGGAAAATGAAATTCATACATCAAGAAGTCATACTTGTATCAATTTAGGTTGAAAGCTACGCTGTAACATACTTAGGCTACGGTACATCCATTATTTCGGTCATTTTTGAAAATTTCTGTATTACCCCTTCTCCCCCTATGCGAAAAGGGAGATGAAATATGATTTATGAAAAATCCGGAGTGTCATTATTAATCTCGGACTCCTAAATTATGGATTTGAAACTATTTTTGTTTATTTTTACTTAACACTTCCCCCGCGCCCCAAACCCCAAAGGGGGCTGATCATGGACTTTAAAAATTCCAGAGTGTCACAGTTCATTCCAGCGACCCCGAAAACCATGGATTCAACACTATTTTTGATTATTTTTATGTATCACTCCCCCATCGCCCCCCCACCCTAAATGGGGGAGACCTTGAACTTTAAAAATTCCGGAATATCGCTATTCATCTCAGCGACCCTGAAAAGTATGGATTCGACACTTGTTTCGAATATTTTATATGTCACCCCCGTCGCCCCCCCGGCCCAATGGGTACGTGGGGTGTCATACCCCCCACGCGGTTTGTCAAAACAAAATAATCTCAGCGACCCCGAAAAGGATGGATTCAACACCATTTTCGGTTATTTTGATATATCACTCCCCCCTCACCCCCCACCCCAAAGGGGGACTGATCTTGGACTTTAAAAACTTCCAGAGTGACACTATTCATCTCAGTGACCACGAAAAGTATGGATTCGACACATGTTTTTGAATATTTTATATGTCATCCCCCTCGCTCTCCGGCCGCAATTGGTACGTGGGGCGTCTTACCCCCACGCTGTTTGTCAAAAGAAATCCAGAGTGTCAATATTCATCTCAGCGACCCCAAAAAGGATGGATTCGACGCCATTTTTGGTTATTTTGATATCACTCCCCCCTCGCCCCCCACCCCGAAGGGGTCAGAACTTGGACTTTAAAAAATTCCAGAATGTCACTATTCATCTCAGCAACCATAAAAAGTATGGGTTCAATACTATTTTCGAATATTTTATATGTCGCCCCCCTTGCGCCCCTCTGCCCCTATGGGTACATGGGGTGTCTTACCCCCACGCGGTTTGTCAAGAGAAATCCAGAGTGTCACTATTCTTCTCAGCGACTCCAAAAAGGATGGATTCGACACCATTTCCTATTACTTTGATATGTCACTCGCCCCCACCCAAAAGGAGGCTGAATTTGGACTTGGAAAAATTCCGGAGTATCACTATTCATCTCAGCGAATTCAAAAACGATGGATTCGACACTATTTTCATATATTTTTATATGTGGCCCCCCGCCCCTAAGGGTACTTGTGGTGTCTTACCCTCACGCGGTTTGTCTCCTGATACTAAGTCGTAAGTGTACCTAGTTTGGTGTAAATCGCTCCAGGGTTTAGAAGGAGATGTAATACATACATACATACATACATACATACATACATACATACATACATACATACAATGACATTTATAGATAGATAGGTAGATAGAGAGATAGATAGATAGATAGATAGATAGATAGATAGATAGATGATAGATATTGTGTGCTCTTCTCATGGAGCTGGAGTAGGGCATCAGCCCTTGGGAAAACTTGTTAATGCTAAGTTCAATATGTGGAAAAATGCTGTTGTAGAGGTCAGTAGGCATGAAAAAACCTAGTACCACAAGAATTGTATATTACGGGCAAGTCAATTCAAGCAAGACCCAATTGACATACAAATCGACAAGAACGTGGAAAAAAGGAAATCAAAGACAACAGAATGAAGATTATTCCTATTATTGAAACTATAATTTTGTGTGGCCGCCAAGGTTTACCCCTTAGAGGACATAGAGACGATGGGCCCATTGTATTGAATGATGAAGAGCCTACTGAAAATTATGGAAATTTTAGGACTTTTCTTCGTTTTCGTGCAAGAAATGGGGATGGGGATTTGAAAACTTGTTTGCTTACAAGCAGCCGCAATACTATGTACATTAGCCCACAAACTCAAAGCGAGATCATTCACGTATGCAATGACTTTATTGTTGAAAACATCGTGCGCAGAGCGAACAGATCGCAGTGCTTCACTATACTGGCCGATGAGACAAGTGACATTTCTCGAATGGAACAAATGTCACTTTGTGTTCGGTATGTCGACCCTGACTCTCAGACACTCAGGGAGGACTTCCTCCAGTTTATACCAACCACTGACGCCACTGAAAGAGGTTTGGCTGCCAAAATAATTGATGTGCTTCAGAAGATAGGAGTCAATTTAAATTATTTAAAAGGACAAGGATATGATGGAGCTAACGCTATGGGTGGGCAGTTTAATGCGTCCAAGCGATAATAAGGGAGATCTACCCATTGGCTTTGTACGTGCTCAGCAGCTCACATGTTCTCAATCTTGCTATAACCCATGCATGCTCAATCCAAGCAATCAGAAACTGTTTGGGTACTATGGGGATTATTTGTTTATTTTTTAGGTTTCCTAAAAGGTTAAATGCATTTAAAGAATCGATAGATGCCACTGTTCCTGAAAATGACAAAACGAGGCTTAAAGCATTGTGTCTTACAAGATGGGTGGAGCACCATGACTCAGTTGCAGTATTTTTAGAACTGGTTGATGCCATTGTTGCAGTTCTTGAAAATATAATACAGTGGAATAATAAAGAGGCCTCTACTAATGCTCAACAATTGTTGTGTGTTGTGCAGAACTCGGAAGTCCTTGTATCCATACATATACTAAATAAACTATTTAGTATAAGTGCTCCTCTTAGCAGATTTTTTCATAGTGAAGAGTTGGACATTGCAAAAGCATTTTCATATTCTAATGTTGTGGAGGACAGGATTATCAAGCTCAGAGGAAATGCAGAAGAGGAGTTCATAAACATATTTATGCAAGCAAGCAAGAAAGCTTCTCAATTGGACACATAAATTACCATTCCTCGTATAACAAAGTGCCAAAGGCAGAGGTGCAATGCAGAAACATTTGGTAGTACAGAAGAATATTTTCGCATATCCATATTCATACCTTTTTTGGACAATTTCTTAGCAGAACTGATGTAGCGTTGTGTTTGAGACAATGCGTACACAATAATAATAATAGAATAATAATAATAATGCAAAAATAATAATAATAATAAAAAATCATAAATATTGAAATAAAATGTGAATAAAGAAATAGTAAAATGGCGCAGTGGCGGTGAATACACATCAGAGCATGGTAACATGATGGATAACTTTCAATATGCAAAATTAAATCATATACAAGTGAACACTTACAGGCCTAAAAATGACAACTAAGAAGGATTGTGGAAGGTGCAGGAACCCTATGAGGTCCATGGAAAGGTATGGCATTATGGGGGAGAAAAGGTTTACGATCATCACTTCGAAACTCATCATATTAACATAATCAAAACCAATATTACAAGAAACAAGGTCATGACATGGCAACTGATACTTAATTCACAAATGAAGGGTGTTGAAAAGACTAACAAAATACAGTTCCACGACACGGAATCAAGATATAATTAAGTAACTTAGAGAAAAACTCGATTTAACATAGAAAGGTGATGCTACATTACAGTGTATAGTTTAAAACAAAAGTGAAAGAACTGAAATTATGGCAACGGGAATCTAGGGCAAACTCGGACACGTTAAATTTAAAACTTTAAAAATTACATTAATCAAGGAAATACTGAAAAGCAAAAGGAATAAAATTAAATCAAACAATATCAGAAAACATAGAGAATAACATAAAAATAGCACTGAAATAACACTTACCAATAAAAACAGGAGTTCCCAAGGGAAGCCCTCGAGCGCACGCGCTTGCTAGGGCGGTCAGATGTAAATGACGCCGAGCACACGCATCAATTTTCCGAAGCCGGCAGAAGACCGGAAATGGCCCAATCACAGTTAACCAATAAGATCAAACTTACACTAGATTCCCGTTCCTTTTTGCCAATAGGAACACCTTGACCATATATGGTCATTTTAAGATTGTTAGCAATTACACAAGTTCTGGAACATTGCTATTACAACACCAAAAATTTCATCATTGGAAACCGTGTGTGTGGTACAGGATGCCTCAATTTAAAGAACCTTATAAATTTTTAAATCACATTACAAACATCAAATTAACATTTGGTCAAGTTACATAAAAAAATTCCTTCAGTTATTCTACTTCTCCATACAATAACAAAAAATAATTTTCAAATAATTCTTCAAGAAATCCTTAAAACGTCCCAAGTGTCTTTGCTTGCTGACATTAATTTAAATGATCATCTGCATAAAATTTACATACAAAAAAAATCACTTCAAAATACCTTTGCAGCTTGCAATGTTCATACTGTTCAATATATCTTGCTGCCCTAAATTACATTTTTTTTAAATTATTACAGACATATTGAAGTTAATATTTCTTGCAGTAAAAATAATTCCAGCAGAGTCCGGATTTCTTATTTCTTCATTTCTCATAATACAAAATATTACAAACAGAAATGAAATCCTGCTTTCCTTTCTTGATGACAAAAATGCAATTCTGCTGTTCTTTCGTGATAATACACCTGCCACACTGAGAGAACGTTTCACATCTCATAAACTTACTTTGCAGTCTTTTATGTGCCTTCTACCTCTACTGACAAGATCTTAAGACAAAAGTATTATGTGGATCTCCAATGCAGTGAAGATAGTGCTATAGGAGCGAAGGCTTGCTTTCATCTCTATAGAAGAATCCCAAAGGTGCTTTAGAATCCCTTCTTTTATATGATCAAGATAAACTCCCTGCAATCTACTGCTTGTTGACAGTGTTTGCCACCCTACCCGTCACCACTGCAGCCAGTGAGAGATCATTTTCAACATTAAGACACCTGAAAACCTACCTCAGAAATACCACAAGTGAAAGTCGACTCAACGGGTTGGCTCTCTTGAACATTCGCAGAGACATAGTTGTAAAATCAACAGATGTGTTGAATTTATTTTCTAGGAAGCCTCGAAAATTGGATTTTAGATTGTAAACTGAACATACCGTTCGAGATAAAACTGCTGACCTCGATCATGTTGTTCTTATTCTGTATTTTAAAGTAAGAATGTTGTAGTGTATTGCAATCTGAATATCACATTCAGTAATTCACTCTTATATCAGTATCATATCATGCATGCGTGTACCACACACGCACAAGCACTTTCATTATGTTATATCTTAATTTTGTAACTTTAACCCCCCCTCCCAAATGGCCGATCCTGGCTACACGACTGCATTAATATAACACCACATGCAGGTTAAAACATCAGCAAGGAAAAGAAAGCATGTTTATGATTAAAAACCTAACTCAGAGCCCGATCAAGTAGCCGCCTTTTCAAAAACACTTCTGAATAAGGTGCATATCTTAAAAGGGAATATGTTAAGAGATAATCCTGGAGGAAATTAAAATTTACATACTTATTACACAGTATATAAAATCATAGGCCGGCCCCGTGGTGTAGGGGTTGCGTGCCTGCCTCTTACCCGGAGGTCCCGGGTTCGATTCCTGGCCAGGTAGGGATTTTTACCTGGACCTGAGGGCTGGTTCGAGGTCCACTCAGCCTACGTGATTAGAATTGAGGAGCTATCTGACGGTGAGATGGTGGCCCCGGTCTAGAAAGCCAAGAATAACGGCCGAGAGGATTCGTCGTGCTGACCACACGACACCTCGTAATCTGCAGGCCTTCGGGCTGAGCAGCGGTCGCTTGGTAGGCCTTCAAGGGCTGTAGTGCCATGGGGTTTGGTTTGGTTTGGTTATATAAAATCAAAGAGGGTATGACTAGCTGCAAGGGCTAAGTCATTTGAACTTAAAATTGGTGAATGGAAGATATCCCGGGCAAACTCCGGCACAGAAAGAAATTTACATTTAAAGGTCAAAATCCAAAACATGAACCAAATAGTGCTCACCTCGGAGGGCCAGAGGTCCCATCAGACTAGGAGAAGACTGCTTCCTTCGCCAGTCACAAATCAAAGACGACGGGCTCAAGCTTGGCCCTGGCCAAGTCGCCAGGAGCCGGAAATGGGGCAGTCAAGAGATAACCATTTAGCGCACCCCTGGGTCTTACATTCACCAATTATAAATCGTTTTATTTTAGCCACTCAGGGCTCCGAAATTTTTGATGAGAAAAGATCTTTACAACTTCCAGAAGCTTCCTTTCTGATGCAACAGGAAATCATTAGAAGCATCTTACCAACGCAGACACGTGCAGCTACACCCTGTCCCACAAGTTATTACCTAAATCCGGATGCTAATTACACAGAATTTACATCATAAAATTTTTACACAATAACCAAATAAATTCAAGTTGTTCTTCTTGATCCTCAGTCAATTTTTCAAAGCAAAACAAACGAACATATTTGACAAAACAAATGAACATATTTTACAAAATCAAATAGAACAAAATCAAAATGAAAACGATGACTCTTGTCCTTCAATGTTTACTTTCTAAATAAAATAAGTTATACACAACTTCTTTCAAAATACGATTAAACACAGCTTTTTTAAAAAATTCTGTAACAGATTTTCCTCTCTTTGATTTCTATCTTTGTTCTTTCTTTATTGTGTTTATGACTTGTACCTTGTGTTTTCGCTGCTCTGGTAATGACCATTGTTGTGTTTGTTCTGATTCGTCGTTGCCTGTGTACGTGCCACGTGTTCGTTGCTGTGACGATTTTGGATGTGTTGGTGTTGATTATTGTTTTTTGGGGTTGTTGACCATGTTTGGTGGTAGTTCAATTATGATTGGATGGTTATGCCCTTGCACGTGCTCTTGTGGAAATTCAGGCATGTTATTTGACCTTTAATGTTATCTTAGGATATTTTCTTCTATCTTGAGTTGGATCTTTTGACAATATGTACTTCGTTTTATGCTGACGTATGGACTTAGTATCTTATTCCCTTGAAGAGAACTCCATGGATAATGCTGTCCTCACGCTGTGTAACTAAAGTATTATTCTAAAAGTATTAGTGAAGAAATCTTTTACCTTCCCAAATTGAATTAAGAAAAACTTAGGTTAATCTAATTTCGCTAAGTTGATTGGTTACTGGAAGTATTAGATTGTTTAGTTATTTATTATTTTCTTCTTAGGTTGGCTGGCCATACTTAGGGAAATTTTAACCTTCAGATTTGTCATTTCATTTAATTTGTTAAACTTATTTGGAGGACATTTTCTCTGTTAAAGCTTTTAATTTAATCTTGTTTCCTGAAATAAAAGAACCTTATTTTTTTCTCAACGTTATGGTGCTCTTTCTTTCACTCAGATTGAGTAATTTGATACCAGGTACAGTTGCTTACTTAAATATCCACGGTTTGTCGTGACACCCCTCCACCAGTTCAGGTAAGTTCTTGTTTGTTTGTTAGTTTGTTGGTTTGTTTGGGTGGTGTATTATGGTGTCTGTTTGTGCTTCCACTTTTGTTGCTAATGAACTTGTGCATTTGTGTAACTGATGGCTCGAAGTTTGACTGCCGTTAGCATAGTAGTGGTTTGGACTGTGTTAACAGGACACAAAAAAAAGTTAATTTGCAATTTCTTCTTAACTCTGTCTGTTTTTCAGGAAAAAGTGCTTTTCTGTCTTTTGGATGCATGTATCTTGACATCAGTTTGTGATTTAGATTTTATAAAAATACCAATCAACGTAGAAATTTGAACATTGTAAATGGTAAAATTAGGTATGGTACTATACCTCCCATACAAATGGCCTGCATTATTGCCACTGAGAATTTTATAATTGTTGTAACAGTGTGATTTAAATTTCTCTCCAACATTGCTAACACTGTATGCTTTAAGAAATATCCCTTTTTCTTTATGTACATTGTCCAGCTTGGAAAGAGAGTCTTATCATCGGCGGCAGTGGCAGTTACTCGTTTCCGGGTTTACAAATTTGCTGGCTAATAGCACAGCAGTTTGTGTTTAAACATCCGGTGACTGTACAGGCCAATTCTTGCGTAGAACATACGTCCACACATCGCGTACTGAGCAACGGGGGAGCTCTTGGTTGGGTTTGGCGAAGTTTGCGTTCTTGTCGCTTAATATCTTCATGCCTGCGGCGTTCTTGTTTGAAATGTTGAACTGAGGCACAGACACTTTGCTGCCAAAGTAAACAGTTCTTGGCAAGTGTTTCCCAGGTTTGTGGGTTTATTTCTGCCATCTTTTAGGTTTGTCTCAGTTGGTCTTTTAAACGTCTCAGGGGGGGCACCCCGTGGTCATGAACCAGAACTAAGTTCACCATAGAGGATCAGGCGCGGGAGTCTGGTGTCATTCATACGGCGCACATGTCCTGCCCATCTGAGGCGATGGCCAATGACCAACGCTTCTACAATCTTAGCACATGCTTTCTCGAGAACTTCAACATTAGAGACGTAGTTTTCCCACTTGATATTCATGATGGCGCATAGATTTTGCTGGTGAAAGCGCTCCAGCTTTTTAATGTCACGGCGGTATGAGGTCTACGTTTCGCAGCCATAGAGAAGTGTAGGGATAACAGTTCTACAAGTATTCAAGTATGAGTCCTATACTTCACAATATCACTGAATTACGAAGTTCATTATACAGTCTATCCACACGGGTTGTTTTAAATGGTACAGTCTGTTATGACGATACGCGAACAGTCTTTCGTCACAAATTAAAGTGTTCTAGGCTTTAATAATACTCAAAATAGTCAGCGTGTTGCAACCTACACTCATGATATTCTAAGTTGAAACAGTCCAAGACCATTACAATGTAAAGTAGCCGTGCTAACTTCGAGTTTGTTATGGTTATTCACACGAAAAAATTCCTGGTACAATATATGGACCTAAATTAAATGATATATCTAATGTTCCAGATATTCTCCCTTCGGAAGTCAAGTGTGCTTTAGATAGTATGAAAAAGGGAACTGCGCCGGGTGATGATGAGCTTTGTGTGGACATCCTGAAACTCACAGGGGAGGAGACAATAAATCACTTGGCAAAAATATTCACTTCCTGTGTGCACTCGGCTTCAATTCCAACATCATGGAACAAAGCAAAGATCATACTGATACATAAGAAAGGAAATATTCACAGTATCAAAAATTATTGTTCACACCAGGCAAATGCTGGGGCTGTACCTTAATTAAGGCCACGGCCGCTTCCTTCCAACTCCTAGGCCTTTCCTATCCCATCGTCGCCATAAGACCTATCTGTGTCGGCGCGACGTAAAGCCCCTAGCAAAAAAAAAAAAAAAAAAAAAATTATCGTCCTATCAGCTTGCTCTCTATTTTGTATAAACTTTTTACAAAGATCTTGTTAAATCGAATCAGTTTCATCCTTGACTCAGCCCAACCTATTGAACAAGCAGGTTTCCGTAGTAATTTTAGCACAATAGACCACATACTGACTGTAAGAGAAGTGATAAGCAGAGCAAATGAATATCATTTGCCTCTCTGCATTGCCTTTGTTGATTTTGAAAAGGCATTTGACTCTGTCAGCCATACAGCTGTCATGCAAGCTTTACATGAGCAAGGAGTGGAAGCAGCTTACATCCAAGTGCTCAACAATATCTATGAGACTTCTTCAGCTTTCGTTAATATCGGTAAATCAACCCCAGAATTCCCCATCAACAGAGGTGTCAAACAAGGTGATCCCATCTCCCCGAAACTATTCTCAGCGGTCCTAGAGATGGCTATGTCTAAGCTGAGCTGGGAAGAAAAGGGAATTAGAATTAATGGGAAAAGGCTAAATAACTTGAGATTTGCAGATGATATTGCTTTACTGGCAAACGACTTCGAAGAGCTCCAGACCTTAATTACAGATCTTGCATTAGAATGTCAGTTGATTGGCCTAAGCATAAACCTTTCCAAAACAAAAGTTATGTCCAACGAATGGGTTCAAGCTGGAAATGTGAATATTAAGAACATGCCATTAGAAGAGGTCAGTGATTACATCTACCTTGGCCAGATTATAAATATGACAGGTGATATAAGACCAGAAATCTATAGGCGCATCAAGCTCGGATGGCAAGCATTTGGAAGGAATTCTTCAGTATTAAGATCAAAAATGCCAGCAAATCTGAAGAAAACAGTATTTGACCAATGCATCCTTCCTGTGCTGACTTATGGCTGTGAGACTTGGACTCTGAACGAATTCACAAAAGGGAAACTTCGGACCGCGCAGAGAGCCATGGAAAGGTCAATGCTAGGCTATACAAAGAAAGATAGGAAAAGAGCTGATGACATCCGGTCTGTTACAAAGGTTAAAGACATCTTAGAGAGAGTACGCTCCTTAAAATGGCAGTGGGCTGGCCATGTTGCACGAAGAAATGATGATAGATGGACAAAACTAGTGCTGGAGTGGAGTCCGAGAGAACATCGAAGGCCTAGAGGAAGACCACCGGACAGATGGGACAAAGATATCAAGAAGATCGCTGGTACCACTTGGATGAGATCTGCCCAAGACCGTTCTACTTGGAGAAGACTGTTGAAGGCCTACCTATACCCACGACTTAAAGAGGCCACATCATTTTAATGATTGAAATGGCTGATTGTATTGTATTGTATATATATATAGTGGCTTTAATCCAGTTCATTTATTTCTTTATGTTAATACAATGAGCCACGAAAACCTATGTTCATTAATTAGTAACCTCTATGGAGAGGATATGTACTTGAAGGTTAGAAAGTTTGGTGAATTGAGAAAGAAAATATCTAAGTCAATCACCAGACTAGCCTTCTTGAAGAGATGCCGTGACAGTGACATGATACCTTCATGGATCAAGATTACGTGTGCTACGAAATCAAATTCAACAAACTAGGAGGGATTTGGATAAGTACAATACAATTACACTCAGTCTTTTTATGGAGATTAGCATTAACTTTCAAACTGAACATTGGACCTTGATAGACAGGATCACGTATGAGCTGGCCGAACGTGGTAAAGAGTATAGTAGAGACAATCAAGAAAGGAAATTTCAGAAAATGGTCGAACGCAAACCACCGGAATTAGATTATAACAAGGTCAGGCTGATGATGACCTATTACTAGGTCGAAACTAGTCCCTATGTAATTTTCATTTTGTATTGAAAAGGTGGACCAATAATAATATATTATTTTACTCTATTGTAATCATAGTAAATCTGTCTGATAAAGTACTGGAACAGAACTCAATATCAGTGCTAAAGAAAGGTTTTAACTTCGCTGTCTCGCCGAGAAGAATCCCAGTAGAGAAGATTGCCTGTGGGATAGTGTGTGCCATCAGAGATTTACCGTTAAATAAGGCAGAAGAAATTTGTCAAGATGTATCTTACGTGCTGAGAAAAGCGAAGCCACCATGTCTAAACCTGACCAAAGGTGAACTTAAAGAAGCTAATGTGTTTCGCAAAGACGAGGGTATAATTGTAATTCCAGCTGACAAAGGTAATGTTTCAGTCATCATGAATACAACTGATTACGAAACAAAAATGAACAACCTACTAGAAGAAGAAACGTATAAGAAAGTTAGGAATCCCACTAAGAAAATTAATACACAAGTCACTCGACTAGTGAAGAGCTCAACACTTCCAGAACACTTGCAGAAGTCCTTACTAAATTCAGACCCGGTACATGCAGTAATTTATAACCTCCCAAAAGTACACAAGGATGACGTGCCATTAAGACCAATCATGAGTGCCATTGGTTCTGCGACCCATGAGTTAGCTCGCTATATTTCATCACTGCTACAGCCAGAAACAGGGAAGACAGAACATCACATTAAAGATTCGAAACATTTCTTGCAGAAGTTACATGAACTACGGGTGGACGAAGGTGACATCCTGGTAAGTTTTGATGTTATGTCACTTTTCACTAATATACTGTAACCTGTCCAAGGCATCAGTACATGAACTAGTTACCATTGTTCATAAATATGACGTTAGAATGGAGCACCATCGGTGAGCTTCGAACTCAGCCCGGTTTGTCGAAGCCTCACCCTCCCCTACTAGAATAGTTCGCTAGCTGAGTCGGTATCGCATTTTCGGGTCTGTGGACTGTCCGATGGGGCGGTAAGTCCTTTAGTAATAGTCTCTATAGTAGGGGGAAAAGTTAATTATGAGAGGAATACCATTTCATTACTAATGAGAAGAGAGACAATATCCTGTATAACAAATTTTTACTTATACTAGTGAAACACATTATTTACATGGGTATGCCATACAAACACCTTACATATAGTAACTTGGGTGATCTTGATGTTTAAATGTTCGGTAGTCCTTTTCTACACTTCATTATACGTTTAAATATTCAAACTTAAGAAGGCGTTCCCTCTCGAACTATTACACTACCTCAGACTTAGAGAGGCGTTTCTTCTCTAATTATTTCACTCTACACTTATATTACATCACACACATATTTAATCATTATGGACACACCCCGCTGTAAATCTGTTTACCTGCCAAGAATTAATATATTCAATTTGCATCAAATTATGATATAAGTTTGCTAGTATCGTATGAACTGAAATAGGCAATTTACACTCCCAATCCTTTGAAAGTCGCGTTACAACACTACCTTAAGTTAAACGTTGCCAAATATGCAGTATGATAAACACGCTCATTTCATTAGGATCTTTATCAACACATATATCAGGACATTATTTACACAACGATGTTACCTATGGACAAGCATTTAGCGACTTCAATACCAGACATCATAAACAAATTATTATAGCACTACCTGCAACAAATGGACAAGAATATATACATTTCACATACACACAATGAGCCGCAGGTGGCCTTATTCACCTGCCGCTTGTGACAGTAAGCTTTACTGTCTCCTGCAACGAACTCAGGACCTTTTGAGACAGGGTATATCTGACCTGGAATTCCCTATACGCTGTGAATAATTAAAGAAATAAATTGGAGGGATCCTTCATTTAATGCTCATTTGGAATCTCTGCGACGTTGGCTCTATTTAAATTAACACGCGTAATCTTTGTGCCGAAAGGAAAAGAAACTCGCCACTTGTATCTGTTCTATTTCACTGAAGAAAACGCCTTCACTCCCCCGTTTAAAGGGGCTCATAAAACTCCAGCTGTGAGCTGCCCGTGCCACACTTTCAAAGAGCGGTCCACTAAGCCTTCTCGGGCAGTGGCTTCACGGCAAATAATCTATTCACTTCTTTCAATACAAATCACGGCCCTATATCCGGCCGTAATCAACATATTCACATCGCGATATGCGCCTCGCGTGTCTTAATGACAGATTCCAAGGGAATTTCACATTTCATTTCACAATATATATTATGGCTACAGCCTGTTCAGCCATTTCATTTCCTCTCGGTACATCGACCACGATGCAAATTCAGTGATGATCTCCTGCCACCAGGGTCCAAATTAACTTGCGCATTCGCGAACTAATTAGCGATGTAAGATATATACCCCAATCTCATGCTCCATTCGTTGTTCCAGCAGTTTTAATTTCTAGTAAGGAGGATTTCCTAAGAGCTTGTGAAGTACAAAAAAAAAAAAAAATCAGTTACTGAGGTATCCTTGAGGACTCCTATTGGCTGTAGAAAGATGATAACTGGAGTCGTTTACGTAGAATATTTAAGCCCTTTTACTTGACAGTACTTCACACATAATTAATCTGAGGTCCTTAAATTTACGTCATGCATTATCAAACCCTTGTAAAAAAAAAAAAAAAAATGGAAGTAAAATATGGTCGTTCCCAAACCATGAAGAAAGTATTCTATAAAAGACCCAAATAAAAATGAAATTATAATTATTATCCCTCTGAAATGGCGTGCTTGCAGTCTACGTTATATCTAAGTGAAAAATCTACATATTTACAATGGGACACGACCTTCAAAGATATAAATACTTGGAAATGTACTCAGCCTTCTGGATACCACGTTCACAGCTTTACAGGAGGGCACTCCATAGACTTAAGCTGCTTGCATCACATTATCGGCGATGTGAAGACCCATGATGACTTCCTGGCAGGTCATACACATGACAGCGACGTTCCAGACGTTCTCGGCTTCTCCGCTACACCAGGCGAAGACAGCTAGGCGTCTGGTTCTCTCTAATATACAGGCAAAATTCTGGCATTCAGCTGGACGTCGGCGTTCACTCCGGCGTTCTCGTAGACATGTAAATGAGGGGAAATTATCTAAAGTGAATGCGTTAGTTTAATACACATCACAATTTGAATATGTGGTTGAATCTGCTCAATAGCACGAGCATTCCAACCCAATGCCGGTATTGTCTCTGTAGCCCGACACTGCTCCCTTCTCATGTACCTATTCTTTTATAAACAGCATACAGCTATTCTAGGTCCTGAATAAAGAAAGTCACTGGTTATGCGTAAGTCAGGCTCTCAACTGCATTATGGATTTATAGACGTGACACTACCCTTAATTATGCCGACACTGCCGTTCACGCACTTTCTTGGTAATTCACATTTATAAGTACGTCCCTATATATGTTAACTGAGCCGTATTAACTTAGACACATAGGAGGCTCGATGTACGACCTCTTCTACACACGGACATCGGTTGTTACGGTTTCGTACCGTTCCTATTTTCTTAATTAGCTGCACACTGTATGCACCGACATCTCACTCAGATTGTGATTATTTCCACATACTCACAGGCTTTAATGAATCACTGCATTACACTGCTCAAATTACAAGATTATTTCTTCACAAACGACTCACACACAAACATAAAATCAGCTTCATGGTCCGTATCGCACTTCAATAGATTCACAATTAAGTATTTATTTATTTTCCACCTAGTCGATACAATGATTGCTTAAGGCAATTTTTAATGGTCAAAAGTGGTACATGTTTCGTATATTATCAACATCTTCAGCCACATAACACTGTTTAGATGAAAAATATATAAAATTGACAAAGTAATGCTTTAGAGGAAGTGTCCTTAAAATTAACATAAGATTGACAAGATTAAAACAAACAAATAACTCAAGAGAAAATATATAAATTAATTTCTACAATAGAAAGCAGTCGTCAAGGAAACACTTGTACAATATTCCATAGAGAAATTGTCCTAATAAATATTCTTTTCTTAATAATTCATGAAAAAAGATCAATTTATAAATTAAAAATTATACAATTTATAAGTAATTATCGAAATGAAGAAATCCTGATATCACAGTGCGGCTCTTATTATTAATGTAGATGAAAATATAACTAATTCCTAACTAACTAAGCCTGCTTAATAAGATTTGACAAATAGGAATTAGTTATATTTTCATCTACATTAATAATAAGAGCCACACTGTGATATCAGGATTTCTTCATTTCGATAATTACTTATAAATTGTATAATTTTTAATTTATAAATTGATCTTTTTTCATGAATTATTAAGAAAAGAATATTTATTAGGACAATTTCTCTATGGAATATTGTACAAGTGTTTCCTTGACGACTGCTTTCTATTGTAGAAATTAATTTATATATTTTCTCTTGAGTTATTTGTTTGTTTTAATCTTGTCAATCTTATGTTAATTTTAAGGACACTTCCTCTAAAGCATTACTTTGTCAATTTTATATATTTTTCATCTAAACAGTGTTATGTGGCTGAAGATGTTGATAATATACGAAACATGTACCACTTTTGACCATTAAAAATTGCCTTAAGCAATCATTGTATCGACTAGGTGGAAAATAAATAAATACTTAATTGTGAATCACACACAAACCACGACGAAATACTACCGTACTGGCGTTACACTGAGAATGCACTGGGTAGTGTCTCCTTCTCAGCTCTTGAATATATAGGCGCTGTACGCTAGAGACCCGAATGCTGAGGGTGGGGGAAAAAATGCAATCCTTTCTCACACGTTGGTCCGTTAATACGCAACGTACAGTGACGAACAGGGTATCAAAATGTAGCTCCTGTATTCCCATCTCCACTGAGTGACTGTTATTAAAATAACTTCGTAGGTTCTGAAGCAATCTTAAAAGCGCCCTTTAGTCTCTGGCGGTGAATGATGACGAGCACAGGGGATTCCTTGTGTTCGCTCTCACGGTTAGGGTCCAACATCTGTTAGTCATTAAGACGCGCCCTTGTTTACAGCGTAGTTACCGCTCTGTCAGTTAAGTAGAGCACTTCTCGGTCTCATAATTATGCGTAAAATTCCCTGATTCAAATTAATGTTTGCGCTTAATTATCCATTGGGTATTTTGCGATTTATAAAAATTAATAGATAATAAAACAGTTGAATGCGTTAAGTTGGCAGTGGTGAATAAGCGAGGAAAACAGGGTATAATGTTAGTTTTCACGTTGGACCTACTCTCTGGGCTCAGCTAGTGACCTAGATTCTTTGTCACGTGATAACGCGTATCGTTTCATCTCGCTCGCGTTGGGAGTGAGAAAACTTCGAGTACAAGCGCTCTTGCACCGCCTTGCTGCTAATTACCAGCAACTAGAGCTGGGTCGCGCGACTCTGGATATTGCAAATCGAGTCCTGGAGCGGGCAGAAAAATTCTAACTTGGGCAGTTTTTATCGTAGAATGACGCGGAAAACGGCATATTTCATCTCCTGGATATCATGACATACCATAGGTGACGTTGTGAACAGTCACAATACCTGTAGAAGAAACACTTGCTTACATCGGAGAATACCTGTCTGAGGACTTGACCAATCTGGCAGCAGTTTGTTTAAAATCCAATTACTTCTACTACAAAGGGGATTATTACGAACAGACAGAATGAGCAGCAGTTGTCACCAGTGGCTGCTAATATTTTTATGGAACACTTTGAGTCTACTGCATTAACAACAGCATCATTGAAACCTAAGTGCTTCTATCGTCATGTGGATGATACATTTTTGGTCTGGCCACATGGAAGGGAAACATTAATGAATTTTTAGAGCACCTAAATTCCATTAACAGTAAGATCAAGTTCACAATGGAAGTAGAAAATGAAGGTAAATTACCCTTTCTTGATGTGTTAGTATACAAGAAGAACGATGGTACACTAAGCCATGCAATGTACAAAAAACCTACACATTCTGAAAGATACCTTCATAAGTCTTCACATCACCACCCCTCCCAAGAAGCAGCTCTCCTTCGAATGTTATATACTAGGGTGAATAATGTTGCAGATGATGATAACCGTTCGAGTGCATTGAGAGAACTGACAACATCCATGAAGATAAACGGCTATACGTCAGGAAACATAACACGAGCTATGAAGATCAAAGAGCCTAACTTGGATAGTACCAACCAGGACTACAGCAAAAAGAAAAAAGTATTCCTTCCTTACGTGGCAGGTATAACTGACAGAATAGGGCACATTCTTAAGAAGTACAATATATTTCCAGTTTTCACCGCAGACCGGAAGCTCAAATCCCTGTTCCGACCAGTCAGAGTAAAACAACATCTTGAAACACTGGGTGTATATGAAATTCCATGTGGTTGTGGTTGTTCATATGTTGGCATGACAAAAAGACTTGTTAGCACCAGGGTGAAAGAGCACATCAGGTCGGTAAAGAATGTCGCTATTTCATCCTCCATGGAAAACGCTATAAGCCAGTCTGCCATAACAGAACATTTCTACAGTACAGTCCATGAAATCCTCTTTGACCGGGCGAAGGTCATCGCGCCTGTAAAAGACTTCTATGCTCGTCTTGTGAGGGAAGCCATAGAGATAGAGCTGCGCCCAAATAACATCAACAGGGAAGACGGCTTCAAGTTATCAAATACATGGAGACCTGTACTGCAGAAATACATGCATAACACCACCATGGCACAGCAGGACACACTCAAACTGTCGACAGAGGGCGGTGAATCAGTAACTTCCCTCTCAACCACCTCAGCACAGCACCACGATCCTTGAGTCCAGTTAGTGGGGTAGGCCGTGGATAGTATGGGCATGACTTCCACGTTCCTTCAGAGAATTTCTTTGCTCACTGTCGGAGGCAAAACTTCACATGCCCTGATGAAGGCCAATGCAATTTGGCTGAAAGCTTGGCTTTATTATTAAATATATATATATATATATATTAGTGGCTTTAATCCAGTTCATAAATTTCTTTATGTTAAATAATAGTCCTTCTGAGGACTCACATTCCCATTCACACACCCGAACCTTCAGCTCTGTATTAACCATCTGCCAACTTAACATAGAAGGCATTAGTAAGGCAAAAAGTGAATATTCATCCATGAGCCTTCATGAACTCTCCGTGGATGTGGTAGTACTCCAGGAAACTCACACTGAAGATGACCAGCAGTTGAAACACAGGGGTTAAAATTCTAGGGTACCAACTAGCGGTACCAGTGAATGATCCTAAGTATGGCATAGCCACCTTTGTCAAGAACGATATAGCAAACTGTGAAGCAATGGAACATGTTGCAAATGAAGCATTCTTCTCCTCCTCTATAAGGGTAGATAATGTCATGATTACTAATGTATATAAACCACCTAGCGTCAGCTGGCCAGAGCACAGAATGTTGGTACCTCCAGAAAACAGCATCATTCTTGGAGACTTCAACAGCCACCCTACGCTATGGGGTTACGATGAGTCCGATGAAAATGGAGACAGACTATTTGAATGGATGGATACAAGAGACCTTAAGCTAGTGTACGATGCCAAGGACAAGGGAACTTTCCTCCCTGGTCGTTGGAAAAAAGACTATTCGTCAGATCTCTGTTTTGCCTTCCATAACCTTATGACAACTACCTCAATACACAGACAAGTACTGAACAATTTCCCTCAGAGCCAACACAGACCCATAATCTATAGAGTTGGTCTTCAGATCCCTGTTATTAGGTCTGTACCCATACCTAGATGGAACTTCCAGAAAGCTGACTGGAAGACATATGCTTTGCACACAGATGCCAACATTAGGTGGATAGCTCCAATGCCAGAAAATTACTGGAGGTTTGTTGGGCTAATAAAATCAGCTGCAAAAAGAACCATTCCTCATGGCTATCGGAAGGATTACTTACCTGGTTGGAACGAGAAAACTACCATAGTCACTTGTTTGCTGAATAAGAAGAAAACAGTCAGGAGAAAGCAACTGAACTTCTGAAATCTCTAGATAATGCTAGGAGAGAGAAGTGGATAAAAACAGTACAAGATCTCAACTTCACACACACTAGTAGAAAAGCGTGGTCACTCATCCGTAAACTAGATCCAACTTCCACACCACTGAGGATGCAGACGTCCATTAATGTGGAAACTATAGCAAACCACCTGGTCTCTGTATCACGGGCTCTGGGGAATAAGAATTTCACAAAGCAAGTTAAGTCAGAACTAAGGCAGTGAAAACAAGAAATCCAACCAAATGACCAATATTCAAGTCCGTTTTCCTCAGAAGAGATACAAAATGGTCTCAACTACCTTCATAGTGGTAAAGCTGCCAGAACTTTTAAAGAACTGTGGTCCTGCAACCAAGCGCTGGCTTGCCTCTTTTTTTAGTAATGTTATGCAGTCTGGCCGACTGCCTCCCCTGTTTAAGAAAACTAAAATTATAGCTATCTTGAAACCAGGCAAGGATCCCAAATTACCCCAAAGCTACAGACCAATAGCGCTACTAAGCATAACCTACAAGCTTCTGGAAAGACTGATTCTTAATAGGATACCTCCTACGATTGAATGCCTCATTCCAATTGAGCAAGCTGGTTTTCGTCATGGTCGTGACTGCAGCGATCAGTTGCTCGCTTTGACTTCCTTTATAGAAAATGGATTTGAGAGGAAGAAGAAAAGTGTCTCTGTGTTCCTCGATTTTACCGCCGCCTATGACACAGTCTGGAAAGAAGGCCTCCTCCTGAAACTCAGCAGAGCAATACCATGTCACAAGATCTTCACTCTAATAAAAAATATGCTGGGAAATAGATTTTTCCTGGTTCATACAGAATATGCTTGCAGACGTTTCAACAAACTCAACAATGGTTTGCCACAAGGTTCAGTGCTGTCTCCAATTCTCTTCAATTTATACATACACGACCTTCCAGAAACCACATCTCGCAAGTTCATCTATGCAGATGTCCGACTCGTTGGCTGAACGGTCAGCGTTCTGGCCTTCGGTTCAGAGGGTCCCAGGTTCGATTCCTGGTCGGGTCGGGGATTTTAACCTTAATTGGTAAATTCTTACGGCACGGGGCTGGGTGTACAGTATGTGTTGTCTTAATAATCATTTCATCCTCATCACGACGCGCAGGTCGCCTACAGGCGTCAAATAGAAAGACCTGCACCTGGCGAGCCGAACCCATCCTGGGATATCCCGGCACTAAAAGCCATATGGCATTTAATCTATGCAGATGTTATCAACCTCACCATACAATAGCAGACTTCAGTGAAGCTGAAGAAATCCTATCCCAGTACCTTGAGAAGATGGACGGTTATTTCACAAAGTGGCGATTGACATCTAGACCTCTAAAGACAGAAGTAGCTACGTTTCACCTCAGTAATAGGAATGCAAACTACCAACCGACAATAAGGTTCAGAAATCACACACTGCGGTGTAATGCTACCCCCGAAAACCTCGGTGTAACTTTAGATAGATCCCTAACCTACCGCCATCACCTTCAGAAACTGGCAGCTAAACTGAAAAGTCGTAACAATCTTCTGGGTAGACTAGCTGGAACATAATGGGGTGCAGATGCGAATTCACTGCAAACAACTGCTTTAGCACTAGTATATTCTTCAGCTGAAATACTGTTCTGCTGTATGGCTGAATAGTTCCCATACTCGTCTGGTCGATGTCCAGCTGTGCCATACAATGAGAATCATATTTGGCACCCTGCACTCCACTCCTGTACAGTGGTTACCCGTACTGAGCCACATTCAATCTCCTCACATCAGACGACAAAATGCCCTTGTCAGATTATGGACTAAGGTGGTGATGAACAGCTTCCTATCCATTAGGATACAGAAGAAAACGCCGTTGTGAGACTGAAATCCCGGAAACCTGCCTGGAAGACGGCCAGGGAACTGACATACCTTTTAGACCTGACGAAGCATGGAAGCAAGAATGGGCCAGATTACACCCACACGGTCTAATCAACCCAACAGCAAAACCTCCTGGGTTCAACCTCCCACGCACCATCTGGACTAGATTAAGCAGGATACGCTGTGGCGTTGGATGAACTGCTTCTGCACTACAGCAATGGGGTGGTTGGAGTCTCCTTCCTGCAACTGTGGTGCTGAAGTGCAAACCATCAGCCACATCATGAAAGAATGTCCTCTCCGAGCTTTCACTGGGCCTATGGAGGAGCTACATCAAGTAACCCCTACGGCACTCACTTGGCTGGAAGGACTTGACATCAGCTTGTGATGAAATCTCAGAACCTGCAGTTGTGTGTGTGTCTACCTCCTAGTTAGTCTGTAAATACTCTCTATCAATGTATATAAATATGTTTATATTTTTCTAATAACACCTATATGTAAAATACATTTCAAGTTATTGTCAAATAAAGCATCATACGCTGAATAAATAAATACTCACTGCAGTGCCGGGAGTGGCCTGTACTTGTAGAATTTCTGCAAAGGTAGAGTGCGCACTGGCATGACAGCCCATCGGTTGGTGGATGTTCCATAAACAAAGCTGCTTTTCTCCCGTTCTGTGTGTAGTTACTCCAGGTGTAAAATTCCTATCGTCAGAGAAACTCAATGATTTTCTTAAAATTTTCTTAGTCATATTAGAAAAAAAAAAAAAAAAAAAAAGCAAAAAGTTGAATATTCCTTCCTAACTGTTTTTTACGCCCAGCTTGATGATAGATTAGGCTGAAACTGATATTTGTATCCAACAATCCTTGTAAAAAAATGTTGAGTAAGTTAGAGGAGATGTAAGTGGGTTGACTTAACACATCAAAGGTTTTCAGCAATACAATCCTGGTGTGAAAATGGGAAAACACAGGGGCCAACTCACTCGATGGATGAGTAATGTTCCCAGAGGTTAGAGTCCCAAGGTCATTTTATTTAATTTGTTTGTTCCTGTCTTTGAAAGTGTTTTTTTACCATCCATCTAATTATGTGCAGGAGGTTTGGATCACAAGGTGGAGGAGCTCAAGGAGATGGCTGCCGCTCTTCATGTGCCATGTGTTTTTGCATTGAGCCGCAAGCTGCTGGGTAAGGTCCTCTACAAGGAGGTGCCCGTAAGCTGTGTGGGAATCATCAGCTATGAGGGGGCTGAGGTGAGTCCAGGTTAACATGTAATTTTTTCACTCTTTAATTTTTGAATGGAAATTTGCGAGGAAATTCCATAGTTTTCTTGCCATGATTATTTAAAGATTTTCTGTCATCTGTGTGTTTTCTATTTATTTATTTTTTGTGAAATGTGCAGTTGTAGAAACATTAAGACATTTTTAAACCTAACTTTACCTGGGCAAACACCCATATATGGGTTACCTGTCCGTATCTTTGCACGCAGAAACCTGTGTACAGACATGCACAATACTTCGAAATATTACCGGCTCTCTGAGTTCTCTAAATAGCCAATAGATGTCATAAGCTGTTCTTCCAAACATTTAAAAGCAGAGAGGTGGCATTACGACTGTGTAGGAGGATTTCTTTGTCAGCTGTTGGCTGAGTTCATTCACGGTGTGCGATTGCAGAATATTGTGGTTTACATTTTCTGTTTTTCCCCATGATTTCAGTAATGTGGCTAAAAGAAAACTAATCACAAGTGACGTGATAGTTAATTGAAGTGACAGCAGTGTTCTCCCCAGAAATTTTTGGCAGTCGGGTGGCAGGAATGAGTTGCTGGGCGGGGAAAACTACGTAAAAAATGAATAAGAAAAAATGTCTTGCTATTCCACTCAGGACATTAACAATGATGATAGTAATAGTAATTGTACCGGGCGGTACACCTCCACGCCGCTAATTCAAACTTTGCGCCAGTTGAAAATCCTCTGCTGGAGGAAGTCCGAACTTTATCTAATGTATTAATTTTCAAGTTACCCAGAAGATGTCACTACTTGGAAATTTTGGAGTTTTTGAACTGGGTCTTTTTTGATGTATTTTTGTTTTACCTGTAGTAAGAAGTGTGAACTTTCTTTTCTAGAGGACACTACTGAAAAACTACAATGGTGCACCCTAGTGCGAAGTGAAAGAACTGTTTTTTGGAGAAATTTTTATTTCAAAAGTTTGTTTCTTGTTAAATTTCTTTCTGTTATTGTTTAAGTTGGCTGTATACCCCTTTCTTTCCCCTGGTTTTATATTTAGCCAATCCCGAATTTCTTTAATTAATTTCTGACCAATCTGATGTGTCTTCCCCAACTTGAATATCTTGCTTAACCCTAGCCAATAAAGTTTTTGTGGGCGGGTGTTCTTATTCCAAAAACGCCTCGAACTTTCCGCAAGAGTATATAAACTGCTGATTTTCGGGTCTCCGGGCCACTCCAGTAACAGCTTTTGGTGTGTAAAGTACGTAGCAGGGGGCGGGAAACGCCTCTTTCTTCGGGCAGCAGTTCAACAACAAGGTAATGGCCGTTTAATAACTTCTTTTCTTGCTAGTTTCCACCATGTAACCTTTTCCTAAAATGTAACTACTCTTAGCATCTATTCTCTTTTAAAGCTACATATTGGGATAGAGAGTGCTTAACCCTCTCGAGCTCCCACTCATATTGTTTTGAGGTGAACTTATTTCTCACAACCGATCCTTCCTTAATGTAATGTAAATTGTTTCTTTCTTAAGTCACCTCTTTAGTATGGGATTAGCCCTTGCATTAGCGGCCTAGTGCCAGATTAGGTTTTTAAACAAGTGTATTAGGAGTGCAGATCGCCTCCTCTCAAATGGTTATTTTAGAGGTCATGTAATTAACCTTTTTCTCACTTAATAGGCCTCAGTAGGTTGGGTATTTTACCCCTGTGTCTATGTCCTTAGAGGACAACTTGAAGGTGGAGTTTGGTGTGGCCTTTGATAGGCTTAAAGTTGAGAGCGAGTGGCTCTTTCTCGAAAATTGAGTGTTGTATGCCTCGAGGAGGCTTTACTGTGTAATTGGGAGCAAGTGCTCCTGGGCATGATTGGGGTCTTCTGCCCCTTTGTTGAATTTCTGTATATCGTAAGATTGGGCTAATTGTTCATGTATTGTGGGTTTGGCTCTCGGAGCCCATCCTGTAACTCTGTAATTGTACATTCTCGAATAGTGGCTTTGCTACTCTGTACCTGCCATGCTTGTTATTTCTTGATTTTACAAAGAAAATATAACCTTGTTAAATTTTGAATTAACTTTAATTTCGTAGCCTGAGACCTTCTTTCACCTCTAACTACCACGGAAATCTCCGGTAACAGTAATAATAATAATAATAATAATAATAATAATACGGCCTCAGATACCTTGTGTAAACATCTTAATTCGACTCCATATGGCTGCTTGCTCGTCAATTTCGACGTTCCCTTTACGCTAGACCTACTATATGGCAGAGTAAACGGAATCTCTCTTGGGCGTCTAAGGCCGAATTTTAGTGAATTTTGTCGGGTAAATAACAAATATGTCGCCAGATATCTTAAGCATGCTGACGTCGTACAACATGGAGTGTTGCCCTTCAAAAATCCGACGACCTCTACCGGCTGGAAACTAATCATGTACTAGCTGATGATGGCCGTTAAGGGCTGTAATCTTTTTACAATAAATTGTATGTTGATTGGTGGAAAAACACATTTCTTGTCTATACATAGACCTCTACCGGGTTCGAACCCGGCATCACTGATCCACAGAGGGCATTAACAGTAATATTAGACAGGTAAACTATTTTAGTGTTATTATCTCGAACAAGATGTTCTAGCGTTCTACTTCTCGTTCATAATCAAACACCAGGGTTTACAATACGGGTTACCGGGCGAGTTGGCCGTGTGCGTAGAGGCACGCGGCTGTGAGCTTGCATCTGGGAGATAGTAGGTTCGAATCCCACTATCGGCAGGCCTGAAAATGGTTTTCCGTGGTTTCCCATTTTCACACCAGGCAAATGCTGGGGCTGTACCTTGATTAAGGCCACGGCCGCTTCCTTCCAGCTCCTAGGCCTTTCTTATCCCATCGTCGCCATAAGACCTATCTGTGTCGGTGCGACGTAAAGCCCCTAGCAAAAAAAAAAAAAAAAACAATACGGGTTTGTGACGTCATGAGGAATCGAGTGCTCTTGTGTGATTTGACGTTAATCCAGACACCGCTCGCTCACAACACTATATTATAGTCAAGCTAAACATTTTAAACTCTGATGCAATTGATGCAATTATGCTAACAATAGTGAAGATTTATCATTTAAATAAAGTTTTACATTATTTACAGTTTAATTTGAAGCACACAGTGATTTAAATATGTATTAATATTACGTAATTAGCGTGTATCTAGGTTATGTTAGCCAGGCGGTCTGTAGAAACAGCAAGGCCCACTAAAATGGTCCTAGGGAGAATACTGGACAGTGAACGTTAATCTTCTAAGTTAATAATATTACAATAGAACCCCTTTTTATCAAATCTCAGGGGCATTTGATATTTCTTCCTTAAAAAGGGGTTTTCCTTGAAGTGGGGTTCAAAGAAAATAGGGCTATACATCACAAGAAATAACAATACATTTATGTCTTTAACGTAATGTAAGGAAATAATAAATAAACATGTTAAGAAATACTAAAAACTCAAATCGACAAGAATAACAGAAAATATTTACAAAACAGACATAACAAATTCCTTACTGGACCAATGGGAGCACAATAGGTATTACTGACTTGCAATTTTAGCTTGAAGGAACTGAGGTCTAATATGATTTTAAAGAGATTTTTGAAAAATAGACCGTGAGAACCATGAGAATAGTTTGCTTCCTCTTGCCCACATGTCTCAGGTCTTCATCAACGTTGAGGGAGGAGAAGTCCCTCCACTGCTTCCACAAAAGTTGGTTCTGCTGGATCCTCTTCTTCTTCCACTTCAGTCCCTTGTCTTTTTGCATCGTCACAAAGGTCTCCAGCATCCATCTGTATTGCTGAGGTTAGGATATCATCATCACAAGCAAAAAATTCTTCGAATGTTGTGGCATTCGAGTCCTTTGATACAACCCAATGTCATCAGTAGTGTCTTCTGCATTAAAAACTTCCAAAATGGCAGCAATACCTGTATGGCCAACGCAGTTTTGAATAGTGTCCGTTGTGACTAGTTGCCATGCTGCTACAAACATATTCAATTTCATTTCCTCGTTTCTTTCAAGGAGGCCTTCCTGTACTTCAGTTTCACAGAATGAATAATGCCAAGGTCCAGCGTAGTTAGGAGGACTTACCGGGCGAGTTGGCCGTGCACGTAGAGGCGCGCGGCTGTGAGCTTGCATCCGGGAGATAGTAGGTTCGAATCCCACTATCGGCAGCCCTGAAGATGGTTTTCCGTGGTTTCCCATTTTCACACCAGGCAAATGCTGGGGCTGTACCTTAATTAAGGCCACGGCCGCTTCCTTCCAACTCCTAGGCCTTTCCTATCCCATCGTCGCCATAAGACCTATCTGTGTCGGTGCGACGTAAAGCCCCTAGCAAAAAAAGTTAGGAGGACTTAGATATTCCACATGAAACATGTATCTGAAGGATGAGCTGGACATCTGTCTTCCTCCCTGCCAATCCCATCTTAGCATCCAAGTTTTGTAAAATTTTAGAAATATCTCCGATGTCATTCACAAATTTTTGTTAAAATCATATTTGCATGGGAGTGTTCCTTCTGTGCCAAGTCTTTTTTGCCATTTGTGACAAAGGTACTTGGTTATCCCTTTCAACATCACTAATGACGTCGATATTTTGTTGAAGAGTCAGCTTCTTATGCTTAGCAGCCATAATGAACGTAGTCCTCTGTAACTTACAGTACAACTCTTATCACAGACACAAATATAACTCATAACACAACTTGCAAAACAGGAACAAAATCTGTGAATGAGGCTGGTGATATTCTTCAGTCTGCTACCTCCGTGTGATTCCTAAGCAGCTGTGAGACGGAAATGCCTAGCCGGCGTAACAGCGCTGCAGCTATAGGTTAGGGCAGCTGACCTCACTGGAGACATAACAATTGAACTATCGTTAGTGAAGATTCTCCTTTTTCAGATAATGACTGGACATAGGATATTTAATTTCATTATGGGATTATTTATACATTTTAAAATTATTATTATTATTATTATTATTATTATTATTATTATTATTATTATTATTATTATTATTATTATTATTATTATTATTATTATTATTGATGCTGTAAAATATGACAGTAGAAATCTCGCATGCTTGATGCACGATCATGATGTACAATATGAAATTAATAATTTTTATGGATATTTTAAGGTTAAGTAGCGACCCACTCGGACTTAAGCGGTCCTCATTCCCGAACCGTGCATGTAAATTATGTACTTTAAAGATTATTTTAATCCTTAATGAGTCCTAGAGGAGGTCAAACACTTTATTTGGATGTAAAGTTTGGAGCAAATAAATATTTATTTATTTATTTATTTATTTATTTATTTATTTAGTTAGTTAGTTAGTTAGTTAGTTAGTTAGTTAGTTAGTTAGTTAGTTAGTTTTTATCTTTCTATCTATCTATCTATTTATTTATTTGTTTTGTACCGAGCTCGATAGCTGCATTACATAAAATCAGTTTCATGGTCCGTATCGCACTTCAAATAAATAAAAAAATACTTAATTGTGAATCTCGATAGCTGCAGTCGCTTAAGTGCGGCCAGTATCTAGTAATCGGGAGATAGTGGGTTCGAGCCCCACTGTCAGCAGCTGAAGATGGTTTTCTGTGGTTTCCCATTTTTACACCAGGCAAATGCTGGGGCTGTACCTTATTTAAGGCCACGGCGGCTTCCTTTCAATTCCTAGGCCTTTCCTATCCCATCGTCGCCATAAGTTTTATATGTGTCGGTGCAAAAATTTATTTATTTATTTATTTATTTATTTATTTATTTATTTATTTATTTATTTATTTATTTATTTATTTATTTATTTATTTATTTATTTATTTATTTATTTATTTATTTATTTATTTATTTATTTATTTATTTATTTATTTATTTATTTATTTATTTATTTATTTATTTATTTATTTATTTATTTATTTATTTATTTATTTATTTATTTATTTATTTATTTATTTATTTATTTATTTATTTATTTATTTATTTATTTATTTATTTATTTATTTATTTATTTATTTATTTATTTATTTATTTATTTATTTATTTATTTATTTATTTATTTATTTATTTATTTATTTATTTATTTATTTATTTATTTATTTATTTATTTATTTATTTATTTATTTATTTATTTATTTATTTATTTATTTATTTATTTATTTATTTATTTATTTATTTATTTATTTATTTATTTATTTATTTATTTATTTATTTATTTATTTATTTATTTATTTATTTATTTATTTATTTATTTATTTATTTATTTATTTATTTATTTATTTATTTATTTATTTATTTATTTATTTATTTATTTATTTATTTATTTATTTATTTATTTATTTATTTATTTATTTATTTATTTATTTATTTATTTATTTATTTATTTATTTATTTATTTATTTATTTATTTATTTATTTATTTATTTATTTATTTATTTATTTATTTATTTATTTATTTATTTATTTATTTATTTATTTATTTATTTATTTATTTATTTATTTATTTATTTATTTATTTATTTATTTATTTATTTATTTATTTATTTATTTATTTATTTATTTATTTATTTATTTATTTATTTATTTATTTATTTATTTATTTATTTATTTATTTATTTATTTATTTATTTATTTATTTATTTATTTATTTATTTATTTATTTATTTATTTATTTATTTATTTATTTATTTATTTATTTATTTATTTATTTATTTATTTATTTATTTATTTATTTATTTATTTATTTATTTATTTATTTATTTATTTATTTATTTATTTATTTATTTATTTATTTATTTATTTATTTATTTATTTATTTATTTATTTATTTATTTATTTATTTATTTATTTATTTATTTATTTATTTATTTATTTATTTATTTATTTATTTGAAAAGTGTCATTTTTTTTCCCACTGACCATGAACTAAAATCACTCTAAAGGGCAAATGGTTGGAGATAAGTATATGCCCTCGCAGACTTTTTTGTAGAGCTTCAACAGCTCTACATTCCGTACACACACTTGGGGTCTATCGATGACGGTTCATGCAGCATAAGCCATGGAAGGCACGACTTTCTACTTATTCCGTAATTTTTTCTAGAATACATTTTCATTTTGTTCAATATCCATACCCATTTTCAATTTCTAATTGCTTTTATTCTTCTGAAATATATCTTTCACTGTAAATCACATGAAGTTTGCAAGGGACCTTCTACCTAAATATTTATATTTTGTGAAGTTACTTGTGTCTCGCAGCATGTACGCGTACGTGAGTCATACCTCTAGGTGGTACAGCTAGTTTCGCCGGAAACTGCACTTCACTCCCATACAGCCGTCATTCCAGTGCTCCCTACAGTTCAATGGACATAACTAACCAACAGCATCTAGCATGACAGAGACTGCTGCTTGCCGGTAATAGTGATTTCCAGAGGCCGTGCGAATTTATCACGGTTCCACACGTCACTAAAGCAGCGCTTTCATTTAGTACGTTAATTTTGGACTGAGATTACGTTAAAACGGATGTATCTTCGATGTATTTTCGTTAAAACGGGATATGCGATCGTAATTTATGTGAAATATATTCCTTAAAAGTAGACCTTTCCTTATGTCGGGGTTTGTTAGAAGGGGGTTTAAATAACATTGTACTTATGGCGTTTTGGCTGGGCCTTAAAAAAATATTCGTTAAAAGTGGGAATTCCTTAAATGTCGGCATGTTAAAACGGGCTTCTACTGTATTCGCTTTACGTCCCGCTAACTACTTTTTTGGTTTTCAGAGATGCCGAGGTGCCAGAATTTAGTCCTGCAGAAGTTCTTTTACATACCACTAAATCTACCAACACAAGGCTAACATATTTGAGCACCTTCAAATACCACCGGACCTGCCAAGTTGAGGTTAGAAAGCCAGTGCCTCAACCGTCTGAGCCACTCAGCCTGGCAAATTTTCCAAGATTTCTTCCGGGAGCGGTAGCGAAAGCGAAAGTGGCACAAGTGACTGTACAAGCTCTGCCTGGACAGGCGTGAGTAATTTTGATCGTGGTGCATCAGTTACAACTCCAATATTTAATATTCAACAGGGGCCTATATTACCATCACATACATACATACATACATACATACATACATACATACATTATCATTATAGACTGTTATACCTTTCAGCGTTCAGTCTGCAAGCCTCTGTGAATTTACTAAACGTCGCCACCATCCTTGATATGCAACTAGTGTTGTGGCGTCATTTAGTTCTATACCTCTTATCTTTAAATCGTTAAAAACCGAGTCTAACCATCATCGTCTTGGTCTACCTCTACTTCTCTTACCCTCCATAACAGAGTCCATTATTCTCCTAGGTAACCTATCCTCCTCCATTCACCTCACATGACCCCACCACCGAAGCCGGTTTATGCATACAGCTTTATCTATCAAGTTCATTCCTAAATTAGCCTTTATCTCCTCATTCTGAGTACCCTCCTGCCATTGTTCCCACCTGTTTGTACCAGCAATCATTCTTGCTACTTTCATGTCTGTTACTTCTAACTTATGAATAAGATATCCTGAGTCCACCCAGCTTTCGCTCCCGTAAAGCAAAGTTGGTCTGAAAACAGACTTATGTAAAGATAGTTTCGTCTGGGAGCTGACTTCCTTCTTACAGAATACTGTTGATCGCAACTGCGAGCTCACTACATTAGCTTTACTACACCTTGATTCGATCTCACTTACTATATGACCATCCTGGGAGAACACACATCCTAAATACTTAAAATTATCTACATGTTCTGGCTTTGTATCACCAATCTGACATTCAATTCTGTTGAATTTCTTACCTACTGACATCAATTTAGTCTTTGAGAGGCTAATTTTCATACCATACTCATTGCACCTCTTTTCAAGTTCCAAGATATTAGACTGTAAGCTTTCGGCACAATCTGCCATTAAGACCAAGTCGTCAGCATAGGCCAGACTGCTTACTACATTTCCGCCTAACTGAATCCCTCCCTGGCATTTTATATCTTTCAGCAGATGATCCATGTAAACTACGAACAGCAAACGTGAAAGATTGCAGCCTTGTCTAACCCCTGTAAGTACCCTGAACCAAGAACTCATTTGACCATCAATTCTCACTGAAGCCCAATTGTCGATATAAATGCCTTTGCTTGATTTTATTAATCTACCTTTAATTCCATAGTCCCCCAGTATAGCGAACATCTTTTCCCTCGGTACCCTGTCATATGCCACCACATTTCAATCGAAATACTGATCCCCTAGAGTATCTTTTCTTATTCTGGGAAACACAAATAAGAAGACTAAGGGCCTGTATTACGACTGTCAGATAAACAGCCAGATACGTTGGCTGCAGTTTTGCAAACAAGAAGTTAAATATTTTCTTACGTAATACCAACGAATTTTAACGACTGTCTTGTTGTGCGGAAGATGGAGCCCGCCTGGTGGCTATGATCATTAAGGCACTAAAGTCTAAATGGTCTGACACTGTGGTTAGCCTGTTCGAGTCCCGTTGGTCGAAAAAATTTAATGTTGGCCAGCAGGCCAGCAGGATAGGGGAAGTGGTGGTATGCAATTTGTAATCACTGGATTGCGTGCCAAAAGCCTGGATTAAATTCCAAACCTCTCTGCAGTACTCGTATGGAGTGAGGGCATAGGATGCTATTGATGGTGATTCGTTCGTCGGATGGGGCCTTGAGCAGACCCCTTGGTGCTATTCAACAGAAGTAGGCTATATGTCGGCACTGGGTTTCACCCTCTACCTGCTATCATATATGACGTCATTCATTTAATCTCATTAACTCCTCTGATGAGGTTGACGTCAGGAAGGGCATCCGGTCATAAAAACCCGCCACGACAGATTCATCTCACCTCATACCCGACTCTGTAGAGAAACGGAACAAGGGTTGGACAAACAAATTGTTATGCGGAAGATGTAGTAACATTTTTATTGCGTTGGTAATAAGGTTACTGAAAATATAGTGAAATTAAGCGCACAGGTATACGTGTTCCCTGGTGTTTTCGTTTGTTTAGCTCTATTCCTTTTGAAATTGTATTACTAGAGTCCAATATCAGATTCTTATTAAGCTATAATGTGGAAGTTCAGGTCAAAAACAGAATTAGGAGTGAAATCTGCACATATGAAGAATTGTTAAAACTAATTAACTATGTAATGAAACTCAGAAATTGTGGTAGAAAATAAAAAGACTGAAAATGTAACCTGGACGCAGAAGTTAAGATTCAGGTTATGTATCTCATCAAATAATTCCTACCACACGATATAATTTTTTTTTTTGTCTAATGCTGTTTACGAGGATGTGCGTTATGGCGAAAGTAAAGTTTATATTCGTAATTAATGCCACTGTGTGCAGCGTAGGATCAGTAATTTTATTAATTAATTTATTGTTTTTAATTTAATAAGTAGTTAGTTTCTTTAGTAGTAACAAATCCACTACATTTAGTGTTAAGAATTTCAATATGGTCTGTATTGAATCGAAATTTGCAATGTTGAATAAGGATAAAGGGTTTCCACCTGTTCAATACATTGACATAGTGACTTAATTAAAATATCACATTTTTATTATTATCATTATGGTACCGGTTTCAGCATCTCCCATGCCATCATCAGCCAATGCTATTAGGTACAGGATATTTTCAGCAATAGGTCAGCATATACAAGAATATAAACATAATTTTCAGGGCATTAATAATGATTTGGACATTGTTGAAACAATGAACAAAGGTCTGCTATAAGACTTGACGGAGCAATGTTTTATCACATTAGATCAGTATTACAATCCTAACTACAATCTCAATGATCTGCCCGAGAAACCCACAATTTTATTTGATACACTTATTTCAGTGTTAAATCAATTAAAAATACCTAAAAATCAGTTAGTCCATAAAACGACACGACACTACCCCCACAAGAATCCACGCCCTCCTGACCTACATTCTTCCGTCACTGCAACTTTCCCTCCCCCTACCCAACATGCTCCGCCTAACAGCTGATGCAGGCAGGCTGCTGCTTGACACTTTGCATTCCAGCTCCTCACATACAACACGCCTGGCCACTTCGGGTTTAGACGTGAGTTTCATATCTCAATATTCTTTTCCTTTCAAAAGCGCCTTCTCTAAATTCGGAATTCTAACATAAAATTCACAATTCGTTCTCTATTTTTAGGTCCGTGTTGGGTCGAGATCGATATTAACTTGTCAAAATCCACCTGATATTGAAAATTTTCAAGATCTCAACTATCAACGCATGGCCTCAACCTTACAATAATTTTTGAACAACACAAAAATGCAGAGTTCAAGCTTCAATCATATGAAATGTTTTATAATAGCTACACAAAGACCGTGCCATTCTAACAGAAACAATCTGTATATCATAGAAATTTCAGGAATACATACTAGGTGGAACTGATACATATAAATCATCATCATTTCCCTTTATCCAGCTGTAGCTGGGTAGGGGCAAATATGGTTTCTCTCCATTTTCTTCGGTCTTTCCACCACTCCTCCTCCATACTGTGTCCCAGTCCGGGTTACTTCCTATAATACTGCGTTGGATTGTGTCCGTCCATCTCAATCATGGTCGTCCACGGCCTCTCCTTCCTTGCATTTGCATTTCCATCACTTTTTTTGGCATTCTTTCATCACTCATTCACTTTACGTGCCCAACCAATCTTAGTCGGCTCTTCTCTATTCTATCATTCATTTTTTCCACTACAATTTCTTCCCGGATTTTCTCATTCCTTATTTTGTCTCTTCTACTCTTCTGTATCATACTCCTCAAGAACTTCAATTCGGCTGCCTGTATTCGACTCTCATCCTTCTTTGTCACTGTCCAAGTTTCTGCTCCGTAAGTAATGGGTACGTAATACATCTTGTACATAGTTTCCTTTGCTTCCATTGGCATATCTTTGTCCCATAACATGTTTCTTACACTATGATAGAAACAACTTCCAGCTTGAATCCTCCTGCTAATCTCAGCATCCAGTCGAGCTTTCTCCATTAATTCACTCCCCAAGTATTTAAATGTTTCCACTACTTCCAGGGGCTTGTCTGCAAGTCTAATTTGATCTTTCCCTTCTTTCTCCCCTCTAGTAATAACAAGGGTTTAACTCTTCTCTACACTTATTTTCAGCCCACATTCTTCTATTTTCCCATTCACCACATCCAACTGTTCTTGAACCTTCCTATCGTCTTCTCCCCAAATCACAATATCATCTGCAAATAACATGTTCCTTTCTCTTCCTCCATATGTTGCTTTTGCTGTTCTCATGATGTCATCCATTACTGTTGTAAACAGGATTGGTGATAGAACACTTCCCTGCCTCAGCCCACTAGTTATTTTTGAACCAACTTGTCCTGCCACCTTGTGTTTGCACGCAACTACAACATTCCTTGTACATTGCCATGATCATTTTTATTAATCCCTGTCCAGTTCCTTTTTGCATCAGACTGTCCCAAACTTTAGTCCTGGGGACACTGTCATATGCCTTTTCAATGTCGATGAATGTCATCACCATATCATTCCCGTACTACCATTGCTTTTCCATTAGCTGCCTCATATAAATATATCATAGAAATTTCAGGAATACATACTAAGTGGAACTGATTCATACAAATATGAACAATGATTAAATGCCCTAATCACGTAAGCAAAAGGAACAATGTTCTAGATAGTGTATAAAGACTGAAGATAAAATTTTAAAAGGAACGCCTTGTACTCTTTTGACACACAAGAAAGTGTTGTGTTTTATGACGTGTCTAACATCTTAAAAGATTAAGCGGTCTTTGTATTTTAATCACACATATTTATATATATGTAATTGTATAATTTCAGAACACTAGATAGCATGCTCTGTATATATTTCTATACTGCATAAATATTTCATGTAATCACTTATAATACCTTGCAAAATTTTTCATTGGCTGATGATGGCATGGGAGATGCCGAAACCGGTACCATAATGATAATAATAAAAATGTAATATTTTAATTAAGTCACTATGTCAATGTATTGAACAGGTGGAAACCCTTTATCCGTATTCAGCATTGTAAATCCACTACAGACAATTATCTCTTTATAGATTTCTTCAAGGCATGTAATTCAGTCCATAGAGAAGGGCTGTGGAACATCATGACGGAGTTTGGCTTTCCCATAAAATTAATTAACGTGTGCAAACTGTATGGATGGTAATGTTAGCTGTGTTTTGCTCAAGGGTAGAAAATCAAGTTCCTTCCAGTACAAAACTGGACTGAGACAAGGGGATGCACTATCTCCTCTTCTATTCAACATTGCACTGGAAAAGATTATCAGGAAATTAGCTCTTGTACCTGCTGGCACCATATTGGGGAGACAACATAAAGTCCTTGCATATGTGGATGATATTCTTCTTATTGGCCGCAATGAATTAGAAATTAGTCAATTATTTGTGGAACTAGAGGGAATGGCAGTAAAAATTGGCTTAGGGGTAAATGATAAAAAGACACATTACATGGTTGTACAGAGACCGAATCATGAGGAGGTTGACAGATTGCCTTTGAATATTGGGTAATATATATTTAAAAGAGCAGTGAAGTTTAAATTCCTTGGTGTATTAATCGATGAGTAAAACTGAAGGCAACAGGAACACCAAGCTAGAATTAAGAATACAAATAAGGCCTTTTACTGTATGAGCCCTATATTAGACTCCAAATTCTTAACAAGGAATGAAAAATGATTATCTACAATACAATCATTCAACCAGTATTTTTGTATGGTTCCGAGACATGGAGTATAGCCAAGTAAGAGCAGCATCAGTTGCAAGTCTTTGAGAATAAAGTTTATAGAAAAATATTTTCCCATTGTAACTGCAGTTACAAGTAGAGTCTCGGCAGACATCTGCTTCGATGAAAGAGGGCACATTGTTGTGAAGTACAACAAACGAACACGATGTGCTCTCTGCAGATCTCAGACAAACAGAAGGTGTGCTAAATGCGGTGTGGCCCTGCATGATAAGTGTTTCTTCGAATTTCACGTTCAAAAATAAGGAAAATACCGGCAGTGATCCTTGGCTAGTGCTACCTTTTTCCTGGTATTGCAATAGGACGATACATCAACAATTGTGAACACTAGTTTGTAATAAATAGGGTACAATGATAATGGAAGTAGAAAAGTAGTAATATACGGTATGCACATTAAATTGGTATCATAACAATACTTTCTTTCTAATTCAATTCGTTCGATATGACCATGTTTGCAACCCTTTGTTCCTGGTGATGCGTTTTTGCAACATACTCATTCTAGGCTTGTGTGCACAGAACCACAGTAAAATATTCCCAGGAATTATTATCTAATGCTAAAGAACCACCATGAAACATTTCAGCCATTTTTTGAAGAAAAAAAGTTCTGGGAACTAATGGGTTAACTTGACTTACATTACTGCAATTACAAGAAGTTTACAATAGTGTATTTACAAAATTACGATAGTACATAGTGTACCAAGAGTTTGGTTAGCGCAGGTGTAAGCTTTTCACTCGCATACCAACGGTTTACAGGGAAGCAAGGGAAGTCTCAAAAGACTGGTACATGTACAACAAATTCCGAGAGTAATACGTTCTTATCAAGTTAACACAATGCCTCAAGTCAAGTACAGTTAAAGTAATTGGGCACATACGCACATTCTGATAAATCGTACGTATGATTACAGAAGAATTGCAATGACCAACCAGGTTAAGACATGAGAAAAGCAATACAGCGGAACAACAGACAATATCAAGCGAGATGACTCCATCGGACCAGACAAGAAAACAGGAAAAATGAAATACATTCATGCTTAGAAGCACAACTGATCCCTAGTCACAGTACCAATAATGACACTCCACCGTACAGCATGAAGCCGACACAAATAGGCATTAGAACAAACTGAAATAAATTTACTGTTAGCAACATTTACAGTAGAGAAGCCTGAAATGAAGAATGCCATTAGACATAGCAAATCAAATAGATCAGGAAATTGTATAATGAAATGAGTTCCACTGGACGTCAGTCAAATACCTAGCTACCGAGCTCGATAACTGCAGTCGCTTAAGTGCGGTCAGTATCCAGTATTCGGGAGATAGTAGGTTCGAACCCCACTGTCGGCAGCCCTGAAAATGGTTTTCTGTGGTTTCCCATTTTCACACCAGGCAAATGCTGGGGCTGTACCTTAATTAAGGCCACGGCCGCTTCCTTCCCACTCCTAGCCCTTCCCTGTCACATCGTCACCATAAGACCTATCTGTGTCAGTGCGGCGTAAAGCGACTAGGAAAAGAAAAAAAGTACCTAGCTGCAATAGGTGACAATATTAGATTAAAACATCATACATTCTCTTACAGTATTAACTACCAGGAAGCAGAAAGTCTTTAGAAACAATTTCACAATGAATCAAGGCATTTATGAGTTACAATTCACAATTACCGAAGGTCCACACTGACCTTATCCTGAAACTCGAGAGATATGCCGAGACTAAGCAGCACTATCCCAAAAGGGCATAAAACTGATCCTCAGTGACAACTTAACTCATCCCTCATCATGAGACTTCCAAGGTCCAAAAATGTACATACACCAAAGGACAACAAGTTCCTCAGCACATCTTACCTTAGCCCCATACTCATAGACACAGCACAACACAATACATGGTAAAACATAAATGCACATGATAGGAATCACAAGCAAGAGGAAATCAACCACCTTAACAAGTAGACCCCACAATCTAGTGTAACAAGCATGAGGGAATCCAACAGACAGGCACAAATGAACTAATCCCATACTTAGTCCAAGTAGACCTAACCTCGCTTAGATGACTGACATTGAGCACTCCCAAAACAAGAAGTTACAATATAATCAACAGCGTGTCACTCAGGCGAAGGACTAGAAAGCATAGACACAGTTGCGTATGATGGAATGACAAGACATAATTACAAGCGAGAGGACATAAAATTATCACTTACAAATTTTGTAATATCTCAACCATCTCAAGTAAAGCAGAAGACCATATGATATATAAGAGGAAAATGAGCAGTACAGGGATATGTTAAATATGATGACCAGAACATACGGACTAGCAGTAACCAGATAACCTTGAATGTCAAGAAAGGTAGTGAAACAAGCAGTAAAGAGACAAGGATAAAATTAAGAAGCAGTGGTAATAACTGGAGACTTAACCGGAATAACAGGTGTAGGAGAGTACTTAAAAGTATGTCCGCAAGAAATTACCGTGCAACAATTACGAAGGCCCACAACCATATGACAGATGACAATTACAGAAAGGATAATATGGAACAACGAATATGGAGGAAACTTGTATTACAGTACCAAATGGAAATAGCTCAACACAGCATAAATAAAAGCCAAAATTAAAGCAGATACCACAGTTATTAGGCAGTGAAGTGTACTGAAGACTACCCGACAATTACGAGACCCACGACGAAATCCCAGGAGGAAAACACAGTAAAAACGAAGGATTGTTTCAACACTAAGCCAGCCATGCTCCATACCAGAATTCTGAATGAGCCCACACAACAATCAGGAAGCATCAGCAACGGTATGCAGATATTGGAATAACAGGTGAGAATGACCACCAACCAGCACTAACAATGAGAAATACATTCAAGCACATGGCCAAACTGACATCCATCAGCCAGGACAAGACATGACACTAGTCACAAATAGCAGAGAATAAGACAGACAGAAACTAGAAGGATAAAACACAATGCAGAATTACATGGCAAGAAGCAGAGACAATCAGGTCGAGCTGGACAATACCAAGTGTGAAAATAAAGGACAGGTAAATCATCTCCATATACAATCAATTTTATGAAGCACAGTCACTAGCACTTGTGTACCATCACAACCCGTCAGGTACTCAAAATGAGTCTCTGGCTTAACGAAGACATTTGGACAAAATGCACATAGACACCCTCCTTAAATCTAGGAATACAAGGGATATAATAAGTAAACTAAGAGACAAGGCAATGAATAGGTACACAATGAAATAGGTGCAATAGTTAATAAAGAATGATTTACAGTGGACACAGAAGATCCCATATTCACAGCTGACACAACTTTTAAGCAGTAGACGACAGACATAGATAATACAAGGCTGACACGCGTACGATTTGACGAACTGAGCATAGAACAGGCCTGAATGAAGACAGGTTACCAATGAGGAGATAATACATTAGACAACAATAAAGGATGTACAGACTGGTTCACAATGTAAGCTGAAAGAGATACAATGTAGGGAATAAGTTTTCAACGTTAGAGGATAGTACACTAATTTTTTCATCCATCCTGATAAGGACATAGTGAAATTAATTCAGTACTTGACTCACAAAATGTGAGACATGCGCCTTCAACCTATCAATTTAGTACTACTTCAAGGGTACCAGTAAATCTAAATTCAATAATTCAAAAATATCATGCAGTTAATTCTTAATAAGAAACATATTCTCACTAATACCCATTCGCCCAATCATTAATTACAGACTCAGCCCGCTATACAAATGAGCCCAATTCATTCAGAAATTATTATAAGTTTTTATCGAAAAAATATATTAGAAGCACTAGAGAGCTAACTGAAAAACTGAACAACTTTGAAATTCAACCACACCATTCTTTACATTCTTTTGATATTGTCAACGTGTACCCTAGCATTAATATCAAAAAAAAATTTCCCATTATTGAAAGAAACGTGAATACATATAGTCACCTAAGTAAATTTGAGATTTTTGATTTCATGACTGTCTTAAAATTGGTACTCGATAGCAATTTTTTCACATTCAACATTATAATATACCAACAAGATCGCTTGGCAATGGGATCACCGACCTCGGGAATCTAGAGCTCTCATTGAACCTTTTTAAAGAATGGGGTACCCCTTTTAGTAGAACAATTTTTCTCTACAGCAGTATTGAAAAAGCTTTGAAAATACCAACACACAAGAAATAAAGTTAAGAAGTTAATCCAGAAGGGAAGAAACACATCCCAATCAACATTTTCAAAATACCACAAGTGTAGTAGGTGAAGTAAGAACTAGAAAAAAAATTCACAAGTCGGGGACAGGTCAAACCTCCGACATATTCACACCAGAAATAGTTGATTTCACCAAATCCCATCACACATTCAACGGTAGAAACATCATAGTGATCACATTTCTTAAATCACTTTGACAGTGTTATTTAATGAGGTACAGTAAACCCCAGTCATCATCAATCACTACCCCACACGAGCGTCTGCTCCCCAACGCTACTCGAAAGACAATCAACTCGTAACGGTGATGTAATCCTTATCAAATTCTAATCAGTGCCCACTATCTTGACATAACAATGACATAACCGTTGTAAGATGGAGCAACACAACAATAGCAAGAATTAAATCCGTTCGGTGGGCAATGCGGCGAGATCTGCGGTTGCCTGCCTGCAGAGGTTTATTTCTTTTTCAGCAGCGTATTATGGATGAGTCTGCTGCCTTCTGATGTGAATTTTTTCAACTATATTCTCCCAATACCAATGTGTCATCCACGAGTTGCAACATTAAGAACGCAGCTTACGTCCAGCCAAGAACGACCTAAGGCCTAAGAGGTACGCGCTGAAGCTTTCGCTCATCGCCTAATCATCCCTTGGATGTAATAATATTGCTGTAGAAGGTATATCAAGAGATTATGATACTAAGCAGACCTCTCTAATGACATTTGAGAACTGTGATCTGATTTATTATCCCGTCTCGAGTTCTTCCTTCACAACAGGAGTATGTGTTTACCGCGAGTTACACAACTTTTATTATCGTACGCATCTGTAATACAGGCACATTTCATGATTTCCGTCCAGACTGCAGAGACCAGGGTTCTATTCGATAATTTTTCTTACCATTTTTCCGCTGAAAAAATTTTACTGGCCCCCACCGTTAGAGGAAGACGATTTACGGGTCATGATAAACGAAATGTTGGAATTTAGTGGGGAGAATAGTGATATTAGTGAAGTAAGTTCTGCCGAAGAGGAATTCATAAGTGACAGGAACATACCTGAAATAAGTACTTCAGGCTCGAACGTACAGGGTTCGGGCCCAGCTGATGCGAATGTTCAGCCGTCGCGAAAGTGTCAACACGTGTTCGATTCCAGTTCAAGTAGCGATTATGACAGTGACAGTGATAACGATAATACTGATTACAATCCAACCATTGCAAGTTCTTCCTCATCTTATACTGAAAATAGACAAAGAATGTCCCGCTTTGATCCAAAATTCCATCGTGATGTAAAGGGAGAGTTTTTAGGGAAAACAAAACCATGCGAAATATTTTAATGGCGGTTTTTATGACGAGATATGCCGGAACATAGCTGAACAGACAAAAGATGCCCAGGAGGAAATCGCACATAAAACCCAGTTCAGTAAGATGAAATGAAGGAGTCGAGATCAAGACCGGGTCCGAACAAATAAGGACGAAATAAAGCTTCTTATGGCCATACCGTTGCCGCAGGGTATTGTACAGAAACCTAAATTAGGACACCATATTTCTCGCAATCGTTTGTTCACTACGCCTATTTTCTATGAGCTGATGACACAGAAGAGATATTTCTCGCCAGGCTGAGTGGCCTAGACAGTTGAGGCGCTGGTCGGCCTTCTGACCCCAACTTGGCAGGTTTGATTCAGGCTCAGACCGGTGGTATTTGAAGGTGCTCAAATACATCAGCCTCTTGTCAGTAAATGTGCTGGCATGCAAAGGAACTCCTACGGGACTAAATTCCGGCACCTCGGCGTCTCTGAAAACCGTAAAAGTAGGATGCAAAGCCAATAATGTTGTTATTAATACTATTATTATTATTATTATTATTATTATTATTATATTTTCCTCCACAGCTTTTTACATATCTCTGACAATGAGATGAATAATGGACAAATTCCTCCCAAAATATACAAGATAAATCTAGTAATTGAACACCTGTTTGAAAAATTTTTGGAAGCTTACACCCCTGATGGCAAAGTGCCAATTGATGAGAACCTCTTGGTATGGAAACGGTCACTAAGGTGTAAAGTTTACATGCCAAGAAAACTATCGTGTTTCGGAATGGAATCAAATAAATTATGCGAAGCCAGACAGATTATATAACTTGATCTGCTTCCGTGTGTATCATAATGAACAGCTGTAAAAGACATAACACTGTGAAGACTGTAAATACTGTAAATATTACCTGTAGTGTGGTGTATATATAGTCTGTGTGTATCACTTATGAATTTTAGGTAGGCTATATAATCTTGATCCCCCAAAAGCGCTAACCAACATAACAGAAAATTTCATGAGCATTATAATTTATTCCATTGTAAATCTTTTAAGTACATGTAAACTTTGTAAATCTACAATTTACATATACAGAAACATTTATTTCCAGGCAGAGATTGTTAGCAAACTGCCTAAAATATTCAGGTAAAAGTTACTGTATAAACAAAAACCAGAGATTTGCTATTAGGTAGAAGCAACTTCGATATCGCAGTATGAAAGTACTTAGTACTGTAACCTCCTAATAAGTAAGGTTACAAGTAATAGTTAATAATAATAATAATAATAATAATAATAATAATAATAATAATAATAATAATAATAATAATATTTGCTACCACTGTGCAAACACATCGTTACACAGAAACACTTTTTGACGCAAGGAGGAATGATAATAAATTGCACGAAATTAAAATCATAACGAACAGGTTAACAAACATGACGGCTAAGAAAGGATAATGTGGAAGGTGGCTGGGAACCATATCCAGGCGGTGGTACTGGCATTCCTGAAGAAGCAAAGTCAGTGATGATTCAAAACTAATATACAGTTTACTTAAAATTAAATTGAAATGAAAGCTCAAATGATCCACAAAATTACCCCTTTTAAAATCGGAAATGAATCAAACAATAATTACAATGATTACCCAGAAGGTTCCAATTCAGTGATTCTACTTCATACAACTTTAGGTCGGAACATTTCACGCATGGTGTAACGTTTAAATTACATGGAACTGTCAGAAGGAATAAAATTTAGGTAACATAATACCGTTAGAAGGCTATTCATAGAAAATAAGGAAAATACAACATTTAAGATAATTATCCTAGTGCAGCGCACCTTTAGTAGGCAGTCTCCTCAAAAACACTTCTGAGGAAGGTGCCTGTCCTAAAAGTGAATACATCTAGGATGACGCAGAACTGAGAGACAGCCCTAAGATGAAATTAATAGTTTATAATTACATGTAAAGGCATTGAACAGACAATTTACTTAAACGACAAAATGGGAACTGTCTCTTTACAAATGTGACGCAACTTACCGAAAAGGCTAAGTCATTTTAATAAAATTTGGAAGCTGAAGGAAAACACGGGTAAGCTCCGGCGAGAGAAATTCAATGAAACACTACATTTGAAAATAAATACCTGAGAAAACAACAACAATTAAGTGTTTACCTAGTGGAGGGGCCAAGAAGACCCGTCACCTTGTAGAAGGTAACCTTTCCCTTCACTGGTCAAACAGAAAAGACCCCTTGGAAGAGCAAGGCTCTAGCAAAACGCTTCTCTCCGGAAATTAGGAAACCTTACAACAACCAATGAACGTCTGATCTTTTTCCTTCACCTACCAATCACTTCTAGGGAAAGAAGACAAAGCAGAAAGATGGCAGGAGCATATCCAACAGTTGTATCAAGGTAAAGATGTAGATAATTTGGTTCTGGAACATGAAGAGGCTGTTGATGCTGATGAAATGGGAGACCCAATTTTGAGGTCTGAGTTTGACAGAGCTGTGAGTGACCTAAATAGGAACAAGGCACCTGGAATTGATGATATTCCCTCTGAATTACTGACTGCTTTAGGAGAAACCAGCATGGCAAGGTTATTTCATTTAGTGTGCAAGATGTATGAGACAGGAGAAGTCCCATCCGATTTTCGGCAGAATGTTGTTATACCTATTCCCAAGAACGCCGGTGCTGACAGGTGTGAAAACTACCGCACCATTAGTTTAGTATCTCATGCCTGCAAAATTTTAACACGTATTATTTACAGAAGAATGGAAAAACAAGTTGAAGCTGAGTTGGGAGAAGATCAATTTGGCTTCAGAAGAAATGTAGGAACACGTGAAGCAATCCTGACTTTATGTCTGATTTTAGAGGATCGAATCAAGAAGGACAAGCCCACGTACATGGCATTCGTAGATCTAGAAAAGGCATTTGATAATGTTGATTGGACCAAGCTATTTATGATTCTGAAGATGCTAGGGATCAGATACCGAGAACGAAGAATTATCTACAATCTGTAGAAAAATCAGTCTGCAGTGATAAGAAATGAGGGCTTTGAAAAAGAAGCAGCAATCCAGAAAGGAGTGAGGCAAGGCTGCAGTTTGTCCCCTCTCTTTTTTAATGTTTACATAGAACAGGCAGTAAAGGAAATCAAAGAGACATTTGGAAAGGGAATTAAAGTCCAAGGAGAGGAAATCAAAACCTTGAGATTTGCCGATGATATTGTTATTTTATCTGAGACTGCAGAAGATCTCGAGAAGTTGCTGAATGGTATGGATGAAGTCCTGGGTAAGGAGTACAAGATGAAAATAAATTAGTCAAAAACAAAAGTAATGGAGTGCAGTCGAACGAAGGCAGGTGATGTAAGAAATATTAGATTAGGAAATGAAGTCTTAAAGGAAGTAGATGAATATTGTTATTTGGGTAGTAAAATAACTAACGATGGCAGAAGTAAGGAGGACATAAAATGCAGACTAGCACAAGCAAGGAAGAGCTTTCTTAAGGAAAGAAATTTGCTCACTTCAAACATTGATATAGGAATTAGAAAGATGTTTTTGAAGACTTTCGTGTGGAGCGTGGCATTGTATGGAAGTGAAACATGGACGATAACTAGCTCAGAAAGAAAGAGAATAGAAGCTTTTGAAATGTGGTGTTACAGAAGAATGCTGAAGGTGAGATGGATAGATCGAATCACAAATGAAGAGATACTGAATCGAATTGGTGAGAGGAGATCGATTTGGCTAAATTTGACGAGAAGAAGAGATAGAATGATAGGACACATCTTAAGACACCCAGGACTTGTTCAGTTGGTTTTTGAAGGAAGTGTAGGTGGTAAGAACGGTAGGGGTAGACTAAGGTATGAATATGACAAGCAGATTAGAGCAGATGTAGGATGCAATAGTTACGTAGAAATGAAAAGGTTAGCACAGGATAGGGTGGCAGGGAGAGCTGCATCAAACCAGTCTATGGACTGATGACTCAAACAACAACACCAATCACATTTACCTTTATTTTCTCCAATTAGGGCCCAGAAATTAGTGCTGATAAAGAACATTGAGAAGCATCAAGAAGTTACGAAATTGATGCAATGTGGTAAAACCGGAAATATCCCATGCCGATCTGGCGCGTGTGCTACAGGATGTTTCCTGATACATCTTACTTTAATCTTATCCACGACAAAGAAACAATCTTGAAGCCATAATAAATACATTACATACCAAATTAACACATAAACATATACAATTCCTCGCCATCTTCCAAGTCCAAGTAATCCCTACATACACCCCCCTTTAATTTGGAACACAGCTCCAAAAAAAAAAATTGATTCACTTTATTTCTCAGTCCAGCTTCTGCATAATTTTAAAAACAACTAATCACTTAATGTTCACTGAAAGAGAAAGCACATAAAATATACACTAAAGAGATTTTTTTAAAAAAAATTCTACTGTTCCTCTCATGTCCGTCAAACACCAACACTGAATTATTATCTTTAAAAAAAAAAGACTTAAATGTTCCCTGGAAATAATAAAAATCTGGACACAAAAGAAGAAAGACATCTTCTGGATTGAGTTCTTGAGTTTGTTCCTTAATTTACACTATAGCACCACGAGTTTTTGCTGCTTATGTGACTGACGACTCGGCCGATGTCTTCAGCCTCCACATTACAGTTCAAACTGGTAACTGAGCACAGTCTAGCACGACTGGCGTCATTAAAATGTCTGGTTACAGCGCTGTTGATTGAAATGTCCATGAATAGATGTGATTACGTGCCACCAATGGCCACGTCAGTGTATATCTGGTAAATATGTGGTCATCAGGACCTTTGGCATGGGACGGTGGTCACCACCATGCAGATGATGCGCCTTTTACTCGGCACGTCCAACTGTCAGGCCGAAATTCTTAGGCAGGAACTGTAGTTCACCAGAATATCAGGTCACCGGGTTGCGGAGCAGGACGGCAGAGCCCAGGACATACGGTACGTCAGAAGAAATGGGGATAGCATCCCCCTCCGGCCACTGCAACACAAATTTTTCCGCAGCAGACAAAGAATTTACAATCCAAAGCCACCTTAGGTGGACAAGAGCTTGGAGGCACCCAACTGGTGTCTCCACGACCTTCATTTGGGTGGTTCCCCACAGGTTTTGGACTACCTTAGCCCCCCCCCTTTTAGGCAAGCACTATGGAAAACTTTAAGACAAAATTTAGGAAAAAAAGTTTTAAAATAATTCAAAAAACTCTACCAGAGTTTACCCTGATTCCAAAATTTTTACTACAATCCCTAGCTATGAAGATCTTAATTCTACCCCCAAATACATACTAAAATACACCTAACACAGTAGCGTAGCCAGGATTTCAGTTTGGGGGGGGGGCCCATTTATTTTGATAGGTGACCAAACTTCCAGAATACCTAAAAAGGAAATTAGTGTCCTTGGATCCAAGTAAGAGTGGTGGATTCGTGCGGATTCCGGAAGCTAATAGTAATCATCATAATCTTCTTTTTCTTCTTCTTCTTCTTCTTCTTCTTCCATTTTTCCTACATCTGTAGGGTCATGGGTGCGAACTGTGTCGCACATGTGAATTTGGCCCTGTTTTACGGCCGGATGCTCTTCCCGACGCAATCCTATATGGAGGGATGTAATCACTGTTGTGTGTTTCTTTGGTGCCTGGTAGTGTAGTATGTTGTCTGAATATGAAGAGGAAAATGTTGGGACAAACACCAAGTCCCCAAGCCAGAATATAAATACGGTAATTTTATTATAATAATGGTCATGTGATAAGCTATAAAGAAGTGACATTTTATACCATTAATGCGGCAAAGAAACACACACATACACGTCGAATAAAGGTTTCTCGCCCTTCTCCATGGCTAGATGTTGAAACCAAGAGGATGATGGTCCACCGTGACTCGTTATTTCGACATTATAAACAAACCTTAGATGACACAGACTTCGAAGCTTACCGCATCTTAAGAAATCGCACAAAGCAGTTAATCAGAAATAAAAAATGTGCATTTTTCCGGAATTTAGCTAACAACTTTAATTCCAATCGCGCATGGGACCAATTTAGAGCTCTGGGAATAGGAAAACGTTAACAGAGCCAGACAACTCCTGACATTCTACTTGACGAACTGAACGATTACTCTAGTAGAATAAATATTCAACCTACCCCAATTAACTGCACCGAATCACCGCCCTCCCCTCCAGCCAATCCACCATTCACATTTCACAGTGTCACAGAAAATCAGGTTAAAAAGGCTTTGTACTCGATTAAATCAAAGGCCACGCGTGTAGATGATAATCCTATTACTTTTATACATAACATTATTGGTGCTGTCCTGCCTATACTGTCGCACATACTGAACTACTGTTCACTAAACGGAATTTTCCCTACTGTCTGGAAAACAGACAATATTGAATATTATACTGGTACCTAAGAGTTTAGACCCACAATCTCTCTCTGACATTCGTCCTGTGTTCATACTCCCTGTGCTTTTTAAAGCCATTGAACGTTTAGTATATGAGCAAGTTCTGGAATACCTAAATAAAAATGCTCCTTTGGACCCTTTGCAATCTGGATTTAAGAAGGGTCACAGTACCGCGACAGCACTTTTGAAGGTAAGAAGAAACGCTATAGACAAACGACTGCTCACTAAACTTATCATTCTTGACTTCAGTAGCATCTTTGACACTATAGAAATTCCGACTATGATAAAGTAAATGGAACTGCTAAATTTCGACCTGGCTGCACTTAAGTTTCTTAGTTATTATTTGAGTAACCATGAACAGCGTGTAACAGTAAACGACAAGGCCTCTAAATGGAAAATGAAACTTAGTGGTGCCCCGCAGGGCAGTATTCCAGGGCCCTTACTTTTCTGTATTTATATCAATGACATACCATCCGTGACAGGAAATAACATATCGACACTGCAAGACAAGATGTTAACAATGACCTCTGATGACTCAGTATATATGTACAACGAAATTCTCTTATACTAAACTCCACAAAATCTCAGGCAATCATAATTGGACCACGAAAATTACTGAGCTGCTCAAACAATGTCGCAATCCCGCCTATCCTATGAATGGGAACATTATTCCCCACAGTAAACCGGTTGAAAATCTTGGCTTAATTATGAATGAAACACTTGATTGTTCTGGTCACACGAAAGAAATACGTAAAAAAAAAGATTTTTGGAGTGCTTCACCCTCTTAAACGGCGGAGGGATATATTTCCATTTGAGCTAAAGGCAAAACTAATACAGACACTCATTCCCCCTATTCTTGATTACTGTTACGTTGTATTAGTTGATATGACGAGAGAAGAAACACTTAAACTTCAACGAGCACTGAATTCCTGCCTGAGATTTATTTACAACATCGGGTACGATGTTCATACCACCCAATACTATCAGGCTGTCTCATGGCTGAAGCCTGATAAACGTCGGCAGCTACACACTTTAACGATGGTGTTTAGGAGTGTTAGCTGAAAGTCAGCCACTGTATATTTCTTCTAAATTCACCTTTTTATCATCATTTCACAACTTAAATACACGTTCTAGATCCTATCTTTCTATTCCACTGCACCGCACAAATACAATTAATAGATTATGTGTGGTGATCGGCTTCACATTATGGAATTCCCTGTCAGCTCAGGTCAGAGAAACTAGCTCTTTATTAAGACTTAAGGTCACCTGCCGAGACGTCCGACTCGTTGGCTGAATGGTCAGCGTACTGACCATCGGTTCAGAGGGTCCTGGGTCCGATTCCCGGCCTGGTTGGGGATTTTAACCTCCATTGGTTAATTCCAGTGGCCCGGGGGCTGGGTGTTTGTGCTGTCCCCAACATCCCTGCAACTCACACACCACACATAACACTATCCTCCACCACAATAACACGCAGTTACCTACACATGGCAGATGCCGCCCACCCTCATCGGAGGGTCTGCCTTACAAGGGCTGCACTCGGCTAGAAATAGCCACACGAAATTAAATTAAACCTGCCGAGACTACCTGCTGAGGACAGCTGACTGAATGGTTGAAGTGTGAATGTGTGCGTGCCTGAGGATGTCATTTTTAAGAGTTTTTAATATTGAAATGAAATGGCATATGGCTTTTAGTGCCAGGAGTGTCCGAGGACATGTTAGGCTCGCCAGGTGCAGGTATTTTTATTTGACAACTGTAGGCGACGTGCGCGTCGGGATGAGAATGTAATGATTATGAAGACGACACATACACCCATCCCCCGTGCTAGCGAAATTAACAATGATGGTTAAAATTCCCGACCCTGCTGGGAATCGAATCCAGGACCCCTGTGACCAAAGGCCAACTCACTAACCATTTAGCCATGCAGCCGCACTTTTCAATATTAATTATTTTTAATATTAATTTAGTTAGTAATGTATTTAAATTTTTTAAAACTATTAATTTATGTAGTTTTAACTGTTTTACGTATCTCAGTATTTTATTTAAGATTTTGATTAGTATGTGGTTAAGTATACGAGAGGGCCTCGAGCCCTAACTTCGCCACTGTAAAAAAGGCACTAATAAATAAATAAGTAAATATAGAATGTAAGGGGTATGGGTATAGATATTTTGTTAGTTGGTAAAGAAAAATATGTCACAACATATGCTAGGGAGTGTTTACCTTGTCCTATTAGTTTTCCTAGCGGTTAGGGCAGCGCAGTTGTGAGCTTGCATCCGGAGCCAGTGGATTCGAACCCTTCTGTCGGCAGCCCTGAGAATGGTTTCTCGTGGTTTCCCATTTTCACACCAGGCAAATGTTGGGGCTGCACCTTAATTAAGGGAACGGCCGCTTCCATCCCACTCCTACGCCTTTCCTATCCCACCGTCACCATAAGGCCTATCAGTATCGTTGCGACGTACAGCAAATTGTTAATTCGTTTTCCTCGCAAGCCTGGGGTGCAGAATATAGTAGCATTAAGTTACAGTTTTATGACGCTAATATTCGTACCTATAATTTTTATTAACGTGCCAGAAACCAACGACATGGAGTTGTTGCCATTTCAACACCGTTTTGAGGGCCACCGATCAAAGTCGGGATTTGAACCTGCGAACTCGGACTCAGAAGGACAGCGACTCAACCAATTGAACCACATGAAAAGGAGGCGTTTGTGATTATTGTTATAAATAGATTCAGTTAGTATGTTTACACAGGTTTTATGAAGAGCATTTATTCAGGCGTACGTTTTCCAACTGTCCTAAATGCACGAGACCGGACGGAAGAACTAGCTGGAAGCTAAAGAGCCTTGCAGGGGTGTCGCTTCCTTCTCCGTACACTTTTCCAAACCGAACTCCATGGCGTAACAGCCCCGAAGGGCCATCGCCAACCAAGCGACCGCTGTTCAGCCCGAAGTCCTGTAAATTACGAGGTGTCCTGTGGTCAGCACGACGAATCCTCTCCGCCGTTATTCTAGGCTTTCTAGACCAGGGCCGTTATCTCACCGTCAGATAGCTCCTCAATTATAAGCTCGTGGGCTGAGTGTACCTCGAACCAGTCCTCAGATCCAGGTAAAAACCCTGACCTGGCCGGGAATCGAACCCGGGGCCTGCGGTAAGAGGCAGGCAAGCTACCCCTACTCCGCGGGGTCGGCTTGCTACTTTCAGGTCACCTTATTTTAGAATTAGACTTAAGACATCCTGCATTCGATGCCCGCCACTGACAGAATTAAGAAAGGCATGGGATCGGGAAGATAAAGCCTTATTTGTGGGTGCAATAGAGTTGGCCATGAGTCTCCCGTGATCGAAATATCTACGACCTGGCAGGTAGTCACCTTCACGGGGCGTCGTACCAAAGTGGTTCTTTTTTAGAAAAAAAATTAAATGAAGATTCTACTTCCTCACAAACGAAGAACGATATCAATTTTACGAACAGCCGGTTTAGAGTCTGAAGCTATGATTTCGATTGTTGGATATAATTACATGGCAACAATCAAAACCATCAATATCTACAGAAGATCCGTCACCACACTCGGTAGGACCGGCTTTCTTTTCATATCCACCGGGTGAGTTGGACGTGCGGTTAAGGGCGCACAGCTGTGTGCCTGCATCCGCTTCGAATCCCACTATCGGCAGCCCTAAAGATGGTTTTCCGTGGTTTCCCATTTTCACACCTTAATGGCAGCTGATGGCAGAGCTGTTGCGGATCCAACCAGCCTTAGGGCTGAAGACTGAACATACAACATACAATTAAGGCTACGGCCGCTTCCTTCCAAGGCCGCACTAGATAGACAGGCCACAAGGCTCGGACCGTGACGTCACGCTAGTGGCTGGCGTTCAGCATGGCAGTGTAGGGCCCGCTCTCACTTTCACCATGATATTGTTCATTTATTCAACCTTAACGATAAAATTGAACACTCCTTCAATTGTGGCTTTACTTAGGCTTGTATACTACACGAGTTTTATGCGGGGAGAAAACTGGCAGGGCAGTACATGTACATTTCTTTACGTAAAATTATGATGACATCTGTCACTTGTAACTCAACACGGTATCTTTAAAAGATTAGAACGCATAATATGTATACAAAAAGTTTTAATGTTACTAGGAAAATGCATGATGGCAATTCACAACAATAGTCTGAAACCTTTCTTAGAAATTAAGCTGCAACTTAAAACTTACCTAAGAATTCCTAAGGTTTCAGTTTGTACATTTTTATTTTCCTGAGGATTTCTTCTACGGTAACTCTTCTATTATTATTCAATAATATATTACAAAAGATGTATATACATCTGTCAACGAAATGTTTAAAACTATTTATTTAATCACTGCATGTTTAAACATTTTCGTTTTCCAGAACATTGTTGACAAGCGAAGTCAGAATTATTCTCTGAGAATCCTCATGTAAAAACATTAGTATACAGGTTTACATTTTTTAGCTCTAAAAGAGTCTGGTACAACACCTTTTGGTACAGGGCAGGAGCAAGCCAAGGCCGCACTAGACAGACTCAGACATATTTTTGGCTGACTCAGAGTAGTCAAAGTCAGGATAAGTTGTCAGCTTGATTAAGCCAGTTATCTATTAAGATTTTAAATAAATGACCAGTATCAAACAATTTTTTGTGTGTGTGTGTTTCGTCAAATGGATTTTGAAAAGTGGTTTGTAAATTGCTTTTGCACAGCTTTTCAAACATTTTCCTGTTATTATTAGAAATTATGCATGCTACCTTATAAGCTATAGGACTATCTGTTAATACTTTAAAGACTTGCAAAGTTAGTTCTTCTAAGAAATGTCACGTTAGGTTCTTACATGGAAACAAATCAACAACGTCTTTATTTTTTTAAAGACTGGATGACAACATCAAAGTTTGTGCAGTTGTAGCTAATGTAGTGTTATTTTCTCCGCTTTTACTACTAAAAGCAACTCCCTCTACCTTTCCTCCTAGCGGGCGATCTGGCCGTGCGGTTAGGGGTGTGCGACTGTGAACGTGCATCGGGAGATAGTGGGTTCGAATCCCACTGTCGGCAGCCCTGAAGAAGGTTTTCCGTAGTTTCCCATTTTCACACCAGGCAAATGCTGGGGCTGTACCTTAATTAAGGCCACGGCCGCTTCCTTCCAGCTGTTATGCCTCTCCTATCCCATCGTCGCCATAAGACCTATCTGTGTCGGTGCGACGTAAAGCCACTAGCAAAAACAAAAATAAAACCTTTCGTCCTTTATAGTTCAGCTCACGTTTTATGTAGACTCCATTCAACAAGTTACAAAATATTTCATGCTCCTTTAACAATTTTAGTTTTTTTTTTTTTTTTCCAAGTAATTCCAATGTGAATCATCAATACCCGAATTTCCCGTGCCTAGTTTTGCAGTAAAAGACTGAATAACCAAGTGGGGCATTGTATGAAACGTTGATTGTCTTATCTTCTTTTACGCCCCAGGAAATGCGAAAAATATTGAAGTGAACCATGTTATTAGAATACAGGAGTAAGATACTTTCTTTGCAAAGGCTATATTTAACTGTTCCTTAAAAAAAATTATAATTTATCAGTAATGATTACACTCATTAACTTCACTTTCAATTTCATCGATTATTTTGTGTACAGATTCTATTTTGTCGTGGACCGTCACTTTTGAGTTACGAGCAGGTCTAAACAGGAAGTTATAAATACTTTTCTAATTTGACCATTTTAATATCTTGCCCCCATCACCTAATGCACGTATATCAGGGTTATAACTCATGAAAATATCATGTTTAATGGATTTAAAATCAAGAGCCTCGTTTAATGTTAAGGAAGTACCAATTTTCGGAATATTTTCCTCAGTCACATACATTTTGAAAATACAGACTTTGGCTGTTAAAGTTCACGGAAACTTTGTCCAAATCTAATTTGCGTTTAATACTGAAATTACCCTGAACGTCATCGAAGTCCTTGATCCTGTCATATTCTTCCTCAGCTTTCTTTCTTTCTTTCCTTCCTCTTCCCGTTTTTCAATTTCTTCTTGTCTTTGAATAGGATTTTTGCTCGTTGTTGGAAGATTTTTTATACAGATAGGCAGGCACATTTTAAAACTTAGGAATAGCATCGTCTGAGAGTTTTAAATGGTTAGGTTTTACAGTTAAAAGAGACTCATCAGGTCTTTTAACGGAATCGTCCCTAATTACGAAACTTCGTCGAAGTGTTTTATGCACACAACTGAGCTTGCTGAAGGGATGAATTCGGTTCGATGGATGGCTATGATCCACTTTTGTTTCCGAAACACGCCAGTAGGAAATTTAAACACTGAAATATTAGGCTGTTTTGAACTGTAGTTGATTCTACAACCAGGTATACAACACGACGTGGCCATAATTCACAATGTTCACACACGTTTAAATCATTCGACACCATCGATAGCCTCACTGCTGCGAGGTTCAGATCAGCTTACAAGTCACTGGCGAGAAGTGAAGCGGCTGGCGACTAGTGTGACGTAGCGCCCGAAGTGGAGGGGGAGCCTTATGGCCTGTATATCTAGTTGGCCTTGTTCCTTCCCACTCCTAACCCTTTACTTTCCCATCGTTGCCATAAGACCTACGGTGCGACGTAAAGCAAATTCTAAATATAAAATAAAAACATCTTTTCACAATCCCTTCCATGGAAAAGTTGTATCCACGCTACTGGCCGAGACTTGGCCACCGAAATTATTTCGTGGGTATGCCACTGCATCCAGTCACCATTTAAGGTACAAGGTAAGCGCGAAGAATGGTTGTTACTCAAAATACACCATCATAAATGATGCGGTTATTATTCAAAAGTACTAAAGAAAGGTAAGGCACGCGACCTAGTGTTTTAAGTAGAATCTGTATCAATAGAACGTGACTTCCCATTTTAAAAATGTTTCATGCATCGACTGCGACTCAAGCCTCGGCCGTCTTGATGAGAAGATAGAACCATTGGAACTGAGTTATCACGTCCGCTAATTACAATATAGTTACGTGCACCTTTGATGGTGCCATTTGAAGTTCCAATCAGTCCCCGGGCATTTGACAAAATATATAGACCTACCTATAGAACTAAGGTACGCATCTGCGATCTGTCTTGCTATTAGAATTTTTTTTTAAATCATAACTTACGAAGGATGCACATTATTTTGCCCTTAGTGACAAATAAAGTTATTATATGGCACAAAATGAGAAACTAACGTGCAACTCACAATCCTGTCATAGTCTTCCGAACGCTGCAACTTAAACACAGCACATCTTTCAACCATGGTACAACCCCAGTTTCCTGGAACTGATCTGCAAAAGCTGACACGATGTTGTTCAACTGTTTCTGGCTGTGGACTCCGTTATCTCGGTGGTCACGTTCCGGCCCCCTACTGAGTAATACCTGGCTAATTGCCCCTTTCCTCATCTTTTGGCATTTGTCAACACATTCCCAATACTGAGGCCTCTACAGTGAAATATCCCCGCGCATCACAATCCTAAGTGTTTTCCTTTCATTCAAGCAGTACAAATATGGAGAATTATGAATGGCCGTATTGAGCCCTGCTAGTAGATTCCTTGTCGCTACGTTAATTCGTCATTTCGGCGTAAGTTTTAAGTTGTTCGTATCGTACGTAAAACAACGGCTGATCCTCGCTCTAGTTTCAGGAAACATTTTGGGGGGGGCCCGGCCGCACTGGCCCCCCCCCCCTTGGCTACGCCAGTGACCTAACATGATCATAAATGACCCTTCTCATTACAACTACGGTAACGCTTAACTAAATTATTAACTACAGAACCCGAGAAATGCTGCACAGCAATTAATTAAAATTTGCTTACCACTAATTCCTTATAACTACCCCAAAACAAACATAGTTTGTAAAGTATTATCTCATAACTAGGGAATCTTTACTTGCAATAAGTGCACACGACTGATCCTCTTTCTTTCAGGATCACTGACCAACAATGACACAGGGGTTAAAAATTTCAAAATCGTTCTGGGACCTCGAAATCTGGGGGATAACTTACTAATTACATGATCCGCTGCACTACTAATGGGATGAGTCTTTACATAGACCAGGTCACCGACAGACAGATTGTGCGGTCTTCGCCCGTGATTATAGTTGTGTTGAACTTTAGCGTAATAACCCTTCAAATTTTTATGCGCACGGTGCCAAGCAGCACGGATCGTTTCTGGATTAGTGACATCAAGCAGAAGATCGTTAATGGACCACAGATTAGAAAGTGGAGAATTAGGGGTTAACATTAACATCAATGAAGCAGGAGTTTGCTTGTGACTTTCATGAACAGCAGTATTGAAAGCAAATGATAGCCAATTAAGTGAAGAATCCCACTTGGAGTGGTCAGAAGAATGGTATGCAATAAGAGCAGATCTTAGATTTCGATTGCCTCTTTCCGCATAATTAGGCCTGGAATAATAAGGTGTGGTAGTCACATGAGAAATGGATAGGTCAAAACAGAAATTACGGAACTGCACAGATGTAGCTCTAGCATTATCACACCAAAAATTGACAGGATCCAAATGAAGCAAAGATCTGTTTTAAGCTAGAAATAGTAGTACTAGCATTAGCCATGCGAGTAGGAAACAGCCATGTAAAACGCGAGAACGCATCAACACACACAAGTATGAAACAATGGCCGGTCCGTGATCGCGGGAATGGTCCGATGTAGTCTATAGTCTCTCCATCGGGCAATAAGCTTACTCAGATGACAACAGACCAAGGCAGGTATTAGGAGCAGGTTTACTAATGTTACAGGTTTTGCAAGATTTGACCATGGTTCGGATTTCAGCATACATAGATTTCGAAATGAAATGCTTACGAATTTTCTCTCTGGTCTTGAATACACCAAGGTGTCCACCCACAGGGGATTCATGAAAATATTTGAACAGAGCAGGAACTAAATTAGCTGGAACAACAATTTTGGGGTCTCTGCGACAAAAACTGAAGAGCCTTTCCAACATCCATGTATTTTGGCGTCTGTCAATACCTTAAAAAATGACGTAACTTCTTCGAATATACAACAGCAAACTCAACTGATAATTCTTCTTTATAACATCATTTAATGCACACTGGACTTTTATGATATACGGCGCACCGAACTTTACATAACTTCCGCTCAGTGCTTCGTCAATTGGAAGAATTATTATTTTTTTAATATATTGCTACTGAATTTCCCACATGGTATGTACCTTTAAAAAGACTGTACTTGTGTTTACATTGTTTATGTTTTCTTCGATATTTACGCTTTAATTTATTCCAGGCTGATGATGACCTATTCAACTATTTTCATTTTGTATTGAAAAGGTGGACCAATAATAATATATTATTTTACTCTATTGTAATCACAGTTCAGTACGGATCTATCATTATGAAACTTATTTCTTTTAACCTAGCGAGAGCTTTGACATCTTTAGGAGTCAACAGAAATGCCTTTCTCGGGTACAATATGGCCTAGGAAGGACATCTGAGGCTGTGCAAAAGTAACTTTGCTAGCCTTAAGGGTTAGGTCCTGCTTTACGGAGTCTTTCAAGGACTTCATTGAGATGAACAAGGTGTTCTTCAAACGTTTCGCTAAAAATTACTAAATCATCCAGATAATTGTAAACAAATTTGAATTTAATGTTTGACAACACGTTATCCAGCAGCCGAGTGAGAACAGCGGCTCCCGTCGCCAGCCCGAACAGTACGCGCTTAAATTCATAGAGGTTCCAGTCAGTGGCAAAAGCCGTGAGTTGCTTGGATTCCTCAGCAAGAGTATAATACGCCTGATTCTAATCGAAAGTGGTAAACATTTTGGCCTTAGCAAACCAAGAGAAACAAGAGTGTAAGTCGGGAAGCGGAACAGATTGAAGCATAACTCGTTTATTCAACATCCTGTTGTTTAGGGACTAGGAATATGGGAGAAGAGTACGCAGATTTAGAAGGACGTATTACACCATCAGCAAGCATTTGGTTGATGATAGCCTTAAGTGCTTTCATCTTAGGAGGCGACAACTGATATGGAGGAGAACGAACAGGTACATTGTCAGTTACTTCAATTTTATATTCCAAAACATTGGTCACGCCTAACATGTCAGTGAACACATCAGGAAATTTATCACAAGGATACCTAAGCTGGTTGGCCTGGTCATCAGGCAAATGATTAAAGTCAAAAGCTTTTGGTTCACTTGTGTCCTCAGAGACAGCACTAACATGATAAGGATGGATAGGAGAACGATTACACAATTTAAAGATCCTAATGGAAAACTTAAACTGGAATTCATTGTATTGAAGATCCAAAACCATACCAGTTTTGGCAATAAAATTTGCACCGAGAATGAAAGGACAAGATACATCTTTCGCCACTAGCACAGGCATTTTCCATGTGAAATTACGTATTCTAATTTTGAGATTCAGACTTCCAATCAAATTCAAGGAATTAGAATTAGCCGTCTGGCAGGTTAAAGACACAGGTTTTAAGGCAGGGAACTTACAAACAGATTTTACGGGGTTATACAAATTTTCACTCATCAAGGTGGGGCTATTTCCAGAATCGACTAAAGCACAAACAGGTTCATTGTTCACTTCTAGGCATATGTAAGGTAATTTACACGGAGGAATATCAGAAATACCACAAGATTTTGGAAAATTGACACTAGGGTCAGACTGAGGCTTAAAATCAACTACAGGATGGGGTAATTCATCATCTAATTGACAGCAATAACAGACGAAACATGCAGGTGCATTATAAGTTTTGGCACAAGAATCGGTGGTTAGTCATCTGGAATTGCCATTACCAGAATGCCCAGTACCGGAAGAATTGCGAGGACACTGTCTAGAAAACTGTCTATTTGACCCACAGTAACTGCAAGAATTAGTGGAGGGAGAAACTCTGTTCTCATTACGATTTGAATTGCCTAAGGGCTCAATCTTAGGACAATTCCTTTGGAAATTTTGAAGTTGACCACCCATGTTAGGTTTTGAATTGCCTAAGGGCCCAATCTTAGGACAGTTCCACTGGAAATGATCAGTAGAACCACAACTATAGCATGCATGCGAATTACGTGGCTTGGAAGAAGTAGAAACGGTACTAGTGATCTGAGAAGACATGCTCATAGGAGGAGGAGCTAACACAACGCGTAACTGGTCGGCATACCTAATGCCTTCAGCAGAAACAGTGATAGCTTCCAACTGAGCGAACGTAGCGGGTCGTGGTGACAGAGCAAGATACGACCGAAAATTTGGTGCAAGACCCTCAATAATGCTAGCAACCATTTGAGACTCAGAATAGTTGATCATAAAAATCCTACCATTGAACTTAATGTCCTGGATGTATTCAGACAATGTTTCATTCGAATGCTGTACACGAAAATAATATTCTGCACCAAGGAAGACAAAGCGCGGGAAGGAATAAAAAACTCAAGCACATGCGCATGAAATTGATCAACTGTCCACTTTTCTGAAATAGCTCTTATGACATGCTCAGAAAGAGCTCCAGATACATGTGGATATAAGACTTGGAAGAAATTGTCACTACGTAAGGAATACACTATACCAAAAACCAAAAAACGTAGAAACACAATGATTTCATCAATTGAATTAGCGGTGAACGTGGATACACCCTTAAATATAGCAGTTAATTGGTGATGCAAATTAGAAAAAATTTGAGAAGCAGCAGGTGTAGTAGGTACCTGAACAGCACTGGATTGGTTAAGAGAAGGCATCACAGTATTATAGAAATCTTGATTTGAACGCCCCTGGGATAGGGTAGGTGTACTAAAAGTGAGGTTAGGACTGCAGCTAGATTGCACCAAAACCGGCACAGATATTCACATCTGCGAAACATCTTTGCACATTTGTGACACCACCGAAGCATTTGCTACAGGTGACACTTGGACATGGGGATATCTTTGCACAATAGGAAGAGAAACGAGTTGGGTCGCAACCGGAGGTTGAGATAAAGACACAGAAGAATTATTAACAGTTCCCATAGGAACGGTTGACATAGCAACTTGCGTACAAGAAGCACCACTAAAATTATTCATGGGCAGAGAAGCACTAGTAAATACAGCAGGAGAAGATTGCAGGGGATATTATTACAAGTTACCACTGTACTAATTTGTGAAGCAGTTGATACAGAAATAGTGTCACTGTAGCACATTTCAGATTGAACAGACACATTAACTACCGAACCAGAGCTAGGCAATGCATTACCTTCCATCAATAGAACAATTTTATCAAGAATATCACAAAACTGCAATAATAACGATTCGCACTCGCATCGCTCGTTTTCAGATAAATTATGAGCTAACAGGTTGCAAATCCTGTCCACGTAATGGTGCACTTGGGCTTTCACACGTGTTAACTGAGCATCAGACGGTTTAGAATAACAAAATGACACGATAATGGCTTTATATCAGTTGACTATATTTGTAAGTAGTACAGGAGATATTATAAGTAGAATTTTGTAAACAATATAAATTTATTAAGGATGAGCTGTGTGTTTAATAGAAAACATTGTTAGCGTAAATTGTATAATATTGTATTATAGGAAAAATTTTCTTCTCTTGTTAATTTAATATTTAGTGCTTGACAATAATGTATTTTAGTGTACCATTTGCCACCGAGGTAGACACCTCATTTGCAAATAAAGAGATTTTGATTTTGATTTGATTTTATATTCTACGATTTTATTTCTAACAATCGACAAAGATGCGCACACTTCATCTGTTGATAACCCGGGGACGAAAACAGGTTCATTTAGCGATTGTTTTAACAAGCTCATGTCATCTCTAACCCTTCCTGTCAAATTCAACTTACAAATACGAAGTTCGTAAGCTAATTCCTCCTTCCTCAAATGGAACGGACCTGGGATAGCACGAGACATGTTGACCAAAAAACACTACGAGATTATACTTCAATTAAATCTTAGGTTATAATCAACCTAATCACCATCAACTTTCCTTCTTCAGCAACCCAAGGCTCTGATACCATTCTGTTACCTCCTAATAAGTAAGGTTACAAGTAATAGTTTATAATAATAATAATATTTGCTACCACTGTGCAAACACATCGTTACACAGAAACACATTTTGACGCAAGGAGGAACGATAATAAATTGCACGAAATTAAAATCATAACGAACAGGTTAACAAACATGACGGCTAAGAAAGGATAATGTGGAAGGTGGCTGGGAACCATATCCAGGCGGTGGTACTGGCATTGCTGAAGAAGCAAAGTCAGTGATGATTCAAAATTAATATACAGTTTACTTAAAATTAAATTGAAATGAAAGCTCAAATGATCCACAAAATTACCCCTTTTAAAATCGGAAATGAATCAAACAATAATTACAATGATTACCCAGAAGGTTCCAATTCAGTGATTCTACTTCATACAGCTTTAGGTCGGAACATTTCACACATGGTGTAACGTTTAAATTACATGGAACTGTCAGAAGGAATAAAATTTAGGTAACATAATACCGTTAGAAGGCTATTCATAGAAAATAAGGAAAATACAACATTTAAGATAATTATCCTAGTGCAGCGCACCTTTAGTAGGCAGCCTCCTCAAAAACACTTCTGAGGAAGGTGCCTGTCCTAAAAGTGAATACATCTAGGATGACGCAGAACTGAGATACAGCCCCCATGGAAAGGCGTTTAACACACAATTTACGAAAACGACAAAATGGGAACTGCCTCTTTACAAATGTGACGCGATTTACCGAAAAGGCTATCATTTTAATAAAATTTGGAAGCTGAAGGAAAACATGGCTAAGCTCTGGCGAGAGAAATTAAATGAAACACTACATTTGAAAATAAATACCTGAAAAAAAGGAAAACAATTAAGTGCTTACCTGGTGGAGGGGCCAAGAAGACCCGTCCCCTTGTAGAAGGCAACCTTTCCCTTCACTGGTCAAACAGAAAAGACCCCTTTGGAAGAGCAAGGCTCTAGCAAAACGCTTCTCTCCGGAAATTAGGAAACCTTACAACAACCAATGAACGTCTGATCTTTTTCCTTCACCTACCAATCACATTTACGTTTATTTTCTCCAATTAGGGCCCAGAAATTAGTGCTGATAAAGAACATTGAGAAGCATCGAGAAGTTACGAAATTGATGCAATATGGTGAAACCAGAAATATCCTATGCCGATCTGGCGCATGTGCTACATGCTGTTTCCTAATACATCTTACTTAAATCTTACCCACGACAAAGAAACAATCTTGAAGCCATAATAATTACATTACATACCAAATTAACACATAAACATATACAATTCCTCGCCGTCTTCCAAGTCCAAGTAATCACTACAAGTACGTTCTTACACAAAGTATCGGTGTCGGTGAGAAATCGGTACAAGTCACTGCAGGTAGAACAACCGAGGGAAGATGAGGAACAGGGAACTGTTGCTGAGAAGTTTGGAAGTAGGAGAAGGGGAAGAGGTAGGAAAGGAAAATGTGGAGTAGTGGATAGGAAAAGACAGGTGGAACAGGGTCATGGGATGGAGAAAAGGGAGGAGGAAGTAGCTTCTGCAGCAGTGAGAGAAGATAGGGTTGACCAGGAGGGGAGGGGATCAAATGAGGTGGTTAGGGTTGAGACTCTGGTCATGGAGAATTCTATCGTTAGACATGTCAGGAAAGTGTGTGGAGGAAAGGGTACCAGGGTAGAGTGTTATCCAGGAATTAGGTCAAAGCAGATGTTGAAGAAAGTAGAAGGGAAGGAGGAGGGAAAGGAGAAGGTGGTAGTGTTTCACGTTGGTACTAACAACGTAAGACAAGCAGGTATAAGTACCAACATAGTTGGGGATGTGTGGGATCTGGTAAGTGCAGCACGGATGAAGTTTCAGGAAGAGGAGATTTTTATCAGTGGAATGCTGTGTAGGAGGGATACTGACTGGAATGTGATTGGGGATTTAAATGAGACTATGGAGTGGGTATGTGGGAAACTGGGAGTGAAATTTCTAGATCCTAATGGGTGGGTAGGAGATAGGGATCTGCGCTCAGATGGCCTTCACTTAAACTGCAGTGGTACATATAAGTTAGGAAATTTGTTTGGAAGGGTTACAGGGAGGTACATTCAGGGAAACAGGGTGCGCTAGGCAGCGGTGTTAAGGGAACAGGGAACTGAAAATCAAGTAGGGATGACATAAAACTGTGAGTGCTCAACTGTAGAAGTAGTGTAAAGAAAGGAATAAAATTAAGTAATTTAATAGATATATACTTACCAGATATTGTAATAGGAGCTGAATCATGGCTGAAAAATGATATAATGGATGCAAAAATTTTCTCACGGAACTGGAGGGTGTATCGTAGAGATAGGGTAGGAAAGGTAGGAGGGGGAGTATTCATTCTTGTGAAAAAAGATTTTGTAAGCTATGAAAAATTTAAAGATGACAAGCACAAAATTCTAGGGGTAAGGCTCATTCTAAAGATAATGGGCAACTAGATGTCTTTGGAGTGTACAGACCAGGAAAGGGTAGCGCAGATGCATATTCAGAATTATTTGATAAGATAATCAGCTATGTGGGAAATGATAAGGAAAGGAACCTGATCGTAGCGGGTGATCAATTTACCAAATGTCAATTGGGAAGGTAATGCGAACGACAGGAAGCATGACCAACAAATGGCAAATAAGTTAATATGGGCAGGGCACCTGATTCAGAAAGTGATGGAACCAACTAGAGGGAAGAATATTCTGGATGTGGTGCTGGTAAAACCAGATGAGCTCTATAGAGAAAGCGAAGTAATAGATGGTATTAGTGATCACGAAGCTGTTTTTGTGGTAATTAAAAATAAATGTGAAAGAAAGGAAGAGATTAAAATTAGGACTGTTAGGCAGTACCATATGGCAGATAAAACAGGCATGAGGGAGGTTTTAATAAGCAACTATGATCGGTGGAAAACAGTAAATAAAAATGTAAACAGACTCTGGGATGGGTTTAAAGCAATTGTTGAGGAATGTGAAAATAGGTTTGTACCTTTAAAGGTGGTAAGGAATGGTAAAGATCCACTATATTATAACAGGGAAGTAAAGAGACTAAGAAGGAGGTGCAGGTTGGAAAGAAATAGAGTTAGAAATGGCTGTGGAAGTAAGGAGAAATTGAAGGAACTTACTAGGAAATTGAATCTAGCAAAGAAGTCAGTTAAGGATAACATGATGGCAAGCATAATTGGTGGCCACACTAATTTTAGTGAAAAATGGAAGAGTACGTATAGGTACTTTAAGGCAGAAACAGGTTCCAAGAAGGACATTCCAGGAATAATTAATGAACAAGGGGAATGTGTATGTGAGGATCTTCAAAAGGCAGAAGTATTCAGTCAGCAGTATGTAAAGATTGTTGGTTATGAGGATAATGTCCAGATAGAGGAGGTGACTAATGCTAAAGAAGTATTAAAATTTACCTATGACTGCAATGACATTTACAGTAAGATACAAACGTTGAAAACTAGAAAAGCAGCTGGAATTGATAAGGTTTCGGGGGATATACTAAAGACAATGGGTTGGGATATAGTACCATATCTGAAGTACTTGTTCGATTTTTGTTTGCATGAAGGAACTTTACCAAACGAATGGAGAGTTGCTATAGTAGCCCCTGTATTATGGCATAAAGCTGAAAATTACAGGCCAGTCAGTTTGACATGCATTGTATGTAAGCTTTGGGAATGCATTCTTTCTGCTTATATAAGACATGTTTGCAAAGTTAATAAATGGTTTGACAGAAGGCAGTTGGGATTTAGGAAAGGTTATTCCACTGAAGCCCAACTTGTAGGATTCCAGTAAGATATAGCAGATATCCTGGATTCAGGTCAATTGGACTGTATTGCGATTGACTTATCTAAGGCATTTGATAGGGTAGATCATGGGAGACTACTGGCAAAAATGAGTGCAATTGGACTTGACAAAAAGAGTGACTGAATGGGTGGCTCTGTTTCTAGAAAATAGAACTCAGAGAATTAAAGTAGGTGAAGCTTTATCTGTCCCTGTAAAAATTAAGAGGGGAATTCCTCAAGGCAGTATTATTGGACCTTTATGTTTTCTTATGTATATCAATGATATGTGTAAAGAAGCAGAATCAGAGATAAGGCTTTTTGCAGATGATGTTATTCTGTACAGAGTAATAAATAAGTTACAAGATTGTGAGCAACTTCAAAATGACCTCTATAATGTTGTGAGAAGGACAGTAGGCAATGGTATGATGATAAACAGGGTTAAAAGTCAGGTTATGAGTTTCACAAATAGGAAAAGTCCTCTCAGTTTTAATTACTGCGTTGATGGAGTGAAAGTTCCCTTTGGGGATCATTGTAAATACCTAGGTATAAATATAAGGAAAGATCTTCATTGGGGTAATCACATAAATATGATTGTAAATAAAGGGTACAGATCTCTGCACATGGTTGTGAGAGTATTTAGGGGTTGTATTAAGGATGTAAAGGAGAGAGCATATTTGTCTCTGGTGAGACCTCAACTTGAGTATGGTTCCAGTGTATGGGACCCTTTCCAGGATTACTTGATTCAAGAACTGGAAAAAATCCAAAGAAAAGCAGCTCGATTTGTTCTGGGCGATTTCCGACAAAAGAGTAGCGTTACAAAAATGTTGCAATGTTTGGGCTGTGAAGACTTGGGAGAAAGGAGACGAGCTGCTCGACTAAGTGGTATGTTCTGAGTTGTCAGTGGAGAGATGGCGTGGGAGGACATCAGTAGACGAATAAGTTTAGATGGTGTCTTTAAAAGTAGGAAAGATCACAATATGAAGATAAAGTTGTAATTCAAGAGGACAAATTGGGGCAAATATTTGTTTATGGAAGGGGAGTTAGGGATTGGAATAACTTACCAAGGGAGATGTTCAATAAATTTCCAATTTCTTTGCAATCATTTAAGAAAAGGCTAGGAAAACAACAGATATTGAATCTGCCACCTGGGCGACTGCCCTAAATGCAGATCAGTAGTGATTGATAACACAAGTATTGAAAAAACAAAATAATGGGGATTTTTCAACAATTAAATATATTACATTCAAGTAAATATTTCTCTTAGGGCCCTTCGATAGTTCGCTTTAGTCTATGATTGTTTTTAATCAAGTAATTAAATATTTTCTTCAATCAGGAAAATCGCTCCCCACCTGGGAGTGAGCCGGTGTGTACCAAGCTCCCCGCCTAACCCTTTCCGGCCCTTAGCGCCCGAAAGCGCCCGTCTTTTCATTTTGCCTTCCGGTCCTTAGCGCCCAAATCGCCCGGCCACATTATCTACTCACGTCTGAGATCTTTGCGATAGTTTTGTATTATTTTCGGCAGTGAAATGTTTATAAGGTATTTATGAACACGCAGTATAATCTACAAGGCTTAGAAAATAGAAGAAGAGCGATAATCTGTCTTGAATTTCAGCGCGCGCGGGTCAGCTGTTTCGTTCGTAAACATGGCTGGATTGAGTTGAGTGCTGCGGACATTGAAAACGAGCTGAATTTAGGCGAAGAAAGTGACACAGAATCGTTGAGTAGTGGTGGAAGTGAATTTTTAGTAAGTGAAGAAGATATCAGTGAAGATAATTTTAGTGATATCAGTGATGTAAGTGAAAACGGATACCCAGAAATCGGACCTCATGACGATGCGCTGGCAATTCAGGTAACACAAACATTTTGTTTCGTTACTCCGAATGATTATGTGGCTGATGTTGGACCTGTCCATAATTTGGAAATTGGATCACGAGAACTAGATTAGTTTTTACATATGTTAGGAGGAGACAAACTATTCCTTGACATAGCCAATTGCACAAATATCAATTCAGCATTCACACAGGCACAGTCCAGTAAAATAGATACTGAATGGGAAGACACTTGCTCAGAGGAAATAAAGGCTTACGTTGGAATTCTTATATACATGGGCATCTTTCCACTTCCAGAATCACGTGATTATTGGTTTAGTCCAGACATTGAGTGTCCTGTAATAAAGAAGTGTATGACTTTTAAGAGATACAAGATTCTCACAAAATATTTTTATATTGTGGATGTTAGACAGCTAAAAGCCAGAGATGATCCCTTTTCCGACATGCTTCAAAGAGTTCTCCCACTCTTGCAAATAATGGACAGGTTCCTGTACAAATACAACCCAGGCAGAGAGTTAGCTATTGATGAGGCAATGATCCCATTCAAAGGACGCAATGTTATGAAACAGTATATAAAAGATAAGCTGGTAAAGTGGGGTTTCAAAGCGTGGATTCTTCCCACTCCGAAAGGATATGTTCTCAAAAGCAATATCTATCATGGTAAGAAGGAACCCAGGAATAGGGACATGTTGGGAAACCAGGTTGTCATGAATTTATTAGAAGATAGGTTAGGGTCATACCATCATGTTTATTTTGACAAGTTCTTCTCATCCGTGGGGTTATTACAACGCACGTCGACAATTGACTCGCCCTGCAGAGTCAAGGAATAAAAGCCGTAGAAATTACTCCACGTCGTCCAGTCAAGAAATTAGATGTACCACAATTAACAAATTGCAGCCAGTTGCTGTCTAGCATTTCATGGGGCATTGTTAAATGATAGTTTTCTTTCTTCTTTTAAATTCCACATGTACTAAATTCAGGTGTAGCAGTAATTCCACATATTCCCTACAAATTATACTGTTACAATTACATAGATTACAGAGGTAACAGGTAGAGAGACCCTCTTAGAGGCAGCCCTGCCCAGGGAGTGGCGCCCCTGTCTGTGTGAGTCCCAGAGCACAATGACCCGGTGTGTAACATCTGGTAAAGGGTCCCAGCTCAAGCTAATGAGTGAAGACCTCAACGGCAGCAAAAGCGGAGAATATGTTTCGGTACGGTGGAGCTGGCGGAGGAGGCAACCCATTCCTCTGGGAGTAGTACAGATGGTATGGCTTTAAAATACTGGGACACCCTCTCTCCAGGGGACATAAATATGGAGGGCCCTAACACAGGGTAATGTGCCCATCGGCAAAACAGGCGGAAGAGGATCCATTTCCAATGTCATGGTTTCCCAACGGCTATGGAGGCGGTAAGGGATAAAGCCAGACGGACTGGCTATAAAGGCACTACTCAACTAATTTGGAGTCTGCGGCAGTCCATTGCAGTTTTGGAGCTTGCTACTGTGTGTCTCATACTACATGTGCCTCAGTGAAAGGCTCTGAAATCATAGTGTGTGGACCTCTTCCCTGCAAGTTGAGGTCCACCTTAAACAAAGTCATGCTAATGGCATTTTCTCCTGCTACTCCTACAAAGTCCAACGGTGATGGTATAAGAAGGTAGAAACAGATTGAGGGTGTAATTGGAAGCTTCTAGTCTGGATCTGCACATTGGCAGCAGATGGGTGATAGTCGCCTTTCCTGAGACTTAGTGGCTACTCAGGAATCCGGTCCTGCATCACTGCTGCCCACCCTGAATGGGGAAGGCCCTAGAAAATGTGGGCTAAGCATCGGTAGCCACACTCGGATTCTGGCTGGGAAACCGCACCCTGATAGACCCCAATTTTGCGGTCGTAAACATGAAAGAACTTTGATTATAGGCTCATGGAATATCAGAACTTTACTAGACAGTAATACCAGGCCTAAAAGACGAACGGCTCTTGTCACTCATGAGCTAGCAAGACTTAACATCGACGTTGCTGCATTAAGTGAAACAAGATTACTAAATGAGGGAAAACTTACTGAATCTAGTTCAGGCTATACTATCTTCTGGAAAGCAAAAAATGAAGGTGAACATTGAATTCATGGTGTTGGATTTGCAGTGAAAACTAAACTGGTAAACATGCTTAGGTTAAGACGTACTGCAGTTAATGAAAGACTCGTGGCCCTCCGCATACCACTCTATGGAGATAAATTCATCTCCGCTTTGGACAGCTCTGAAAATTCTAAGAATCAATTCTACCATCAACTAAATGCAATACTTTCCAAAGTGCCCACCATAGATAAATTATTATTACTTGGTGACTTCAGTGCTAGAGTGTGTAGAGATAATCGGATATGGGGTAAAGTCATGGACAATCAAGACATATGAAACTGCAATGCAAATGGATTACTTCTTCTTGGTCTCTGTGAAGAGCATGAACTCTTCATCACCAACACACAATTCCGTTTACTAACCAGATACTAGGCTACATGGATGCACCCACGCTCAAAACACTGCACCTCATTGATTACGTCATAACCCAATGACAACATGACAAGAAAGACATCCTCATCACAAAGACAGCTAGAAATATTGATGGCTGTTGGACGGATCATAGACTTCTTATCAGCCGACTCAGAATTTTGGTTAACTTAAATTCCATTTTTTGTCCATATTCAGAATTTTGGTGCACCAGCACACTCGTTTTACAAACCCTTCAAGGAAGAAATATAATACCTCCAAACTTCAAAATAAAACCGTTGCTAAAGAATTCCAAAATGCCATAACAGAGCAGCTGACTTCCAATCCAATCAATACCAAGGATGTGGAACTGGAATGGGCCACACTTCAAACTATCATCAAAGATTCGGCAGAAAAAACAATTGGCTACAAGAAAAGGAAGAGAAACGACTGGTTTTATAATAATAGGGGCACTCTCTTGCCCTTGGAGTGGGAACTGTTCCTAAAGGTGGATGAACCAGTATGGTCAATGGCATAGGATGGAGAAGGCCTGACGGAAACCACTCCATTAAAGATCCACTGGATATCCCTTGTTATGCAGCAATGATGGTGGGCTTTGGTACTAAATGTAATTCCGGAGGTAAAATAGTCCCCAATTCAGATCTCTGGCAGGGGTCAGGGACAAAGCGTGGAAGAAACACATGAAATATTATCTTAGGAACTTGGAATATATGCTCTCTCAACATTGTGGTAAACTAGAGAACTTAAAAAAAGGAGATGGCTAAACATGACAGACATATTACGAGTGAGTGAAATAAAGTGGCCTGAGAAGGGGGACTTTTAGAGTGATAACTTGAAGATTATATATCTGGAGAAAAAGGAAGCCATGCAGGTGTAGGAATAGTACCATATTTACGCGAATAATCCCCGCATATTTTTTAAAAATATTTGAGGTGTCGACGTTGCCAACACGCACCTGGCTCACCTAATTTTCGATGCTGAGTGTACAGTTATGCTTTGTGCAACCATAATTGGAAGAAAACTGTCCCCCTTATGTCATATTTAAACAGAAAACGATTCAGACTTTTAATTCTAAACTGACTACATTTTTTAAATAGTACCTTATTTTACAGAGTAATTTAAAATCATAATTTCTCCGCGTCACGATAGAACGCATCTTCTGGAATGTGCAGGGGTAGCTTTCCGCACTTTCACTCACTTCGGTGTGTCTATAGTGTGTTTCATAGTTGAAAATGGAGTGAAATCGTAATTCTTTTGTATTCAGCGTTTTAAGGAACGCCAAAATATCACGTAGCAGGCAGTACACAGAAGAGCAGAATCTGCGAAAACTGGCGAGGGTTGTCATTTTGAATTACAAGATGGCTGTTAATTCGAAATCATGTAATTGGAAGTCCGATTTCTGTATTACGAAGACTTTGAATTAACCAGGTAGATTTCGCCTGTGTGTCTATCTGAAGTGTTAACATTGCACGAAAAGAATCATCCACCAGCTGTCGTGTTACTGTCCAGTAAAAAGAGACCACGTGTGAGAAGTGTTTTAGGCCCGTATTCACCAACTTCGGTTACTTTTGCTGTTACCTTGGATTTCAAAACTCGGATATGTCATTATCTCGGATAACGCTTACTTCCGTATTCATCACAGAATTTATTATCTCGGTTTACTAAAACGGTTTTCGTTTCAATCTGAGTTTGAACCGCAAATTTTTCATACTGACGTACGGAAAACAAATGACTACGTGCTGCCGCCACTGTCGAATTTAAACAAGTTTTTGATTCCATTTGGGGTTTGCAAATAATATGCGAAAATTATGTCCACTATTGAGCAGAAACGAAGAAAGAAGCCTAATATGACTTGACCAAAAATATGGCTTCCGATTGAGACAGCTAAAAATAAAATTCAGGAAACTCAATCGTAAAATATTACCAGTGTTTCGCCCAGAGTGCGGCATGGGCTCATCAGTTGGATACCGCACCTTTTCCAAGACACTGGCCGGCTAGTATGCCGGTAGCGACACCACTGCAAGCCATGCATGTGATAACCACGATATCGCATACAGTTCTTTAAGACCGGAGGGAAAAATAGGAATGGGACTTTGTTGCAATAAGTAGGAACTTGGTTTGACCCTCTGACGTGTGTCACACGTCCCTGTAACATTATTTACAAAGATCCTTAATCCTTCCCTCGTAAATGATTCTTGGATAGTGGCAACAGTTTTATCCACATCGCCATGGCCCTTAATTCTTTGTGCGTGCCAAGTAAGAGGTTCCTGCAGTTTAAGTAGTATGACAGCTCCTAATTTTGTTTTAGCTGAGTCAGCAAACTTATACAGAAATCCATTGACATATTGGAAATTCTTGGCTTGCCTCCTAACTTTCTTAAATTTTGGCTCGTCTGGAGTAAGCTTGTTTTCGAGACAGTTGATGATGGATCGCAACTTAAGATCTCTTCTTCGTGCTTGCCGAAGATAACCAAGCCTGCGTAGAAATTCGTGATCTTCCTGTGCTAATTCGATCTGATGCACCTCAAGGGTTTCAGAGTTAGGGTTTCTGCTAAAACAGTGCTAGTAGATTACTCTTCCCTGGACAGTGTTCAAGTCGAAGATTGAACTGCTGCACGAAAAGTGTCCAACTGAAGACTCATTCAGAAGCCATTGTGGTCTTTAACATGAATGTTAAGACACGGTGGTCAGTTCTGACGATAATGGGGAACCCATAAATCAATTTCTGCCAATACTTGAGAGCGTAAACTATCGAGAACATCTCTAACTCAGTAACAGAGTAATGTTTCTCGTGTTTCCTGGTTTTTCTACTGATGAAAGCCAAATATATCCTATTCTCTGGCTCGTCCGTTTCTTCTTGTAAAAGTACTGCCCTAATTCCAATGTTAGATGCATCAGTGTGTACAACGAAGGGTTTAGTGAAGTCGGGTTATCCTAGTCTGATGTTGAACAGCATTTCTTTCGTTTTCACGAAGGCATGATCACACTCAGCGTTCCATTTCCATTGTATTTCCTTTCCTCAGAAGATCTTGCAACGGGACAACTGTCTGTATATATTGCAGACAGTGATTTGAAAAGAATTGACACATTCCCAAGAATTGCCTCACTTGTTTGACTCTGACTGGCTTAGGGAAGTTGCTGATGCCTTCTGTTTTAACTGGGTTAGGTTTCACTCCATTGCCATCTATGATGTGTCCTAAGAACAGTATCTCGGGCTTACAGAAATGTGATTTCTTCAGGTTGACATGGAAACCAGCATCAGATAAGTTCTTCAAAAGTTTCTCCAGTTTTACCATGTGTTCCTTTACAGTTTCGGTCACTAGGAGCAAATCGTCTATGTACCTCGTAGTAAAACGTTTTACTTCATCCGTTAGGCATCGATCAAGAGCTCTGATGAGTGCGGCACCAGCATTACAGAGTCCAAAGGGTAGCCGACAGAAAACTACGTGTGTTCATATTCTGTCAGTAACCTGGATTTTTCCTCGAGCAGAATATGGTAGTATGAGGACGTGAAGTCAACGGAGGAGAAGTATCTCATACCCTTGCATTTTCGGATGATGTCTTTGATCGTTGGAGCTTGATCATTCTCCGGAATTAGCTTCTCATTTACGGCCCTGGAATCTAGACACACGCGTAATGATCCATCCGGTTTAGAATCCACCACTAAAGGGTTAATGAAAGGACTTCGGGCCTTCATGATGATCCCGTCTCTCTCCATTTCTTCTATAATTTTGCCTACCCTGGAATGGAATTTCTCGGATACAGCTTTTTCTTAAAGGTAGCCAGCCCGTCACAAGAAGTGAGTATTTAAAATCTGGAATGAGGCTAGGTTTAGAATCGAAAAAGTCTTGTACTTTAATAATAAATTCTGGAGTCGAATCTGATCCACTTCTGTACCCATGGCTTGCCTTGACTTTTATTGTATTTTTTTGGTAGGGGCTTTACGTCGCTCCGACACAGATAGGTCTTATGGCGACGATGGGATAGGAAAGGCCTAGGAGTTGGAAGGAAGCGGCCGTGGCCTTAATTAAGGCACAGCCCCAGCATTTGCCTGGTGTGAAAATGGGAAACCACGGAAAACCATCTTCAGGGCTGCCGATAGTGGGATTCGAACCTACTATCTCCCGGATGCAAGCTCACAGCCGCGCGCCTCTACGCGCACGGCCAACTCGCCCGGTATTGTAATTAAGTCCAAGTGGTGTGTATTATACTCGCCCTCTTCTAAAATTTTGTCCATGGCCGTAAGGATTTCTTCGGAAGCCTATTGGTCTTCCACAGATGCCAACTATTACGATTCAATCGTAATAATTACGAATTACCCATCATAATTACGCCTTTACGAATCACACACCACAAATTACGATTTTTGTTGATTTTTAAATTTAAGTTTATGAAATATTCTAGAGGATACACAAGGAATGCCATTAGAGCTTGAATTCTCAGAATATTATTTTCGGATTTCTCAGTAGTCATTTATACCTCTTTCCTGTCCCTCGTTTAAGAATATTTTGAGTTTTCACGCGCCGAACGCAGTGTGTGTTTCCAGTACCGGAAATATAGGCACCTGTCAAGTGGTATATCTTGCGGAGTTGTTGTCTTTGTTCGTCACATATCAGACTGCCTTGCAAGTATGCGAGTTCTATTGTCTTTGTTTTGGCGGCAAAGTGGTGACAGACTCGGTTTAATTGTGAATGCTGTGTGCGTGACTGTTGAAGAAGTATTTATTGCGATTTTGGTTGTCAAATTTACATACATTGCTCTTCTAGGATATATGCTATTCGTATGTTACGAAATGCGAAAGGTTTGAAATAATGAAGCGATTTCTTGCGCAGGAAAATACGTGTGAATATGTTACCGTGACTAGTGACGCTAGTAATAAACCAAAAGTAGTTCAAAAATATAGGGAGGAATGCTCGAAAGAATGACCCTGTTGACTGCATTCCTCGAAATCTCATTCACACATGTTTAGTACGGTAGTGTGCGTGTAGCCGTGACATTTCAGATGCGCATGATGAGGAAGAACAACACTGAATTCCGTGCTAATATGAACTCGGAACTGTTAAGTGCTCTGTTAGTGCAGAGGATGCACATGATATCAAAAGAAAAATCATGTCACCAGTGTACGTTACCAACTACAAGCTTTCAACGGAGTATGTAAGTTAGTAAGATCTCGGAAAAAATATTCTACGACAGCCGCTGCGCCTCCTTCCCCCCCCCCCCCCGCCCGTGCCTTAACGGCTGCATTACGAATTGCCTTTCTTGAAAGTTGGTATCTCTGGTCTTCTAATTCCCTCGGAGGTAAGGTGTTTGGATTCCCATAAAAGATGTATGAATCATTTAATTCCTGAGGATTGAATGTAGCAATTTCAGAAAAATCGGCCTACTTAAAATGAATTGAATTTGCCTTCATGTCAATCATGGCCTGAAATGACATTAAAAAGTCAGCTCCCAGAATGATATTAAATTTAATGTTAGACATGGCTAGAAATACAAGAGAAAATGTCGTTCTTCCAATTTCAACATCCAACAATGTCTGTTGCTTACAAGAGACTGATCTATCATGAATGACGCCCTTAATTTTTACATGGGATACCAGTATTATTTTTATTTTTTTCCAAAATGAGCCTTCTTAAAATTGGGATGCGGGGATTATTCGGCGGTGGGGATTATTCGCGTAAATACGGTCAGTACTTTATGTCAGATTGGGTGAGAGCGGGCCTACTTTTGTTTATCGTCTAAATCCATTTCTACTTTCTTATAGATACAATATCGGGTCCTAAACTGATGCCGCGAGCACGGTTGATCCGTTGTGGATGATGACATGCATAAAAACTAATGTCCAATAACAAGTAACTGCAGTTGTGGGACCGCAACTCATCACGAGCTGCCCGCTCAAACATTTCTCCCGTGCGCTGTTACTCTCCGCCTCCGCATCATCTGAAAGATTCTGTTTGAAAAATCAGCTCTTAGTTTAGGCCTAGGCGGACTGACACGCCGTCTGAAAGAGGCCGCATGAACGTAAAATTTAGTACAAAGAGATCAAAGAGAATAAGACTGGCTTGGGACTGACGCTCCCTGCAGCTGTAGGCCGTGCTCCGCGGCCGTGAAATTAAGTTCTCTACCAAATCCCTACCCAGACCAGTTGTTGCTGGCCTGCCATGCGGAATGGTAATTTAAATTGCTTACGTTGGGAGTTACGAACGCACTAAAGAGTGACGCAAATGTGCTATACAGCATTCTTTAGCATGTATTTAATAGGACACATCCTGGGACTTCGAAATAATTGCGTAATAACCAGGGAAACATGCTAGAGAGGGACGTTTTAACCAGTTTCGACTGTAAGTAAGAATACTTGTTGAGGTGGTTTGATAGGTCCCTGAAGCCCTACTATTTCATGGATTGTGTAACATGCAGTAATATTAGCTGTATTGAAAATCCATACATAATACAAGTTGTGTAAACAGAAAATATGTTTCATGTGTGTCTATCTGAAAAGTGTACATGAATAGTTTAAAGATATTAACATTAAAGGTGTTATATACATGTCTACAACAAATCAAATTTACATGGTCTTACTGTGATATTTGACAACAAAATGGTGATGTTAAATCCATTTTGAGACCTATGCAGAGTCCAGTTTTAAGGAATGTTTACTGTATGATGTGGAATGCTGTGGTAGAATATTTTGTTCATATTCCATTTACCTACCTAGCCTCTACCCTGTATGGTGTAGAATATCATTGTGGAATGTTTTGTTTGTATTCCGTTTACCTACTTAAGTAACTATTAGATTGTAAATTATTATTGTTCTATGATATCCGTAACATTCTGGAATTGTTGTGATGCGGACGTTTGGAACAGGGTGTGTTGGCCCCTGTCAATTCTAGAAACATGTCTTACTAATTCTGCATAATGGAAAGTTCACGATTTGTGTCTACCTGTATGTATGTTCAGTCTTCAGCCCTAAGGCTGGTTGGATCCTCAACAGCTCTGCCATCATCTGTCATAGATGGCCTAGGCATCACTGAAGAGGCGTACTAGGGAAATGAGGAGTGAGGTAGTTTCCCGTTGCTTTCCTCACTGAGCGAGAAGTTGCTATTACATATCAGTCTGCCAAGCCCACTGAAATGCATGCACCAACCGACCCTATGAGCAACATTTTCACACCATTCATAGCAGGGACTGGCTGCAAAAGGAATGGCATTACTAGCATCGCTCATACCTCAGTCACTTTCATATTGTGAAAGTAACAAAATTGCTCTAGCCTATACCAGAAGACATAGTGCACTGTAAACACTAGGTCCTGCCAGCAAAGGCACCTATGTTCTGGAATATTGTAAAAACATCGCGACTTGATAAAGAGATTTGATTGGTGGGTCCGGGTGGCGATAGGGAGGCTCCTATGCTCTGATTGGTCACTCGGTAATCACACCAAGGCCAGGCTTCCCTTTTTAAGAGAGCGAGGCAAGATTTCGTGGTCTTTGGTTCTCTCATCAGTCCAGCGTTTTGACGCACGTCGGCGAATCCTCGCTCCGGATATGGACCACCTTGGGGTAAGCACGGTTGATTTCAGTTCCGCTTTAATTTATATTTAATGTTCGCTTGTATTTTCACATAGGAGTTTGCTCTACTCGCCCAGACTGGCCACTCTATTTCTCAGATATCTTAGAAAGCACGTTAACTTCCATTTAAAGATTGTATTTGTATCTTGTGTTCCATATTAGCTTCAAATTGTATTTTAGAGGTTGCATTATGTGAAGATATCTCTAGTGTTCCTTTTGACCTAATACCAAGCTCTTGGCAAGGTACATCTAATTTGTATTTCGTAAATTGTGTAACTATAGATGATTTTTTTTCGGAATTTATCTTGTAATGTTTAGTTTGGAAAATAATATCTTGAATCAGGGGATCACCGTTAATTTTTCTGGAAACCCGCAACCTTCGTATCTCTATAGCCCTGGTAGGTTCGCCAAGATCCGGTCCACGTTTCCTTTACTATAGTCGTCACGTTGCCCAACCTGATATGTGTGTTTGTGTGTACTAACGCTATTCATTTGGCGTTTATTGTACGTTAAGGGTTTAAAGGTGCCGTGCATTTAACCTATTGTCCTCTTTCACATCTGTGTATCGTGTAACTACTGAAAGCCGCTTACATATTGGTAGCCGAGCAAGTGATTGATTGCGGACGAAAGAAACATTTACGGTGATCGTACTTAACCTAAGTTTGAAATTCGTAAATCGCCTTGAAATTTAGTTTCTACCTGTGAGGATTGCTCGTGCTATTCCTTTCCATTTGAGAAAGTCGTATCCGCATACTGAATTCTACAGGCAATGTCAGAGATGACACAAGCCTATTGAAACTGTCCCTTAATTTACCTGTAACTATTCCCGAGTTAACTACGGACGAGTTGCGTGAGTCTTTGGCCGTGGTAAAAGATAAATTGGCAGAATGTAATGCCATTCTTGTGTCCTTTTGTGCTTCTGAATCCTCGCGTGGCCAATTAGCGCGGGTTAAGGCACAGTTATTACATCACCTGGACAGAATTAGGGATTTGTTGCCGGCCAATGAGCGGCAGGTGTGTGAATCCTTATTAGTACAGTTTTAAAGAATATTGAAAAAATCATAGGCTTGATTGAAGGGAAGGAGTTGACTAACACTAGTTCTGAGGTTCAAGTGTCTACCCCTTCTGAAACGTGTGAAACTGTTAACTCTGGCTCTGCATCTATAGCTTCTGAAGTGTGTACTGTGGCAACTAGTGCTAGTGTTATTCAGGAGTCTGATGTGAGCAATGCTCCCCTGGGATCTTCTGCTTTGTTGTCAAGAGCTATGACACCTGTAAGTGATTCATACAATGTATCTTCCTCGCATGTCGGTATCTCTACTCATTTTCCTGTGGTGACTGGTAATTCTGCCGGGGCTCAGTGTCTGCCCTCAATTGTTACACAAGCTGGTTCTTATGCAATGATGCAAAACCATCCCCCTGTCTTAGCGCCTCCAGTATCAAGCGCTCCTTTACGTTGCATAACCCCTACACAAGTGGTTAATAATCCGATAGTCTCTCAGATTAGCAAGAACCTTTCACAGATTATCTGCGCCTGTAACGTTGCAGGCTAAAGGTAGTCCTAACCTGACTTTCTGTCCTCCCATCCTTTCCGCAAGGGCGCCAGGATGGCTCTTTAACGCCTCAGGACCACTCTAGGCCTTCCCAGGCACCTGCTACACCTGCCTTCCACCAGATTTTCTCTAACCTACCTCACCCATTGACTACTCTGTTTAAAGGAGTCTCTAAATTTTTGGCTAACTCTGTTGATGAGGTTATTTCTTTCCTTCGGTTCTTAATCGAGTTCAAAGATCAGGCAATTGTGTACAATCTCAGTAACGATCATGTGTTTCAAATCCTATACCCGCATGTATCTGGAGCTCTTTCTGAGCATATCGTTAGAGCCATTTCGGAAAGTGGGACTGTAGATCAATTTCACGCACATGTGCTCGAATTTTTCATTCCTTCTCGTGCTTTGTCTTCCTAGTGCAGAAGCACTATTTCAGAGTGCTGCATTCCAACGAGTCATTATCTGAATATGTTCACGACATTAAGCTCCAGGCTAGGATTTTCCGGATCCACTATTCGGAGTCTCAAATGGTTGCCAACATTATTGAAGGTCTCGCCCCGAACTACAGGTCATATCTCGCTCTTTCACCGCGACCAGCAACGACCGCTCAGTTGGAAGCTGTCACGGTTTCTGCAGAAGGTGTTCGATTTGCCGACCAGTTACGTGTTGCATTAGCCCCCCTCCTATGAGCATACCCTCTCCTCAGGATACTAAAACCGCCCCTTCACCTGCTTCCGAGTCGCGTAATTCTCGTTCATGTTTCAATTGTGGCTCAACTTATCATTTCAAGTGAGATTGTCCTAAGGTTGGAGTCTTGCGCGATACAAAAGCTGCCATGGGTACAGTCTCTTGCACCAATACTTCTTGCCGTAACTGTTGGTCAAATAGACACTTCTCTAGACAGTGGCCATATGATACTTCAGGCTCTTGGCCTCCAGGAAATAGTAATTCTAGATGACTAACCGCCAGTTCTGATGGTAAACCCAAAGGTGTGGCTTCGTGTTTTGTCTTTCATAACTGTACATTGAAAGATGATTTACATAATCCTGATGCTGTTGATCGGTCCCAGTCTGAACTTAGTGTCCATTCTTTGCAATCTTGCAGGATTTCTGCCTTGCCTTCTTGTAAATTACCTTACATATGTTTAGAGGTAAATAATGAACCTGTCTGTGCCTTGCTAGACTCTTGATGAGTGAGACCTGGTACGATTCTATGAAAACCGTTTGCAAGTTACCTTCATTAGAACCCGTGTATTTAACGTACCATACTGCTAATTCCAACTCATTGAAGATTGTAGGATCCCTAGATATCAAGATAAGAGTCCATGACTTCACATGGAAAATGCCAGTACTAGTGGCAAAAGATTTATCCTGTCATTTCATATTGGGTACCAGTTTTATTGCCAAAATTGGCATGATTTTGGACGTGCAGTTCAACAGATTCCATTTTAAATTTTCTGCAAGAATCTTTGAGCTGTGTGATCGCTCCCCTATTCTGCCTTGTCACGTTAATGCTGTTCCTGAAGATACTGGCGAACCAAAAGTTTTTGATTGCCCGATGATCAGGCCAACCAAATTAGGAAACTCTGCAATAAGTTTCCTGATGTTCTTACCGACAAGTTAGGTGTCGCCAATGTTTTAGAGTACAAAATTGAAGTCACGGATAACATACCTGTTCACTCTCCTCCGTATCGGCTGTCGCCTCCCAAAATGAAGGCCCTTAAGTCTATTATTGACCAAATGCTTGCTGACGGAGTGATACGCCCTTCTAAGTCAGCCTATTCTCCCATGTTTCTTGTCCCTAAACACAAGGGGGTCATCGCCCTGTAGTTGACTATCGGATGTTGAACCGTAAAGTGGTCCTCCAATATGTTCCCCTTCCTTATTTGCACTCTTGTTTTTCTTGGTTTGCTAATGCCAAAATTTTTACCACCTTTGATTTAAATCAGGCATATTACCAGATACCTCTTGCCGAGGAATCCAAGCACCTCACGGCTTTTGCTGCTAATTGGAACCTCTGTGAATTTGAGCGAGTTCCTTTCGGGATCACGACGGGCGCTGCTGTCCTTCCTCGGTTACCGGATAACGTTTTGTCTGACATTAAATTCTAGTTTGTCTATAATTACCTTGACGATTTGGTAAACTTCATTGAAACCTTCGAGGAACACCTGGTCCATCTCAACGGAGTCCTTGAAAGACTGTGTAAAGCAGGTCTAACCCTTAAGGCTAGCAAGGTTTCTGTTTGCACACCCCCATATGTCCTTCTTAGGCCATATTGTGTCGGGGAAAGGTGTTTCTATCAATCAGTCTCGTACTGCCGCCATCCAAAATGTTCCCACGCCAAAAGATGTCAAGGCTGTAGCCAGATTTATTGGCATGGTTAATTTTTTTCGCAAATCCATTCCCAATTTTGCTGAACGGGCAGCCCCGTTAAATGCCTTGAAGAAAGGATGCCAAATTTGTGTGGGGTGATGCCCAACGTGAAGCCTTTTGCGACTTGAAATCCACCTTATGTAACGCTCGTGTGCTGGCTATGCCAGACTTTTCTAAATGCGTCATCCTTCAAACTGATGCCTCTTCCACAGGCATATCTGGTGTTCTCCTTCAGGAATTTGAATAGGTGCTTCCGTCCTATTTCTTATGCTTCTCATTCTCTGATCCTGCTGAACGAAACTATTCCATTTATGATTTGGAAGCCTTAGCTGTTGTCTTCTCTTTAGAGCATTTCAGAATGTGCCTGGAACATCTGCCTTTCGATCTTGAAACTGATAATCAGTCGTTGAGTTGGATACTGGCCAAGCCAAGAAGGACCGGTCGTGTTGCGCGCTGGGCAGTATGCATCTCTGCCTTCCAATTTGAAACTCGTCACATTCGGGGCACCGAAAACGTTGTGGCTGATGGCCTCAGTAGGATGTTCTATCCAGGCAGCTCTGATCCTCAATCAGAGCCTGCAGACCCCTCTCCTGAACAAGTAATTGCCTGTGTGAATGTAGTTGTCACCGACTCTCCCTTCCTTTTCAAAGATATAACTAAACATCAGGAGGACGACGCTGAGTTAAAACCTATTATCGACAGGATTAAATCTGGTAAACATGTTAAGCCTTACGTCCTTAAGAATGGTGTCTTGTGTTGTCGTGTTCGCAGTCACAGAGACCCCAAAATTGTCGTCCCAACTAACCTAGTTCTGGTTCTCTTCAAGCATTTTCATGAATCCTCAGAGGGGGTCATCTGGGCGTTTTTAAAACTAGAGAGAAAATTCGTAAACACTTTATTTGGAAATCCATGGATGGTTGGATCCGCACCCTTGTCAAATATTGTAAGACTTGCAACATCAGTAAAACCGCTCCTGATACTCGCCTAGGTCTGATGTCTTCCGAGCAAACTTCTCATCCAATGGAGATATTGTTCGTAGACTACATTGGTCCCTTCCCAAGATCACACACCTGCCATCATTTCATACTTGTGTGTGTTGACGCCTTTTCGCGTTTTACGTGGCTGTTCCCAACTCGTATGGTTAATGCCAACACTACTATCTCGTGCTTGAAACAGATATTTGCTTCATTTGGACCCTGTCAATTTTTGGTGAGTGTCCAGTTCCAAAATTTCTGTTGCTCATATAACCACTACACCATATTACCTGAGGCCAAATTATGCTAAAGGAGTGAATCGTAATCTGCGGTCCACTCTCATCGCTTATCACTCTGCTGACCACTCCAAGTGGGATTTATCACTAAATTGGTTGTCGTTTGCCTTTAACACCGCCGTCCATGAAAGCTACAACCAAACTCCTGCTTTGTTAATATTGGCCTTTACTCCAAATTCTCCACTATCAAATCTGTGGGCAATTAATGATCTTCTGCCTTACGACGTCAGCCCAGAAAAGATCCGAGCTAATTGGCACCGTGCACGAAAAACTTAAGAGTTTTATACACTAAACTCCAGCATAATTACAACCACGGGCAAAGGCCGCACAATCTCTCTGGCTGACCCGGTCAGTAATGCTGTGGACCATGTTATCAGTAAGTTGGCCCCCAGATTTCGAGGTCCTTGCACCATGATCCCGAGAGGAAAATTATCAGCAGAGTCCACCTCTCTCAGATAAAGGTACCTTAAGTCGTATAGGGAGGGGTAAATACCATTGTTGGTGATGCTGTAGATTTAGTTGTAAGGTATTTGTAAGTTTTTAAAGGTGTATAAAGTATTTGTAAGTTTTTTGTTGTGAGGTATTCGTAATATTTTAGACGCTGGCCAGCAAGTATTAGTTATATCTATACCCTAATCATAAGTGATTTGAGTAATTGAATCATAAATCATAAAAATTGTAATTGATGTGTGTAAATACATTAGGTATCCTCAAGCATTTATCTCCCTTAGTGTAATGAGTTTAGGAAAGTTATAGTTTAGGGTCACTGATTGGAATTTATTCCCCTAACAATTTCGGGCTCTGTTAAACTCCTGTAGTTTACTCTCACCCCCACCATATCCTTCTCTATAATGTACGGATAGTGCTTGCCCCGGGGCTAGGTGCCCTAATGTCCCTGGTGTGGGAAGGGGTTCTCTACATGAAATTCGTTGAACCACCAGTTGGGTGACTCTATGCTAGTCAGTAAATTAAAGACAGAACACAAACCATCCTTTGAAAGCGGGCTTCACTGCCAACGACATCACTTCTGCCTTGTAAAGTACTGAAGATATTAGAACTGTTTTCTACCCAATACTAACCAGCATGTTGTTTACTAAATATTGCATCGTCTTGCATTTGTCATCCACAGAAATTCACCACAAATTAGTTCCATAAGTTTGTCATCGATTTTATAATAACAGACCGTGTGAATGGGGAAGATACGTCATGAATACGAAGATAATCCCCAGAAAAAGTATGGAAGGTGATCATAGATTATTGATTTTGGAGTTAAAACAAGTGAAAATTCCTAAAATTTTATTGAAGAAGAAACCAAAGATCTGGATGTGGGAATTGGAGGAGGAGGAGGATAAAAGAATGGCATTCCAAGATTGTATAAAAAGGAAGTTGCCTAACACAAAAATACGAAGTGGAGAAGAGTGGGACAATTTAAGACAGACACTTGTGGAAACAGCAATTAAGGTATGCAGGAAAACAAAAGCAAAGGTTAAGGTAAAGGAGACGCAGTGGCAGACAGGCAGAATAAAAAAAAATAAAAAAGGAACAAGGTGAGGAAAGAAATGGATAAGGAAAAGCAAAAATATCAGAGGGATGAGAATAAGATTAGAAAGGTTACATGTGGAATACAAAAGATTGAAACTACAAGTAAAGAGGAGTATCAAGGAAGAAAAGGAGAAATGTTGGGGAGAGTTTACCAACAAAATTGAGCAAGATAGTCGAGGAAATCAGAAACTATTATACAGAGTAATAAATTCGAAAATAATAAATCAAGAAAAAATCAAGGTATTAGAGATGGAAGATGGATCCATAGTACATTATGAAAAGGGTCTTCAGAAGGTGATGGCAATGTATTTGGAAAAACTTTATAATGAGGATGACTGCTCGGAGAAAGAAGGAGATAAAAAAATGGAAATAATAATGGAGAAAAAGAAGAGAACCCGATAACATGGTTGGAACTTGAAAGGGCAATGAATGCAATAACCAAAGGTAAAGCAAGTGGAAAAGACGAATTCAATGCCGATATGATTAAGGCAGCAGGGAGCATTGGACTAGAGTGGCTATACAGGGCCCTCAATGCCATATGGAAGGATGAAAGGATACCTGAAGATTGGCAACAAGGAAGCATTGTAGCACTGTTGAAAAAAGGAAATAGGAAGAAATGTGAAAATTAAAGAGGTATAACCCTATTATCACATGGGCTAAAAATAATGGAGAAAGTCATTGAAAAACACTGAGGGATATAATAGAAACACAGTTAGAGGAAGAACAATATGGCTTTAGACCAAATAGATGAACAATAGACTTGATATTTACAGTGCGAACAATAATGGAAAAACATGTGAAAGGAACAAGGAAATCATATTCGTATTTTTGGATTTGGAAAAAGCTTATGATACAGTTAAGAGAAAACATGTATGGGAATGCCTACTGAAAAAGAATGTACCAAAATCATTAATTAACAAGATAAAAATGTTGTATCATGATAGTAAAAGCAGTGTACAAGTGAGGAGTGGTGACTCTGAAACATTTTATACGAAAAAAGGTCTCAAGCAAGGAATTGCACCGTCGCCATTATTGTTTATTATATTGATGCACAAAATCATAAAATGTGTAAAACAGAGTATCAGTAGTGATGAAGTGAATGCTTTGGTATTTTCAGATGATGTGGTGATTTGGGTAAAGGGAGAAAAGGAAGTACAAAGGAGACTGGACATTTGGAATCAAAATCTGAAGGAGTTTGGAATGGTAATTAGTAAGAAGAAAACTGTAGTCATGCACTGTGGAAAAGAGAAAGAGAGAAGCCAAGTGAACATAGACAGAGAACGGTTAGAGAATGTAGAACAGTTTACATATCTGGGTAGCAATATTAATGGAAGTAATGAAATTAACCCTGAAATTAATAACAGACTAAGTAAAGGTACAACATTTTATCGTCAAGTCAGAGAGCTTTTATGGGATGACAAGTACCCAAGAGAACAAAATTAACATATAAACAGTATTTCAAACCCATTGTAACATACGGACTAGAAATGCTGGTAACTGATAAGAGACAAGATAGTAAGATCCAAGCAGTAGAAATGAAATTTTTAAGAACATCGGTTAAAAAGACAAGAAGAGATAGAATTCAAAATATTAAAATCAGAGAATGGCTAAATATAGAACTGTTAGTACAGAACATACGGAAAGCAAGACTGAGATGGTTTGGAATGTAGAAAGAATGGGAAAGAAATTGTAAAGAGAAGGTAAGGGAAAGAGACCAGTTGGAAGATTGAGAAGAAGGTGGATGGATCAGATTTGTAAGGACATTAGAGAAGCTGGATTGGATGTGGTGGAAGTAATGGAGCAGGAAAAGTGGAAGGACAGAAAGGAGTGGAGGAGGCTTGTTAACCACACCCGGGTGACTGGAGTGGGACATTGATGATGATGATGAAGTTTTTCAGGAGATGTCTGAAATTGCACTGATTTCCATGATTATAATTTTTACAACACCCCATTTATACTTTATTCTTTGTTAAAAACCTCTTAGTATGTATATTCCTTGTATTATTAACTATTACCATAACATCTCATTTCACTTGTTATTATTTAAAATAACATTGTCTTAGGATTTCGCCACAAATGATCTTTGCTCCAATACGGCTGATGATGACCCCTAGATGGGTCAAAACTAGTACCGTATAATTTGTAATTTTGTGAATATATTATAGTATTGAAAAGGTGGAAACGTTTACGTTATTATTATTATTACTTATATACTTTTATCTGAAGTCAATTTTTTCAATGTTGGCAGTACAGAAACAAGAAGTACATGAAAATTTTCAATCTTTGGAAGTCCTAAGGTAATTAAAATCTTCTCATTTTGATCTGGGAGGAGTTTCACTCTACCCTACACTATTACTGTATTAGGTCTAAATGTTTATGGTTTTCCAAATAGCAAACACTAAATCTCCAAAGATGCTGACGAGTTTCATTTCCTACTTTGATATGCTTAACTTTCATTATTTAATTGTTGTGTGAGATGTGGATAAATACCTCATTCTCTGTCCACAGAACAAGCTGAAGGTGATGTTGGAGGCTCTGGCAGCAGCACAACTACAGTACAGGAGACTGTATTAGCTCTAAATGTTTATGGTTTTCCAGATAGCAAACACTAAATCTCCAAAGATGCTGAGGAGTTTCATTTCCTACTTTGATGTACTTAACTTTTATTATTTAATTGTTGTGTGAGATGTGGATAAATACCTCATTCTCTGTCCACAGAACAAGCTGAAGGTGATGTTGGAGGCTCTGGCAGCAGCACGACTACAGTATAGAAGACTGACGCAGCAGGACGAGAGTGTGGCTGCCCACGAGGTAGTCTCCTAGTCATAGTATTGTACATATGGGGGGAGGTAGCATGTTGTTCACACATCATATTGTTCCCAGAGCATTTCACTTACCTTCACAGCTAACAAGCCTCATTGAACCCTAGGTACCTTTTATGAAGAACTCCCTCCTGACTTACTCAAGATTGACTTGCTCTCTACAGACCCACATAACATTCATGCAAAAGTATCTTGAAGTTTCTGCTCCAGATCATTCCAGGCACCTTTCCATTGGTAGGCCACTTCCAGCTTCCATATCTCGTCGCTCCACTCACATTGTCACTTCCTATCGACATCGTAGCCTTCCGCACTCTCGACATCGTAGCCTTCTGCACTCTCGACCTTCATGTCTAAACTTCCTGCCTTGCATTACTTACTCTCTATTTACCTCCAAAGTCTGATTTCTTGAATATCCTCCTCACCTGTTTGTACCAGCAATCATTCTTCCTACTTTCTTACCTCCAACTAGTATGCCAGCTCACTCCCATATTGCAGGGTCAGAGCGGTGTAGGTATAGTTTTGTACAGAAATTGACTTTGATCACAAATGTGGCTAGTGTGCTGTTAACTTCTTCACTGTCAGCCCGTGCATATACCTTGTGGGAGATTTGTGACTTTTCAGTGCAATATGCATGCATATGTTATCTGTTGGATATCATTGGAAAGAGTACAAATTGTTCTGTGGCAATGGAGACAAGTGATCAATCTCTCCAACTGCTTTTGTTTATGGGATGTTTTCCAGTTCAGCCACTTGATGATCATGTAAAAATGTAATTATACTGTGAATGTGACTCATTTGTTGAAAGTGAAGTTCTAGGTATCAGTTTGCAAGCGCAGGTATTACATTTTCAGATACTGCATCGTCTTTTGACAAGACACAATTTACAGGACATCCAGGGTCTTCACACAGGGCAGGCAATTAGTAACCTGCAAGAACAGTGTAGGAAATGCGTTAATGAGGTTCCACCAATGAAAACGACACTACGTTCTTGGGGGAAGAAAGGCGTTCATGAGAGGAAGTGTGAACAGAAGATGCGCTTGTGTGCTGTTAGTGTGTTATTTGAGGGCTCCACAGTGAAGTCCGCTGAGCTCAACGTTCCACAATCGACTTTGTTTGGTCACATGAAGACGGAGGCCATATTGTATAACCCTCATGAATGAGCTATCCGACACAGACTGTCTTGAAGCATGTTGATCTCTTCTGGCAACGTTCAAAACCGACATATTGTTGCAACTATAACGGACGCACATAGAAACTCATACTACCCTGCACGGACAGACACAACACACCACTCACTGACATAATTTAAGGCATTTATTTTATATGAATACAGTAAAACGTTAATTCTAAGTCATTGGGACGCTAAAATCGGACTGCGAATTACGTGATTTTGAATTAACCGCCGCTAACTTGAAATTGAGAAATGCCAACCCCTGCTACATCTAATCACCTTAATTCACAGTTAAAGCTTTCAAATGCCATGGAAAAAATAATTTGTGAAATGTATCCAACAAGGTGCATTTATTGAAATAATGCTCTTGGATAACGCCATACACTGTCAAACGTAACCTCACACCCGGGAAAAATAAAACACCCTTCAAAGACAAAGAGTAATCTACTGTATATGCTCGACATAATTGAAGCAAATAGTTATAACCTATTTGATTTAAGTTCAGTATAAAACACTTGCACAGGGGAACCAACAAAACAAACTTTAAAAACCCGGACATACATATATTTAACACAAATATTAAGAATAATAATATATTACTTTGTATAGTACCTGAAAAGTTCGCAAATGTCTAATGGTCCAGTAGGGTGGTTGTTTTTTTTTGTTGGTCACACATTAGGCTTATTGCCTTCAAAGGAAGAATGTATGAAAGGTTGCTTCATCTTTTTTTTTTTTTTATCATCCCAATTGCCAAAGAGAGTGTTAACCGCAGCACATCCTAACAATCCAAGAAGAAACAGTGATAGTGAGGATGCATCTCTTCCTTAGGTGCTTTCTTCAAGTTTCTAATAAACTGGAACTCATCACATTTAGGATGTCAAACAATATTTAATCCTTAATGAGGTTACAAGGTGACAAGAATTCTCTATCTTCTACAGGGACTTCTGGACAATTTGATGTCCACTTTCTAACATGAAAATGTGCACTATTAAGCATGGACGAAATTTCTGATTGAAGCTCCTGGGCTTCTTCAATTGAGCTAGTACCTGTCAACAGATCATCAATATTTAAAAAAAAATCTCTGTGTTTGTCAGCAAATTGAATTAGACATCTTGTAGCAAGAAAGGGGGCCAAAACTTGTACCGCATGTAACCAATAGTAAGACAGTACTCCTTGATCTCTTCATCAGAAGATTCACACCAGACAATTTTCTGAAGATTTCTGTGATCAGGTTGAATTAACACACATCGGTACATCCATACAAAGGCTGTGCAGGAAGTGGACTTGCACAGTTCAACTAACACACCGTTCAATCATGACAATTATGGCAATCATGACTTCTTCTTTTAAAATGCCACACTATAGACTTTTTTTTACTTTTTTAGTATTTTAAAGTGTTTTGCTGGAATTTGAAGGACAAATCTTAAAGAAACTTTTATAGTAATACATTGTTGAACTTCATAACTCACATTACCAAAGAAGGAATGTAATTTCAACAAGAATTTTATATCATAGTTTATGTGGTGTGTGTAGTCCTACTTTTAATACAATCATATTTGTACTGTGTTCATTTCGTAGGAAGTCCTAATAAATTTCTGGTTACTAGGAAGGTAGCCTGCATCTTCTATTTTGATACCAGCCTCGTTTGCTTCATTTCTAATCTTGTCTTTCCTGGTCTGTTGACTGGATTTTACTATTTGCCTTGTACATGTTTCGAGTCCGTATGAAGTAGATATGAAACATGGTCGGTTTTGTTTTCTCGAGTAATTTATCATCCCACTTGAAAATAAAATCGAAAAGCTTCCCGAGTCCTATTAACTATTTCTTGGTTTATTGTGTTATCTTTTGAAATGGTACTTCCAAGGTGTTTGTAGCAGAGTTTGCTCCAGGAAAATGTTTGAAACTGTGCCTTTCCTGTTGATAGACATGTTGACAGTTTGTTTAGTTCATATTCTTTAAACTTGCCACTTGAAAGATTTACTTTCTCCTGTACTTCTGCTTCATTTTCTCCCCAGATGAGAACATCATCTGCAAATATTAGAGTGCTAGACTAATGCAGTAGAAGTCTGCTAGAACAAGTACGGCATGTAACAAGAACCCCGTTATAACGGCAGTTCTTGTCTGTCCTTTCAAATTTCCTGTGTGAGGACATAATATGCAAAAGCCACCAAGTCTGCATTGGCAAAATTTTCAGAAATTGACAAAAGCATGTCTCTGCTTTAAAATGTGTACTTATCATGTGTGTATTGGACAAGTGATATGCAAGGGGTTTGCGAATAATATGAGCAAAGAAAAATAAACGTATACCTATTATTTTTGCTGTAAATGTTGATTTTATTTTAGACTTGTAAGTTCTTTTGGAACATGATAGTAATCATCAAACTGGACTAGTTGGTCGTGTGATCAGGGCCACACGGCTGTAAGCTTGCATCCGGGAGATAGTGGGTTCGAATCCCACTGTCGGCAGCCCTCAAGATGGTTTTCCATGGTTTCCCATTTTCACACCAGGCAAATGCTGGGGTTGTGCCTTAATTAAGGCCATGGCTGCTTTCTTCCAACTCCTAGGTCTTTCCTATCCCATCGTTGTCATAAGACCTATCTGTGTCTGTGTGACGTAAAGCAACTAACAAAAGTAATCATCAATTCAAAATTCTGTCATGTTGTTGAATGAGAAGGTAAGTCTCTGCAATCAAGTATTTTGCATTAACAATGAAATATTTCAATAATAAAAAGCTTTCTACAAATGTAAATTCAAGAATAATGGTTAACTGAATTAGTTATGGTTCACCAAATAGATCTTGAAAATCATAACACATTCCACCTCATTCAACTGTCAGATCAGGCACACATTCCCTTTACAGGCAGGTGATCTTCCACTAATTCAGGTACATTTTCATTGGAAGTATTGATGAATTCCTTGTAGAATTTGAGCCGCACTATTTCTTGCCATTCCATTCCAAAGTTCTTTCTCAGTAGGTTGTCTATGTCTGCAAGTTTTCTTTTTTTTCACTTAGACACCGTTTGGAGGAATACTAAGAATAGTGTTCCCTAATCTCTTTCCATTCTTGAGAATACTTTTAGGAATACATAGATCAGTACGGTAATGTGCTTCATCCTGAACTGTATTATTCTCTTGATTTGAGAGATTAAGACGGTGGTTCCTGAAATTCCTTGCTGAAATGTTTAAAGTCATTGTTGATTAAATGAACGTTTCCAAATCGTGAGTAAATTTTATGAGACTCTCGAGGATGGATTACGCTAACAACTTTCTCTATGTGCTGGTAGAAATCATTGTCCGGTCACTGCGTAAACAATTTCAGTACCAGTGGGGCAGATTCAAACAACCGCCACCACAGGGTTTTTATTCTGCCCTCCATATCCATCTGCTACTAATTGAATGCATCTGATGTTTGTAAAATCAGTGCTGGAAGTGCAGCGGATATTGCATTTGCACCCTTGTTCCTGTCACACTCTGACCAGTTTCTTTGTTAACCTTTGATTGGGAAAAGCCCTCTACTATTGTAATAGCAGGACTGGTCAGGAGCTTATGGTTCATTTTTCTTGACAAGTGGTCCCCACCTAATAACCTACCAGATGTTTAGCCACTGATTGCACACAATCCTAAGAAAGTCTGTAGGAATTAATAATCTGTTTGTGGCTTGCACCTGTTGTTGATTTAGACTGTCAGTTTTCTAGACCATTTGTGTTTCGGTATGAAACTATCCTGATTCATGGAAATGTTCGGTGTTGTGCATAGCCACGCGCTTGATGTGGCTTCCCAGCATGATTGTAAGTTGGATAAACCGGCAATGACTTTACAGAATATCTGTAACAATAATAAACATTGTTGTCAGAATGGTAGTTTCATTTTATAGCATTGCCTTAAAACAGTACTAAGGTAGTGAATGAAATTCCATAGCTAAACAACTAAATATACATACCTTATCGTCTTTTCTCTCTCATGTTTTTGGTTGCTAGGATACGCTTTTTGCTTCCTACCTCTACCTAGATCACATTGAATTATCTTCCATGTTAATATATTTCTTGATAATTTAAGTGAATGTATGTGATCTTACGACCTGATAAACAGCTGTGAATACAGAATAAAGACAGGAACTATGTCCCGTGAGACGGATGAGAAGTTTCGTTGGCTCCTGTGGACTTGGAGGTTCTTGCTTGAAACTGCAAATTTCTACGTGCAGTTATAACATAAAATGGCAGGTTTTGCTTATGAGTAATAAAATATAAACAAAGAATTCTTCATTGCGCACATAACGGCGTATACAGCTTCTAAATGTTAGCAATTGGACTTGGTTGCTTTTGCACATTATGTCCTCATATTAAACTGTGTATTATCCTTCGGTTACAGTGAGAGCCCTATCACGGACGCATCCATTATTACGAGCGACTAAGCATGTGCAATTTTTTTCGTTACCGACATTTATGCACCCAGCAATTATATTGCATGCGATCGATTATCTTCAGTATCGTTTCCTCACTATGTCCACTAGCAAGCTCTCTCGTCAACATTCGAAGGCAATGTCAGAGTCGATTAGTAATATCACTCGACTGCTGTTCCTTAAAGAAAAATGGAAATGAAAGAGGAGAACATCTTTTCGTGATAAAAGCGTAAATAACATGTCCAATAGCAGTTGTTAACTCTTAAAAATAAAAGCTGAAGTAAACGATTGCTTAATTTTAATAGTAAATACTGCAATTAAGTAAGAATGTGATACACCTCAAGAAATGGCAGGGAGCATTGATTTCAAGGGTTAAGTTTATATTTTCTCGTGTCTGGTTAAATTTCGGAAAGGCTATTATCATGTAAATGTATACGGTAGTGAGAAGGTTATCATTTCTCTACTGGCAGGACGCTGTTTGAATAAAAAAGCTGAAACATTTGCCACAAAATGCAATTGATCATCTTCACTACGGTATAGTTTTCTCGCTGTATGCACTTGTGAGCTCTCTCGTCGACATTCGAAGGCAATGTCGGAGTCCCATCAACTGCTGTTCCATAAAGAAAATCAGAAATGAAAGAGAAGAACACGTTTTCATAATAAATATGTAAATAACGTGGTCGATAGCAGTTGTTAACCCATTAGAAGTAAAGGCTGAGGAAACAGTGGCGGCTCGTGACAAAATTTTTAGGGGATTCACAACATTTTTGTTCATGTCTCAAATCAGCAAAAAAGTAACATAGGTACATAAATCACTTCACTAAAATTTCCCTGTTCGGTTCCTTTTTCACAAATAATATGGTAGAATCCCTATAACCGAGGACAAATTTTATACTAGACTAATCTGTTAGTGTAGAACAAAAGTAATATTCATAATAACTTTTCTTCTTCTTCTTCTTCTTCTTCTTCTTCTTAATCTGTTTACCCTCCAGGGTTGGCTTTTCCCTCAGACTCAACGACGGATCCCACCTCTACCGCCTCAAGGGCAGTGTCCTGGAGCGTGAGATATTGGGGAGGACGACCAGTGTCTCGCCCAGGCGGCCTCACCTGCTATGCTGAACAGGGGCCTTGGTCGGGATGGGAAGATTGGAAGGGATAGACAAGGAAGAGGGAAGGAAGCGGCCGTGGCCTTAAGTTAGGTACCATCCCAGCATTTGCCTGGAGGAGAAGTAGGACACCATGGAAAACCACTTCAAGGATGGCTGAGGTGGGAATCGAACCCACCTCTACTCATTTGACCTCCCAAGGCTGAGTGGACCCCGTTCCAGCCCTCGTACCACTTTTCAAATTTTGTGGCAGAGCCGGGAATCGAACCCGGCCCTCCAGGGGTGGCAGCTAATCACACTAACCACTACACCACAGAGGCAGACAATAACTTTACTTCACTGCGAATATTGAATGATGCGAGCACTATTCTTGGATTTTAAATAGCACGAAGTGCAGGCCGGTGTTCTGCAGATTATGAGATGTCGTGTGGTCAACTCGATGAATCATCTCGACCGTTATTCTTGACTTTCTAGACCGGGGCCGCCATCTCACCGTTAAATAGCTCCTCAAATTGTAATCACGTTGGTTGAGTGGACCTCGAACTAGCCCTCAAATCCAGGTAAAAATCCCTTACCTGGCCAGGAATCGAATCCGGGGCATCCGGGTAAGAGGTGGGCGTGCTACTCCTACACCACGGGGCCGGCTGTGTTAGTGTAGAACAAAGAAAAATTCATCATAACTTTACTGCACTGCGAACATTAAAGGATGCGAGCACTATTCTTGGTTTTTAAATAGCATGAAGTTCATCTGGGCATAAAGAGAAGCATAGAAATGTGTACCACATTTAACGGTCGATTTTTTAAAAATAATTGTTTCCGAATTGACCCCAATAATACCAATATAAATGGTCCGTTATTGGACATTATAAATTTTCCAGCCAACTCATTCCTGTTGCCAGCGTTTCGCCCCATGTGCTAGGCTGGGCTCATCATTTGGTACCTAGCACATCTACCAAGATGCTGGATAGTGCATACCGCGGAGGCCACTGCGTAGGCTAATTGTAGCTACCGGCAGTGCCAATGCACTATGAGAGACTTTGTCTCATTATCAAAAATTGATGCCTGTTTGGCCATCAGATGATATAGATGTTGATTCCCATAGGGAATCTGAAATATTTGTTCCGAATGAGTAAATTTATAATACCAATATAAATGGTCCACCGGGCGAGTTGGCCGTGCGCGTAGAGGCGCGCGGCTGTGAGCTTGCATCCGGGAGATAGTAGGTTCGAATCCCACTATCGGCAGCCCTGAAGATGGTTTTCTGTGGTTTCCCATTTTCACACGAGGCAAATGCTGGGGCTGTACCTTAATTAAGGCCACGGCCACTTCCTTCCAACTCCTAGGCCTTTCCTATCCCATCGTCGCCATAAGACCTATCTGTGTCGGTGCGACGTAAAGCCCCTAGCAAAAAAAATATATATATATATATATAAATGGTCCGTTATTGGACATTATATATTTTCCAGCCAACTCATTACTGTTGCCATCGTTTCGCCCCCCATGTGCTAGGCTGGGCTCATCAGTTGGTACCTAGCACATCTACCAAGACGCTGGATAGTGCATACCATGGAGGCCACTGCGTAGGCTAATTGTAGCTACCGGCAGTGCCAATGCACTATGAGAGACTTTATCTCATTATCAAAAATTGATGCCTGCTTGGCCATCAGATGATATAGATGTTGTTGGAAAATTTATAATGTCCAATAACGGACCATTTATATTGGTATTATAAATTTACTCATTCGGAACAAATATTTCAGATTCCCTATGGGAATCAACATCTGTATCATTGACCCCAATAGCCTCCACATTATCTCGGTTAATCAGAGTTTTACTCACTCCTCCCCCGTGGTACTACAGCCCTTGAAGGGCCTTGGCCTACTAAGCGACCGCTGCTCAGCCCAAAAGCCTGCAGATTACGAGGTGTCATATGGTCAGCACGACGAATCCTCTCGGCCGTTATTCTTTGCTTTCTAGACCGGGACCACTATCTCACCGTCAGATAGCTCCTCAATTCGAATCACATAGGCCGAGTGGACCTCGAACCTTCCTCAGGTCCAGGTAAAAATCCCTGACCTGGCCAGGAATCGAACCAAGGGCCTCCGGGTAAGAGGCAGACACGCAACCCCTACACCACGGAGCCGGCAGAGTTCTACTGTATCACGTGTTAATTATTCTCGTCTTGGAAATTATAGACAACACTAGCGTAGGGAAATTCAATACTCATGTTTTTGTGGGCATGAGAATTTTCATGTTTATTTATTTTTGCACTCAAATGAGCAAGGTCTGTGCACTCAGCTGAATTCCATACACTTCTTTCTTTGTTGAACAATAAACAGGGCAAACAAAAAAGCACGTTCCTAGATCTACATCCACAGAGCCACTTGCGTGTTTGGTACACTTCTCTCTTACTCCTACACTTGCATTTAAAGATAAAAATTTCATGATGTTCCTTATTGAACTGTATCACAATTATATTGAAATACTAAATAAGGTAGTTCAACCTATTCAATACAAATAAATAAGAAATGTAGTGTTACATTCCTATTTAATTATAAGTAGAAGCGTAACCGGTTTCGACCCCAGTCCGCGTCATCATCAGCCGAATAAAATGCAAAAAACAATGCATAGGTAAGAAAGAAATTAAAGAACAAGTCCGCTCAAAAACAGTTGAAGAGGCAATATGAAACAACGGGGATAGGCACTGTAAAATCCAGAAGAACTAGAAGCAAGGTGCAATCTTCTGAACAGCAGCATAGCACACTGTCTCAAAATGTTTACGAGAAGCGGAGAACAGCTTGCATACACCATCAGGCGCAAAGTCACAACACAATCCAACAAATATGAAGATCTAAAATCGTGCAGAAACCGAAGACGAGTCGCTCGATTGAAGTAAATTGCCAGCTCCCGAAGATCAGCGCAACATATTCAATGTCCGGCACTGTGCTTTCAAACGCCGACGAAACTCGATGAATAGCTTACTGATCCAGTATTCCCTTCGATCTCGAAAAAAAAAAAAGGAAAAAACCCTACTTTCCGAATTGAACTGTATACTAATATACTATAGTGCCACCTGCATTTCGGGTCTTTACATTCAAATTTAAACTCATGCCTTGCGCTGACTTTGACTACTTCAATTAGGACCTGAATTCTTATCTTCAAGAAATAGCGCACTGTGCATATACGTTTTTCATTTTTTTCCGGTATTGCGCTTTTTACCTTTTTCTCTTCACAATTGTTTTTTACGTCAACTGTTCTAAAGAATCTACAAGATCCTAGTTACATGTTTCAATTATATTGAATTGTATTATATGTACATTTTCGCGACCGAAGCGAATACTGGATCATTAAGCTATTCATTGAGTTCCGTCGGCGTTTGAAAGCACAGTGCCGGACGTTTAATATGTTAACTGATCTTCGGGAGCTGGCAATTTACTTCAATTGAGCGACTCGTCTTCGGCTTCTGCACGATTTTGGATCTTCATATTTGTTGGATTGTGTTGTGTCTTCGCGCTGGCTCACTTAACTGTTCTCCGCTTCTCGTAAACATTTTGAGACAGTGTGCTATGCTGCTGTTCAGAAGATTGCGCCTTGCTTCTAGTTCTTCTGGAGTTTACAGTGCCTATCCCCGTTGTTTTATATTACCCCTTCAACTGTTTTTGTGGGGACTTGTTCTGTAATTTCTTTCTTACCTATGCATTGTTTTTTGCATTTTATTCGGCTGATGATGACCCAGATTGGGGTCGAAACCGGTTACGCTTACGTTTATAATTAAATAGGAATGTAACACTACATTTCTTATTTATTTGTATTGAATAGGTTGAACTACCTTATTTATTATTTCAATTTAATTGTTATACTTGCGTTTGTCAGTTTTTGTAACTTTTTCGATAATCAAATCTGGTCTGTCCGGTCCAAGCCTTTTAATTCCTAACTTATCCTGATAGGTTAATATTTTGCTGGTTAAAATTACCTGAACTGAATTCATTTCCTCTTACACAAAGAATACCATGGTTACAAACCATACAAACAGAGAAGCAAAACACAACCCTCAAATAAATTTCACTTGAAAAGATTTTCCAATCACAAAGTCAAGCAAACTCCTTCCTGCAATTACGAATACCTGTTCACAACGAGCTAGGAAATGCCTCTTTAGAATTACTAGCGAAATCTGCCGGTAATGTAATGCAATAATAGCTCCTGGGAGGGTGTGGCTAACCGTAATAGGGGAGGTGGCGGACCCTTGTGTTCAACTGTAATACTGCCAATGTTTTGAAGGTGGCTCTAGGCGGTATGGCACGTAGCTTACTGTGCTCCTCGCTAATGTGAGTATCAGTGCATAAACCATGACGTCATCTGCTTTGTGCTTGCGTATAGTCTTCAGCACAATAGCGCATTATCCAGTGTGCTCGCTGCACTGTCAGTCAAAACGAACAACTGTCGGTGTAACAGAGCTTTGATAGAAGTCGAATGCTTTGGATTAATTGTTGAAATCAGGTCGATAGAAAGGAAAGTTTTAAATTATCCATGAATCAGTAAAGATGTATTAAATCTGGGTGTTCACGTGCTCATGTGCTCCTGTGAACCCACCACCACCACTGTTTATACTGAAACAATGCGATACATCTCAAGATATGGCAGAGCACATCACTGATTAGATTATATTTTCTCGCACCTGGTTAACTTTTGGTAAGGCTATTCCCATCTAAATTTATAGTGAGAAAGTTATGACTTTTCTACAGGTGCTTGAGATATGTTTTTATGGTACATACGGAGTTAGATTAGGTGATGTTGTTTGAATAAGAAAACTGAAGCGTTTGCCACAAAATGTGACCTTCGGTATTGTTTTCTCGCTGTGTGCACTTGCGAGCTCTCTCGTCGACATTTGAAGGTGATATCGGGGTCTATTAGTAATACTTGTCAACTGCTGTTCCGTGAATAAAATTAGAAATGAAAGAAGAAAACATGTTTTTGTAACAAATACACAAATAACGTGGCCGATAGCAGTTGTTAACTCATTAGAAATAAAGGCTGAGCAAATGATTACTAAATTTTAATACTGTACACTGAAATTAAGTAAGAATGCAATACACCTCAAGATATGGCAGAGAACATCACTGATTTCAGAGGTTAGTTTATATTTGTCGTGTCTGGTTAAGTTTTGGAGAGGCTGTTTCCATGTAAATGTATAACGAGAATGTCATTTCTCTACTGGTGCTTGGAATATGTTTTCATGATACATATAGTATAGTATGGTATGGTTAGGTTAGGTTAGGTGATGCTGATTGAATAAGAAAATGCCACAAAATCCGGTCATCCTCTGTACTGTATTGTTTTCTCGCTGTGTACACTTCCGAGCTCTCTCGTCGACATTCAAAGGTGATATCATAGTCGATTAGTAATGCCGTCGACTACTGTTCTCTAAAAGAAAATTAAAAATGAAAGAGGATAACATGTTTTTGTAATAAATGCCTAAATAAAGTGGCTGATAGCAGAAAAACTCGTTAGAAATAAAGGCTGAAGTAAATGATGGTTTAATTTTTAATGTTATGAACTGAAATTTAGTATGAATGTGATACACCTCAAGATATTGCAGAGTACATCACTGATTCAGAGGACAGTTTATATTTTCTTGCGTCTACTTAACTTTCAGCAAGGCTGTTCCCATGTAATTTTGTAGTTAGGAGATGATCATTTCTCTACGTGCACTTGAAATATGTTTTCATGATACATATACAGTTAAGTTAGGTAATGCTATTTGAAGAAGTAAACTGGAACATTTGCCAGAGAGACCTCTGGAGTGATACCATGACGAATATAAGACCAAGTGTGAGGACTCATCCATTATAGTATGGTAGTTTATGGTCCCGCCACTGCAAGAACTCCATGCTCCAGCAGTTCAGGCAAGTCGGGTATAGAAAAGCGCACGAGACATTCACTGAAATATCTCGCACACTAACAAGATGAATTTTCTTTGCTCCTAAATTCAGTTTGTTGTGTGTTGTTTACTTCAAACATGTATCTTTTGTGGCTTGATTAATTTAATAGTTCAGCATGGCGTATTGTTTTGTGCCTGCGATGTTTTTCACCACCGAAGGATAGAAATCAATTTGAAAAATGGGCAAGAGCTATTCCACGGAAGGATACTGAGTTAACGCGTAATAGCAGAATTTGACACGTTCTTTTCTCTGATTATTTGATAGTAAAATGAGATAATTTTATGATGAATGGTGAAAAAGTGGATATCTCTTGTGTGAGATGGAAATTACCTCCAGGAGCAGTGCTTCACATTTTCCCTAAATTGCCGCCAAATTTTCACGCTAACTTTCGAATGTCCAGTAACCGACAAATTGAATTGGTAAGTAGAATATTACCTTTAAATAGTTCATGGGTGTTTGTTTTAATATGCTGAGAGTTGTGTGTTATTTATCTCTATATGTACACTCTAGCAACCTGTGCTTTCCGCAACGTGATGAAGGCCGTAGTTGTTATTTCCATTTATTATGATTTTTTTCCATTGCACCCTGCCGTGGTAATATTAATTGTACTATCTCATTGGCATCATTCCTAAGACCAGATGATCGATACTGTAGAGCTTGTCCACTCCAGTACTGCCTGACGGGGCACGCTTGAACTCGAGGAGTCCTCATACTTGTTCCTATATTCGTCGTGGTGATACTATAATTTTTTCAGAATGAAATTAAACTTACACTTTCATGTAGTATCGGATTTTGAAAAATAACAAAGAGCTAGCCGTAGTGTAGATATCATCGGCAAAAATGCAAGTTTTGAACAAACTTATTGCCATTTCATACTGATTTTTATGTGAATGTGTTTTTTCTAACTTTCACAAAAAATCAGATATAACGACAATCCGTTATAGCGAGTAAATTTTTCGCTGTTGTGAATTCTGGCTATAACGGACATCTACTGTACTTGTATATAGCTGATTTATGGCTTAATCTGGATTTGTGATTCACAGTGGTGTTTGGAAGTGTCAGTTCATGCATTACGAGATATAGGCTACTGTTGTAAAAAAAAAAAAAAAAAAAAAAAAATCTCTTTATTTGCGAATGAGGTGTCTACCTCGGTGGCAAATGGTACACTAAAATACATTATTGTCAAGCACTAAATTTTAAATTAACAGGAGACGAATAAAATTTTCCTAGAATACAATATTATACAATTTACGCTAATAATTTTTTCTATTAAACACACACATCATCCTTAATAAATTTATATTGTTTACAAAATTCTACTTATAATATCTTACAAACATAGTCAACTCATATACAGTACGGTATGTGAAATTACTTCTAATAATACTATACAACTGGTATAAGATTAAAATTTACATAGCATTTATTTACATATTTATATTTTACCCATTTTGGAACCTAAGTAGCATAACGACCTGCTGCGTCTTAACCAGAGCCCCTTTTGCCACCACTTTTCAGAGTTCCTGAAGGGCCTTCACAGCTACCGTAGCGGTCCCAGGGCCCTCGAAGTCCCCACTGTACTTCACCCCTACAGGCAGTCCCCTACTTGGGCTGTCCAAACTCCTTAGACTTTATGTTGTGTTACTGTATACAAGGTATACAGTAACACAACATAAAGTTTATTGCTTCAATAGTTTTATACAGTATTTACAAGAAATATAATGAAACTTGTCTTGAAGCTTGATTGATTGCACGCAGTTAATGCTGTTATTAAATGATAGACTGAAAGTCTGTGGCACAAATATATATTTACAAAGAGAGAGTCCTATATACACATTCACACCTATCTTGAGGAGATAGTCTATTCCACTGGGAAATGTCCTTGGATAGTCGAAAACTATCTGCTGTGGGATAACAAGTGTAACTTGTAGAGAGAGTCGCATTAGTATAATGCTAGTATTGGACTTGGACTTGCGAGGAACTTGCATCAATATCTTAATTCGCAGAATGCTAAGATAGCCGTCGGAGCACTGGTGAGGACTTGAGAGTGTAGCAGAATGCTTGACTCGGGGCTCGACTTGGCTACGGGAAATAGGGAAGATCAGGCAATGTCCGGAGGTGAGACCTCACGACCAGCAATCAGTCCACCTGTTCAAGACACATTTTTAAGAGGAATGCCTCCGTGTTTGACTTGCGGTGTGGTCTGGTCGTTGGACACTGGGGTACTCCTCGGTAAGGCGAGGAACATCGCTCCTTATATAGCGCTGGCTGACGTCACAGACGAGCATGCCAGGCGCAGTGCAGTCCTCTCGTAGGCTCTGGAAACATTGGTGATGCGGCAGGTTGCGAAGCTTGTAGGCGCGGAGCTGAGCGCGGAGGACACACACAACAGCTACTAGATATGCTACTCTTAAAACCTAACGGGGCGAGTTGCCCGTGTGGTTAGGTTCGTGCAGCTGTGAGCTTGCATTCAGGAGATAAGTGGGTTCAAATCCCACTGTCGGCAGCCCTAACGATGGTTTTCTGTGGTTTCCCATTTTCACTCAAGGAAAATGCTGGAGCTGTACCTTGATTAAGGCCACAACCGCTTCCTTCCCACCCCTAGCCCTTTCCTGTCCCTCGTCGCGATAAGATCTATCTGTGCAATGTAATGTAAAGCAAATTGTAAAAAAATATACACAGTATATATTGAAATCTTGTAATTATATTTATTTTCACTTGAAATATTGTCAAAATGGAGACAAAATATTACATCTTATGTCCATATATGAAAACATTTGTTTGGGTCCACATATAACCAAGAATATATCATTTCCATGGGACATTTCGATTTCGGATTTAATATAATATTCACGTGCTCTTAATTGAACTTTCATAACTACTTAATTGAATGTACCCTATGGTTCCATATCATGAACTAATGTGTCAATGTAAGGAAGTCTGAAAATTTTTATAACATCATGTTCCAGATGATATCAGTGTCCCTTTTCCAGGATATTAATGGTAACTTTCCATTTTTCTCTATACAAGCGGCATTGCTGCTTCTCAACTGTGTTCCAATTGTCATGTCTTGTTCTCTGAGCCTTCATCATCTCATTTTATTTCTCCTCAGTGGGTCATCCTCATTATTACCAGAGCAATTTGCTCATTTACATCTCTACGTCCAATCGTACATCAGTTCACTTGGAGCTAGTCAACACCATCATCTCTCTCAGTGGAGACTGCCTGTATGCAGCTCATCACTGTACTGAACAAGTATTCTGTCTTCCTTTCAGGCGGCACCAACTCCTGAGCCAGACATCAAGTCCACTGAAGAGGAAGAGGTGGATGTCAACAAACAGGTGGTCTCGTCGCTGCTAGCCAAACTGTGCGAGAAGGAGTCCCGGGCTTCAGACCTCCTCCTCAAGGCCATTGCGAACGCTCCAGACAGTGACTAACCATCAAGAGGAGGAGGATAGAACACTCTCAGGGATCGAAACTTTAACTGGGACCATAGTTCCGTTCATTCCAAACAAATCTGGTCTTTTATACCCATTTTTGTGTTTGATGTGTGGAGAGTTGTGTGGGTGAGTTTGGATGTGAGTAGATGGAAAGGCTTGTGTGGAGTATTACCTCCTCGATCCTAAACAAGTGCAATAAATATGTAAACCTTGTGGGCCAGTCTGCCTTGAAGTAGCTCACCAGACGTACAAGATGGCCCTCAATAATGAATATGATTATAACATATTCAAGCTCTCCTACAACAGGAAGAAAAGTTGAGTTCTTTCCTCAATTCTGTTATGTAACCATGACAGGCTGGTAGACAGTGCACAATAGTATTGTGATGTTCCAAACAGCATCACCCCAAGCTTGCGGTTGCGTTCATTCTGATAACATTGTTTCTCCTGCACACATTCAGTAGAAAGTTAATCAATTTTATTAAATTTTTCTGTCTTTGATTCTTTGAAAGCTTTTTCTTGATGTGCTGGTATTATTAAACTTTTCTTCATCTTTCCATCAGTGGCATACATTACATTATTAATACATTTTGAACTTCTTCTCTCTCCTTTATTGAACTCAAGTGATGAAGAAAGGCATTCTCTAGGGTAGATTACAAACCACAAATAGGGCAAGGAAATGTAATTTATTTGTGACCTTGAGTTAGTTACGATGCACATGGTCACTCCCACTGCACAGCTGGCTGGTGGTACAAATAGACTTTCATGAAAATGTTAGGTAGACCCTGCATATTCCTATATGATCTTTCGTTCATACCAGTACATAAATAGCACAAATGTTTAGCGATAATTATAAACAAAATCTTATGTTCAGTATATCTCGTGTTCCAAGATGGATTGGCAATTTGTTGGCACTTGCAGCAGCAGATGAAAACATTACCCAGCATTTAGAATCAAAATATAGTGTAAATAAATGTTGTCTATCAATTTTCTGGTCCCTTGTGACTCGTAAGATGTTTCTTAACGTTGGAGAACACATATTTGCCCATGCCATGCCTTTGGCAATGCTAAGGGCACATTCACTATTAGGCAACATAATTGTAGAACTGTGCTCCAAAGTTGAAGTTGGCCAGCAGGTTCACATCTTTATTGTGGAACTGTGCAGCAGCTAGTAAACTATGCACTATATCATGTTAAATAACAGTTGCAGAAAGCTATTTCTAGTGAAACGAACAGACTAAACAGGTACTTGGAATTAAAGGAGGTGCACAAAATGATGTCCGTTAGCTCTCAAACTCATTTTTCACCTCCTAAATACTCTCACCAGAAAAAACAGTGAAGCAGTGTGTATTTCAGACAAAATGTATATGTTAGTCCATTTGAAACCTGATAAAAATCAAATATTGTGACATTACAACAATATGGCAATATATTTTAAATTAAATAACCCATTTAAAAAGTTTCAGCTCAATAATTCAGAAACATTATTGATAGTGACAATCACAACAGTCTACCAATACGAATTTAGAAATGTTGAAACCTGGAGCTCTGCACCATTTCATATGCAGTCCATATGCTTTTAACAAATTTCATTGCCTTAGTAACGGGTATTACCACCTCTAGCCGCAGTTACAGCTATGATTCGATCAGACATGCTCAGGATGCAATCTCAAATGTTCTTTTGTATTATGAGCTCCCAATCTGCCAGGGCCGCAGCCCAGAGTTAAGCCAGAATGTCAGGGAACAACTCCTAGCACGTCTCCCAACGATATTCCAGACATACTCTATTGGGTGTAGGTCGGGACTGTGAGCAGGCCACACCATACGCTCAATTCAGACTTCATCCAGGTACTCACATACACAAGCGTAAACGTGGGTGAGCATTGTCATGCACCAGGATGAAGTTCTCACCGATGACAGGTGCAAAAGTCACCACTTGATCCACTAAAATCTCCTTGATGTATCAATGGGCTGTTAGACTTTCATCCTCGATGAACACAAGCTCCATCAGTGGTAATCCCAGCCTAGACCATCGCAGAGCCTCCATTGAACGGTGTCCTTGCTGAGAAAGTACAGGGTGAATAACATTCCCCAGACCTTCTCCATACTCTCTCCCTTCCTTCCAGTGCCCTCAAACAGAATCTGGATTCATCCGTGAACTGCACGGAGCTCCACTGCTCCACAGTCCAGTTTTGATGGGCGTTGGCGAATTGCTTCCGAGAGGCACAGTGGAGACGTGTAAGCAGAGGTCCCGTGCGGGCCTCTTGGACTTTAAATCCACTTCATACAACCTCCTCCTTAGTGTCCTTTCGCTGATGTTCATGCTCCATACTTGCTGGCCTCGACAGCTATTGTGGGTCAATCATGAAGAACTCGCATTACGATAAAGTGATCATCGCACTCAATGTGCTTCTCCTACGACGAGGACCAGGCCTCCTGGTGTAGATGTTGTCCTCTCTGTACCATTTAACAGTTCTGTATATGCCAGAACAAGACGTGCCTATAACATCTGTGCCCATATGCTGTGTTTTCAGTTGAAAAAGCATTATGACCTGACTTAGAAGCGAGAATAGCAAGACACGAGAATCCACGGCAATAAATCATAAGATGGCTGTTTGTGGTTATTCTTGTCCAAAGGCAGGTGTTGTGATTGTCACGATCAATAATGTTTATCAGTTATTGCGCTGAAACTTCAGATATATCGCCATATTGTAATGTAATAACATTTAATTTGTTCAAGTTCTCAAATGGACTAATGTTAAAATTTGTCTGAAGTGCATAGTGTTTTGCCAGTGAAATGTGCACTTTATCATGTCAAATAACAGTTTTAGAAAGCTATTTCTCATGAAACTAAGAGATTAAAAAGTTACCTCAAATTAAAGATGCTTCAAGTGATGTCCGTTGGCTTCCAACCGGTTGATCCCATCCTGTGAGATGTTCCGCATAACTTGTTGAATGTGTTCTCTTGTGTACAACATCTCCCCCATACAATAATATACACGGCACAGACTTAGAGAGCTTCTTTCTGAGAGCTCATATTTCCTACAGTTTTTCTTTTTGTTAAGAATGAAGTTCATAGTGCGGAAGTTTTTCTCTGTATTATATTTTTATTGCTGTTTGGAAGATGGATGCCAAGAAATCTGTGAATGAATTGAAACCAGCACACATTGACAGATGCCTTGCAGAGCACTCGGCTGTGAAAACCCGTTGTTCTTGACTTATTAAGCAACACTGTAGTAAATTACATTCATGCAGGAACTGCACTGTAGAATACACGTATTAACGGTGGGACAATTGCCAAACTCAGTCTCCTGCATTAAAGTTACCAGCCACTTCTACAACTTTAAATGAGACCCTGTAGTTTATGCTCACTACATGTATGCCTTCAACCAACGCAGGTATCAGTACAGGTCGTACATCCCCAGTCAGGGAAATTCTGGCTTATCCTCTAGTGCCTGATCCATCCACAGCATTCTCAATCATGAATATTTCTGGGAAATCTGGAGTCAACATACCTGGGTTCAGTTCCAGGCATCTGACCATGTGAACGACAGATCGACACCAACGTCCACCATATCACTTTCACCACTATCTCTGTTTTGTCAGGGCACATGCAGTGTTTACATCAAACAAAGCAGCCAAGTAGTTGAAGAAATAGCCAGCAGCATGTTTGTTGGCAGCACTGAGAGCAAAACATTGAGATTGAGATAACTTGATTAAAATAGCAAAATGATTAAGCATTACACTTGTATAATACAACCACTCTAAAAAGGATAATTAATTGTAATGCAGTGGTTATGTCAGAACTGATCACCAGTTACACTTCCTCTGATCCACACCCTATTTCTTGTTTTAAAAAGGATGTGTGCCTCGTGTTTTACCAATAGCAAGTGTGACTGTATATACACAAATTAATTATCCATCCACCCTAATTTTACTACTAACCTGCAATACCATATTTTCATTAACCTCAGCTTTCAATTGTGTGTTTCTTATTCTGAGCTATGAATAATCCCTGCATATTTTGTGGTGGAAAGTTGGGGTGCAAGTATAATACTGTGCTCATGACGTAAATCTGCTCCCGTGTGTCGCAGTATCACGTGTTTAAAATGATTGGTGAGCCTAAAGAAAAACTTCACGTTATTGAAGAGACTGCAGGAAAAATAAAGTTTATCTTAAACAGAACCACTGGGCATTTTGCAAACGAAACACAAAGTTCCCCAAAATCAAAAACATGATATCCAAATATGTGACTGGAAAGAGACAGTTTGGATATGCAGTCATGAATGAAATTTGTCATTAAAAATTAAATAATTGAAGTTCAACCAATTCAATACATAAAAGAAAGAAATGTAGTAATTACATTCTTATTTAAATTTAAATTCTTATTAAACATTGTGTGATTTCGCCTACTTGTTTTTATGGCTGACGATGACCTGGACTAGGGTCGAAACCGGTCCCATTTAAATAAGAATGTAATTACTACATTTCTTTCTTTTATGTATTGAATTGGTTGAACTTCAATTATTTAATTTTTAATGTTAATAATTTCAATACGGAACAATGAAATTTTTATCTTTAAATGAAATTTGTCAGTCGAAAGCAACAGAGTTATGTGTTATGCTTGTCTCATGCATGGTTTTTTTTTAACAAAAGATCGTCAATTTTCGTTGGAACACTAGCATAGTGCAACCTCTGCTAGCCAGGTATGAAGAAAATATTGTGCATTTCCACAGATTTGAGCTTCTACCAGAGAAATTTGAATTTATTCCCGCAAATTAGCAGTAGAGATCAGATGTATTTACGATTTTTAATATTATTATTCTTAGCATTTTAAGAAAGCTATACAGTTAAAATACTTTTTTTTTTTTTCAAAATTTCCCTTCCTGAAATTAGAGTGTGAGAATCATTCATGTATATACCTGAATAGGCCTAACATCTAGGTCATCGGCCCCCATGTATATACGGTACTTTCTTTTAAAGCAGTCACGTAGATATTTGTCACAAATATACCCTACATGTAGCGTAACATAATTACAAAGTACATCACTATAATAGAAAATATTTTCAAGAATTCAGCTTAAATTGAATTTTAAAAATTAAGAGAAAAATTCAAAATTGAAAGGGGGTGAAACAAGGTGACCCAAATTATTAATACCATCTATGGAACACACATTAAAAGAGACTGGACTGTGAGGACAAAGGAATCATCGTTTTAGGGACGATTTGGAGATGGCATCTGCATTTAAGATTGTCACACCGGTAGCAGATTCCTTTTCTTAAATGATGGATTGATTTATTTATTTATTTATTTATTTATTTATTTATCTATCTATCTATCTATCTATCTATCTATCTATCTATCTATCTATCTATCTATCTATCTATCTATCTATCTATCATATGGGTAACACATATAAATACAGCTGTAATATATAATATTTACAGTTTGAAGTATTTACAGGTTCAGGTTATTTACATACAGTAGTCAACACACAAAGGTGAGAGCAGAAAAAAAACTCTGGTAGGCGGTGAGAGGACACTGCTCCACAGTGCGCCAAACTGTTAACTTCACAGCACCACAACTGCACACTGCCAAATTAAGTATTCCCCATTTATGGAGGGAGTTGGCACATCTGCCATGGCCAGTACGAATCCTGTTGATGGTTGTCTAGGTCTTCCGTGGAAGATAAAAACCCTCTGGTTTGTTTTTCAGCCATGGTAGATTGTGATATTCTGATGTAGCACTGGATATCCATACTTGCTTCCAGGCCTGAAGCAGATTAAATTTAGCATCTGCTAGGTTTCTGGCTGTTCTAAGAGGTGGATGTCTAGATTTTAGCCTGTTAATAAGAACATCATTCATGTCACCATGGATTGGCAACTGACTTGTTAGTTATCTTCTTATAATCTCGTAGGTGAATTTAATGGATATTTTCCATGATAAATTATTCCTTGAAGATGTGACAAGATAGAAACTCCTGAACATGGTGATGCACTGTGAAAACGAGAGTAGTGGAACAAAACAGGGAGCTTTACTCCAATGACCAGCATCTCTAATTGCTGAAAACTTGAACAGGTTCTTAGAAGATCGTCTATAAAGAAGATCATCCTGGACCCAACTGTCAGACTTGAGACAGTCACCAATTAACCTGAAAATGTTGACAAAGAGGAAAAAAAAGAAACTTTATATACCAACTGTAGACTACTACAAACACTGTCACCTTGACAGAATAGAAGCTGTTGACCTACCATCCCAAGATTCTTTATCAATATCTGCAGTATCATACTTTCCAGTAGTCTTAAAGGCTCTGTACATATCATCGCTGCCGGGACAAAACCTCCTATGTGAAATATTTTAGCTTAGAACTTTGGCCCGTAAGGTCCTGTCATCTAAGGTGCAATATTGTGTGAATACAGTCAAGGCATTCTCGCTCTTCATAATGTATGTGCTGCGGGTCAGTATACCTCCAAAAATATTATCACATAGGAGGTTTTGTCCCAGCAATGACGGTATATTCCTAACTTACCTCTTCTATCTAATATCGCAAATATCCTATGAATTACTGGTATATCAATAATTATTATCCTTTTTACTTTTTTTTCATTCTTCACCCTTTTGTTTATATCCTTTGTTGATTTTACTCTAGATGACATTGTTTGTACCCAAATAACATTGTTTTGTATTCGATTTGGTAAGCTTTGTCAAGAGGCAGGCTCAAATTCAAGGACGCAATTAAAATGAAATATAGTATTGCCCCAATTTGTTGTCTTGAATTCCAACTTTTTCTTCATATTATGATCTTTCTTACCTTTTAACACTAGAACCGCCAGAATATATTATATACCTGGAACCGCCGATGCAGTCATTTAGACCGCTATTGAAATTATTGTATTTTCGTTCTCGATACGCACAGTTACTCATTATTATCGTTTTGCCTCTGTTTATGAACACTGCTTTATGAGTTTCAGTATTTATTTATCAATAAAAAGACACCACACACTCGTTACACTGTCGTCTAAACATGCCGCTTTGAATATGGAGTAAGTCCTGGATTTTCCTTCAAGGGGTATGGCGAGCAATCCAACCAAGTGTCATCATCTCAGTCTGCTACAGTCCACTCCCTGATGCCATCAGCACCTAATGGTGCATTATCTGGCCATGGGAGGCTTTTACATTGGTTGTCGCGTCCCCTATGATAGCATGCTTTACGGGTTACTGTTTCTACATTTGTAATAGAATAATTGAAAACTCATCAGTGCTCAGCCTATAAATCAAGAAATTTCACCAAACTTGTTATGCTGATATAAATAATAATACTAATATCAACTTACCTTCAGCTTCAACAATCCAGTTTTCAGCATGATCTGAATCACTGCTTTCCGAGTTATCACTTGAGTGGTAGTAATCTTCGTACACATTTTCTCATTTTAGGTCCTTTATATCTGGACCACATTCTACATGAGACATATCTTCAGGAATGCCATACAATATACTCAGCAACTGATAGTTTACGAGACATGTTTACTGTACTGAAACAAGCTGAAGAATGATAACACTACTGGAGACGCAGCGGAAATATCCTCGTACAATTCGTAATATATCCGAGTTCCATTGTTGTGTTTAAGAACTTTGCCATTGTTGATAGGATAATTATAAGTAGATGATTATATCTTAACAAAAGATATGTATTATGATAGTTAATACAGCGGTCATTTTGACCGCTCCGGCGGTATTAGGTATACCCATTACTAACGCCCCATCCATTGATGCAAAGTTAATTATATTTAATATGGACTTTCTTGACCAGTAATCAGGAAATTTCACTGTAGCTCAACATCCTACAATAAAAACTATAGTCAGAATTGAGTTTGGGAAATAGCGGTCATTTTGACTGCTCCGGCGGTTCTAGTGTTAAAGCTCCACTCCAGCGTATTCATCTACAAATGTCATTCCATACCATCTGTCCACTGACAGTTCAGAATATCCCACTTCATCATCTTCCGAGCCAAATGTTTGTAACATTTTCATAACACTGCTATTTCGTCAGAAATCACCCAGAACAAATTGTGCTGCTTTCCTTTGGATCTGCTCCAGTTCTCGTATCAAGTAGTCCTGTTGCGCTAGAACCATACTCTAATTGTGATCTTACCGGAGATTTATATGTCCTCTCCTTACCCTTTTGATTTACCCAGAAAATTGTCGTTTTTAAACTCGTCTTCCAATTTTCCGATTTATTTTTACTCTTCCCCTAGGATAAATTATTGTGTGCTTTGCAATTTATGTAACCTAATTTTCAAGCGTATTTATTTGATGCTTTATTTTGCGAGTGTATCTTCAGTCGCCTTCGTGTATCGTGTTTCCTGCTCACTACAGCATCCTGGGATTTCGGGACTGCAATCGTCCTACAAGCAAGAGAGACTAGCGCGTGCTTGCAAATCAGTTAAAGTGAGCTTGATAGCTGCAGTCGCTTAAGTGTGGCCAGTATCCGGTATTCGGGAGATAGTGGGTTCAAACCCCATGTCGGCAGCCCTGAAGATGGTTTTCCGTGGTTTCCCGTTTTCACACCTTAATTAAGGCCACGGCCGCTTCCTTCCAACTCCTAGCCATTTCCCGTCCCATCGTCACCATAAGACCTATCTGTGTCGGTGCAACGTAAAGCAACTTGCAAATCCGTTAATCGGGATGAAAGATTGAATTTCTTATTATGTGGTTCACGCGCTGTTAACATCGTTTCTGTGCATAGTTTCGTTGGGATTGTAGGCCATTTGCTTTTTTTTGCTGTTCTATGCTTTTCCCACTGTCGAAGTCATATGTTAATAATGTATGAGACGTATTGATCTGTTTTGTATGTGATAGTTTCGCGTATTTAAGTGCATTTGTGTTCATTCTTAATTCATAATTTCAATGAGTCGTATTTAAGTGCATTTGTGTTCATTCTTAATTCATAATTTCAATGAGTAGAGTGTATTTCAGAGAGCATGTCGGTGACAGTTTCTGGTATTTCTCTTCGCATTATGACCACAAAACATAATAAATGCTATCTCCAAGTCTTCAGAGATATCTATAAAATTGAATTTCCATTCATGTTTACAGTCTAATAAAGGAAAATGTTATGCATTTTGTTGAGTGTTTGTTATATTTTCTTGCAACCATTTTTATGTTTTCTAGATTTTAAATGTAATGGTCCAGTCACCTTGTAACTGTAGATATGGATGCCTTTTATGTTGTCCTTTTTTATCGAAACCATGGCAATGAAATGCAAGAATTAAATGTTACACTCTTACTAAAACCCATAAATATGAAGAGATCTGTAATTTTTATTTACAGCCTTGTTAAAGAGGACCTTTACTAACATCTAAGTAACTTACGTACAGTGATCGCCGTGAAGTTCTTTCACCCAGTCAACACAGTATTTTAAACTGAGAGGACTTTTCCTAAATCTATTAAAGAAACTATTTTAAATCTCTGGTAAGATCACAATTAGAGTATGGTTCTAGCGCACCAGGACTACTTGATACGAGAACTGGAGCACGATTTGTTCTGGGTGATTTCTGACGAAATAGCAGTGTTACAAACATTTGGCTCGGAAGATGATGACTATTTTAAATAGTTTCTTTAACCTTTTCCGGTCCAACGTCGAGCTCACCTCGACATTATGTTTCATTCTACGCGAGAAGTTATTTATTGAAATTCTTTGAGCTGATTGAGATTGATCGATATCCCTTGAGTTTCTAGAGCAAAATTTTTGTGCACAAAGGAAGCCGTTCTCTTATCTCCATGAAAATGATACGAGATATGCAGCCGCGTATCGTCGTGGTTACCCGCGGCCTGTCGGCTGTGTTTACATTGAGTAGTGCTGCGGACGTGTTGTACTTGGCGTGTTTATCTGGGAATGCAAATTGTCTCAGTTGAATTTGCAGTATAAAAGCGGCAAGTATGAGTGAAGAAGAAATATGTATGCACGTTTATTTAGAGAGCAGTGACGATGATTATTTATTTGAATTACACAAAGAGTTTAGAGAACTGCCAAGTGTAGATTAAGAACTCCATCATTGCAAGTTGTCAATTTTTCATGCTAAGACACAAAAGATACAATGTATCCACAAATAGAGTCCACCAAAACATACAAATGGAGCCCCCACTTAGTTGGTTTCTTGGGGTTGTAGGTTATAAAGGATATTCTTCCCTTGAAACCAACAACAGATTCGTCAGCTGACAAGTTTGGTCCAGGTATGAAATATTCCCTACATTTACTGTCTACATATTTTAGAAAATTACTGACTTTCTGGTTCTAAGGCTGGTACCTTGATTTTGAGTGTTTTCTAAATGGAGCATCCCAAATATTTGTAAAAAACTTTACCTAGTAAAAATTTCACTGAAGAAAGGCACACAACAAACAAATTCCTTAGCCTAGTAATCTTTCATGCCGACCCCATGGTGTAGGGGTAGCGTGCCTGCCTCTTACCCGGAGGCCCCGGATTCGATTCCCGGCCAGGTCAGGGATTTTTACTTGGACCTGAGGGCTGGTTGCAGGTCCACTCAGCCTACGTGATTAGAATTGAGGAGCTATCTGATGGTGAGATAGCGGCCCTGGTCTAGAAAGCCAAGAATAACGGCCGAGAGGATTCGTCATGCTGACCACGCGACACCTCGTAATCTGCAGGCTTTCGGGCTGAGCAGCGGTCTCTTGGTAGGCCAAGGCCCTTCAAAGGCTGTAGTGCCATGGGGTTTGGTAGTAATCCTTCATATCTGGCAAATGAGATGTTAAACTTTTATGTGAAACTGTAAATAACTGACTAGACTCATATTTATAGAATAATAATAATCATAATAAAATATATATAATATATCGTATGGTTGTACAAGTACACAGAAGTTTACAAATAATCAAATGGAAATATCCAAATTTGACAACCATTCCAGAGCACATGGTGTCACTTGGTGTAGTCTTCAGACCACCGTCAAATGCACGAAGTGGGCACTCTTGAACAATGTGTTGTATGGTTTGGTCCTTCACTCATAATAATAACATAATTATAGTTACGAATGAAAGTTCTGAGTTTAATCTGACTAGGTAAAAATGTGCAAAACTAATTTGGACCAGTTTGTTGGAACATGTGACAGAAAATTGGACTGCAAAGGGTTAGACAAGTCAGTACCTATTATGGTTAACAACAGGACTTTTCCTCTCAGTGAAACTTTGGTTTTTATACATTTCACATACTATTCATCTGTCTTTGAAATCTAGACCACCACTAGCCATAATCTTCACTAACCTATTCTTAAGTTCAACATTTTGTCTATGACCTGTTTTAACAATAACATACTTTCCGTTATATCTGTGTTCCATCTAAATCAAAACTGGTCTTCAGCTAAATTTAGTTCAGTTTTATTGCTTATTCCATTATTTACGGTATTCTTCTTGTGATTTTTTTTGACATGTGCGACAATAAACATTTTACAATTAGAGGTTTGTTAGGTATTGGGATCATGAGGCAGTTGTTAAAATTGTAAAATTTCTCTAATTTTGTATATTTCTGTGATCAGTTTAAAAATACAGCCACGTGTTTGATCATGCAATCCCTGTATCATTTCTCTAGTCAATTCATTGCATCCGTGTGCTTTATTAGTCTTCAGTTCTTTTCCAAACGGTCCTAGTTGATCGTGTATCGCACCTGGATCTTCATATCGCTTCCCTCCCACTTCTTTGTTCTCAAACATAATCGGTATTCAAGGAAAAAAAAAAAATTTTATTTTGTCAGTTGAACACATCCATTAGAAGTTTAACACAAATTCTGAACAGCTGCGCCACTACTGACAGAAATTTAAGAATGGCAGGAGGGCTGGTATAGTGCATATTTATTTTTTTTTTTGCTAGTTGTTTTACATCGCACCGACACAGATAGGTCTTACGGCAACAATATAGTGCATATTGGGCATGCCTGAAAAGAAGTGCACCACCTCGGAACAAGTCCACCTCTGCAGCAGTTGCCGGTACTCTGATCAGGGAGTTTAAGGAATACACACACTTTTCTGCTGTTGTGTGGGTGCAAGAATTTGACATCCACATCGTATGAACTGCAACGTACTGCCTGTATGCAATTTGTTCCATAACTAGGAGAACCTGTTCTTGGAAGACTAGAACTTCATTGTGTATTTCATCACTTTCGCTACTGTTGCCAGGACCATCACGTGCTTCTGCATGCTCGACTTCCCAGGAGGTAGTGGCTTTAAGTAGCAGGTTTCGTTGGAGTGGAACCTCCTCACTGTCTGATAGTTCGTGCACAAAACCCGCTCATGTTTGGTTCAGAAGTGACAGAAAAGCATCCTTCGAAATGTGAAAACAGCTCATTATAGGTGTTAAAATCCTGGAAGGAGAATGAATCCACTCACATTCCTCGACATGTGACTTGGTTGGTCCATTTTCTTCTTTAGATTGGATTTTAATCTACCACTCTTATTATTATTGAAACAGTGCTTGGATTTGTAAAGGCACTTAGAGTGCACTCGGGAGACAGTGGGTTCAAACTCCAAAGATGGTATGCATGCTTACTGCCTCGTTTTACGATTATCTTTTGCTTCTGATAAGCTTTATGTTGCTGAGCTGCTTTATGTACTATTAATATTTTTGCTTCAGCGAACAGAGAGACCTTCTGAATGCCTGTTAGAAATAAATGTGCTCATTCTTCTGGTAACCGGCCCCGCGTGCCTGCCTCTCACGTGGAGGGGAGCTATCTGACTGACTGAAAATCTCTGGTTTTTTTGGGCAGATTTTAACTAATTCTTTACCGAACTCGATAGCTGCAGTCGCTTAAGTGCGGCCGGTATCCAGTATTCGAGAGATGGTGAATTCGAACACCACTGTCGGTAGCCCTGAAGATGGCTTTCCATGGTTTCTCACTTTCACACACGGCTGCTTCCTTCCCACTCCGAGCCCATTCCTGTCCCATCGTCGCCATAAGATCTATCTGTGTTGGTGTGACGTAAAGCAACTTGTAAAAAAAAAAAAAATCTTAATGTCCAGTTTGTGAAGGGAAATCTCCAGGGCACAGCCTTTCATCATTTCCTCTTCTCCTCATTTCGACTGGTTTTGGATTTATTTTCTGGACTTCACTTTGTAGGGTGAAGCTAGGTATACATGCGGTTCTAGAGAGAGAAATCCAAAAAGGATAGCTGCCCTTGAATAAGGGTGAAGATACAGGCACATAATTAGTTTATTCAAAGAATATTATGAATTAGAATACATTTTCTTCTTCTTCTTCTTTTATGACCACATAGGATCACTTTAGTCAGTCCGTCGTTCAGGTCTCTTTGAAGGGATTGTTCGGGCTTTGCGGTCCTCCCAGTACTTCTTCAGACGCTCCGATCTTCGTGCCCTTTCCTCAGTTGAAAATGTGCGTGTTGTTGGTTTGTTTTGTGTAAGGGTAAAGCGGAGGTTTGTATTCTTGAGTTTTGTATTCAATTTTATCTTATTTTTGGTGTCTTCTGTTGTAAGGCCTATTTCCTTCAGATCCTCTCTTACTTCTCTGATCCATTTACATCCTGTTGTGGTATTTTTTGAGAATATCTTTTATTATTATTAACTTGATTGTCCACATTGGACAATTGTTCCGATCATCATTGTCTCAGTTTATTTTCTTCAAGTTAAAATTGATTCTGAATAAATACATTTATAAACTACCTGAACGTGAGAACAGAATTATACATCTTAATTAAAATGTTTTATTCTTAGGACGTGATCGCCGGGCTGAGTGGCTCGGACGGCCTTCTGACCCAAACTTGGCAGGTTCGATCCTGGCTCAGTCCGGTGGTATTTGAAAGTCAGCCTCGTGTAGCTAGATTTACTGGCACATAAAAGAAGTCCTGCGGGACTAAATTCTGGCACCTCGGAGTCTCTGAAAACTGTAAAAGCAGTTAGTGGGACGTAAAGCAAATAACATTAATTAATTAAGAACATCATCGGGTTCAAATATATTTAGAAACGTGTAAACATTTATGTTTTGTTCTGTTTTAATCTTTAAAAACATGAATTTTGGAGCTTGTCTTATGAAGTCCTCACTGCTCTCCACTCTAGATTAGAATGCAAGCTGTTCCAAATCCGTTACTCTGTCTTTGGCGTGATCCTTTGACCTCCCGCCATGCCCTGGCTAGTGCTCCCCTAATTGTTATTGTAAATATAGTTTTCATTTTGATCATAAATTAAGGTGTTCTTTGTTAATTTAGTTTATTGTTAGTATTGTATTTTTTGTAAATTTAGTATTTTAAGAAAGTAATCTGGCGTGGAAATTTAGTTTTGCTTGCAGATTGTTACTTGACATTTGAGTTCTTTCAAATTATGCTACCATTTTATTTGTTGTTGTTGTTGTTATTATTATTATTATTATTATTATTATTATTATTATTATTATTATTATTATTATTATTATTATTATTATTATTATTATTATTATTATTGTGTATTTGAGATTAAATTTATGTTAATGATTTGATTGAGCAAAGTGTGAAACGAATAAAAGCGTACCTACTAAAAACATCTGGAGTGGCGAAGATGCTCCATAAGCTCTCAGATTAAATACTTCAAATACTTCTAACTTGCTCGTCTTTATGAGACAGCTCCAGATACTATGGTGTCTATATGGGAAAGGGTTTCATTCTCATCACAGTGATGGCAACAGGTTTCTTGGCTTCTACCAAGGATACTGGGGACTGCGGTGATGTTACAGTTTATTTTTATTGCATTGCCACATTGAACATCACGTACAGCTTTTTCTAATAGTTCTGGATCGGAATTGCACCTTGCTTGCCTTTCATGCTCTGTCATTTCTAGACATTGCTTTCAGTTTTCAATAACATGTCTAAAACACTCACAGCAATCAACTGATCTCATTAACAACATAACTATAATGCAGTCCTTCAATTGAAAGTATGTACTTATGACAGTGCATGCTGGAAATTGTCCAAGACTCAAAATAAAAACTGCAGAGCTTGGGAATCATAATCTCAACACGTGGGAGTGTGATTGCTGTGGCAAATCTACTATCTTCCTCTGCTTCTTCTTTTCCAGCCTATTTCAATCCACTGCTGGATATAGGCCTCTTCCATATGTTTCCATCGTCTTCGGTTTTGAGCCACTTGGAACCAGCATGTTCCAGCCCACAGCTACCATACTGTCCGAAATTGCCCCATTTGGAAGTAATGCCAGAGATTTAAGAATGGCAGGAGGCTGCCGTCACAGTCCCGGTACAGCCAGAGGGCTTGTACGGTACATAAACTGCACCATCTTTGAACAAGGACATGAGTTTCTAGACTTGAATTCATTGAATATTCCTTTTGAGCTCTAGGAAGGTAGCCTGCCATTTAACCCCTCATTATGCTTTTTAAGTCGAGGTTCTGTTCTCCCTTTTCACTGCTGACTATCAGAACGCTCCATACTGAATTTTTAGTTTTAATATGAGGTCTAAAACTATATAAAAAGTGAGCAAAAATAATAAGATACTAGAGGACCTGCGCTGCCCCGCAGCATTCATTATAAATAGGTCAGATAACTCGTCTTGATACACCTGTCATAGCCATATTGTCTTGCCTGCCCTTTTCAATGGTTTTATGAACATTAAATAACAAGCGTGTTATGGTATGCCACAGTTGCTAGTGAGATGTCTTCATGCCGTCTGACAAAAAATCTGTCCATAAATTAACTTTTTTTATCCTGCAGTTTTTCATGTAAAGCTTGGTATTGTGTCGTAGAAGGCAGTTGGATATTTATTAGCCGTTCTTCTATATAGAACGGTTGTCTTGTGAGCTTATAGGTTAGTCTCGAAGGAGCATTGTTTTGCCAGGCAGAGAACGTTTTAAAGATACGTGGCCTTCACTCTTTCTGATATAGCTAGGTGTTCCCAGATAATGTTTAAGACGTATGTCATAATGCGGTCTGTTTGTACGTAGACTTTTTTTTCTCTTAGCAGCATTTGACTCATTAAAAATGCTCTGCCATCTGTTGAATATATTTGGAAGCTGGAAAAGGTTAGAAAATCAAAGAGTATCTAGCGGGGAATATTATTCTTCCATGATGAGATGTAGTAATCAAACATGGCTGCATGCAGTGACATTACCATACCTGCCACCGCTTCCGATTTACCTGGATTTTGTGATTTATGTTTACTTTTCCCTATTTTTGACCAATATAACCTATAGTACAGCCAATACTCTTCCTCTAGGATAAACGATAAATTCTTATGTGCTTGTGTAATTTACGAAACATCATTTTCAAGCGTACTTATTTGATGCTTTATTTCGTGAGTGTTTCGTCCATCACCTAAGTGTATCGTGTTTCCCGCTCACCAGGCGGCAATCGTCCTGCAAGCAAGAGAGGCTAGCGCGTGTTAGCGACTCAGTTAATCGGGATGAAAGAATGAGTTTGTTATTGTGTTGTTCGCACGCCGTTAACATCGTTTCTGAGCGTAGTTTCGTCTGAGTTTTTGGCCATGTGTTTTTTATTGCATTTCTTCGAACATCCATTATGCAGCTCCGGATGTGTTTTGAAATAAAGATGTCAACTACTCAAGTAGCAGGCTTCCTATTGCGAAAGCGGGCATTCCAAATACAGGGTAACGTGCTGCTATTAGCCGTTAGGAAATCCCACTACACTAGTTTTACGACAACTGTTTCGGGTACGGGACATTCTGTGATCTCAAAATTGTCAGTCCACAATATTGGAATAATACTGCATCATACAAACTCGCGGTGATCAGTTACGCCGAAACATTGGGAATACGGCAGCGGGGAGCAAGTATTCAGTGTCCAAATGAAACGTGCCCTACTGCGGTAACAGCGACCAACAAGTCTCGCAAAGCATTTCGCGGACCAAAAAGCGGTAAGTTTCCGCAGGTAGAGGATTATCTGCTTAAGTATATGATTTTTTTACACAATGTTGGATAAGCAGTTTCTCACAAAATGCTGTATTTTAAAGAATGAGAAAGAGCCGCTGCACATGGAATCGGTGTCTTGGATTTGATGGTTAGCCGAGGCTTGATTAATTTTATGAAGAGAGATGGACTTTCTCTTCTACGAAGAACAACATTATGCCAAAAAATGACGAATGATTTCGTCCATTTTCATCGCTTTGTGATTGAGAAGCGTAAAGTGAAAGAAGTGAAAGAATATTTGATCTCCCGTACAGGAACAGCAGGTCAGACGCCAGTCAGTTTCCATATGCCACAAAGTCGAACAATCAAGAAGAAAGCAACGTACAGCGTTATCGCACGCACTACCAGAAGCAAAAAACAAATAAGTACTGCAATGCTTGCTGTAACATCCGATGGCAAAAAGCTTGCTCCTTACATTGTTCTTAAACAAAAAACAATGCCTAAAGTAAAATTTGTGCGAGCGATCCACGTTCGTGTTCAAGAAAAAGGGTGGATGGACACGTCCCTCCTTTGATGCCCGGCCCTTCTCGTGTTGGACAGTTTTCTTTTTTTTTGCCGGTATGTCATTGTTATGACATTACATGAATTGTACTTTTATTAGTTCATGTTTATTTCACTTCAGGTCGTATTAAAGCTCATAACAGAAGAATACTTTCCAGTGTCGGTACTTCAAACCCACGTGTCTAACTTACCTGATGTGCCCTCATTTGCCTTTTCAGCAAAAATCTCACGCCAGAATTTTACGCGAAATGACGATAACCGCAAATGAGTTGAACCAGTTATGTTTATATTATATTTGATGTATCTTTTAAATGTAAATGAATTGCAAATAATTTTTAAATATCTGAATTCCTTGAATAATTCATGCATCCGAAATTTTCACATGTATTTTTCATCAAAAAAATGCGTTGATTACGCGAGAAAATACGGTATTATGCATTTTGTTGCATGTGTCGGTGTGACGTAAATATTATTATTCGTATGTGTCATAATGAGAATGATTTAGGTACATTTTGTTGTAACAATTTTTATGTTTTCTTAGTTTAAGATTTTGAATTTAATAGTCAATTCGCATTGTAACTGTAGATATGTATGCCTTTTATCCTGACCTTTTTTCACCTAGACCGTGGTGAAATATATGTGTGAAATCCAAGAATTAAAAAATCTTCCTATTTTTGGTTGCTAAAAGTTGGCAGGTATGCATTACTAAGGATGAAAATTACATACATCAGAATATTAATGAAAGTGTTAGTGCCTGGAATTATTGGAGTGATCATTTTATGATTACTCCAAGTTGGCTGAACTTATCCTCATGATTCACCGGCAGATGAGAGAATAAAACAAAAATGAAGCAAATTGGTCCAGTAGAACGGACGTACGGATTTGCCAAAGTTATTTTTAGTTAACTCTTTTAATATAAAGAACTCGCGAGAGAATTCCAAAATACCTTTCAAGTTTTTTTGCACAAAAATTAAGGACAGAGAAAATCAGAGTTTTCCAATAGAGGTATCCTATAGGACACGTCTTGTACTATAGACCATACATATCTCGTGCATCGTGTTTCAGGTATAAGAAATAAATACCGAAAATGTGAATTCTAGTTCCATTTGGACGTGCATTATGGCAACACTGATAGGTCCGGAAGTCAAATGAGATGCAGCTTGTATGTGGTTGCCAGCATCGCATTACTGAGTAAATGTTTATTGTTTTGAATTTTTAAGACAAATAGTTGCAAGAGATTTGGAGAAATGACCTCATAAAGTTAGATCTTGACAGTTTAGAAATGGAGTTGACTGGATTTCAAGAAAGCACTACACGGGTGAGGAAATTCGTACAACTTGGCGAAGCATTGGTGAAAATCGAGTGTGCTGTTGATGGTGAATACTCTCCCCAGAAGCCAAAGAACAGCCTGCCACTTGCTATAGCGCTAGTTACACCTGCGAGCGGCTGTTTTCTACAATGAATGTCAACAGTTAGAAAACGTCTTTCTAGTTATCTAAGTGTTTCTCTTGTGTTATTGAAGCCAAGTTTTGAACCTGACATAATTGGCATGACTATTAAGTATTTTCGCGATATTAGCAAAATACGGCCATGAAGCATGCAATCAGATGTATTATTTTACAACGTAGATATGTATATGTTATAACTAGAGCCCAGAAGTTAGGCAGAATGCTTTTTTTATTTGCATGTTTATATCGAAGTGTCAAATAGAAACATATGTATTTCCTTAAATTTGGAAACTGTAGGACAAGTTACTATTTTGCCTTTTTTTTTAACCCATTTTAGCTTCTGTTGCCTGTTTGATACCTTAATGCCTTTTCTGCACGTTTTTTTGAGTTGTGGATATTTTCAGCTGCTATTTATTAAATCAATATTGGAAGAAAAGAAAATATGATTCCATGTTAATAATACACAAGACTATTTCATTCTAACTTAATAGATAAATAAATAACATTTACACAAACGATATTTTAATATTATACACATCTCTACTGAAAACACACTCCAGAAGCCAAATGGTCGATAGGGTTGCCCTGCTACGTAAGATTAAATGGTGGTGATTATTGTTCCAAGAGGAAAAGCAACTTGGTAACCATCTTCTATTTACACTAATCAGAAGGAAAATGGAAGAGGTCTGAAGATATCGGCAAAGGAAACGGAAACGCCACGAAGGGCATGAAAATGGAAAACCTAATACCGTCGGGGTCTGAAAAGAATAATTGACCAAGGGAGTTCTGGTGTGAAAGATAAGAGCGAAGATGCTGACACAAGTACGTGGAAGCAACGCCAGACTCCGCTAGGGGAACCGTGGTAGCCAACCCACACTCCCAAGTTGAGAGGCCCTGCTCACCCTTTTTAGTCGCCTCTTACGACAGGTGTTATTCTAGATTCACAATTAAGTATTTATTTATTTTCCACCTAGTCGATACAATGATTGCTTAAGGCAATTTTTAATAGTCAAAAGTGGTACATGTTTCGTATATTATCAACATCTTCAGCCACATAACACTGTTTAGATGAAAAATATATAAAATTGACAAAGTAATGCTTTAGAGGAAGTGTCCTTAAAATTAACATAAGATTGACAAGATTAAAACAAACAAATAACTCAAGAGAAAATATATAAATTATTTCTACAATAGAAAGCAGTTGTCAAGGAAACACTTGTACAATATTCCATAGAGAAATTGTCCTAATAAATATTCTTTTCTTAATAATTCATGAAAAAAGATCAATTACTTATAAATTGTATAATTTTTAATTTATAAATTGATCTTTTTTCATGAATTATTAAGAAAAGAATATTTATTAGGGCAATTTCTCTATGGAATATTGTACAAGTGTTTCCTTGACGACTGCTTTCTATTGTAGAAATAATTTATATATTTTCTCTTGAGTTATTTGTTTGTTTTAATCTTGTCAATCTTATGTTAATTTTAAGGACACTTCCTCTAAAGCATTACTTTGTCAATTTTATATATTTTTCATCTAAATAGTGTTATGTGGCTGAAGATGTTGATAATATACGAAACATGTACCACTTTTGACCATTAAAAATTGCCTTAAGCAATCATTGTATCGACTAGGTGGAAAATAAATAAATACTTAATTGTGAATCTATTGAAGTGCGATACGGACCATGAAGCTGATTTTATGTAAGGTGTTATTCTATCACCTTAAAATTAAGTAGTAAAATGGGATGCAGGTATGCATTACGTAGCTTACATTAAACCATCTTTATTAAGTTAGTGCCCATTTTGTCATTATAAATGCCTATTTAAATTACTTTATTGCCTATTCCCTAAATTTTTAGTGCATTTTTGCCTGCCTATGTTAGCAAAAAACTGCCTGAACTTCTGGATTCTAGTAATAATGTATTATGAAACTATGAAATATAATTTGGAATTAGGGATGGAAGTTGACGGTGGCAGGGGGGTGTAGCCATTACAAACGAAAATATCAAGTGGCACAGTAGACAGTTGATATTAATAAACCAGACTTAAAATAGCACACTGGTTGGAAAAAGTTCGCCATCCCTGCTATAGAATGTCCGATATTCAAGCGCTGATATCTGAGTATTCATCTTCCGATTCAAGAGTATTCACAGCTTCTGTAAGTTTGAAATCTGGAAGCACACGTGTATGCTACTTGAAGCCATTTTTTACAAGCCCTGGAGACAGGTGCTTTTCGGGACTGCCAACTTCCGTTGTGTACCGAGATTAGTGCATTATTTAACCTGATATAGCATTAAAATGCTGTCTGCATTTTGACTTATGGACATGGTCCATTATGTTCTTAAAAATGTAGCTTGCTGCTACACAAGTTTTAAAACTGAAGGAAACTCGAAATGTATTCATTTTATTTTCAGATATTTAGCTGAAGTTATCTGCGAGGTATCTCGGGTGCAGCAAGGATGTTACGTACTACCGCGCATGAGATATCTCATGCATAGCATTGTAAAGGTTAATACACAATGTACACAAATTGCTCACTTTTATAGTTTTCCAATCGTTGTGTAATGGTGATCATCCCGAACCCTTGTGGCATTCACCAAGTATCGCACAATCGGGCAACATGTTGCAGTCGTTGCATAAAAAGGTTTTCATGTTTTTTACCCATATTGAACTTAATACCAATTGTTACAATTCTTCTTTTCCTTTCCACCTAATTCAATACAAAAAAATGTTTATTGTCTGTAGAAGGACATTTTTTTACAATACAACACTAACAGGGACATGTTTCACTCATTATATCGAGCATCCTCAGCCTCATTTGAACAAATATCTCAAGCTTAAGTCTTTACATTGAACCTTCATATAAATAATTTGTTGAAATTATTTTACAATAATAAAATGTTACCACTATTTAACAAATAATTAAAGAGAATTAACAAATTAAAATATATAGCTGTGATGGACTAGACATTGATCACAATTTGCTGATGTCCAAGTCATGGTAATGTTCTAAACATCTGTAAGATTTGGCTAAAAATCTTGTTACTTCCCAGATTTTACTAACACTATTTAGTACTAAGCAATTTTTCTAAATTTAAATGTCTTATTTGAAATTAATGTTGTTAGAGGTTTAAATTTGAGGTGTTTTTCTTCTTCGTTGTACTTTCAGTTTAGTTGAGAAACCACTACTTTATTAAAAGATTGTATATTGAATGTTTGTGATCTATTGCAATCATCACACCAGTAGTCTTCACTAATCGTCACCAAGGTTTGAGTCAGCCTGTTTTTACACTGATCTGTTTGTTACTGAAGCATGGTTAAAAGGGACACCAATTGCTGGTGTGTTGTTTGTAGTTGTTACGAGAAATTCTTGTGGTTGGAATTTCACTTACCCCTTTATTACGCTTTAGTGCCTAGCTGTGCTTTTTGCAGTACTGAGACTTCTTCTTCTTCTTCTTCTTCTTTGTTGTTTAGGCCTACTGAGGACAACGGGGCTCGTATCTACTCTTCAGTAAAGTTGTTGCTTTCTTCTTCTTCCAATACTCCTTCATTTGCTGACTATGAGCCAGCAGTACTGAGACTATTTGTTATCGTGTTTCTGCTTCTTGTGTTTTATGCATGCGGCAGGTGTGGTGGAGGGCGAGTAGGAGGCGTAGGGGAAGGAACTGTGGGCTGGATGTTGGATACTGACCTAGCTTGTGGTGGGGGGTCTCTATGTGTTTTCGAGGTGGGATTTGTGTTTGTTAACATGTTGGAAGGTTCATAATTGAATATTTTGAAGATTTTACTATTTTTTGATTTGAGAACTTGTAGCAGTTTTGGCAATTTCTCTATTAACGGGCTTTTTATTTCTAATGCATTGTTTAGTTTAATAATACTTCTTCAGTCAAAAATTCGATAGATTCTGTGAAAGATTTAAAAAGTTCAACCTGCAGCCCCATCACAAAATAATCTCGTTTGATATCACTAACATGTATCAAACATATCTACTAATGAAACAGTCGAAATAATAAAATTCAATTTATCCCCATATAGCAATTTAAGTAAGCTAGGAATAGAAGAATTTATTACTCAAATTTGTATTGAATAACTACTACTTCTCTTTCAATAATGAAATTTATCACCAATTTAGCTTGGCTATGGGGGACCCCAGCTCAGGGATACTGGCCGATATATGTATATATATGGATAACTTGGAAGAACCTAAAATTAAACCAAATATAGAGGGGCTATGTCTTTGGATGAGGTACATGGATGACACGTTTGTAATAATAAACCACCAAAAAAATAATAGTAGAAAAATTCTAGAATTTTAAAATAAGGTAGACAGTTGTATAAAATTTACCAAGCAAGACGAAAACAATGGTTCATTAAATTTTCTAGATGAGAGTGTAACGCGTACAGATTTAGGATTTGATTTCCAGATATACAGAAAACCAACACACATCCCTATTACAATAAAAAATTATTCCCTTCATCCAGAAATCCCATAAACAGGCATCCTTTTTCCGCCTTGTCTACAGAGCCTTCAAAATACCTTTATCTTCTGTTAACTTAAGGAAAGAACTTAGCTTCATAAAAGAACTAGCACAGACTAATGGTTACAAAAGAGATGGTAAATCGAATCATTAACAAAGTACACTTAAGTTGCCTACCAGTCTTACTCCAGAAAAGACTAAAAAATCAAAATATGCAACTTTCACTTACACCAATCCTGCGATTCATCAAATTACAAATTCCTTGGAAAAATGAGATTTACAAGTAGCCTTCAAGACACATAACACTAATAAAAACCTTTTCTTCAACCATAATACAGTTCATTCAAATAGCGATGAATATCGGGGATCTGGAATATATAGGTTAACAAGAACACAGTGTAATTTCTCATATGTTGGCCAAACTGGGCGCAGCTTTATTACAAGTTACATGGAACACTATAACGCATTAAAACGTAATAAGTATTCCACAGTGCGCAATCACATGAAAGAGACTGGCCACCAATTTAGTACAATAGACAGGGATCTCAAAATAATAAAAAGGATCGAGAAAGGGAAGTTAATGACCGAGTATGAGAACATTTATGTTCATTTGGATCAGTATTTCAATAAAGAAAAAACCTAAATGATGCAATCAAAATAAAAAGCCCATTAATAGAGCAATTGCCAAAATCGCTACAAGTTCTCAAATCAGAAAATAGTAAAATCTTCAAAATATTCAATTATAAACCTTCCAACACGTTAACAAACACAAATCCCATTCGAAAACACATAGAGACCTCCCACCACAAGCTAGATCAGTATCCAACATCCAGCCCACAGTTCCTTCCCCTACGCCTCCTACTCGCGCTCCACCACACCCGCCCCATACATAAAACACAAGAAGCAGAAACATGATAACAAATAGCACAGCTAGGCACTAAGGAGTAAATAAAGGGGTAAGTGAAATTCCAACCACAAGAATTCCTCATAACAACTACAAACAACACACCAGCAATTGGTGTCCCTTTTAACCATGCTTCAGTAACAAACAGATCAGTGTAAAAACAGGCTGACTCAAACCTTGGTGACGATTAGTGAAGACTACTGGTGTGATGATTGCAATAGATCACAAACATTCAATATACAATCTTTTAATAAAGTAGTGGTTTCTCAACTAAACTGAAAGTACAACGAAGAAGAAAAACACCACAAATTTAACCCTCTAACAACATTAATTTCAAATAAGACATTTAAATTTAGAAAAATTGCTTAGTACTAAATAGTGTTAGTAAAATCTGGGAAGTAACGAGATTTTTAGCTAAATCTTACAGATGTTTAGAACATTACCATGACTTGGACATCAGCAAATTGTGATCAATGTCTAGTCCATCACAGCTATATATTTTAATTTGTTAATTCTCTTTAATTATTTGTTAAATAGTGGTAACATTTTATTATTGTAAAATAATTTCAACAAACAAATTATTTATATGAAGGTTCAATGTAAAGACTTAACCTTGAGATATTTGTTCAAATGAGGCTGAGGATGCTCAATATAATGAGTGAAACATGTCCCTGTTAGTGTTGTATTGTAAAAAAAATGTCCTTCTACAGACAATAAACATTTTTTTGTATTGAATTAGGTGGAAAGGAAAAGAAGAATTGTAACAATTAATGTTACAGTCGTGTTGAGGCAGATGCGTTCAGAACTGCAGATAACATAGATGGTAGCATGGAAGGGTGACCAAACTACTTGAACTGTGCCAAGCTTCTCATTTAAAGTCACTTGGCAATTGTCTTTTTATAAAGAGAATGTCTCGTAATTTTATTTTGCGGAAACACATACATTTTGAGGTACACTTAATTGTCTTTTAAAAAAACACACACAACGGACCCGCCCACTGGTCAGCTGCGGTCACAGCATGTACGGTGCAATGGTTCGCTGTGGAATTTGAAATCGCACTACATAGATTTTGTAACAGTTATTTACTTTGTCCTAAGATGGCAGGAAGAGGCAGCTTTTGGCTACACCCAGAGCTAACTATTAATGCCAAGAGATGTTGCATTCCTACACAGTCATTTATTTTTTAGAACTCTGCACGTTTCGAGTTTACAAACAAACGTGGTGGCGTTATTAATGTTATTTGTTTTTACGTCCCACCGTCTACTTTTACTGATTTTGGAGAAGGCGGAAATAGCTAATTGGTGAAAGCAGTTCAGAGTGTGACTTCATTATAAGTGAAGGTAGTAACTCTGGCGATGTAATGCGAAGGTATGGGAGGACTACCACATAAAGTCCCAGTATCGATGTGCAGTTGTCCGGGGACAATATGTCAGTGTTATTTTGCATTTTTTCATAATTTTTCACCTGCCTATTTGGAAATAATAGCAAAATTTATATGATATGTGGTTATATTCACTTGTGTAGCATTTGGCCTCATTTTGCATTTATCACAGTTTTGAAAATCTACCATCTGTAATCATTGCTAACATCATCCTTACTGAGCTCGATAGCTGCAGTCGCTTAAGTGCGGCCAGTATCCAGTATTCGGGAGATAGTAGGTTCGAACCCCACTGTCGGCAGCCCTGAAAATGGTTTTCCGTGGTTTCCCATTTTCACACCAGGCAAATGCTGGGACTGTACCTTAATTAAGGCCACGGCCGCTTTCTTCCCACTCCTAGCCCTTTCCTGTCCCATCGTCGCCATAAGACCTATCTGTGTCGGTGCGACGTAAAGCAACTAGCAAAAAAAAAAAGAAAAAAAACATCATCCTTGCTTCCATCAAACGAATTTGTGATCCCACATTTCTTGAACGGCTTTTCCACCGTTCATAGAGGAGTGGAGTCGCAGACAGATTCTACCACTCTCAAAAAGAAGTCAAATAATCTGGCTATTGATTTTTCCACTTCATGAATTTGTGTTCCTCATCAGCCATTTATTGTGTATGTTACTGTTTCAGTGCCACTATGAATGGTGCGCACATCTAGTGGTTGATGGACTGATCACTTCACTGTCCACGAAGCTGTTCAAGGCTACGTTAATTTAGCAGTGCACGTGGACAATATTGGCTCGGAAGTTATTGTATATCAGCCTTTGGAATTTGTTCTCACGTAAGTACCTTTCGCTGAGGTAGTTTTGATCCATGTCTGGTGATACACAGCATGACTGTCTGATAAACTGAATGAAATTCTTGTGCAAAATGTGAATCTCATCAGAAAACAGTAGCCGGGCTGAGTGGCTCAAAGAGTTGAGGCGCTGCCCCAACTTGGCAGGTTCGATCCTGGCTCAGTGTGATGGTATTTGAAGGTGCTCAAGTAAGTTGTGTTGGTAGATTTACTGTAGGACTACATTCCGGCACCTCGACGTGTTCGAAAACCGTAAAGAGTGGTTAGTGGGACGTAAAGCAAATATTATAAAACGGTAAAAGAAACTATATCTCTGTTTGTAACATCATCAGAGTTTGTGAAACTATACCTTCGCACTGCTAAATTATTCCAGTACTTAATTTTATACATGGTACAGTTGAAACCATTTATTGTGACATCGCTTTTAATGACATATTGGATATAACAGTGAAATCTAATTGCCCCGTCTAAATCCAGTATAAGAACTATTTTAAAAAATTGTTTAGTACGACGTTGCTTATTACGACGTATTTTCATCACTTTTTCGGGTAAATGTATCGACTATAACATCCGGTGTTGATTTTTGTTTGTTATGTATTTGGGGATTGCTGACAACAATGTAACACTTCTTCTTGCTTCCGAATTTGGCCAAGTGTGGACCGCGTGAAACTTAATGTTTTCTGGCCAGTCTTCTTCTTTTCTCTTCCCAGAACTTCTTCATTCGTTCACTCCTTATCTTTCTCTGCTCCTCAGATATTACAAATTTGGGCCTGTTCTTCCGCTGCTCTTCATGAAATTTGTGGTCATTTACTCGAGTTCTGAACTTGTTTCTGTTGAGGATCAAATTTGTTGTTTTAATTTCTTCTGCGTCCTTCTTAACCTCCTCCACCCATTTGTTGTCCTCCTCAATCCAATTATATATTTAAATATCCTTTTAGTCAGGCGGTTGTCATTCATTATTGTAGATTTCAAATCACTCTGTTAAACAGTTGAGGCAAGCATCGCTGTGAAGTCAGAAAAAATATCACACACATATGGTGATTAGAAAATGGGGAAGGAATTGGGTGTAGGACAGAGAGATAATACAATCTCTTTTGAAATGGATCTGGTCATATAATTTGAACACAGTGATAGATGGTTTAAGCAGTGGACCTACTCGACTAAAGCTGTACTGTGAATACAGTTACTGGTACGTTTCTTGAAATGTTAATCAGCCATGTAAGTAAAACTTACAGATATGACATTTTTAGCTTCTATAATGACCTTCCTCACTTTGTACTTGGTAACAACTAGAGTGTGTAATGGGGAACTAAATAAAATAATGTGTTTAAATCAACAAAGATGGTTTCTTAGAATACTTATTGATGATTTCAAGGCAGAATTCAAAGATTGTGCTAGGTAGAATGTCTTGCAGAACTCAACTCCTGATATGCTTCCTTGCTGAATGGAATTGTGGGCTCTTCTCGTGATCAACATCAGCGGGTTTCTTATAAATGAATATTTTCCCCAGTTTATCCAAAGTTATCTTCGTATTATGGTCTTTCCTCTTAAAACAATAATCACTACCACCATTAGTGTTAATAGTGGATGGTTGTCCAGTTGTACTTCCATAAATGTGAATTTCTTAATAAGCTGACAACAAATTATCAAAAATAATGTAGATATGCACCACGTAAAAAATTAATGAGTAAATATGATTTTTTGAGCATATTTGTTATAATTTCATTATTATTATTGTTATAATATTGGTTGCCAACATATTTTGGTGTATGTACTGGAGGATGGATGAGTAAGTCGCATTTACTTAATGCTGGTATGTCCGTGGTAATTAAAATAATAATCAATTTCTTGCAATATAAATTTAATTTTTCACTTTCGAAAAGGTTGCCAACATTAATATATATTGCACTAAACTGGGCAACATTTAGTAGTTGAAGAGAACATTTACTTTCATATGCTTGACATTAACTGTGAGGCCATACTATATTGACCTTAAATACAGGTACAGAAGTACCTCATATTGTTACTCATTTGTTATGTTTGTTATATTTTATTATGTAACTTTATATTTGATATTTAGTCTTTGCAAATAAATTTTTAAAAAGAAATAAATGTTAAAAAACTTTTAATTGTTTTAAACTACAATGTACGTTACATTGCACCTTGTGGTGCTGATGGCAATGGGATATAAGAGGTGTGGCAAGAAAGCGGCCATGGCCTTAATAAAGGTACATCCCCTGCTGGCTGTCGACATAGAGGGTTCAAACCCACCATCTCCCGAATGCAAGCTTACAGCTGTGCAACCCTGTGAAATTTGCTTGGACTTGTGGAGGAAGATATCCACGATCCAGTAGCTAGCGTGAACAGCACCTAGGTGGTGTTGAAGTTCAGACAGTTGGAAGACACCGATAGGAAGCCAAATAATCAGTGTGAGACACTGACCGACGCACTTCACCCAAGGGTTCGATTCCCCCTCAGGAAGTTGAAAAATTTAGAAGCGAGATTTTCACTTCTGGTTGTGCACCTGGCTCAGCCTACACCAGAAATGCATATCAGGTTAATTCCTGGGGACAGAGGCAGTTGGGTATTGAGCTGACCACTCTCCTCACCAAGTGCCGAGGTTATGGGTACCTTCCACCCCTTCAAGAGTCTTTGTAGCCTGTACACGGATTACTTTGCTTTTGAGAGAGTGGAGGTTTCTAAACATGATGGTTGACATGGCACAAATGTTACTGAATATTAGTGTCAAGAATTCACACATTAGATTGACACATAACACCATCACACTCATAAAACACATTAAGTGGACCAAAACCTGCCATTTGTAAGATGAAACACTTCTGAAATTTCACCATAGTATGGACGTACCCATGTCTTGTAAGAATCTTCCTCTTCACTGTCCTGTTGCATTCCAGAGTCGGTGTCTGTTTTTCTGCTTCACGGCATTGTCTGAAAACATTAACGTAACAAGTAAAACTGGATACTTCCATGCAGTGTTTGAAGACATTGAATGAGAAATAAGGATCTCCGTAATGCAAGACGGTGACTAAATTGTTTTAATAGGAGTTTTGTTTTTGAAACACCACTGTCATGTAAAACAAAAGCTAAAGGTTTCCACCCATTCAGTACTATTTAAAAGTTACATATATTTGATGAAACTAGTTTCAGTTTTGCTAGAGACCATCATCATAAAAGTTAAGACACCCCTATCAGTTTCACATCACATTACTCCATTTTAGTCTGTTCCTGTGCCATGTGATAGTGTTGGTTTTTTTTTTATTTTCCTGATATTCCGTCATCATGAAGCTTTGAGGTTGCAAACTCTCGTGTTAGTGTTCCACCTACACGTTTTCTTGTGAATGCTTTCTTAGTGCTTAGACTCTGGAGAAACTGAATTATCTGTATGGTACCCTATAGCTCCATTGGTGTAAATCTAGAAAGAATTCATTGGATATGACTGTCCCCACAAAGAGTCTTGTGAGCTGCTTTCAAGTGGCAGATTGTCATTATATGGAGGAGGAAGGCCCGTTTTACTCTCGGGGTCTGGAGACGATGTGCTCAATATTTTCATAGAAATAGCTATTTGTTTAATTATCCACATACGTTGTACGTCATTGGTTGTGAAAGAAAGTACTGTATTTTGTAGTCCATGTCTCACTGTTTTTATATTTCTGTGTTAATAAAGATTATAATTTCTTAAAGGCTTCACTTTATTTCAATGTCCCATTCTCCTTGAATGTACCACAGGCTTTCCAGACGTGAATGTATTGCAGGACGTAGAAGATCTTGTGCCCAGGCGTCATCACCAAGGAGGAGGTACTCCCTATTCCAGTCACGACCTGATACAGCTGATTAGTGATATCCACGATCCTAGAAGCACATGTTCACCAAAGCTCTCACAAAAAATGCAGTTGAACATTTGTTTTTTTACAATGGCACAGATAGGTCTTATGGCAACGATGGGATGGGAAAGGGCTAGGAGTGGGACAGAAGCAGCCAACGACTTCACTGAGGTACAGCCTGGTGTGAAACTGCTGACTATCAACCGATTGCAAGCTCACAGCTGCACAGCGAACTCACTCGGTACACACTCACAGTTGAAGAGATGGGGACATGTGGGAAAACTACACGAGCACAATCTGTTCATTCCTCATCAAACTTCTACATCCATTTCTTCAGAGCCATCTTCTTGTTTGCCCTTTTCTGTCAATGATCTGTCCTTTTCAGTTTACATGTTCCTGCTTTTCTACTTGATTTGCACTTCTATCTTTCTTTCTTTCTAATACTTGAATTGATCTATTGGGTTCCTATTCCGTTACCATTTCTACATTATGACTCTTCACTTCTCGAGATGTCTTGCCACATCAGTAATGAAGGTGGGAAGTTGGGGACTGAGAAGAATTGGATGGATGAAGAGAGAGCTATTTTGTACTGCTGACCTGTCCGTGTGCTTGTGTGATGTTTATATGGCTTAGCAGTTACTGGAGAAGCAGGCACACGATAGTTGGGGATGATGTATGAGCAGAGAGCTAGTTTGTACTGCTGACCGGTCTGTGTACTTGTGTGATGTTTATACTGCCTGGCAGTTAGTGGAGTAGCTGGCGTATGATGTATGAGCAGAGAGCTAGTTTCCTTCTACTGCTGACCTGTCTATGTACTTGTGTGATGTTTATACGGACTAGCAGTTACTGGAGTAGCAGGCATACGATAGTTGGGGATGATGTATGAGCAGAGAGCTAGTTTCTACTGCTGACTGGTCTGTGTACTTGTGTGATGTTTATATGGAGTAGCAGGCACTCGATAGTTAGGGTAGGTATATGAGGAGGGAGCTAGTTTCTACTGCTGACCTGTCTATGTACTTGTGTGACATTTATATGGCCTAGCAGGTATCTAGAGAAATGAATCTCATTTTATGGGTCCGTATTGAACTAGCTCTCTGCTCATACATCATCCCCAGCTATCGTGTACTTGCTAGGCTAAGCCAAAAAAAAAAAGTGAGTTATTCCACTTCTTCAATACAAATTAAATAGTGTTTATTAAATAAACATTTAATGGGACTAGTTTTGACCTATTTGGAGGTCATTCAAAGTAATAAACTTCATTGTTCGGTTCCGTATTGAGTTGAGACTATGCTTAAAGTAAATACAAAATTTTAATATTCCACCTTCTCAGTACTAAAAAATCATTTGCTGTTTTTACAAAAACATTACAATGATATTAATAGGTACTAGTTTCGGTCCACTGTGGACCATCATCAGCCTAGCCAAATTACAACAGTAAAAGACATAGTGATAAAAATAGTGTGGAGAAATGAGAGAGGATCTAGAAGGATGGGATGGTGGTGGAATGACAGACAAAAGTGAAAAACCGTATTTGCGAATAATGATAAAAGTAACAGAAGTGTTTGCATTAACAAGTAAAATCTTGTGAAGTCACGTAAAAACTCTTGATGAGATAGTCTTTGGTTGGCAGTTACTCCTGTGTTGCACGATTGAAATATATAACTAAGTATATGCTTCTAGAAAGTTGTAGATGTAAGTTCCACTTTAGCGTAGAGGGAAGAATTGTCCGATTAGACCAGCATGATTAAAAGTTGACAAAGTTGAACAAGTTCTATGGTGGAATGAAAAGCTTGCTGTGTTAAACAGAAGTAGTCTCGGTTCAATCGGGACCCCAATGAACCTTGCGCTGCGTGGAACAAACTTGCTGTATTGAATTCAACAAGAAAGATGCGCCGTTCCAACAATTTATTTGAAGATTACGATTTATTATTTCATGAAAGTTTGAAGCTTAACAACATTGAAAAGGCGAAGGAGAATGGTAAGGGACACTACTTGCCCCATCATCCAGTGATAAAAGAGATGCCTTTGATGCCTCTGCAGAAATTGCTGGTTTTCCTTCTCTTAATGAATGCTTGGAACAAGGACCGAATCTCATTGAACTGTTACCCGATATTTTGATGCGATTTCGAAAGAAAACCGTGGATGTCTCAGCGGACATAAAGAAAGACTTTCTAGAGATTGCAATTCATCCTGATGATGGAGACTATCTCAAGTTCCTGTGGTGGGACAGTGACAGCAGGTTAATGACATTGAGAAACTCCCAAGTGGTTTTCGGGGTGACCTGTAGCCCTTTCCTCTTAGCCGCAGTTCTCGATCACCATCTCAGTAAATATGTTGAGAGTTATCCTGTAGAAGATGGTGCAATTTTGAACAAGTTGAAGGCCAGATTCTATGTCGATAACTTAGCTATGAGTGTAGGCAGTCCTTCAGAGGCTGAGTATCTGCGGACTCTTGCTACATGTGTTACGGCTAAAGCAGGATTTAATCTCAGAGGGTGGGAGTTCTTAGGTGACTCTTCTGAAGAGTCGGCTCCTATGCTAGGACTGAAATGTGATCGTAAGAGTGACAAGCTCAGTCTAAACATCAGTTGGTGGGAGAAAGCTACTCAGATGGGCTGTCTTACAAAGAAGAACGTTATTTCCACGACACAGAGAATATTCGACCCAATTGGCTTTAATGGACCTGCAACTTTGAGTTTGAACCTGATGTTACAGAACCTATGGGAGAAGAAATTGGACAGGGATGAGCCTATAGATGATGAAAACGAAAATATTTTTAAAGCGTGCCTTCAACGAGTTCCTCTGCTCAAAGAAATAAACATCCCTCAAAATATTAGGACTTCTCATAATCGTTCACTGCACCTTTCCATTGAGGCAAGTTACAAGGCGTATGCTGCATGCGTATTTTTGCGCAGTGAAACTGCAGGGGGAGATGTAAAGGTCAATTTGGTGCTGTCTACATTAAGGGTTGCACCATCCTTGAAACTTACGATACCACGATTAGAGTTGATGGCAGCTACCATCGGGGCGAGATTGCTGAATTCTGTTTGAGATGCCATTGGTTGGACCATGCATGGAGTGATTCTAGCACGGTGCTTGCCTGGATCCGAAGAGAAGAAGAGTGGTCAGTCTTTGTCAGGAATCGTGTTAAGGAGATACAAAAATTAACTCAGAGGGTTGAGTGGAAGCACATTCCTGGACCTTTGAATCCCGCTGACCTCCCTTCTAGAGGATGTACAATTGAGCATCTCATCGCTTCACATTGGTGGGATTGGCCCCCATGGTTGAGACAACATCACGATTCTTGGCATCTATCATCGTGTACATACGTTGAGGAAGAAGTGATCAGTGAAACTGTGAAACTACTGTACTCCTTGTTGCGCACAACGACCAGGCCTGGTTGTATCGCTACTTCAGCAAATATGAACAAATTGTTCACAATAGTGGAACCGTAGATATAGACGAAATTGAAAAGAACCATTTGGAGCGTCGTTTACGTTATCGACACAAACTCAGGGAGCAGCTGAGGGCTCGGTTCCATTCAGAATACTTAGGCTCACTGAAGTGGATTCATTGCAAGAAGACTCGTGTGCCCTCAGTAGGAGAAATCCTGTTAATTGGTTCAGATAATACCAAAAGAATCTACTGGCCACTTGCACGAGTAGAAAATATAATTCAGGGATGTGATGGTAATATACGAGTTACTCAGTTGAGAACTGAAGAGAATAATGACTCGCCCTCTACAACGTGTATTTCCTTTGGCGATCGAAGGCAAGTCTAACAAGGGTAGTGAAGAGGTGTTGGACCCTGTTGCAGCTTCTATTTCGGATTCTTGTGATCATATTGAGTCATCCAATGTCGTTCAGATACCGCCAGGTTTTAGTATTGACCCTCAAGTTAAAGTGTATCTACGCTTCGCAGTGATAAGACGAATATCATAAGATTTCTTCTCCTCTACCACAACACTATGCATATATGCCCATTTCCAAATCTCATCAAGACTGTGAATTTTGAATTGTATCTACGTTCTTGAATACTACAAAGAATATTTTAAGAATAATTCTTCTCGTATATTCCTACAGCTAAGTGAACTAATTTCTTATAACAAATGTGTTTTCAGGAAATTCTATAAACAATTTTTCATAGTGTCAAACTTATATGTTTTAAGACCATCTTTAAAACAACTGTGTTTCAGATACATGCGATATGGCTGAAGATGACCTCCAAATAGGTTGAAACTAGTCCCATTAAATGTTTATTTAATAAACACTATTTAATTTGTATTGAAGAAGTGGAATAACTCAATTTTTTTTAAAATTTTTTTTTGGCTTAGCCTAGCAGGTACACGATAGCTGGGGATGATGTATGAGCAGAGAGCTAGTTTCTTTCTACTGCTGACCTCTCTATTACTTATGTAATGTTTATGCGGCCTAGTAGTTACTGGAGTAGCATTAATGTTAGGTGGTGTTAAAGTGGAACTTCCAGCAATAAGTCGTATGGTCGAGTAGATTTCATTAAGGTGATCAAACGGAGGTATGGGAAAGGGTGGGCTGAAGGTATTACGGAGCCGTCAGTGGCGGAGTTTAAGATATCTTGTGTCACTTCGTTAAGGGAATTTGAGCAAGCTTTTCTTGTTAAATATAGGAATAGTGATAAACAAGGTGTTGCCAAAGATACAATTAATTTTGGAAAATATGTGGGGGGGACGGGGCTCAAGGGGGTGTCAAAATGACATGGAGTGTGTTTTGTTGACACAAAACTTAATTTCGTCAGAGGACCTAGTAGGGCCTAAGAGGAAATAAGGTTAGCAGCATGCATGCACAAGGTCGAAACTGTTAAAGAGAGATGCACTTGGTACACAGCACACCACAGTATAACTGAGTACAGGTGCAACGAGAAAAGTTTAGGTATCAAGGGCAAAACAATCATGGTTTTCACAGGAGAGAGTATGAGCAGGGAACGTACAACAGGAATGATGATCAGCCAAGAGTGTAGCGGCGGTTGGTAAGTGCATACACAAAATAATAATAAAATGAATTAGAAAAATTAACCATGTAGTGGCGGCTTCACATCTAGGCAGGGAAATGAGACTGTTGACTTATAAACATAACTTACAGGTCTAACAAATGACAACTACGGAAGGGCGTGGAAGGTGGAAGGAGCCCTATTGAGGTCTGTGGGAAATTATGACGTTATGGGGAAGAAAATGTTCTCGATTGTCACCCTCTATTAACTATTAACAAAATGAAAATGTTTACAGAATTTAACAAAGCAGACAAATGACAATAGTAGGTGACAATTTAGAACACTTAAATCCAAAGATATTTAAATAAACTATTAAACCAAAACCATAATCTGATCAAGCTCTTCAGACAACAAGAAATGAACTTTAACGTAAAAGTTGACCCAGAATAAATGGAGACATCCTCGAAAGAAATTTAAAAAATTAATGCGATGTACAATACACTATTCCAGGAGGAAAGTTACATTTATTCTTAATTACAAAGTACTAAGCCTGAAAAGGGGTTTGCCTCCGAAAGCACAAAAGCCGTTTCGACTGTCCACCGAACCACAGTCATTGGAAACTTAAAATAGGTGAATGCGGAAATCTAGAGGAACACTCTGTTATGCGAAAGGGATCTTCTGATTCCAGAGTAGAAGTCTGGTTTTCCTTGCATCTGCACTAGCAGGGGATGAGGAGTGCACAAAACTGTTCCTGGACTTCAATCAAGTTGGTGGTAGTTTGTGTCCATGTAGGGGGTGGGCTGAGCTGGTAGAAGCCCTTAACCTCTCCACATTTGCAGCTACTTCGCATTTGATCTCAGGAGGGGCTATTCCTGCAAGGGAGTACAGTTTGTCTGTTCGTGTTGGTTTCAGACATCCTGTAATATGTCTGCATGTTTCATTCAGGGCGACATCGACCTTTCTGGCGTGTGTAGATTTATACCAAACAGGACTAGCATACTCCCCTGCTGAGTAACAAAGTGCTAAGGCTGTTGTCCTTACCGTATGAGGGTGGGCGCCCCACTTTGAACCTGTCATTTTACAGAGCAGGGAGTTCCGAGAGGAGACCTTTGCCTTCATGTTTGCACAGTGCTCCCTGTATGTTCAAGAGGGATCCAAAGTAACACCCAAGTATTTCGGTGTGTAATTATGTTCTAGAACTTTGTCCTCCCAATTCTCTTGCAGCTTCCTTGAAGCTTGTTTGTTCTTCAGATGGAAAGCACATACTTGAGTTTTATGACGGGTTTGGTTTAAGATTATTGGTCTCATAGTAGTGAGACAAATATCCATTGCTGAAGTGAGATTGTTTTCTACTCTTTCAAAGCATTCACTCTGAGTAGCCAAGGCCAGATCATCAGCGTATAAGAAGCTTTTAGTATGAGGTGGATGTGGCTGGTTATTGGTATATATATTGAAAAGTAAGGGAGCTAGCACACTTCTGGTAAGCTTGAAATCCTTTGTAAGGCTGTACAGTTTCTGTAACATGATTTGATGTTGTATGGTGTCATAGGCACAAGAAAGGTCTACAAACGCTACTCTTGAGATTTTTCAGGATTGAAAACCATCTTCTATATACTGTGTTAGGTTTACTACTTGTGCAGTACAGTTCTTGCCTGGCCTAAAACCAGCTTGCTCTGGGATTAAAGGCTCCACAGATGGTGCAAGACTATTAAGAAGCATTCTTTCAAAGATCTTGTAAGGGCCGATGACCTTCGATGTTAGACCCCTTAAAACAACAAACATCATCTTCAAGATCTTGTAGAGGTGGCATAAAAGGGAGATGGTCGAAAGTTCTTAGGGTCATTAGGGTCCTTGCCAGGTTTAAGGATAGCAACTACTCCGGCCTTCCTCCAGATTTTTGGAATGTGACAGCGCTCCAGGCAGTAATTGAAGAGTTGGAGTATCCATTCTTTGGTAGCATTTCCAAAATGTTTAATTTGCTCTATAAGAATGACATCTAGACCAGATGATTTTCTGTTCTTACACATCTCGATGGCGTTTTCCAGCTCTACAAAAACAAAAGGTTTGGATATTTCCCAGGTTTCATCTTCAACGTTCCTTAGAAATGTTGGTGGTCTAGCTCTGTGTTTAACTTTGCCATTCAGCAAGAGCTGATGGGCGATTTCATTTGGGGATACATTATAATGAACAGATGCCTTGGTGGGGTCATTATTAAAACATTTTAGTAGTCTCCAGGCTTTCATGCTACTCTGCGACATATCCAATTCTTTCATCAAATTAATCCAACGTCCCCTTTTCAAATTACCAACAGTCTCTATCAGTTTACTGCCAGCCTGTATTGTTTCTTCATTAAAAGGACCCGCTTCAAAAAGCGAAATGTACTTTTCCAGATCTTGTACTGCATAAGGATCTAAACCTTGAATGTACTGTGTTCTGCAACCACGTGGGATTGACTTGCGTGAACATTTCTTGATAGCATCAGTGAACTTATCATTTGATTCTGGACTTGGATTGATTTTCAAGATCGTTTGATCTAGACTCTTGGTGAATTTATCCCAGTCAGCTTTCTGAAAATCATACCTTCTTTGGAAAGGTATTATTTGAGGTCGAACCGCTGAGAAACCTGGCACTTAATTGGTCTGTGCTGAGTATGAGGAATAGGTTCACAGACTTCCTTTACACATTGATGGGATATGGTATCAGTAACAAATATGAGATCAGGATTGTATCCATCTGCCACAGTTGAAGGACAATGGAAGCTTGCTGTCATGAATTAAAGACAAGTGATTCATTTCAGCCCAATTTGTAACAGCTAGTCCATTTTCATTGTCATCTCTATATCCCCAAATGAAGCTGTAGCCATTGAAGTCACCCATAACAAAATGGATCTAACTTCCTAAAAGATTAACGGACTGGGAGAATTGAAATGGAACATTTGGTGGTTTATAAACTGATGTTATCATACAGTTTGATAATTCTATTGATATCAATTCTATATCATCATCTTCAGAAACGGAGGTTGATAATATATTGAGTTCAGGGCTTGCAAAAATGGCATTGCCGTATTTTCCATGAGGTTTCTCGGTGACAAGTCATATTCCCGGTACTTTTGGTCAGTTTTGTGTACTACTTCTGTGAGTTTCCTGAACACAAAGAACGTCACTTGTGTGTGGCACATTTGCTGTAATATGGCCTCTTTATTCGATGTCATGCCCTCTATGGTTACAGACAGGATTGTTAGCTTTGGTCCTGAAAAGGACCCTTTGAAATATTTATTAACCATAGGCCTGCTGATTAGTGATAGTGCCACTGGAGTAAGAGAATCAGCCATCTAGGAATAGTCCTAGTCCATTGCCCAGGCGACACCCGGATGTATGACAATATCACATGTAAATACACCCTTCTGGGAGGTTTCTCTTGTGTCCCTCTTATGTTCACTGAAAATTGTGTATTATTCTTTGCTTCCACAATCAGTCAGTAATGCAGATCCCATTCACTTTCTATAAGAAGGCATCCACTACCTCCTTCATGACAAAGTTTGAAATGAGTAGATATTGCATTAGTTTTCACTCTAGTTACATGATCAAAGTGGCCGCACTTGACCACTGGTTATCACTGAATATGTGGCTGCCAACACGGCCATTTGCCACCAGCTTCCGTACAAGTTCAGTCCAAATGTGGTCATCAGGCATGTAGTAGTGCAGCCGATCCGTATCTTGACCCAACAGGTATCAGGCAGCGAAATGAGGCGCAGTCTAGCAAGACTGCCGCCATCTGGACATCTGACCACTGGGTTGTGGTGACGGACGATAGTGCCCAAGACATACAGTGTGCCCCTCAACTAGGCACATCAGGTTGCCGTCAGATAGAAACGGAGATTGCAGCCAATGCAACATAAATCCCCATGCAGCAGACAGAGGAGTACTAGAGGCACAACCCCCTCGGTGGATAAGAAGCTTCAAGTCACCCGACTGGTGTCTCAACGACCTCCATAGGGAGATCCCCTCCCATAGAACTTGGGTTACCCCAGCACCCCTGGCAAGCACTATCCAAAATTTCAAACGAAAAAAAGAAAGCAAGCAAAACAAATTTTAAAAAATCCGGAGTTTACCCTAGACCCACAAATTATAGGAAGAAACCAAGATTTTACATAACCCCAAAATTCAAAAAAGGAAATATACTAGGAAAATAAATGTTAAAAACATATGTTACAGAGGATACAGCATGACATATTACAATTCACCCAATTCTATTACACACAATTCAAAATCATCCCTTAACTAGGCTATAAGTTGTTCAAAAACGTCAACAGGAGGGGTTGCTTCAGAAGGTGCCTATTACTCGATGTATCTCTCTTATTGGAAAAGAGCTTGTGGCAGTTTTTTATTCTCTACCTTTTCTTGATACAGCCAAAAAATATGGGAAATATCAGTAGCAGTCCATTGAAATGTTAGATTTGTAGACTGTAAAGAGAGTTCAAGCTTTATGCTTGATACAGGAAAGAAGAGATCGAATCATGCTCATCAATAAGTGCAAAGCGCTGCAGAGAGCAAGGAAGAGAGAGAGAGAGAGAGTCATGCCCACTCATAAAGTGTCTCAAAATATGGGGATGTGTTATCATGCACATCTAATGGATTGTTACGTCAGGACGGGTTTTACACTTTTTTAATAGGACTCATATAGAACAAAGTACGTAAGAACAATATATCGATAGCATAGGAACAAAGAGATCGAATATGACATCCCCCTCCCATATAAGCACAATCATAGTGTGGCCAGGGAACATGGCACCCAGTGAGTGTTCTTTGTTTAGTGGCTTTGGTGGTGGTGATGATTATTGTTTTAAGACGAAGTATAACTAGGAAACTATCCTCTATACAGTGTGATTCAGCAGCCCAACTGACGTGCATATGGTTATAGGGGTGCTATTCCCCTGCAGGCGTATTGTATGGTACTAAATGTTCAGTGAACACATTTTGCGCCCGATTCTGAACCCTAGCGAAATGTTATATCATCGGTTCGCAAAACATGACGCCTTGAAATCATGTAGCAACTCTGTTAATGTGTCGTGACCGGGTGTAACGAAGAGGGGAATCAATGCGTAACAGTGCAGTAATTAATGTCTGAAACTCCGAACTGGATTGCGTGTGTCGTACTACCAGCATGTTTCCAGCTGTGTAGCGTAGCGCATGTGGTTAGGCGTTCGCCCAGCAATCGACGGAATGTGCCAGCGAATCCTGCATCGTTTGCATTGGTATGATGTTTAACCCTCAACTGGTATCATACGTCTGTGAGACGGCCGAAAATTTTCCCAAGGCCATCCCCTCTCCTATCCTCAGCCTACTGCTTTCTTCCCTTGTGTACCTCTCAGTTGGAATGTTGTTTCCCTGCAGGGAAAGTGATGTACCGCTCGCTTTGTTTCACCTTGAGTAAGTGCGTATTAAACTTATCGCGCCGTCTGACAGACGTATGATACCAGTTCCGTGACTATTGTTCGCGAATGACGTTATTCAGTATTGAGTGTTTATTGAGATAATGGCTATTCTTCATTTTATGAAGACACTTGCCAAGTCACTGGTCTATCCTCAGATGCATTGGAAGCTTACTGAGGTGAAGAAAATTCCACGTGAACTAACATTCTGCATGAGGAGGATTCATCAGATTGATGACGAACAAGAGGAACCTGAATTCTTCGAGGTTCGTAAAACGTGCTACTTTTGCGATCCTCAACTGAAAAGAAGAACGAAGTACCAGTGCCAGAAGTGCGGAAAACCGATCTGCTTGGAGTGCGCCAAAAAAATTATAATAAAGTAACATATCCTGTGATAAGGAAAATTGTGCTTTCTAACAAACAGTGATTTTGAACCTTAAAAATTAAATTTATGTTTCGAGTTTTCCAGTAATTTTATTATTTGTTTGTATGGTCTTTGTATAATACTGATATATCAGCGAAATAATCGTAATAATAATATTTTCTAGATTTTTAAGAAAAGCAGAAGCGTCCACATTTTTTGAGCATCATTCTAATTTTTTTTTTCTACGTTGGTAATTTTTTTCTTCTACTTTTTGCACTGACATGTTTGCAAACATACATTTAAAGGAATTAAGTTGAATAAATAACAAAAAATTAAGAACAAATTGTTTAATTTAAAAGTAAATATCTGGAGTCTGAGAGACGTATGATACCAGTTACGTCACAAACATAGATGATACCAGTTGAGGGTTAAATACGTAAACACAGGCCCACAGTAGAACGACGCTGTTATTCATCTTCCGCTGGTTAGGGCTTCATCTCTGCTGTCATTCGGCATGTTGACATACTCCTCGTTTATTTGGAAGCAAGACAAAACGCGTGCGAGGCACTAGTCTGTAGCAGGAGCGGTATCCCGACAGGCGACATTCCACCATGTTGAAAGACGCCTAAGGACAACAGGAGTGATTTCCAACCAGCCACCGGTCCGCGATAGACCCGATACATCGGGTGAAACAGAAGAGGTCGTTCTGGAGGCAGCTCGTAATAATCCACACATCAGTACAAGGGCGATTGCACGGCAGGTGAACACCAGCCAGTCGCCCGTCTGGCGAATATTGCATGAACATAAATTTCATCCATACCATCTTGAACTTCACCAAGAGCTCATGGGCTGGATTTCGAAGCTCGAATGCAGTTCTGTCGGTGGCTATTAAGCAGGCTGGATAATGATGCAGCATTCGTATCGCATATCTTGTTCTTGGACGAATCGCACTTCCACAATAATGGGAACGTAAATTGCCACAACATGCACTATTGGAGTCCGGACAAACCTCACTGGGTTCGACAGGTGGCCCATCAAGTACGATGGGGAGTGAATGTTTGGGGTGGATTGTTGGGGGATCGCCTGATTGGACCTTATTTCTTTGAGGGCCATTGGACGGCCCCGCGCCACTTGCACTTTCTGCGTCAGGAACTCCCACTGCTGCTGGAAGATGCCCCCTTGCATGATCGTTTGACGATGTGGTTGCAACAGGATTAGACTTTGCCCGTTCGTAACCATCTGAACGAGGAACTGCCAGGGAAATGGATAGGACGAGGAGGCCTTGTTTCTTGCCCACCAGATCACCGACTTTAACTCCGTTAGACTACTTCTTGCGGGGACATTTGGAGAACGTCGTTTACACTCAAGTGCCGGAAAACCGCGACCATCTGCGGCAACTCATCACGGACGCCTGCCGAGCAATTACATCTGGAATGCCTCGGCGCGCAAGACGATCTATTGGACACCGGGCCCGAATGTGCATAAACCATCACATCGAGCATTTGCTGCGATAAAACATCATCAGAGCAGTTGTGTTCCTATTATTTCTGGTCTGTATGTGTCCGGCCTGCTAACTGATCGGTCCTTTTTAGGGCCATAAACTACATTCATTCAGAGACAATCTGCATGAAAGCGGGTACTGAGCTTACACTGCGTGCGGTACGTATTATTAAATATTTCAAAAATTTGTATCTTCACTCCGGACACGAACCTCCCACCTGACATGAAAGCCCGTCGACGCGGAGATCCATACCTGTCGTATGAAGTGCGTAAGCTGATGGGTTTATGCGTGACCACTGGTTCCCTATTATCCTACTGCTAATTGTCTGCGCCATGCACACTATCTCTGACATATGTGAGACCTTTGTTTGTAACCATGAGAGTCATACTATATGAGTTGGTGTTCAGCGTATTAACTGGAGCAACTGCTCGTATTGTTTGCCGATACCGGCAATGTCTGAATGTTTGAGTGTGTGTTGGTGAGTAGAAGGAGAGAAAGGATTACGTATCGGTCAGCTCAACTTATATTTTTGACTTTGTTTCTGAGCGTCATGCTTGTTGCCGGTACGGTGATATTCATTTTGCCTTGGTCCCCCGTCATGGCCGTTTGCTTGCCCACGAGGCCGCCATGTTTGTTTTCTTATATTCAGGCTATTCGCCGGCCTGTGTTTCTCTTTGGATTTGAATTTTGTTCCTTTGGTCCAGAGAGGATATCTCCTCTGAAAAAGGATCGGACGAGGTTGAACTGGAAATGGTGATTTATGTTGGGAATATTAAGTGAGTCCTAATTCCCCCTAGATTTAGTATTGTGAGGCCAGTTTTTTCTGACCTTAATCCTGAGTATTATTTATAATTTATGTATTCTTGTGACCATTTGCATGCGTGTGCCGTGCTTGTTACCGCTGAATCTTTGCCTAGAATAATGGAAAGTCGTGAGTAACGAAAGCGAAGATTTTGCCGGGTAAATCTCAAACCTTGAGAGAGAATAGAGGGAAGGTATTGATGAGGTTAATGCATCACTCGTGTCTGGTAGCGATAGTGGTAGATGTCCTGACGGTAGGAATGCTATTGCAAGCAGAAATTGTGCCCTCGACGAGCACCGTGTGGAGCTCATTTTCCCCAATTCAAGACCCGCTAGTGATTTTAACGCTAATGTTAACCCTGGTTTTAATGTTGTCAGGAAATGGAAGCTAAATATTTCTGGAGAAGGGAACAGCTCCAGTGTCATTGAATTTCTTGAGCGGGTGGAAGATATCGCCGAATGTAGCTCACTACCCCTTGACCTGTTCGTTCCTGACATCCCGGGGATGCTGGAAGGGCGAGCGTTAAAATGGTTCAGGCTGATCAAAGCTAACATTCAGTCATGGGACGATTTTGCTACTCGTATCAAACAGCGCTTTGGGCTGTCCGACAGGGACTACTGTTTAAAACAAGAAATTTTCAGGAGGACCCAGGGAGTAGGGGAAGGAACTGATGATTACATCACCGGTATTTTGACCTTGTTCAACCATTTGTTTGTCAAGGTGCCTGAATCTGAAATTTTCGACTAGTTTTATAGAAATCTAGCCCCTGATTATAAAATATACATAAAAAGATCTCAGGTTGAATGTGTTGAGTATATTATTAATTCCGGTCGTGATTTCGAGTCGACAGTCAGTCAGAATAAGTTGTACCGTCCGCCTCCTACTCCGACCGATTGTTCATTTCTCGACGTTGCCTGTCGTACGCCCGTCAGGTCAGTCTCTTTTGGTGCAACCCCTTCGCCGTCTCGCCCCTTTGGTAGTCCCGATCGCAGGTCCAGCGTTGTATCTCCGCCTCGACGCTGTGTAAATGCCATTCAACCTTCTAACTCGCCTATAGTAAGCGATACTGCAGCAAGGAAGCGCTGGAATTGTGGGAAACTAGGGCATGTTTCAAAGAACTGTCGGTCTAAGCCTCCTCTGAAATGCTCGAAGTGTGGTCTAGCTGGTGTCACACAGCACGCGTGTCCTCGGTGCAACTCTCGGCAGGGAAACTAAATGCGCGCCGGCGTGATGGCCCGTCGTTGGCGCCTGATGTTGGTGGTAATAAAAGGATCTGGGGCCTTCCCTCGTCTACACCCTGGGCCAAGATTTATGTTGGATCGCGCGTACTGTATGCCTTTTAGACACCGGTTACTGCGTTTCCTTCGTGAACCAACCCCTTGTGTCGTCTATGGATTTAAAATATCTCCAAGCCTGTGAAAGCTTGGGAACGTTCATGTCTGCTGATGGCTGTCAGGTATGTCCCATGGGTCGAATCAAATGTCATATTAAAATTAATAATCTTTCGTGGGATTGGGCATTTAATGTTATTCCCGATCTATCTGTCCCGGTTATTTTAGGAACCGATTTTATGCTGGCTACTGGTCTATCTATTGATTTTATCACTCGTACCTTTGCCTTTCGATTCAACTCAGGCGTAAGTTACCCTTTTGAAACCCCTATTCAACGAGCTACCGTATGCGCACTTTCGAAATCTCAACTTCCCAACGCCTCATGTGACTTGACTGACAACCAAAACTTGATGTTAAACGATCTGTTGGAAGAAATTTCTGATGTTTTAACTGCTGATTTGGGTTGTGCTAAAAATTTCTCCTATTCCATCGAACTGAATGATGATACCCCTGTTTGGTTGCATCCATTCGTTTGCTCGCCCCCAAGACTGTCTGCTATGAGAGAATGTGTTAGCGACCTCTTGGAAAAGAAGGTAATTAGTGCCTCCAAGTCTCCTTTCAGTAGTCCCGCCTTCCTTGTTCCCAAAAAGGATGGTAGATTTAGATTTATTATGGATTATAGGAAGGCCAATAAGAATATTGTCTTCGACAGCTTGCCCTTGCCCACCATTGAAAGTGCCTTTCAACATTTTCATGGCGCTAAATTCTTCACCGTTTTTGACTTTAATTCAGCCTATTACCAAATCCCTTTGGATCCCAAAAGCCACCCTTTCACTGCCTTCGCCACTCCTTTTGGACTACTTGAATTTAATAAAGTACCGATGGGTATCTCTATTGGTGGACAAGCGCTCAGCCGCGTAATGGATTCGATCTTTGGAGATCTGAAATTTTCCTATGTCTTCAATTTTCTGGACGATCTTCTCATTTTTTTCACCAAGCTTTGACGAGCACCTAGCTCATCTGCGTGAAGTTCTTGGTTGCTTGCACAGGCACGGTTTCACTATAAATCCGAAAAAGGTGTCGCTTTGCTCTAAACGCTTAAATTTCCATGGTCATGTCATATCCGATTCCGGAATCGCTGTGAACCCCGACAGGGTTAAATGTGTCAAAGAGTTTCCTCGGCCCAAGAATGTCCGCTGTGTGAGAAGATTCCTAGGTATGGTTGGTTCTTACAGCCGTTTCATCAAAAACTTTTCCCAACTTTCGGCCCCCTTAAACCTTCTGAAAAGGAAAAAATTGCCGTTTTGTTTGGGTCAAAGCCCAAGCCCGTGCCTTCGATCAACTGAAGAAAGCCCTTTGCAAAGCCCCTGTTCTCCACACTCCAAATTTTTCCCGTGACTTTGTCCCGCAGTATGACTCCAGCGAACTTGCCGTTTCTGCTGTACTTAACCAATCCGAGGAGGACGGGATGCTAGTCCCTATTGCGTATTTCAGCAAGTTGTTGCATGGGGCCGAATTACGATATTCTGTTTATGAAAAGGAATGCCTGGCCGTAGTTTTAGGTGTTGAGAAATTCCGTTCTTATTTGGAGCACCGTCATTTCTTCGTCCATACGGATAATCAAGCCCTATCGTGGATGAGCGCCAACGTCAAGCGAATTGGCAGGACAGCTAGGTGGATCCTTCGGTTGTCAGCCTACAAATTCACAGTTGTGCATGTTCGTGGGAAGGAGAATGTTGTGGCCGACTCTCTGTCGCGTATGTTCGACGGCGTAAATGACTGTGAGGTCGAGTTCGAGGAAAACTGTCGTCAGTCTGATATTGTTGAAAGTATCAGTATTTTGCAAAATTATCCTTGGTAATTCATGGACATTTCTGAGCACCAAAAGGATGACACCGAGTGTCAAGAACTGCTGAAAGGAGTCGCTATGGGTCTCTTCGAGACAAGTCGTTTGGTATCAAACGAGGGTTGTTGGTTCGTCGTAACCGTAAAAATGGTAATGACAAAATTAACGTTCCCCTCAAATTAAGATCCATGATGTTGCACTATTATCATGTTTCTTACCAGGGTGCTCATCTAGGTCAATACAAAACCTTGCATCGTATCTCTCGTGATTTCTTTTGGCCTAATCTCAAAAAGGACGTATTAGAGTATATGAGGTGCTGCGACGTATGCCAACGGTGTAAACCTGCGCAATCTTCTCAAATTGGACCCCACTCCGCTGACGTCGCGATGTACCCGGGGGAAAAGTTATTTGTCGATTATTTTGGTCCTCTCACGAAATCCAAGAATGGCAACGTTGGAATCCTGTCCGTCGTTGACGCCTTTTCTAAATTCGTATGGTTGTTCCCGGTCCGCAAATTAAACTCTAGCAGCGCCGTCTTCATTTTATCTCGGCATATTTTTGGAGTTTATGGAGCCCCGGAGGTTTTAGTCTCGGACAGCGCGTCTACTTTCAGCTGTCGTAAATTTCGTCACCTGTGTTTTGGGTGGGGATTGAAGGATGTTTTTCTGAGCCCCCACTACCCCAAACCTTCTCACGTTGAAAGATTTCACCGCAATCTGAAATCATGTCTGAGTGTTTTCCATGGCGCTGATCAGCGCAGCTGGGATGATAATTTGGAATTTTTCTTTTAGCCTTCGACAGTGCTGTGCACGGATCTCACCGCCGCACCCAGCTGTCATGTTTCTAGGGAGAAGCCTTGCTGACCCGCTTCAGTTGAAATGGGCCATTGTGTATCTGTGGTGCCGTCGAGAAACATGAATATTGAGGCAAAATGGAAGGAAGCCGTTGCACGCTTGATCAGAGCCCGAGACCGGGTGACAAAAAGATTCAACCAGGGAAGGAAAAAGTTCACCCTAGAAGTTGGAGACCTGGTTGTGGTAAAAAGCTCGGCAGCGTACCAAATCACGGCCAAACTCTGCCATAAATGGTCTAATCCCAAGAGAATTATAAGCTTCCTGGGACCTGTAACTGTAGAATTGGAGGATCTGACGAGTAAGAGGTTATCGAAGGCTCGTGTGTCTTTATTGAAGCCATATCATCAACGGAGCCAGTAAAGCTTTATCTATTTTCCATTTTACTTTAGTAGTAACAGAGGTTTTTTTTTCTTGTTGTATAATTACCAGTGTTCTAAAGTCCTTTTTCTTTCAGGGAAAATAATATAGAGGAAAAAGGGGGAAAGGAAAGGAATATCGGTGTCATTGGTTGAAGATGAGACGAAATAAGTTGCGAATCCCTTGGAGACGTGAAGATGTTATGTTTAATTACAACTTTTCCTTGGTTACCTGACACCAACTCAAGGAAGCATTGAATGAATTGCTTGAAATAGACTGATTGATTAGGCGTGATATTGTTCAAGAAAGTACAGGGCCTCAGATCGAGGTGGACTGCATTTTATTGTGCATTGTTGTAACTCATTTTTGTAATTATGTATATAATATGTATATTCCTAGTTTTCGTTACATTTAAGGTCCTTTAGTATTTAGCAGAGCGCGCACTTTAGGTTTAAGGGTTTGAACCTCGCTTAAAAATGTGTCTCCTTGTCTGATCAACAAGAAAAGACACATATTAAAAAGGGGGCACTGAGACGATGAGCCATATCTGCATGGCATGTTCATGAAAATGATGTTTCCCATATTGCAAAGGACTTGTATCGGCCTCACTTCGATTGAGCTAAGTGTTTCTATGATTGTTCCAGAGAAGGCAGCACGGAAGATCATTCTTTCGGAGAGACTTTTGTTTTATCTCTTTGGAGCGAATATTTGCATTGTTATGTGTGTGGAATATAAACATGGAGCCCACGCAGATTGGAGTGGCGTTTTTATGCCATAAATGGATTTTAATAGTTTTAAACTTGACCCATACTACCATCCTTCTTGTTATTTTGATTATTGATATTACAGGTATGGTAATCCTTGTATTAATATTATTTCTACGGTTCTGTTTTGCCATTCTTCCCTTTTAATGATGGCCGATTGATTCTTCTGCTCTACAGCGAGAATGGGCTGTGTGTCAGTTGTTGACGTGATTGTGATGTGTTCATAGCTGGGTCTCTGATTCATTTTATTTACGTGCACTACATTGTAAAGTATTTTGCCATCGAATGAAGTACGCCCTGCGTGTCGACGCGGAGATCCATACCTGTCGCACGAAGTGCGTAAGCTGATGGATTTATGCGTGACCACTGGGTCCCTATTATCCTACTGCTAATTATCTGCGCCGTGCACACTATCTCTGACATATGTGAGACCTTTGTTTGTGACCATGAGGGCCATACTATATGAGTTGGTGTTCAACTTATTAACTGGAGCAACTGCTCGTATTGTTTGCCGATACCGACAATGTCTGAATGTTTGAGTGTGTGTTGGTGAGTAGAAGGAGAGAAAGGATGACGTATCGGTCAGCTCAAATTGTATTTTTGACTTTGTTTCTGAGCGTCATGCTTGTTGCCGGTACGGTGATATTTATTTTGCCTTGGTCCCTGTCATGGCCGTTTGCTTGCCCACGAGGCCGCCATGTTTGTTTTCTTATATTCAGGCTATTCGCCGGCCTGTGTTCCTCTTTGGGTTTGAATTTTGTTTCTTTGGTCCAGAGATGTTTCTCTCTGGGCTATGTTGTGATCTTTCACATTTATTTTACATTCTCTGGATTTTTTTTCTTTTCTTCTCCTCGCTGCGTGGGAACCTTGATCTGTGGTAATTGTTGAGACGATGTGGAAGTGAAATAGACGCGTATGTTAAGAATTTTATTAATCTCGTGGAAAGAATGACCGAGTTGATCCGTGTGGATTGTATTCAAAATACCACATTATGTAGCGAGATTGCAATTGAGACGGTGAGCCCGTCGTATGAATAATTTAAGCTTGGTGTTTGAAAAGCTGTGCTCAGGCATTAATGTTAGGACTCCAATTTGATGAACTATGCACATGTACATATCCTCTATTTTAATTGCTGGCTTCATTTCTTGATTTTTTAAATTTTATTATCTCAATAAACCCTCATGTAAATTAAGTTTGAATTTTATTGCTAGTAGCCTTAGTCTCGTTACTATTCTGCATTGAAATGAGGGTCGTTTCCAGTTCAGGGCTGTGTCATTGGCCTTTCCTAGTCGCGGTCCACGCCTCGAATCTCCCGACGAGTGTGTTTTATGGTGACGTAGATTGTCGGTAAGGGAGGGGGTACGGCTCACACCTCTCCTCTACATAGCTCGGGGACTGAGATCATGCACACTGTACACAACACACTATAGTGAAGCTGCCACACTCTCCTATCGTCTACATAGCTCGATCACTGAGTACATGCACACTGTACACACCACGCTATAATCAATAGAGCCACACGCTCCTATATTCCAAATAGCTCGTGGATTGAGTACATGCACAATCTTCACAACACAGTATAGTAAATACAGCCGCATTCTCCTCTCCACTACATAGCTTGGGAACTGAGTACATGTACACAGTACACAACACAGTACAGTAAATAAGCCACAATCACTTCTCTTCTACCTAGCTAGGGTACTGAGTACATGCACACAGTACAGTGAATACAGCCACACTCTCCTAGCCTCTACATAGCTCGGGTACGGAGTACGTGCACACAGTATAGTGAATACAGCCACACTCTCCTAGCCTCTACATAGCTTGGGTACTGAGTACATGCACACAGTATAGTGAATACAGCCACACTCTCCTATCCACTAGTTAGCTCGGGTACTGAGTACATGCACACAGTATAGTGAATACAGCCACACTCTCCTATCCACTAGTTAGCTCGGGTACTGAGTACATGCACACAGTATAGTGAATACAGCCACACTCTCCTATCCACTAGTTAGCTCGGGTACTGAGTACATGCACACAGTATAGTGAATACAGCCACACTCTCCTATCCACTAGTTAGCTCAGGTAATGAGTACATGCACACAGTATAGTGAATACAGCCACACTCTCCTAGCCTCTACATAGCTCGGGTACTGAGTACATGCACACAGTATAGTGAATACAGCCACACTCTCCTATCCTCCACATAGCTCGGGTACTGAGTACATGCACACAGTATAGTGAATACAGCCACACTCTCCTAGCCTCTACATAGCTCGGGTACTCAGTACATGCACATAGTATAGTGAATACAGCCACACTCCCCTATCCACTAGTTAGCTCGGGTAATGAGTACATGCACACAGTATAGTGAATACAGCCACACTCTCCTAGCCTCTACATAGCTCGGGTACTGAGTACATGCACACAGTATAGTGAATACAGCCACACTCTCCTATCCACTAGTTAGCTCGGGTACTGAGTAGATGCACACAGTATAGTGAATACAGCCACACTCTCCTCTCCTCCACATAGCTCGGGTACTGAGTACATGCACACAGTATAGTGAATACAGCCACACTCTCCTAGCCACTAGCTAGCTCGGGGACCGAGTACATGCACACAGTATAGTGAATACAGCCACACTCTCCTAGCCACTAGCTAGCTCGGGGACCGAGTACATGCACACAGTATAGTGAATACAGCCACACTCTCCTAGCCACTAGCTAGCTCGGGGACCGAGTACATGCACACAGTATAGTGAATACAGCCACACTCTCCTATCCTCCACATAGCTCGGGTACTGAGTACATGCACACAGTATAGTGAATACAGCCACACTCTCCTAGCCTCTACATAGCTCGGGTACTCAGTACATGCACATAGTATAGTGAATACAGCCACACTCCCCTATCCACTAGTTAGCTCGGGTAATGAGTACATGCACACAGTATAGTGAATACAGCCACACTCTCCTAGCCTCTACATAGCTCGGGTACTGAGTACATGCACACAGTATAGTGAATACAGCCACACTCTCCTATCCACTAGTTAGCTCGGGTACTGAGTAGATGCACACAGTATAGTGAATACAGCCACACTCTCCTCTCCTCCACATAGCTCGGGTACTGGGTACATGCACACAGTATAGTGAATACAGCCACACTCTCCTATCCTCCACATAGCTCGGGTACTGAGTACATGCACACAGTATAGTGAATACAGCCACACTCTCCTAGCCTCTACATAGCTCGGGTACTGAGTACATGCACACAGTATAGTGAATACAGCCACACTCTCCTATCCTCCACATAGCTCGGGTACTGAGTACATGCACACAGTATAGTGAATACAGCCACGCTCTCCTAGCCTCTACATAGCTCGGGTACTGAGTACATGCACACAGTACAAACTTAAGTCGGGTAAGAATAGTTTTTTGATATTTTGATTTTATGCGATAGACACATGTATTACAAGTAGGGGGTGGTGGCCTCCGTGGCTCAGACGGCAGCGCGTCTGTCTCTCACCGCTGGATACCGTGGTTCAAATCCCGGTCACTCCATGCGAGATTTGTGCTGGACAAAGCGGTGGCGGGGTAGGTTTTTCTCCGGGTACTCTGGTTTTCCCTGTCATCTTTCATTCCAGCAACACTTTCCACTATCATTTCCTTTCATCTGTCAGTCATTAATCATTGCCCCAGACGAGTGCGACAGGCTTTGGCAGCCGGTACAATTGCTATCCTCGCGGCTAGATGGGCACTTCATTCATTCCATTCCTGACCCGGTCTAATGACTGGAAACATGCTGCAGATTTTCATTACAAGTGGGGCGTGAAGTCATTTAGTATTTGACTACACAATAACAAACACTAAATGGACTGCGAGACTGATGAATGCGCGGTTGAATCATACCTCAGCTGTCCATGACCTCACCAAGAGAAATATAGCCCTGCTATCTTTCCTCATAGCACTTGGTGTGGCTCTATACAAATCGGTTAGCCGGGACGAACGACATTTTGTGCGTATTACCACTAATAATTTTCTTAATAATTAAAAAAAGTCAAGTGAATACTTAGTTGATAAGACAGCAGAGCTTTCAGAGTTTCACCCGGCTAAAATGGAATTTAAAATGTAAAATTGTCTCCATAAATTGGATCGCCGCTACTGGGTCGTTGAACATTTCCTAAAGCAGGACTGCGGCATGTCGGTCGCGTGGTTTTGTAGGGAGCGCTGGTGTCGCAGAGTCGTCAGACCAGCTTTCACTGTTGAGGTCAGCAGTTGCTGGCTGGTGATGGTGTCAGTTAGAGTGGTGTCTTGTGCGTGTGCTACTGTGCTTCATGAAGTGCTACTCGTTAACACTGGATACTTCTTCCTTCAGCACGGGCAGGTAAGTCTGTGTCAAACAGTTTTACTCTGTGTGATCTTCTGTTTATAATGTTGCACTCTTTGTTTAGTGCGCCACATTCCCGCCGCCATAACGGTTCTGCTTTATTGGGTTACAAGGTGTGCCGTGTTCGGCGAGCGCCAGCGCGCTGTTTGTGACTGTCAGTGAGAACGGATGGTAATGATCCAAGCAACTTTCGTGCAGAGAACGCTGGAGGCGTGTGTCGGAACCGCTATATTCGGACCAGGACGTGGTCAAACTCGTAGATCTGTGGCGTACTGTGCCTACTGGGAGACGTGCAGTTCCTGTCACTCTCGGCTCTGGTAGTTCGGAACCATTTAGTGTTCAAACATTGAGCATTTGTCCTTCATTAAAAATATTTTAGCCTGGTCCAAACTTTTCTACTCTTATTCCCGCAGATATTTCCGACTTATCTCTGTGGCGTAATTGCTAGCGCATTGGCAATTGAAGTTTGGGAGATCGAGTTCGACGTTGATTATTTTATTTCCTTTTCTTCCTTTTCCATTTTCTTTTAATTGTATTCTTCGGTACAATTTTTTTTTTAGATTACATGAAGTCTGCCTCCGCCCGGAAGCCCGGGTTCGATTCCCGCCTCTGCCATGATATTTGAAATGTAGTACGAGGGCTGGAACGGCGTCCACTGTGCCTCGGGAGGTAAACTGAGTAGAGGGGAGTTCGATTCCCACCTCAGCGATCCTCGAAGTGGTTTTCTGTGGTTTCCAACTTCTCCAGCCAAACACCGTTGGCCACGGCCGCTTCCTTCCCTCTTCCTTGTCTATTCCTTCCAGTCTTCCCATCTCCCCACAAGGCCCTTGTTCAGCATAGCAGGCGAGGTCGCCTGGTCCTCCTTCCCAGTGGTATCCCCCGACGCAAAGTGTCCCACTCCAGGACACTGTCCTTCAGCTGGCAGTCTTGGATGGTAAACAGATTAAGGAAGAAAGATTACATCATATACTTTATTATTTGTTGTTTTTTCTATTTACAATATTAATACATTTTTACATTATTTACAACATTTGCCACACTGTTTGACAATGATTCGCTCGAACTTGACAAACGAAAAATCATACATGTTTAAGAGACAAGGACGAATAATGATTTAAAATTAATTAAATTAGATTAAAATTTAAAAGTTTGCAAATAGCTCCAAAACAAAAAAGACCACAAAATAAAAAAAGTATTTAAATGTAAAAATAAAATACGGGATGCATCAGTAAAAGAGACAGGAAACGTTCAGGTCGCCAGCGACTACGGCACGGAGACAAGTCGGAAATATCTGCGGGAATAAAACAAAATAAGGCCAATGGGCTGCGCTCCAGTCAGACAGGGTGGTGGTTCGAGTCCGTCCTCGCTGTGCACAGCCATTCGAACCCGTGGAGGCGCCTCTTCATTCTAAATACATCTTTTTTTTTTTTTTTTTTTTTGGCTAGTTGCTTTACGTCGCACCGACACAGATAGGTCTTATGGCGACGATGGGACAGGAAAGGGGTAGGAGTGGGAAGGAAGCGGCCGTGGCCTTAATTAAGGTACAGCCCCAGCATTTGCCTGGTGTGAAAATGGGAAACCACGGAAAACCATTTTCAGGGCTGCCGACAGTGGGGTTCGAACCTACTATCTCCCGAATACTGGATACTGGCCGCACTTAAGCGACTGCAGCTATCGAGCTCGGTGTAAATACATCCATCATTTTGAAGAGTCGTTGAGCCCTAATTCACCTCGCACCCTTGCTTCCCTCATCACTGACGCCCAATCATCGCTAGTTGTTGATAGGCTACGTTAGTGGCGGTGTGGAACTGTCAGCGACTGCGTGGGACCATACACAGTCCGCCTCCGGGTCCAGATAGCGGATTGGACCACGCAAGTACGTAGCGAGTTGGCTTTTCCGTGGTTTCCCTACTTTCACACCAAGTAAAATGTTGGAGCTGTACCTTAATTAAGGCTACCGTCGCTTTCTTCCCAGTCCCAGCCATAAGAGCCGTGCGACACAGATATGTCTTACGGCGACCTTTGCCTCGTGTGTCCATTAAAATAAACGAATGGATGAACTGCTATGAAAAACAACATCCCCTAAGTTCAAATTTAACTTTACCCTGTTCGGAAACTGGGAGGAGAAAGTTATTTTTTAAATGGTAAATTATTAAAGTATAATAATTGTTTCAAAGCCTGCATTCTAATATGTACAATGAATATGATTTGAAAATCAGTGGCGTATGCTGCCATCAATACATGGGCTGTCACTAGACTTAGGTTACCCATTTTCGATAGTTGATTTAGTGAACGTCAAGCCTTAAGGGTTTTGAGCTGCAGCTAATAGCCATCGGAGTAGCCTGCTGTGTTAAGGATGGTTCACAAGCCCTAGCCTGTGCTACTGTAGATGGTAGCCAAAGAATCAGCCTCTTCGTACTCTTAATTCCCCTAGCTCGGGGACTGAGTGCTTATGACGTCTTCACCGTTCATTTCATCAGGTCACCATCAAGCCTTAATCTTAATCAGTTTGTCCTCCAGGGTTAGTTTTTCCCTCGTACTCAGTGAGATATCCCTCCTCTACTTTCAAGGCCAGTGTCCTGGAACGTGAGATTTTGGATCGAGGGATACAACTGGGAAGGAGGACCAGTGCCTCGTCCAGGCTGCCTTGCCTGCTATGCTGGACAGGGACCTTGTGGGGGATGGGAAGATCGTAAGGGATGGACAAGGAAGAGGGATGGAAGCGGCCGTGGCCTTAAGTTAGGTACCATCCCGGCATTTGCCTGGAGGAGAAATGGGAAACCACGGAAAACCACTTCGAGGATGGCTGAAGTCGAAATCGCACCCTCCTCTACTTAGTTGACCTGCCGAGGCTGAGTGGACCCCGTTCCAGCCCTCGAAGCACTTTTCGAATTTCGTGGCAAGAGTTGGGATTCGAACCCGGGTCTCCGGGGGTGGCAGCTAAACACACTAACCACTACACCACAGAGGCGGACATTATGATTATTATTATTATTATTATTATTATTATTATTATTATTATTATTACCCTATTATTATAGTAATAGCCACGTAACGAAATACCCCAGAAAGTAAATATCGCCGCCCGATGCTCTTCTTTTCTCTATTTTGTAATGGCTGATCACTGCTGCCAACCTGCCTGGTTACATATTAAAATCACCAGACATAACCAAACAAACCAACCTCAATGTAAACACCGATAATAAATGTTTCCCTACCCTAGTAAATGATAAAAGTTAAGATGAAATAAATCAAGATATTCATAATTAAGTCGGTTTCCACGCTCAATGAGAAATTTAGGAAATAAACACCCTTTCTCACTCAAATTAATGTTACATATATCTGTCTTTATTTTGATATGCAGTAGGCGTACTATAACCATATTCTTGAAAATAGGGGCGTGTTAAACGATGCAATTTGTTTAATAAGTCTTTGCAGTGTGATTTTCGAAAGTCCAATGACTTCCCTTTCTTTTGCGCGAACATTTCCTTCTCTCTTCAATACCGGTAACCCGTAGCCTAAGGAGAGAGATTGGGCATATTTTCAGCCTGCAGGCTGGTTATATCTTCACGGTTATCAGGAAACATATAGGAATACTAATGTGCCAAGCTACGTGAACGGAAATTAGGTCAGCTTCAAGCTCACTGCACAATTGAATATTAGTTCTACTATCTACTTCTATCGTTTTCACATACACCGAGGTGCCAGTATTTCGTCCCGCAAGAGTTCTTTATGTACCAGTAGATCTAGACATGAGGCTGGAGTATTTGAGCACTTTCAAATACCGCCGAACTCGAATCCGCCAACATGAGCTAGTCATACATTCTCTCCTTCACTCGCTTAAAATAATGTTAAACATTTCCTGCCTTTATTCTGATTCTGATGTATGCATTACTATAACTGCATTCTTAAAGAAAGGGGGGAGGGAATATAGATTGAATAATTCATTGCGGTTTCTGCAAGTTCAAGGACTTACCACATAAGACATATGTCCTTCCTTTTAATAATAATGCTAACAGCTTTACATCCCACTAAGAACTTTTACGGTTTTCGGCATTTGGCATTTTAAACATATTTTCAGCTTACAAGTTGGTGTATCTCAAGCTTACAACATTACCAGATTTTTACATATATATTGGCTTAAATCACATGAAGACAGGTTGTGATGCAAGAATTGGATAGGAAAGAGGGCTAGGATTTAAGATGTAAATAAGCGTACAGACACAGCACTAGCCTGAAATGAAAATGACGGGCAAAAAAAAACTTCAGACCTGCCAACTGTGGGGTTCGAATACATCACCATCTCCTGAAACCAAGCTAACAGCAATGTGATCAAACTGCACAGCCAGTTCACTCAGTTTCCTATGACGCGTAATAGGCCTACCACATGGGCGACCCACTTACCTGTATATGGATCTTCAATTCTTCAATTATACATGTATGCAAAAACATTATGCACCTTAGTACGAGGTACTTCCCTAGTTGGTTCTCTGATTGGTGCACGTATAACAAATATGTTTGGGAAGAAATACTTTTATTTTATATTTATTTATATCATAAAGAAGTCATGTTGTCATAGCAAAACGAATACGCAACGAAGAAATGAATCCGAAGAGATAAGCATTATTTACTGCATTAAATATTAGTTTATTTACATGTTAAGCGATATGTAGTAGTAATAACAATAACAACAACAAACGTGTGCAATAAGGAAAAAGGAAATAAATACAAGTAAATATAAATATAATTTACAACATTTAGAGCCATTCCATGGTCACTGAATTACAAAGCAGGGGTATGAATAAACAAACATAATAAACATGAATACTAATATTTAAAAAGCAAAAAGCAAAGTCATCTCCGTACAAACCATGAAAGCCATTGGAAAGGGGGAAGGTGAAGGCTTCCACTATCCATGACGTTGGCACTTGGTGGGGTGGGGTGGAGTGGTTAGCTCAACGCATGACCGCCTTTGCCCCCAATAGTTAACTGGTACTCATTTATCATACGCAAAACATTCCTTCCAAATTACGTTAAACCTCTGTCACTCATTATTATTATTAATAAATTGCAAATGGGAAATACCCCGGTGGCAACGGTCACTTACAGTAATGTGATAATAAAGTTAACATAATTACCCAACTACAACAAAGAAACAAACAAACAAACAAACAACAAGAGTACAAGAAGCAGATATATGGAAGGAAAATATAACAAGAATTACTGCTAGTTTAATATTCTAAATCGAGCAACATCATATACAAATTCACACACAACTTAAGTATTTACAGTGCTTAACAATTTGGCTTACAATATTATAGGTTGACCTTACTACTAGCTTAACATTATAAGTGATAATAAAGTGAAGTTAAACCGTAATTACCCTACAACAACAACAACAACAACAACATTACAACAAGCAAGAAATACTACTAATTAAACTTTCTAAATCCAGTGTCATTATATACATATTCACACACAACTTAAGTATTTCCAGTACTTAACACTACAAATTACAATACTATAGATTGAACTTACTACTAGCTTAACACTACAAGTGATAATAAAGTTAAATCATACTACCCAACAACTACAACAACTCAAGTACAAAAAGGAATTCCATGGAAAAAAATATTACAAGAAATACTACTAGTCATTCTAAATCCAGCATCATGTACAGTTTCATACACAATTTAATTATTTCCAATACATCCGTATGCTGGTTTCTGGCCCTAATTTTATGCTTATGATAATTTCTCGATAAGTATGAGGGAGGTTAGATAGATAGATAGATAAAGAATGGGTGAACCCTGCCTTCGCAGGGCTCCACACGTAGGTCTGTGAAGACCCTTTGTGTCCCTTAAACGGGTTTGCCTAGTCCAGACCTAGTGCTCCTATAAAGGATACCAGTGCCCGGATGTTGGCATTCCTGATGTCTTCCAGGCTCACGAAATGTGAGCCAAGGTATCGATGTCTAGTGCTTGCAAGAGCCTCACACTGACATAACACATGCGTGGAGGTCTCCTCCTCCCTACCGCATCTTCTACACATCGGATCCTGACTGATTTTCATGATGTGTAGGTGTCTCTGTAAGGTATTGTGGCCTGTCAACAGTCCAACTACCATTCGCATTCTGGTCCTATTCAAATTTATCAGGACCTTTTTATAACTTTGGCTAGGCCCTTTGATAAGTTCACGTGCCTGCCTTGCTATAGTTAACCTCTTCCAAATGTCTTAAGTGAGACTGGTTTGTCCACTGGGATATTACCAGTTTCACGCTTCGGAGTGACACTCCCAGGAAGGGCTCTGGTCCTATAAAAGGACCTTTTGAGCCTTGTTTCGCTAGTTTGTCAGCTTCTTCATTTCCACTGATACCTGTGTGCCCAGGGACCCGTAATAGGGTAACTGAGCTAAATTCACACAGCTGATCTAACATCCTTTGGCATTCCCATACCATTTTTGATGTTGTTTTAACTGCACATAGTGCTTTTAATGCTTCCTGGCTATCGCTGCAAATAGTGATACAATGAGGGAGGTTATAACCTATTCCTAATACAACTCCAAGCAGCCCTTCCCGTATAGCTCTTATAAAGACCACACAGGCGAGCTCTAGTTCTTCTAGATTCAAGACTTTCCCAATTAATGGTATTCCTTCTATTCCCAGTTACGAAACGCATCGCTCTTCTTTGAACTTTCTCTAGGGAATTTATTAAACCAACATGCAGATCCATATTCGAGAATGGGTCTTACAACGTATTTATAAGGTTTATTTAAACCTACTAGGGTGGTGAGCACATAAATAAGAATTCAATGAAAGTATTTTCCTTCTGGACCTTCATGCCAGACAGATTTTTTTTTTAAACAAATTTTTTTTCACTATAATATGATTTATCTATAGAGCAAAACCGCTATGCAGTGTGCGTATCATAGCAATCGAGATGGAATTGGTAATGTACTATGTATCTGTAGAGCCTATATACGACTTTTTACAATTACTTCTAAAGTGAATTTCAGCTGTGTGACAACGCTGAAAAGACTATGGACTTAGAGATTGGCATTCCTGAAGAGGGTTTTCTACACTTTCCCATTTTCACACATTGATTCAAGAGTCTGTATTGACTTGTGACAAAACCACTGTATTCTTCCGAAAACCACTGATAGGGACAGGTTTGGTTGTGATCCACCGAAAACAAATTATAATGACCGGTTAGGTAGTGATCCATCGAAAACCACTGATTGTCGCAGGGTTAGGTTAGGTTTGACAGGATTTGTAATTGAGCGACTGTTGTCATTGAAAAAACTGTCGTGACGACTGAAGGCAATAAACATAAAACTGAATCCATTGGTCTACAAAGTTTTCATTCAGTAGATACGCTAGGAACTGGCGAACCAAAACCGTACATACAAAGTTTACAGGAATCAACAAAACAGGATATTAATTCGTGGTACTCATTGTTCTTTAAAGAGAAGAAATATCCTGTCAACAATAGCTGCAGTGAACATGCTTTTTCACTATTATTGTCTGGCCCCATGGCTAAATGGTTAGCGTGCTGGCCTTTGGTCACAGGGTGTGGGTTTGATTCTCGACAGGGTGGGGAATTTGAACCACCGTTGGTTAATTTCTCTGGCACGGGGGCTGGGTGTATGTCGTCTTCATCAACATTTCACTATTATTGTGTAAAATAGAAACTTACTAGTTTTGACAAGTACAGTATGTTCAACAGCGACTCCTGAATGATGACGCGCAGGATGTCCAACCTCACTAATCTATGTTCCAGACTATTTCTACTTAAAAAATTGTATTTGTCCTTTAATGTGATTTTGCAATTTTTGCTGAATATTTATGTGGCTGAAATGAAGGTGGATAAGCTACATGGTCTCCTTTATATAGGAAGAATGTATCGTGGAAATTAACTCAATTTCGGTTTCATGTACATTACAGTTTCTCTAAGATATATTGATAGTAATTCAGTCATGTACGACGACGATGTATTTCATGGTAAAGACAGCTGCCTCTGTGGATCAGTGGTAGAGTGACGGCCTCCGAATCCCAATATAGCGGGTTCAAACCCGGCAGAGGTAGTCGGATTTTTGAAGGGCAGAAAAAAGTCCATTCGACACTTCATGTCGTACGATGTCGGCATGTAAAAGATCTCTGGTGACGCATTTGGTGTTTACCCGACAAAATTCATTAAATCTCAGCCACAGACGCCCAAGAGAGTTTCGGTTTACTCGGTCTGCCATCTAGTGGGCCTAGAGTATAACGGAACGTCAAAATTGACGAGCAGACAGCCAGATGGCGTCAACTTGAAATGTCTGCACATGGTAGCTGAGGCCATACGATTATTATTATTATTATTATTATTATTATTATTGTTATTATGGTAAAGACAAATTACTTTGCAATGCTATCTATCTTAATGGTAATGTACTATGTACCTCTACTAGTGTAGGCTACTGAGTGCTTGATTCGAAGCAGTGTATCGATTCATTCAGTGTCCGAGTGAATCGATTCACAGGAACGGCAAGCTCATGGCACACAAATCATGCACAATCACGGCTCAGTGAGCCACACGACACACACGGCTCCTTATAGGCACACTGGACACTGGCGGGGAGTCGAGCTTTCGCTGCAGTGAGCCACAGTGAATCATGGCACACTGAAAGAATCGTACGCAGTCATGGATCAGTGAGACACAACACACACATGGTTCATTATCGGTACACTGGACATGGCGGGGAGCCGAACTTCCTCTGAAGCAATACATACAGAGTCATGGTACACTGAAAAAATCGTATGCTATAATGGACTCTCGAGCTCAGCTCATTTGAAAATAATACCTATTCGCATCCACTGTCCTCTTCTTACAGGGAGTTTTAAACAATACATGGATTTATTTGCAGTGTTAAAAAGATAGAACACAATTCCAAAGTACCTAGGTTGTAAGTAGGTAGTCAATTAGGTTATTCTAATTACTGTATTAGTTTAATCAATCAGTATCTTTATAAGTAGTTGACGTTCGACAATTACTTAAACTCAGCTCTCTAGCCTCCACACCTGGCTGAGTGGCTCAAACGGTCGAGGCGCTGGCCTTCTGAACCCAACTTGGCAGGGCCGAGCTCAGTGCGGTGGTATTTGAAGGTGCTCAGCCTCATGTCAGTAGATTTACTGACACATAAAAGAGCTCCTGCAGGACTAAATTCCAGCACCTCGACGTCTCAAAAAAAACCTAAAAGTTGATAGTGGGACATAAAGCCAATAACATTATTATTTAGCCTACCCTATGACTATGAGTCATGCTCATGACCACTCGAAATTGTCTGTTTTATATTTGGAAGAACCACTCGGTATTCTCTTAGTTTGTATGTCGCATCATTGCACAATACTTCAATAATCGAATCACGAGGTTACCGATGTACGTGGACAGTGAGTATGTAAGTAGACTGATGCAATAGATTAAATAAATGATGTTTAATCAGAAAACCAGTGGGCTACTGTACATCTCCTGTAGCCTATACAAAATATGACGATTTTAAAAAAGCCTCTGCTGATAGAAAAAGACATTTTCAAAGATGACCGAGTTAGCTGGCCGTGCGTTTAGGGTCGCGTAGCTATGAGCTTGCATTCGGGGAATGGTGGGTTCAAATCCTACCGTCGGCAGCCGTTAAAATGGTTTTCGGTGGTTTCCCATTTTCACACCAGACACATGCTTGTGCTGTACCTTAATTAAGACCACGGCCGCTTCCTTCCCACTTCTAGCCCTTTCCTATCTCTTCTATCCTCTTTGTCGCCATAAGACCTATCTGTGTTGGTGCGACATAAAGCAAATTGATTTATATTTAATATGTGGGCTACTTATTGTGTACACAGGTATTTTTATATGTAATTCTCTCTATATATATACAGTATACGTGAGTTGTGACTTTCAGAGAACTGTGGAAAACCATTAGATAGTGTATAAAATTTAAGTTATGTCAGTATTTTAACAGGCGTACAATGTTTACATCGTGTATTGGTGACAGAGTGCTGTCTCCCTCTCTCTCTCCCCCCCCTTGCCCGCTCCTCATCACATTGCGCCACAGCAGTTCTAGATAATTCCACTCCGATTGGACACTGATCCCCACCTGCACATCTATACCGCCCTGTAACTTGTAGATACACAATTCCCACAATTTTGAAATGTAACTTCGTTATATCAGAAAGGACGGGGCAATCAGAAATGTATTATTTCCCAGCAAAGTTATAACATTCTTAATCTCATGGAATGGCTCTTACAATGGTACAGCTAACTCCTCGGCTTCTCTTCTTTCTTCTTCTTCTTCATCTTCTTCATCTTCCTCC